>NC_086449.1:831853931-832453931 GCF_028390025.1 Pseudophryne corroboree | reverse complement strand
AAGAAGTTACACAAGTTATTCCAGTGAGCGGAAGTGCCCGGGAATAGTGACTTCATCAGGAGAAGTTACACAAGTCATACAGGTGAGCGGAAGTGCCCGGGAAGTGTGACTTCATCAGGCAGAAGTTACACGGTATTCCAGTGAGCGGAAGTGCCCGGGAATAGTGACTTCATCAGGCACAAGTTACACGGTATTCCAGTGAGCGGAAGTGCCCGGGAATAGTGACTTCATCAGGCAGAAGTTACACAAGTTATCCAGTGAGCGGAAGTGCCCGGGAATAGTGATTTCATCAGGCAGAAGTTACACAAGTTATTCCAGTGAGCAGAAGTGCCCGGGAATAGTGATTTCATCAGGCAGAAGTTACACAAGTTATTCTAGTGAGCGGAAGTGCCCGGGAATAGTGAGTTCATCAGGCAGAAGTTACAAAAATTATTCCAGTGAGCGGAAGTGCCCGGGAATTGTGACTTCATCAGGCAGAAGTTACACAAGTTATTCTAGTGAGCGGAGGTGCCCGGGAATAGTGACTTCATCAGGCAGAAGTTACACAAGTCATACCAGTAAGCGGAAATGCCCGGGAATAGTGACTTCATCAGGCAGAAGTTACACAAGTTATTCCAGTGAGCAGAAATTCCCGGGAATAGTGACTTCAGGCAGAAGTTACACAAGTTATTCCAGTGAGCGGAAGTGCCCAGGAATAGTGATTACATCATGCAGAAATTACACAAGTTATTCCAGTGAGCGGAAATGCCCGGGAATAGTGACTTCATCAGGCAGACGTTACACAAGTTATACCAGTGACCGGAAGTGCCCAGGAATAGTGACTTCATCAGGCAGAAGTTACACAAGTTTCTCTAGTGAATGGAGGTGCCCGGGAATAGTGATTTCATCAGGCAGAAGTTACACAAGTTATTCCAGTGAGCGGAAGTGCCCGGGAATAGTGATTTCATCAGGCAGAAGTTACACAAGTTATTCCAGTGAGCGGAAGTGCCCGGGAATAGTGATTTCATCAGGCAGAAGTTACAAAAGACATACCAGTGAGCGGAAGTGCCTGAGAATAGTGATTTCATCAGGCAGAAGTTACACAAGTCATACCATTGAGCGGAAGTGCCTGGGAATAGTGACGTGATCAGGCAGAAGTTACACAAGTGAATCCAGTAAGCGGAAGTGCCCGGGAATTCATCAGGCAGAAGTTACACAAGTTATTCCAGTGAGCGGAAGTGCCCGGGAATAGTGATTTCATCAGGCAGAAGTTACACAAGTTATACCAGTGAGCGGAAGTGCCCGGGAATAGTGACTTGATCAGGCAGAAGTTACACAAGTTATTCCAGTGAGCAGAAGTGCCTGGGAATAGTGACTTCATCAGGCACAAATTACACAAGTTATTCCAGTGAGCGGAAGTGCCCAGGAATAGTGACTTCATCAGCAGAAGTTACGCAAGTTATTCCAGTGAGTGGAAGTGCCCGGGAATACTGATTTCATCAGGCAGAAGTTACACAAGTTATTCCAGTGAGCGGAAGAACCCGGTAATTCATCAGGCAGAAGTTACACGTTATTCCAGTGAGCAGAAGTGCCCGGGAATAGTGATTTCATCAGGCAGAAGTAACACAAGTTATACCAGTGAGAGGAAGTGCCCGGGAATAGTGATTTAATCAGGCAGAAGTTACACAAGTTATTCCAGTGAGCGGAAGTGCCCGGGAATAGTGATTTCATCAGGCAAACGTTACACAAGTCATACCAGTGAGCGGAAGTGCCCGGGAATAGTGACTTCATCAGGCAGAAGTTACACAAGTTATTCTAGTGAGAGGAAATGCCCAGGAATAGTGATTTCATCAAGCATAAGTTACACAAGTTATTCCAGTGAGCGGAAGTGCCTGGGAATAGTGAATTCACCAGGCAGACGTTACACAAGTCATACCAGTGAGTGGAAGTGCCCGGGAATAGTGACTTCATCAGGCAGAAGTTACACAAGTTATTCCAGTGAGCGGAAGTGCCCAGGAATTGTGACTTCCTCAGGCAGAAGTTACACAAGTTATTCCAGTGAGCGGAAGTGACCGGGAATAGTGATTTCATCAGGCAGAAGTTACACAAGTTATTCCAGTGAGCGGAAGTGCCCGGGAATAGTGATTTCATCAGGCAAAAGTTACACAAGTCATACCAGTGAGCGGAAGTGCCCGGGAATAGTGACTTCATCAGGCAGAAGTTACACAAGTCATACAGGTGAGCGAAAGTGCCCGGGAATAGTGACTTCATCAGGCATAAATTACACGGTATTCCAGTGAGCGGAAGTGCCCGGGAATAGTGACTTCATCAGGCACAAGTTACACAAGTTATCCAGTGAGCGGAAGTGCCCGGGAATACTGATTTCATCAGGCAGAAGTTACACAAGTTATTCCAGTGAGCGGAAGTGCCCGGGAATTGTGACTTCATCAGGCAGAAGTTACACAAGTTATTCCAGTTAGTGGAAGTGCCCGGGAATAGTGATTTTATCAGGCAGAAGTTACACAAGTTATTCCAGTGAGCGGAAGTGCCCGGGAATTGTGACTTCATCAGGCAGAAGTTACACAAGTTATTCCAGTTAGCGGAAGTGCCCGGGAATAGTGATTTCATCAGGCAGAAGTTACACAAGTTATTCCAGTGAGCGGAAGTGCCCGGGAATAGTGATTTCATCAGGCAGAAGTTACACAAGTTATTCCAGTGAGCGGAAGTGCCCAGGAATAGTGACTTCATCAGGCAGAAGTTACACAAGTTACTCTAGTGAGCGGAAATGCCCAGGAATAGTGATTTCATCAAGCATAAGTTACACAAGTTATTCCAGTGAGCGGAAGTGCCCGGGAATAGTGAATTCACCAGGCAGACGTTACACAAGTCATACCAGTGAGTGGAAGTGCCCGGGAATAGTGACTTCATCAGGCAGAAGTTACACAAGTTATTCCAGTGAGCGGAAGTGCCCGGGAATAGTGATTTCATCAGGCAGAAGTTACACAAGTTATTCCAGTGAGCGGAAGTGCCCAGGAATAGTGATTTCATCAGGCAAAAGTTACACAAGTCATACCAGTGAGCGGAAGTGCCCGGGAATAGTGATTTTATCAGGCAGAAGTTACACAAGTTATTCCAGTGAGCGGAAGTGCCCGGGAATTCATCAGGCAGAAGTTACACGTTATTCCAGTGAGCAGAAGTGCCCGGGAATAGTGATTTCATCAGGCAGAAGTTACACAAGTTATACCAGTGAGAGGAAGTGCCCGGGAATAGTGACTTCATCAGTCAGAAGTTACACAAGTTATTCCAGTGAGCGGAAGTGCCCGGGAATTCATCAGGCAGAAGTTACACGTTATTCCAGTGAGCAGAAGTGCCCGGGAATAGTGATTTCATCAGGCAGAAGTTACACAAGTTATACCAGTGAGAGGAAGTGCCCGGGAATAGTGAATTCATCAGGCAGACGTTACACAAGTCATACCAGTGAGCCGAAGTGCCCGGGAATAGTGACTTCATCAGGCAGAAGTTACATAAGTTATTCCAGTGAGCGGAAGTGCCCGGGAATAGTGATTTCATCAGGAAGAAGTTACACAAGTTATTCCAGTGAGCGGAAGTGCCCGGGAATAGTGACTTCATCAGGAGAAGTTACACAAGTCATACAGGTGAGCGGAAGTGCCCGGGAAGTGTGACTTCATCAGGCAGAAGTTACACGGTATTCCAGTGAGCGGAAGTGCCCGGGAATAGTGACTTCATCAGGCACAAGTTACACGGTATTCCAGTGAGCGGAAGTGCCCGGGAATAGTGACTTCATCAGGCAGAAGTTACACAAGTTATCCAGTGAGCGGAAGTGCCCGGGAATAGTGATTTCATCAGGCAGAAGTTACACAAGTTATTCCAGTGAGCAGAAGTGCCCGGGAATAGTGATTTCATCAGGCAGAAGTTACACAAGTTATTCTAGTGAGCGGAAGTGCCCGGGAATAGTGAGTTCATCAGGCAGAAGTTACACAAATTATTCCAGTGAGCGGAAGTGCCCGGGAATTGTGACTTCATCAGGCAGAAGTTACACAAGTTATTCTAGTGAGCGGAGGTGCCCGGGAATAGTGACTTCATCAGGCAGAAGTTACACAAGTCATACCAGTAAGCGGAAATGCCCGGGAATAGTGACTTCATCAGGCAGAAGTTACACAAGTTATTCCAGTGAGCAGAAATTCCCGGGAATAGTGACTTCAGGCAGAAGTTACACAAGTTATTCCAGTGAGCGGAAGTGCCCAGGAATAGTGATTACATCATGCAGAAATTACACAAGTTATTCCAGTGAGCGGAAATGCCCGGGAATAGTGACTTCATCAGGCAGACGTTACACAAGTTATACCAGTGACCGGAAGTGCCCAGGAATAGTGACTTCATCAGGCAGAAGTTACACAAGTTTCTCTAGTGAATGGAGGTGCCCGGGAATAGTGATTTCATCAGGCAGAAGTTACACAAGTTATTCCAGTGAGCGGAAGTGCCCGGGAATAGTGATTTCATCAGGCAGAAGTTACACAAGTTATTCCAGTGAGCGGAAGTGCCCGGGAATAGTGATTTCATCAGGCAGAAGTTACAAAAGACATACCAGTGAGCGGAAGTGCCTGGGAATAGTGATTTCATCAGGCAGAAGTTACACAAGTCATACCATTGAGCGGAAGTGCCTGGGAATAGTGACGTGATCAGGCAGAAGTTACACAAGTGAATCCAGTAAGCGGAAGTGCCCGGGAATTCATCAGGCAGAAGTTACACAAGTTATTCCAGTGAGCGGAAGTGCCCGGGAATAGTGACTTCATCAGGCAGAAGTTACACAAGTTATACCAGTGAGCGGAAGTGCCCGGGAATAGTGACTTGATCAGGCAGAAGTTACACAAGTTATTCCAGTGAGCAGAAGTGCCTGGGAATAGTGACTTCATCAGGCACAAATTACACAAGTTATTCCAGTGAGCGGAAGTGCCCAGGAATAGTGACTTCATCAGCAGAAGTTACGCAAGTTATTCCAGTGAGTGGAAGTGCCCGGGAATACTGATTTCATCAGGCAGAAGTTACACAAGTTATTCCAGTGAGCGGAAGAACCCGGTAATTCATCAGGCAGAAGTTACACGTTATTCCAGTGAGCAGAAGTGCCCGGGAATAGTGATTTCATCAGGCAGAAGTAACACAAGTTATACCAGTGAGAGGAAGTGCCCGGGAATAGTGATTTAATCAGGCAGAAGTTACACAAGTTATTCCAGTGAGCGGAAGTGCCCGGGAATAGTGATTTCATCAGGCAAACGTTACACAAGTCATACCAGTGAGCGGAAGTGCCCGGGAATAGTGACTTCATCAGGCAGAAGTTACACAAGTTATTCTAGTGAGAGGAAATGCCCAGGAATAGTGATTTCATCAAGCATAAGTTACACAAGTTATTCCAGTGAGCGGAAGTGCCTGGGAATAGTGAATTCACCAGGCAGACGTTACACAAGTCATACCAGTGAGTGGAAGTGCCCGGGAATAGTGACTTCATCAGGCAGAAGTTACACAAGTTATTCCAGTGAGCGGAAGTGCCCAGGAATTGTGACTTCCTCAGGCAGAAGTTACACAAGTTATTCCAGTGAGCGGAAGTGACCGGGAATAGTGATTTCATCAGGCAGAAGTTACACAAGTTATTCCAGTGAGCGGAAGTGCCCGGGAATAGTGATTTCATCAGGCAAAAGTTACACAAGTCATACCAGTGAGCGGAAGTGCCCGGGAATAGTGACTTCATCAGGCAGAAGTTACACAAGTCATACAGGTGAGCGAAAGTGCCCGGGAATAGTGACTTCATCAGGCATAAGTTACACGGTATTCCAGTGAGCGGAAGTGCCCGGGAATAGTGACTTCATCAGGCACAAGTTACACAAGTTATCCAGTGAGCGGAAGTGCCCGGGAATACTGATTTCATCAGGCAGAAGTTACACAAGTTATTCCAGTGAGCGGAAGTGCCCGGGAATTGTGACTTCATCAGGCAGAAGTTACACAAGTTATTCCAGTTAGTGGAAGTGCCCGGGAATAGTGATTTTATCAGGCAGAAGTTACACAAGTTATTCCAGTGAGCGGAAGTGCCCGGGAATTGTGACTTCATCAGGCAGAAGTTACACAAGTTATTCCAGTGAGCGGAAGTGCCCGGGAATTCATCAGGCAGAAGTTACACGTTATTCCAGTGAGCAGAAGTGCCCGGGAATAGTGATTTCATCAGGCAGAAGTTACACAAGTTATACCAGTGAGAGGAAGTGCCCGGGAATAGTGAATTCATCAGGCAGACGTTACACAAGTCATACCAGTGAGCCGAAGTGCCCGGGAATAGTGACTTCATCAGGCAGAAGTTACATAAGTTATTCCAGTGAGCGGAAGTGCCCGGGAATAGTGATTTCATCAGGAAGAAGTTACACAAGTTATTCCAGTGAGCGGAAGTGCCCGGGAATAGTGACTTCATCAGGAGAAGTTACACAAGTCATACAGGTGAGCGGAAGTGCCCGGGAAGTGTGACTTCATCAGGCAGAAGTTACACGGTATTCCAGTGAGCGGAAGTGCCCGGGAATAGTGACTTCATCAGGCACAAGTTACACGGTATTCCAGTGAGCGGAAGTGCCCGGGAATAGTGACTTCATCAGGCAGAAGTTACACAAGTTATCCAGTGAGCGGAAGTGCCCGGGAATAGTGATTTCATCAGGCAGAAGTTACACAAGTTATTCCAGTGAGCAGAAGTGCCCGGGAATAGTGATTTCATCAGGCAGAAGTTACACAAGTTATTCTAGTGAGCGGAAGTGCCCGGGAATAGTGAGTTCATCAGGCAGAAGTTACAAAAATTATTCCAGTGAGCGGAAGTGCCCGGGAATTGTGACTTCATCAGGCAGAAGTTACACAAGTTATTCTAGTGAGCGGAGGTGCCCGGGAATAGTGACTTCATCAGGCAGAAGTTACACAAGTCATACCAGTAAGCGGAAATGCCCGGGAATAGTGACTTCATCAGGCAGAAGTTACACAAGTTATTCCAGTGAGCAGAAATTCCCGGGAATAGTGACTTCAGGCAGAAGTTACACAAGTTATTCCAGTGAGCGGAAGTGCCCAGGAATAGTGATTACATCATGCAGAAATTACACAAGTTATTCCAGTGAGCGGAAATGCCCGGGAATAGTGACTTCATCAGGCAGACGTTACACAAGTTATACCAGTGACCGGAAGTGCCCAGGAATAGTGACTTCATCAGGCAGAAGTTACACAAGTTTCTCTAGTGAATGGAGGTGCCCGGGAATAGTGATTTCATCAGGCAGAAGTTACACAAGTTATTCCAGTGAGCGGAAGTGCCCGGGAATAGTGATTTCATCAGGCAGAAGTTACACAAGTTATTCCAGTGAGCGGAAGTGCCCGGGAATAGTGATTTCATCAGGCAGAAGTTACAAAAGACATACCAGTGAGCGGAAGTGCCTGAGAATAGTGATTTCATCAGGCAGAAGTTACACAAGTCATACCATTGAGCGGAAGTGCCTGGGAATAGTGACGTGATCAGGCAGAAGTTACACAAGTGAATCCAGTAAGCGGAAGTGCCCGGGAATTCATCAGGCAGAAGTTACACAAGTTATTCCAGTGAGCGGAAGTGCCCGGGAATAGTGATTTCATCAGGCAGAAGTTACACAAGTTATACCAGTGAGCGGAAGTGCCCGGGAATAGTGACTTGATCAGGCAGAAGTTACACAAGTTATTCCAGTGAGCAGAAGTGCCTGGGAATAGTGACTTCATCAGGCACAAATTACACAAGTTATTCCAGTGAGCGGAAGTGCCCAGGAATAGTGACTTCATCAGCAGAAGTTACGCAAGTTATTCCAGTGAGTGGAAGTGCCCGGGAATACTGATTTCATCAGGCAGAAGTTACACAAGTTATTCCAGTGAGCGGAAGAACCCGGTAATTCATCAGGCAGAAGTTACACGTTATTCCAGTGAGCAGAAGTGCCCGGGAATAGTGATTTCATCAGGCAGAAGTAACACAAGTTATACCAGTGAGAGGAAGTGCCCGGGAATAGTGATTTAATCAGGCAGAAGTTACACAAGTTATTCCAGTGAGCGGAAGTGCCCGGGAATAGTGATTTCATCAGGCAAACGTTACACAAGTCATACCAGTGAGCGGAAGTGCCCGGGAATAGTGACTTCATCAGGCAGAAGTTACACAAGTTATTCTAGTGAGAGGAAATGCCCAGGAATAGTGATTTCATCAAGCATAAGTTACACAAGTTATTCCAGTGAGCGGAAGTGCCTGGGAATAGTGAATTCACCAGGCAGACGTTACACAAGTCATACCAGTGAGTGGAAGTGCCCGGGAATAGTGACTTCATCAGGCAGAAGTTACACAAGTTATTCCAGTGAGCGGAAGTGCCCAGGAATTGTGACTTCCTCAGGCAGAAGTTACACAAGTTATTCCAGTGAGCGGAAGTGACCGGGAATAGTGATTTCATCAGGCAGAAGTTACACAAGTTATTCCAGTGAGCGGAAGTGCCCGGGAATAGTGATTTCATCAGGCAAAAGTTACACAAGTCATACCAGTGAGCGGAAGTGCCCGGGAATAGTGACTTCATCAGGCAGAAGTTACACAAGTCATACAGGTGAGCGAAAGTGCCCGGGAATAGTGACTTCATCAGGCATAAATTACACGGTATTCCAGTGAGCGGAAGTGCCCGGGAATAGTGACTTCATCAGGCACAAGTTACACAAGTTATCCAGTGAGCGGAAGTGCCCGGGAATACTGATTTCATCAGGCAGAAGTTACACAAGTTATTCCAGTGAGCGGAAGTGCCCGGGAATTGTGACTTCATCAGGCAGAAGTTACACAAGTTATTCCAGTTAGTGGAAGTGCCCGGGAATAGTGATTTTATCAGGCAGAAGTTACACAAGTTATTCCAGTGAGCGGAAGTGCCCGGGAATTGTGACTTCATCAGGCAGAAGTTACACAAGTTATTCCAGTTAGCGGAAGTGCCCGGGAATAGTGATTTCATCAGGCAGAAGTTACACAAGTTATTCCAGTGAGCGGAAGTGCCCGGGAATAGTGATTTCATCAGGCAGAAGTTACACAAGTTATTCCAGTGAGCGGAAGTGCCCAGGAATAGTGACTTCATCAGGCAGAAGTTACACAAGTTACTCTAGTGAGCGGAAATGCCCAGGAATAGTGATTTCATCAAGCATAAGTTACACAAGTTATTCCAGTGAGCGGAAGTGCCCGGGAATAGTGAATTCACCAGGCAGACGTTACACAAGTCATACCAGTGAGTGGAAGTGCCCGGGAATAGTGACTTCATCAGGCAGAAGTTACACAAGTTATTCCAGTGAGCGGAAGTGCCCGGGAATAGTGATTTCATCAGGCAGAAGTTACACAAGTTATTCCAGTGAGCGGAAGTGCCCAGGAATAGTGATTTCATCAGGCAAAAGTTACACAAGTCATACCAGTGAGCGGAAGTGCCCGGGAATAGTGATTTTATCAGGCAGAAGTTACACAAGTTATTCCAGTGAGCGGAAGTGCCCGGGAATTCATCAGGCAGAAGTTACACGTTATTCCAGTGAGCAGAAGTGCCCGGGAATAGTGATTTCATCAGGCAGAAGTTACACAAGTTATACCAGTGAGAGGAAGTGCCCGGGAATAGTGACTTCATCAGTCAGAAGTTACACAAGTTATTCCAGTGAGCGGAAGTGCCCGGGAATTCATCAGGCAGAAGTTACACGTTATTCCAGTGAGCAGAAGTGCCCGGGAATAGTGATTTCATCAGGCAGAAGTTACACAAGTTATACCAGTGAGAGGAAGTGCCCGGGAATAGTGAATTCATCAGGCAGACGTTACACAAGTCATACCAGTGAGCCGAAGTGCCCGGGAATAGTGACTTCATCAGGCAGAAGTTACATAAGTTATTCCAGTGAGCGGAAGTGCCCGGGAATAGTGATTTCATCAGGAAGAAGTTACACAAGTTATTCCAGTGAGCGGAAGTGCCCGGGAATAGTGACTTCATCAGGAGAAGTTACACAAGTCATACAGGTGAGCGGAAGTGCCCGGGAAGTGTGACTTCATCAGGCAGAAGTTACACGGTATTCCAGTGAGCGGAAGTGCCCGGGAATAGTGACTTCATCAGGCACAAGTTACACGGTATTCCAGTGAGCGGAAGTGCCCGGGAATAGTGACTTCATCAGGCAGAAGTTACACAAGTTATCCAGTGAGCGGAAGTGCCCGGGAATAGTGATTTCATCAGGCAGAAGTTACACAAGTTATTCCAGTGAGCAGAAGTGCCCGGGAATAGTGATTTCATCAGGCAGAAGTTACACAAGTTATTCTAGTGAGCGGAAGTGCCCGGGAATAGTGAGTTCATCAGGCAGAAGTTACACAAATTATTCCAGTGAGCGGAAGTGCCCGGGAATTGTGACTTCATCAGGCAGAAGTTACACAAGTTATTCTAGTGAGCGGAGGTGCCCGGGAATAGTGACTTCATCAGGCAGAAGTTACACAAGTCATACCAGTAAGCGGAAATGCCCGGGAATAGTGACTTCATCAGGCAGAAGTTACACAAGTTATTCCAGTGAGCAGAAATTCCCGGGAATAGTGACTTCAGGCAGAAGTTACACAAGTTATTCCAGTGAGCGGAAGTGCCCAGGAATAGTGATTACATCATGCAGAAATTACACAAGTTATTCCAGTGAGCGGAAATGCCCGGGAATAGTGACTTCATCAGGCAGACGTTACACAAGTTATACCAGTGACCGGAAGTGCCCAGGAATAGTGACTTCATCAGGCAGAAGTTACACAAGTTTCTCTAGTGAATGGAGGTGCCCGGGAATAGTGATTTCATCAGGCAGAAGTTACACAAGTTATTCCAGTGAGCGGAAGTGCCCGGGAATAGTGATTTCATCAGGCAGAAGTTACACAAGTTATTCCAGTGAGCGGAAGTGCCCGGGAATAGTGATTTCATCAGGCAGAAGTTACAAAAGACATACCAGTGAGCGGAAGTGCCTGGGAATAGTGATTTCATCAGGCAGAAGTTACACAAGTCATACCATTGAGCGGAAGTGCCTGGGAATAGTGACGTGATCAGGCAGAAGTTACACAAGTGAATCCAGTAAGCGGAAGTGCCCGGGAATTCATCAGGCAGAAGTTACACAAGTTATTCCAGTGAGCGGAAGTGCCCGGGAATAGTGACTTCATCAGGCAGAAGTTACACAAGTTATACCAGTGAGCGGAAGTGCCCGGGAATAGTGACTTGATCAGGCAGAAGTTACACAAGTTATTCCAGTGAGCAGAAGTGCCTGGGAATAGTGACTTCATCAGGCACAAATTACACAAGTTATTCCAGTGAGCGGAAGTGCCCAGGAATAGTGACTTCATCAGCAGAAGTTACGCAAGTTATTCCAGTGAGTGGAAGTGCCCGGGAATACTGATTTCATCAGGCAGAAGTTACACAAGTTATTCCAGTGAGCGGAAGAACCCGGTAATTCATCAGGCAGAAGTTACACGTTATTCCAGTGAGCAGAAGTGCCCGGGAATAGTGATTTCATCAGGCAGAAGTAACACAAGTTATACCAGTGAGAGGAAGTGCCCGGGAATAGTGATTTAATCAGGCAGAAGTTACACAAGTTATTCCAGTGAGCGGAAGTGCCCGGGAATAGTGATTTCATCAGGCAAACGTTACACAAGTCATACCAGTGAGCGGAAGTGCCCGGGAATAGTGACTTCATCAGGCAGAAGTTACACAAGTTATTCTAGTGAGAGGAAATGCCCAGGAATAGTGATTTCATCAAGCATAAGTTACACAAGTTATTCCAGTGAGCGGAAGTGCCTGGGAATAGTGAATTCACCAGGCAGACGTTACACAAGTCATACCAGTGAGTGGAAGTGCCCGGGAATAGTGACTTCATCAGGCAGAAGTTACACAAGTTATTCCAGTGAGCGGAAGTGCCCAGGAATTGTGACTTCCTCAGGCAGAAGTTACACAAGTTATTCCAGTGAGCGGAAGTGACCGGGAATAGTGATTTCATCAGGCAGAAGTTACACAAGTTATTCCAGTGAGCGGAAGTGCCCGGGAATAGTGATTTCATCAGGCAAAAGTTACACAAGTCATACCAGTGAGCGGAAGTGCCCGGGAATAGTGACTTCATCAGGCAGAAGTTACACAAGTCATACAGGTGAGCGAAAGTGCCCGGGAATAGTGACTTCATCAGGCATAAGTTACACGGTATTCCAGTGAGCGGAAGTGCCCGGGAATAGTGACTTCATCAGGCACAAGTTACACAAGTTATCCAGTGAGCGGAAGTGCCCGGGAATACTGATTTCATCAGGCAGAAGTTACACAAGTTATTCCAGTGAGCGGAAGTGCCCGGGAATTGTGACTTCATCAGGCAGAAGTTACACAAGTTATTCCAGTTAGTGGAAGTGCCCGGGAATAGTGATTTTATCAGGCAGAAGTTACACAAGTTATTCCAGTGAGCGGAAGTGCCCGGGAATTGTGACTTCATCAGGCAGAAGTTACACAAGTTATTCCAGTTAGCGGAAGTGCCCGGGAATAGTGATTTCATCAGGCAGAAGTTACACAAGTTATTCCAGTGAGCGGAAGTGCCCGGGAATAGTGATTTCATCAGGCAGAAGTTACACAAGTTATTCCAGTGAGCGGAAGTGCCCAGGAATAGTGACTTCATCAGGCAGAAGTTACACAAGTTACTCTAGTGAGCGGAAATGCCCAGGAATAGTGATTTCATCAAGCATAAGTTACACAAGTTATTCCAGTGAGCGGAAGTGCCCGGGAATAGTGAATTCACCAGGCAGACATTACACAAGTCATACCAGTGAGTGGAAGTGCCCGGGAATAGTGACTTCATCAGGCAGAAGTTACACAAGTTATTCCAGTGAGCGGAAGTGCCCGGGAATAGTGATTTCATCAGGCAGAAGTTACACAAGTTATTCCAGTGAGCGGAAGTGCCCGGGAATAGTGATTTCATCAGGCAAAAGTTACACAAGTCATACCAGTGAGCGGAAGTGCCCGGGAATAGTGATTTTATCAGGCAGAAGTTACACAAGTTATTCCAGTGAGCGGAAGTGCCCGGGAATTCATCAGGCAGAAGTTACACGTTATTCCAGTGAGCAGAAGTGCCCGGGAATAGTGATTTCATCAGGCAGAAGTTACACAAGTTATACCAGTGAGAGGAAGTGCCCGGGAATAGTGACTTCATCAGTCAGAAGTTACACAAGTTATTCCAGTGAGCGGAAGTGCCCGGGAATTCATCAGGCAGAAGTTACACGTTATTCCAGTGAGCAGAAGTGCCCGGGAATAGTGATTTCATCAGGCAGAAGTTACACAAGTTATACCAGTGAGAGGAAGTGCCCGGGAATAGTGAATTCATCAGGCAGACGTTACACAAGTCATACCAGTGAGCCGAAGTGCCCGGGAATAGTGACTTCATCAGGCAGAAGTTACATAAGTTATTCCAGTGAGCGGAAGTGCCCGGGAATAGTGATTTCATCAGGAAGAAGTTACACAAGTTATTCCAGTGAGCGGAAGTGCCCGGGAATAGTGACTTCATCAGGAGAAGTTACACAAGTCATACAGGTGAGCGGAAGTGCCCGGGAAGTGTGACTTCATCAGGCAGAAGTTACACGGTATTCCAGTGAGCGGAAGTGCCCGGGAATAGTGACTTCATCAGGCACAAGTTACACGGTATTCCAGTGAGCGGAAGTGCCCGGGAATAGTGACTTCATCAGGCAGAAGTTACACAAGTTATCCAGTGAGCGGAAGTGCCCGGGAATAGTGATTTCATCAGGCAGAAGTTACACAAGTTATTCTAGTGAGCGGAAGTGCCCGGGAATTGTGACTTCATCAGGCATAAGTTACACAAGTTATTCCAGTTAGCGGAAGTGCCCGGGAATAGTGATTTCATCAGGCAGAAGTTACACAAGTTATTCCAGTGAGCGGAAGTGCCCGGGAATAGTGATTTCATCAGGCAGACGTTACACAAGTCATACCAGTGAGCGGAAGTGCCCGGGAATAGTGACTTCATCAGGCAGAAGTTACACAAGTCATACCAGTGAGCCGAAATGCCCGGGAATAGTGACTTCATCAGGCAGAAGTTACACAAGTTTTTCCAGTGAGCGGAAGTGCCCGGAAATTCATCAGGCAGAAGTTACACATTATTCCAGGGAGCGGAAGTGCCCGGGAATAGTGATTTCATCAGGCAGAAGTTACACAAGTTATACAAGTGAGCGGAAGTGCCCGGGTATAGTGATTTCATCAGGCAGAAGTTACACAAGTTATTCCAGTGAGTGGAAGTGCCCAGGAATAGTGATTTCATCAGGCAGAAGTTACACAAGTTATACCAGTGAGCGGAAGTGCCCGGGAATAGTGACTTCATCAGGCAGAAGTAAAACAAGTTATACCAGTGAGTGGAAGTGCCCGGGAATTGTGATTTCATCAGGCAGAAGTTACACAAGTTATTCCAATGAGCAGAAGTGCCCGGGAATAGTGATTTCACCAGGCAGAAGTTACACAAGTTATTCTAGTGAGCGGAAGTGCCCCGGGAATAGTGATTTCATCGGGCAGAAGTTACACAAGTCATACCAGTGAGTGGACGTGCCCGGGAATAGTGACTTCATCAGGCAGAAGTTGCGCATGTTATTCCAGTGAGCGGAAGTGCCCGGGAATAGTGAGTTCATCAGGCAGATGTTGCACAAGTTATTCCAGTGTGCGGAAGTGCCCGGTAATTGTGACTTCATCAGGCAGACGTTACACAAGTCATACCAGTGAGCAGAAATGCCCGGGAATAGTGATTTCATCAGGCAGAAGTTGCACATGTTATTCCAGTGAGCGGAAGTTCCCGGGAATAGTGACTTCATCATGCAGAAGTTACACATGTTATTCCAGTGAGCGGAAGTGCCTGGGAGTAGTGACTTCATCAGGCAGAAGTTACACACGTTATTCCAGTGACCGAAAGTGCCTGGGAATAGTGACTTCATCAGGCAGAAGTTACACAAGTTATACCAGTGAGCGGAAGTGCCCGTGAATAGTTATTTCATGAGGCCGAAGTTACACGTTATTCCAGTGAGCGGAAGTGCCCGGGAATAGTGACTTCATCAGGCAGAAGTTACACAAGTTATTCCAGTGAGCGGAAGTGCCCGGGAATAGTGACTTCATCAGGCAGAAGTTTCACAAGTTATTCCAGTGAGCGGAAGTGCCCGGGAATAGTGACTTCATCAGGCAGAAGTTACACAAGTTATTCCAGTGAGCGGAAGTGCCCGGGAATAGTAACTTCATCAGGCATAAATTACACAAGTTATTCCAGTGAGCGGAAGTGCCCGGGAATAGTGATTTCATCAGGGAGAAGTTGCACAAGTTATTCCAGTGAGCGGAAGTGCCCGGGAATAGTTATTTCATGAGGCAGAAGTTACACGTTATTCCAGTGAGCGGGAGTGCCCGGGAATAGTGACTTCATCAGGCAGAAGTTACACAAGTTATTCCAGTGAGCGGAAGTGCCCGGGAATAGTGACTTCATCAGGCAGAAGTTACACAAGTTATTACAGTGAGCTGAAGTGTCCGGGAATAGTGACTTCATCAGGCAGAAGTTACACAAGTTATTCCAGTGAGCGGAAGTGCCCGGGAATAGTGACTTCATCAGGCATAAATTACACAAGTTATTCCAGTGAGCGGAAGTGCCCGGGAATACTGATTTCATCAGGCAGAAGTTACACAAGTTATACCAGTGAGCGGAAGTGCCCGGGAATTGTGACTTCATCAGGCAGAAGTTACACAAGTCATACCAGTGAGCGGAAGTGCCCGGGAATTGTGACTTCATCAGGCAGAAGTTACACAAGTTATTCCAGTGAGCGTAAGTGCCCGGGAATACTGATTTCATCAGGCAGAAGTTACACAAGTTATACCAGTGAGCGGAAGTGCCCGGGAATAGTGATTTCATCAGGCAGAAGTTACACAAGTCATACCAGTGAGCGGAAGTGCCCGGGAATTGTGACTTCATCAGGCAGAAGTTACACAAGTTATTCCAGTGAGCGGAAGTGCCCGGGAATAGTGATTTCATCAGGCAGAAGTTACACAAGTCATACCAGTGAGCGGAACTGCCCGGGAATTGTGACTTCATCAGGCAGAAGTTACACAAGTTATTCCAGTGAGCGGAAGTGCCCGGGAATAGTGATTTCATCAGGCAGAAGTTACACAAGTTATTCCAGTAAGCGGAAGTGCCCGGGAATAGTGATTTCATCAGGCAGAAGTTACACAAGTTATTCTAGTGAGCGCAAGTGCCCGGGAATAGTGATTTCATCAGGCAGAAGTTACACAAGCTATTCTAGTGAGCGGAAGTGCCCGGGAATAGTGATTTCATCAGGCAGAAGTTACACAAGTTATTCCAGTGAGCGGAAGTGCCCGGGAATAGTGACTTCATCAGGCAGAAGTTACACAAGTTATTCTAGTGAGCGGAAGTGCCCGGGAATAGTGATTTCATCAAGCAGAAGTTACACAAGTTATTCCAGTGAGCGGAAGTGCCCGGGCATAGTGATTTCATCAGGCAGAAGTTACACAAGTTATTCCAGTGAGCGGAAGTGCCCGGGAATAGTGATTTCATCAGGCAGAAGTTACACAAGTTATTCTAGTGAGCGGAAGTGCCCAGGAATAGTGATTTCATCAGGCAGAAGTTACACAAGTTATTCCAGTGAGCGGAAGTGCCCGGGCATAGTGATTTCATCAGGCAGAAGTTACACAAGTTATTCTAGTGAGCGGAAGTGCCCGGGCATAGTGATTTCATCAGGCAGAAGTTACACAAGTTATTCTAGTGAGCGGAAGTGCCCGGGAATAGTGATTTCATCAGGCAGAAGTTACACAAGTTATTCTAGTGAGCGGAAGTGCCCGGGAATAGTGACTTCATCAGGCAGAAGCAGCCTTGGGCGGAGTTAGCAAGCTGTAATGTGCAGATCTCTTATCTGTCAGGCTTTATGTGGTTTGTGCGATAAAATATAACTACGGTGAACGGTGTCTTTATTCATAGAGAACAACAGACAGGGTTTGGATGCGTGTGTAAAACAAATTACTTTGGTTGGAGGTTTGCATATGAAACATTCATGGGCATTCTGGAGTATTCAGGCATTGTATTAAGAATTCAGTAAGAACAGATGGAAGTACCTGTGAAAGTCTTATTTATGTCACCACCTCGAATAGGTGGAACTGGCTGACAAAGACTGAATAAAGCCAACATTCCGGGAGGGAGAGAGAGAGAGAGATAACACCCAGGTGCAATGCTGGCATTTCATCCCTGCAACTAGTCAGATCCTTGCTTTTATAATCCAAGTTACAGCTGACATCCCCTCCCCATCTGTGCAGTTCCTGGACCCGGCCAAGGATACATTCTCCAGGCTTTCTACACAAGCGCCGAGTCTCACCTGCGCACAGCTTTCACGGGCGAGTACTCCCCACACAGTAACCGCATTTATTGTATGTTTGGCTGGGACTTGACAAACGGGGGAGGGGTTGGCCGGTCTAACACTTACGGTTATATTCAATTAGTCGCAGCTACTTGTCGCGGCTAAACTGATTCAATTAGCGGGGGTTACCCCGCACATGAATCCCCAGTGGTGGACAGAACCTTGCAGCTTTATGAGCTGCAAGAAAATGCCAAAATTGGGGGTTCATGTACGGGGAAACCACCATTCCGGGGTTTATGCAGTGGGTTTCCGCATGCCGTAATCCCTGATTTTAGGCGCGCTGGAAAAAGGCTATTTAATTGAATAGCCTTTCCTTGGGAGTTATTCCGAGTTGATCGCTCGCTGGCAACTTTTTGCAGCGCTGCGATCAGGTTAAAACTCTGCAAAACTGCGCATGCGTATGCACCACAAGGCGCATCGTAGGGGTGCAAAGAGGATCGGTGCTGGGCGATGGATTTAACGAAGAATCCATTCGCACAGTCGATCGCAAGGTGAGGGCGTTTATGGGTGTCAACTGAACGTTTTCTGGGAGTGTTTGGGAAAATGCAGGCGTGTCCGGGCGTTTGCAGGGCGGGTATCTGACGTCAATTCCGGGACCAAAAAGACTGGAGTGGTCGCAGCGGCTGAGTAAGTCCAGAGCTACTCAGAAACTGCACAAAATGTTTTTTTGTACCGCTCAGCTGCAAAGGCGATCGCACACTTGCACAGCGAAAATACACTCCCCCATAGGCGGCGACTATCTGATCGCAGCGCTGCAAAAAGTTGCTAGCGAGCGATCAACTCAGAATGACCCCCCTTATGCAGCGACAATTATTATATAAATATATGCCCGTTAGCGTCATATTTGGAACTATTCCATGTTTTTCCATTTTTTAGATATTTAGCAAAGTTTCTGGTGAGGTAAGTGTTGCTGCAATACTTCTTCTGTTATTGACATCTAACGATGCCGCATTACATTTAAATATATTTTTGTATTAAATGTTTTTACTGGATTTTTAGCTTTTTAAAAAATTTTTTTTAGATATTGTAGCTGATAGCCTTAGCGGGCTATGGGGGTAATTCATATCTGATTGCTGCTGTGCGTATTTGCCAAGCGGGCAATAAGGTCCAAACTGCGCATGCGTATTCACCGCAATGCGTAGGCGCGTCAGACAGCTACAACGGGCATCGCCGGTCAGCGACGCAAGGTGATTGACAGGAAGAGGCTGTTTGTGGGTGCAACTGACCGTTTGCAGGGGCTGTCCGGAAAATTGCAGGCGTGTCCAAGCGCTTTGAGGGAGGGTGTCTGACGTCAGCTCCGGCCCTCGATCAGCAGGAATCAATCGCACTGGAAGAGTAAGTCCTGGGCTGCGCACAGACTGCGCAAACTGATTTTTAGCAGCGCGGCGTACACATAGCATCGCACACTTGCACAGCGAAAATACACTCTCCCTGTAGGCGGCGACTATCTGATCGCAGGACAGCAAAAAACGCAGCCCAGCGTTCAGATCTGAATTAACCCACATGTGACAGGTTCCGTGATGAAGGAACCAGCGTGATTGCATCCGTTATAATAAACTGATTTTATTTTATAACTCGCTGTTTAAATTAGCTAAAATCACGCTGGTTCCTTCATCTTGTAACAATGGCATAACACCTAAAAGCCTTTCCTTTCAGTTCTAACGCCGTGTGCGCACGTTAATCAGATCGCTCCCTCATACATTTAGGGCTCTATTCGGTAAACATAAAATCGTCTTTCTCCATCATTTTAGCATTTTTTATCCTCACCCTAATTATAGAATAGAAAACTGCAATAAAACCGCTTCTCTCTTCTTATTTTTGCTTTTATCACTTTGCAAATATCTGCATTGTCCACCTTTTACACACACACAAAAAAAGCTCCAAAAATTCACAACGGTACAACAACAAAAAAAGTTGCAATTTAAAATTGACACCAGTAATGATTTATAAAGATCCCTGGGGTATGGATCGTGGCAAAGAACTGTCCAGTGACACAAATACCCAGTTCTGGCTGCAGATATCGCCCCACCCCAGACTCTGACCACCTTCTCCCAGATATTCTGCAATCGCAGCGGAGAAGCCAAAGAGTGACAAAGATAAAGAGCATTTTATCGGTTTCCTCAATGGAATAATAATGTGCAGCGGAGAACAATGGGAATTGGCTGGGAAGGGCCACTTTCATCTGCAGATAATAAACAGTGCCACCTCTCTAGGGCGACAATACAGGCTTTGTGAGAGTCACGTCCATCAGTCGGGCAGCGGCCTGTGTGTGTCACGTCGGAGAATGTCTTACATGTATGTTATGAAGTAGACATGAGTTCATCCAGGAGTTTCACTTGCAGCAATAAGATCTGGACAGTCATTGTATTGCTGGCTGAGTGTGCCCTCTATGTCTGTTAAGTTCAATGGTATAATAAGCGTCTGATGTCCATAAAAGGGAACTCCGCATCAACAGCCACTATTGTTTTTTGTCCCTACAAAGAATCCCATTCATCTTCTGGTATAATGACTGCTCTAAAGTTCAACCGGCGACTCCACCAGCCCCTTCCCCGAACACAATAGAGTGCAAAACAAAAGGGAGATTATTAGGTTAAAAAATGCAGCAATCCCGCTCTGCACCCCTGGCGTCTAAGCACCCTTTCCCACCACATCTGGTGGTCATGTGTCCCGAGGATTAATACAGACCTTCATGAGTCACTTGCAATTATTACTGGTGGCTGCTTACCTCTGCTTCACAATGTACATCATATACTGTACATTAGGGAGGTGCACTGACCCCTTGTGTCTTGTTTTTCAGTTTTGTTTTTTGGAGCTGGATTTTTTTTTTTAAAAGATTGCATGGAATTTGTAGTTCATCTTTATGAACATCATCTTTTCCATATTTTTAGGAAGTAGCCTCCTACGCTGACTGTGCTAAACACTCTTTTCCGAGTACATATTGGACTTTTTTTCCTCTCAGTAGTCAAAGGGACTGACTGACATGCTAACTTGTACATTGTCGTTAAAATAATCTGCCACCATTCTGTTGATTAGTGTATCAGATTGAGTCACTTTAGAGGTGTCAATAATTTAGGGTAATTATTTTAGACCTGACCAGATGACATCATTTTGTGTCAACTTGGTCATTGAGTGGACTCATCCTCATCACCAGTGGATCTCTGGGAAAAAGTATTTTTTTTCCTGGCAGCAGCACTAGTACTGGGTTGCTGCTCCTGCTCTTCCATCGACTGATCCATATCTACTCACAACACTTAGTAATGGTGGCACCTAATAACCGTTGTTATTATTATTTAACAACACAAAGCCTAAACCTGAACAACACCCACATTTTAATTTTTATTTTTTTTACACACTGCGACTCATCGCAATTCTAGTAGAGGTGGCACACTGCCACCTAATGAACCTTATTATTAAAGTTCAGCGGTTCGGATTTAAGAAAATCCAAATGCGCCCAAACTCCTGGGATCCGATTCTACCCGAGCCAGGGCTCAGGAGTTCCCGCAAGACTCGGACTTCAGATCTAGGCAGATCGATTCTCGTGGCTTTTGGATTCCATGTTTTAGACCTGTGGAGACTCAGTGGCTGTGCTCTGTCCAGAGACTCCAGACTCCATACAAGTGGCTCTGCTGTGTCCCTCTAAAGTGGCTGTGATGTGTCTATTAAGTGGCTGTGCTGTATCCATCTAGAAGTGGCTGTCCATTGTGCATCCACTCCAGTGCTGTCGACGCACCTGTCCAGTGTCCATCCACTCTAGTGCTGCTGATGCACCGGTCCAGTATCCATCCGCTCCAGTGCTGATGATGCACCTTTCCAGTCTCCATCCGCTTCAGTGCTGCCACCGCACCTGTCCATTGTGCATCCACTCCAGTGCTGTCGACGCACCTGTCCAGTGTCCATCCACTCCAGTGCTGCTGACGCACCGGTCCAGTGTCCATCCGCTTCAGTGCTGCCACCGCACCTGTCCAGTGTCCATCCACGCCAGTGCTGTCGACGCACCTGTCCAGTGTCCATCTGCTCCAGTGTAAAAAAAAAGGTAAAAAAAGTTTTTAAAAAAAAGTAAAAAAACTTACAAAAACTTTAAAGTCAAGGAAAGTTAAAATAGTTAATAAAAGTTTTTTTTTTAAATTTCATTGTGCTGTGCCCCACTGTGTATTCAAACCATTAAGTACTGTGACTCCTGCCTCCCTTGACTGACTGCACGGTCGAAGCTTTGGCTCACAATCCCCCCCCCCCAAACCCCTCCCACAGCTGACGGTTGTGCTGTGGCGATGGATCAGCAGCAGGCGGCGGGGTCAGATATTTGGAAACCCCCCCTGCTTGCGCCACAGTCTCAGAAAGAAGCCCGTCCCTACTATGCGACAAGTGCGGTTACCGGACCTCTGCGCATGCGCAGTCATTGTGAATGCCATTTTCAGCGGCCATTTTCAGCTGAGGGGTCCTGGGGAACCCTGCCAGAACTACATCTCACGAAGTGAAGCCTGTACGCTGCAATGGGCTACCGCCAATATTGGGAATGCTTGCTGATATTGATACATCAGGCAGTATCGCATCCCCCATAGAAACCTACGGGTAATGTGGATCCGGGTGGCAATGGATGGGGGGATGGCAGTAGGTATTGGATATACCCTACTTCTTACATTGGGGGTATACTGGACGTGTGTTTTCAGGAACATAGCTGCAAATATTGTATGATAAATGGGCCCATTACTTACAGACATGATACAGGGGCATATTTACTAAGCTGTGATAACTCTTCTGTCATTTCCAGCTGAAAGAAGGATTCTCATTGCTCCCTGCTATTCTGGAAAGCGGGTTACCAGATGGTATACTTTCATAAATCGCAGTGCTGCAACATCCGGAACGCTGAGCGCCGCAGCAAACAGGAGCCCCCCCCCACCACCCCCATAGCAAAGGGTTCATTGGGAAAGGGGGGCGGTGCCGAGAAACATGAAACAAAATGCAGGAAAATCAATTATTCCAACAAGATACAAATACACATAGATCGGGGAGAGCTGAGTGTGAGTGTAGAGAGGACTGAGTGTGAGTGCAGGGGAGGGCTGAGTGTGAGTGTAGGTAGGGCTACTGATAACAAGGCAACTACAAATAGATCGGAGAGGGCTTGGTGTGAGTGTAGGGGAGGGCTGAGTGTGAGTTTAGGGGTGGGCTGAGTGAGTACAGGAGCGCTACTGATAACCACAAGGAATATGCACATAGATCAGGGAGGGCTAAGTGTGAGTGTAGGGGAGGGGTAAGTGTAGGGAGGGCTGAGTGTGTGTGTAGGGGAGGGGTAAGTGTAGGGGAGGGCTGAGTGTGAGTGTAGGGGAGAGGAGAATGTAGGGGAGGGCTGAATGTGAGTTTAGGGGAGGGTTGAGTGTGAGTAGGGGAGGGCTGAGTGTAGGGAAGGACTGAGTGTGAGTGTAGGGGAGGGCTGAGTGTGAGTGTAGGGGAGGGCTGAGTCTGAGTGTGGGGAGGGCTGAGCGTGAGTGTAAGGGAGGGTTGAGTGTGAGTGTAGGGGAGGACTGAGTGTAAGTTTATGGGAGGGCTGAGTGTGAGTGTAGGGGAGGGCTGAGCGTGAGTGTAAGGGAGGGTTGAGTGTGAGTGTATGGGTGAGTGTATGGGAGGGTTGAGTGTAAGTTTATGGGAGGGCTGAGTGTGACTGATAACAACAAGGCAGATACACATAGATCAGGGAGGGCTAAGTGTAGAGGAGGACTGAGTGTAATGGTGCCCATACACTTGTGAGATAATCGGTACTAGCCTTCGATTTTGACTGGATCTGTGCGAGAAATCGGGGGATTGTATGCACATTTTAGGTACCTTTTGACGCGATGCGCGGGCACTCCGGTCGAATCTCGCGTCTCAAGATAGTATGTGCTGCACTTAATATTTCTCGAATCGGGGCGTGATCGCATGCTGTTTTTTACCACTTTCGATGTATCACACCGCGATGTGCGATATGTGAAGACAGGAGACGACTTCCTGGCCACTCCTCTTCCCCTCACTGCGCACATGACTGGAGAGGAGGCTGCAAGCACGCTGCTGAGCTCCGAAACACCGCACAAGGTAGGCAGGCTATACCATTGGCCACCAATGATTATTCCTTTTTACCAACACTGCCCACCCTTTATGCTGCTCTATTCACATTTATACACGCCCCTGCCAAAAATGCTGCGCCACTGCAAGCCCCATGCGGCCGCGACCTAAATGCCATTCTACTGCGCCACTGACCACCAATGACTACTATTCTTTTTACAAACTTTATTTAATATAGTTGAACAGTTGAACTTTTTCATGTTTTTTAATTTTCCTTTTTTTGCATTCTGCAGATGTCCTATGAGAGCTGCAATTTTCTTTCCGGCTTCATCAGCCTGTACCGCACGGAGGAGTGTCTGTGGCTGACGTCCTCACCGGACTACAGCAACAAGCAGAAGAGGGAGGCTGCTTATACCGGGTGTAGTATGGTATGCCGGCGGTCGGGCTGCCGGCGACCAGCATACCGGCGCCGGGAGCCCGACCGCCGGCATACCGACAGTGTGGCGAGAGCAAATGAGCTCCTTGCGGGCTCGCTGTGCTCACCACGCTGCAGGCACGGTGGCGCGCTACGCGCGCCACGCTATTTTATTCTCCCTCCAGGGGGGTCGCGGACCCCCACGAGGAAGAATAAGTGTCGGTATGCCGGCTGTCGGGATTCCGGCGCCGGTATACTGTGCGCCGGGATCCCGACAGCCGGCATACTGAAGACCAACCGCTTATACCCACATGGTGGAGTGCTCCAAGCCCACCTTCTCTGCTGCCTCGGTGGCCTGGGTCTGAAAGAAAATCGACAATCTACGGTCAGTCTTTGTGATAGAGAACCGCAAGGTGGAGGAGTCCAAGAGGTCAGGGGCCGGTGCAGACAAGGTGTATGTGCAGCAGCTGTGGTACTACAAAGATCTCCACTTCCTCCTGGAGAAAAGGTCAGCTAAGGAGTCCATGGTGGTGATGGCAGAGTCCGAGGAGGGAAGTCTGGACGTGGAGGAGGCCGAAGGGGTAAGTTGCTTTTTAAATGGTTTTACCTTATACATTCCTCCTGCCATGCCACAGCTCCTTCCCCATTGAAGAAGGCATTATATTTTTCCCTGACCTCTTTTGCCCTTGCAGTGCCGCGTATAGTTGCTGCAGGTGGTCCCACCGAGCAAATCGGCGCTGTCACCACTTGCTGGTTGAGATCTTCCGGTCCTGCTGAAAGCAGAAGCATTTGCCTCGTGGCCTTGCGTCGGAGCATGTTGTGTAGTATACAACATGCTGTTACTACACAATCAGTTTTGTCCAGCCTCATGTTAATGGGTTTGTGGAAGATCCTGAACCGGTTGCTGAGAATGGCAAATGCATTCTCAACAACCCTGCGGGCCCTAGAAAGGCGGTGGTTAAAAATGCGCCTATCGTGGTTCAGGACTCTTTGTGGGTAGGGCTTCATTATGTGTTCATGCAGTGCGAAGGCCTCATCTGCCACAAACACAAATCCCAGGCCATTCTTCGTTTGCTCCACAGGCGGCAGATGAATGGAGTTGGTGGTGAGCCTATCATAGAAGCGCGTATTTTTCAAGGATCCACCATCCAAGCAACGACCATTTTTCCCAACATCCAGGAAAATAAACTCATAGTTTGCATTGACCACTGCCATGAGAACAATGCTAAAGTAGCCTTTATAATTGAAGTAATCGGACCGGCTGTTGGTGGGTTTGGTGATGCGCACATGTTTCCCGTCTATTGCACCACCACAGTTTGGGTAATTCCAGCGCCTGTCAAAGTCCTCTGCAATAGCTTGCCATTCTGCCATGCTTGTAGGGAACTGTAAAAGAAAAGAAAAAAGTTGTTTTACCCTACAGACACCTGAAAAAGACCTCACCCGTACCCCTGCCCTCATCAATACCTCCCCAGAGGAACAAACTTCTCCGCAGCGACCGACTGGCAAGAGGATGCCAAGGAAAACAACATTTGTAGAGGACCCTCTCCTAGCGGAGGCCCGTTCACAGCTGCTACGTAAACCGGATGAGTTTGACGACTTTGCATCATATGTGAGCAAAACTATGCGGAAGGTTTCTGCGCAGCAGCAAGTAGAGTGCCAGCGCCTGGTGTCGCAGGTTTTGTACCAAACACTCTCAGGTCAACTGACACCAGAGTGGAACGTTCATGGGCCAGAACCTCAAGCACCTGCTCCTCATCTCCCATTGACCTTCAGTTTACCACCACCCACCTACCCTACATCTACTACTCCCCATCCCAACTACCATTCCGGTTATCCGCAACCGCAGGCCCAATCCAACTACCCTTCCTCCACTTTCCATCCTCCTCAAACCCCTCCTCATCAAACCAGCCACCCTCCCCGTTTTCGTCAACCCCACCCCCATCCACCCACCCTTCCCCCACTTTCCAATCTCCTCAAACCAGCTACCCTTCCCAAGGCAGCCACACATCCACCGTCTCCTCCGCAATTATGACCTCCTTGATGTCACAGGGGGGGACAAGTGGACGAGGAGGAGGAGACAAGTCTCTTTCAAATGTAGGGTGATTCTCAATTACTGGTGCTCTTGTCAGTGCCGTAACTAGGTATTTTAGCGCTGTGTGCAAGAAACGCCCCCCCTACGCAAGACAGGAGCAGTGCGCGATAGAGGCGTGGCTTCATGGGGAAGGGGCGTGGCCACAAAATAATACCAGTTCATACTACGGTGCATAGTAGTCTCCATTATTCAAATTACGCTGCACAGTAGCACCACTACACCAGGTAGAGCCCCTTTTACACATTACGTCAGACAGCATCCCCCTTTTTACACATTACGGCAGACAGCGTCCCCTTTTACACATTACGGTAGACAGCGTCCCCCTTTTATACATTACTGCAGACAGCGTCCCCCTTTTTACACATTACGGCAGACAGTCCCCCTTTTTACACATTACGGCAGACAGCGTCCCCCTTTTTACACATTACGGCAGACAGCGTCCCCCTTTTTACACATTACGGCAGACAGCGTCCCCCTTTTTACACATTACGGCAGACAGCGTCCCCTTTTTATACACTACGGCAGACAGCGTCCCCTTTTTACAAATTACGGCAGACAGTCCCCTTTATTACACATTACGGCAGACAGCGTCCCCCGTTTTACACATTACGGCAGACAGTCCCCTTTATTATACATTACGGCTGACAGCGTCCCCCGTTTTACACATTACGCCAGACAGTCCCCTTTATTACACATTACGGCAGACAGCGTCCCCTTTTTACAAATTACGGCAGACAGTCCCCTTTATTATACATTACGGCAGACAGCGTCCCCCGTTTTACACATTACGGCAGACAGTACCCTTTATTACACATTACGGCAGACAGCGTCCCCCGTTTTACACATTACGGCAGACAGTCCCCTTTATTACACATTACGGCAGACAGCGTCCCCCTTTTTGTACACATTACAGCAAACAGCGTCCCCCGTTTTACACATTACCGCAGCCAGACACGAGAGAGAGATAGACAGACAGAAAGAGAGAGAGAGAGAGAGATACTTACCATCTCTCCCGCTGGCAGTCAGGCTCCTCGTGCTGGAAGAGATCCCGGGCAGCCGCAGGGGAGAAGGAGGAGGAGGGAGGGGGACTTGAGCCGCAGCAGCGCTATGTCATTGGTAGTAGCGCCGCTGCAGCAGCCCCCTCTCCTCCCGCATTGGCTGCCCGCTGGTGAGAATGCTGGGATGAGGGAACCGCATCCCAGCATTCACAGCAGTGCCGGGCAGCCAATACGGAAGGAGAGGGGAGTGCTGCAGCGGCGCTGCTACCAATGACATAGCGCTGCTGCGGCTCAAGTCCCCCTCCCTCCTCCTCCTTCTCTGCCTCCGGCGCTGCTGCTCTCCTCCAGTGCGGCGCACGGCACCCAGCAGAGGCGGCATGTAATGAGTCAGGTAGTTACGGCGCTGGCCCTTGTTATACATACCAACAGATGTGGTGCAGTCTGATACTACGGTGAGTGTCAACGCTTTCAGGCGGACAATGCACACATGCTGCTAGGGACAGGTTGATGGTACCAGGGACCCATCTTCCTGCCCCTAGCTGCATGTGTGCATTGTGCCCCTGGCTGTGGTGCCACTCAACACCGCAGTATCAGAATGCACCACATCTGTTGATATATATAACAATCCTGCTGCCCTGGTATATACTGCGATAGAGCTGGTGCAATATGATATACGGCGTTTTAGTGGTGCCGCTTTCAGGTGGACAATGCACACATGCTGCTAGGGACAGGTTGATGGTGCTGGGGATCCTGAAGCCGGGCCTACCTGCATGTTTGCATTGTGCCCCTGAAAGCGCTGCCACTCAAAAAACACTGTATATCATACTGCACCGTATATCATACTGCACTTATATATTGTAACAGATGTGGTGCATTGTGATACCACGGCATTGAGTGGCACCGCAGCCAGGGGCACAATGCACACATGCAACTTGGTGCAGGTTGATGGAACCGGGGAGCCATCTTCCTACCCCAAGTTGCATGTGTGCATTGTGCCCCTGGCTGCGGTGCCACTCAACGCCGTAGTATCACAATGCACCACATTTGTTGCTATATATAGCATTTTTGTTATTATCTCATAAATGTAATGATGCAGATGTGCTGCATCATGAAAACTTTATACTGTTTGCTGACGTTTAGCCATGTTGGCTGCATATACAATTATGTCTTGAAATTAAAAGCATATATTTTTTCTACGCAATTTCAGTTTGCAAAATAAAACGTTTTGTTACACGACAAGCAATGTGTGGTGTCATTTTCTTACCTTGCAGTACTTATACTGAAGCACTTTGATAATAGCCTTTAAGGTTTCAGGTATGTGTCCCAAAGCCTGCGCGGAGATACGGGTCCCATACTTCAGCTCCTCAAATGACTGTCCAGTAGCAAGGAACCGCAGGGTAGTCACGAGCTTCTCCTCAGCAGGGATAGGAACCCGCCATTTGGTATCCTGCTTCTGTATGAGGGGAGGTCACCAGACGCAGCAACTCCTGGAAGGTGTCATCATTCATGCGCAGGAAGTTGCGGTAGTCATCCTCGTTGTTCTCTCTGATCTCATCCAGGAGGGGCATGTAGGAGAGAGTAGGCCGCTTAAGCAGCCACTCATTGGTCCAGCAAGATCTCTCCCTCCGCCTTTGCTGGGCCCTCTCCCTGTCTCCCCTCATCTTCACAATCTCTATCACATAACGTTTCATATTCATTATCTCTACCCAAAGGAGAAATCTCCTGAGCAGTATGTTACCACCGATGTACAAGGGTGGTTCAAACGTACGGTAAGGCATACCTCCCAACTGTCCCTATTTTTGTGGAGGGGCAGTTCGGAGGACCCCTGTAACTCGCTAATACCAGCAGCTTACAGAGTGCTGGGCATGCCCCAACAGTGACGAAAACAAGAAGCGTGTTCCGTGATCGTGGCATTCCCGCAAAGCCACCCCCCCTTTTGAAGAGGCCACGTCCCCTTTCAGGCAGTCCTGCGATGATGCTCCAGAATGCTGGGAGATATGAGTAAGGTAAGAAGACCTCTCATGTGTGTAATCTCTATTACATTCTAATTTCCGGCCAGGCCAGAGCAGGTACACCACCGCATCCCCTCACGGCCATTACACTGCGCCTCATGTCAGTCTTTTTGGGTTCCAGATGATAGGTTGACAGTAAATCAGACTTGCCAACTCTCCCTGAAATAGCAGCGGTCTCCCTGAAAAGTCTAACGATCTCCCTGATTGCCCCTTACCCCCATTATGTAGCTGTTATATACTAACAAAAAAGAAAGAAATCAGAGCTATATACATTAGAATCATCAGTGTCATTCCCTGCATTGGGTATAAGGCACAATGATCCCTATGGTATTTTCAAGTAAGGTTTCTTGTGGCCACGTATATGACAATACAGGAGCAAGCCCAGAAAGTATCAGGGCTAAATTTACTGAAGCTTCTAAAACAGAGAAGTGGTGATGTTGCCCCTAGCAACAAATCAGATGTTGTCATTTCTCTACTGATTTTTAGAAAACGATAGTCTCTGATTGGTTGTTATGGTGTTTTTGATTTTAACAATTTTTTTTCAACTTTTTCATCATTTATCATCCACGTGGACTACGATTGGTTATAGTATCCTGAAGCGCGGCGAGCAAAGTGAGCCACTTGAGGGGACGCGGGGCACTAACTGGGGTCACGTGTGGTTTAAAATGGTAAATGGCACCCAAAAAAAGAAAGAAAAAAAGCGCCGGCCCAAGCATAGGCAGTATAGGCAAATGCCTTGGACATCTAAGCCCCACTGCGCCGTCTCCAGATTTCAGAGTTCCCGGCTAGCAGCGGCTGCCCTCTGAGGTACAGGGTGTCCGGCACTGTGCGCCATTGCCTGTTATATGACAGGCGGTTGATCAGGAGCATCAGAAAGCCCAAAGATACAGCTCCTGCAGGTCATATCATTCACAGCAGAGAGCGCCCCCCGGAGGAGAGAAGCAAGGGGAAGCACATTATGGGGACAGTATAAGGCGCAGTCTAATGGCCGTGTGGGGAAGCAGTGACCTACCTGCTCTGGCCTGGCGGGGAATTAGACTGACATAGAAAACATGTGAGACTTGTTACCTTACTCGCTGAGCCACCCTCATAACAGAATGATATTTCTGCCGCTCATGTAAGGAGACAGAATAACTTATTTGATATCAATTCATCACCAGCCTTTTTTTTTTTTTTGGCAATTATTTTTTATTACCATCCCTTATGTATATAATGCCAACATATTCCGCAGAGCTGTACAGTCTGCCTTATCATACAGACACCTTCCCTTGTGTACATCCGTGTGGCCAAACTGTATTCTCTGCAAAAAAGAGGCACACACATCCTCATGTGCACAGGTCCTTGTACCTTTACTGCCGGACGCAGACTTACAGGGGCATATTTACTAAGGTGGGAGTTTTTTTAGAAGTGGAGATCAGTTAATCAGATTCTACCTATTTTCTTCTAGAAGCAGCTAGAAAAATGTTAAGTGGAATCTGATAAGTTGCTATTGGCAACATCTATACTTAAAAAAAAACCTCACACCTTTGTAAATATACCCAACAGCTGGGCGTGTCCCTAGCCTATGCACAATGGGGGTAATTCCAAGTTGATCGCAGCAGGAAATTTTTTAGCAGTTGGGCAAAACCATGTGCACTGCAGGGGGGAGGGGGGCAGATATAACATGTGCAGAGAGAGTTATAGGCCCTACACATTACGCGATTGGCCACCGAGGTGCCCGACGGCCGATATGGCCGACAGGCGACCCGGTGGCGGGGGGGCAGTGACGGGGGGAGTGAAGTTTCTTCACTCCCCCTGTCACCCGGCTCCGTAGACGTGCAGACAAATATGGAGAATCTCGTCCATATTGGCCTGCATGCACAGCCGCGCATTGTTCATCGCTGGTGCCTCCACACTGCACGATATGAACGTTATCTCGTTCATTAATGAACGAGATCGTTCATATCGTGCAGTGATGTCGGCCAGTGTGTACGGCCCATTAGATTTGGGTGGGTAATTTTGTTTCTGTGCAGGGTAAATACTGGCTGCTTTATTTTTACACTGCAATTTAGATTGCAGATTGAACACACCCCACCCAAATCTAACTCTCTCTGCACATGTTACATCTGCCCCACCTGCAGTGCACATGGTTTTGCCCAACTGCTAAAAAATTTCCTGCTGCGATCAACTTGGAATTACCCTCAATATACATTTGTCCAGATTTTCTCATTACTTTGCATGTTTTATGTACTATTAGTAGCTGGCCTCATAAGACGGTAGACACTTTGTGGGTCATTCCGAGTTGGTCGTAGCTAAATTTAGCTCAGCTACGATCATCTTCCCTGACATGCGGGGGTACGCCCAGCACAGGACTAGTCCGCCCCCCCTCCCCTGCACAAATACAAAATCATCGCACAGCGGCAATGCTTTTGTATTTCATGAGTAACTCCCGGCCAGCGCAGCTCCTGCGGGTGGCTGGGAGTTGATTGTCGCTGCGCCTGGTTGCAGCGGCTGCGTGTGACATCACGCAGCCGCTGCAGCCCGCCCCCCCGCACGGTCAGGCCACGCCTGCGTTAGCCGGACCGCAGCCCCATAACGGCGGCCAAATGCCACCGTGCCGCCCCCTCCCGCCTAGTGACCGCCTCTGCCTGTCAATCAGGCAGAGGCGATCGCTAGGAAACCACGGCCTTCGGCCGTCTGGCACGCGCCGGCGCATGCGCAGTTCCGACTCGATCGCTGAGCTGTGATAAACTGCAGCGAGCGATCGGGTCGGAATGATCCCCTTTATTCTAACGCATACTAATAAAAGTTTTATTTTAGTCTTTTTTCATATGTAAGAGTGCCAGAAATCCAGAGTCCTTGTCGTCTGATTATACTGTCCCTAGACGAGCATGAGTTACCTTCTCCTGAAGCGTATATACGGATATATGTTACACTAGTGATATGTTACTATTACACTAGTGATATGTTACTATTACACTAGTGATAGGTTACTATTATACTAGTAATATGTTACTATTACACTAGTGATATGTTACTATTATATTAGTGATAGGTTACTATTATACTAGTGATATGTTACTATTTTACTAGTGATATGTTACTGTTATACTAGTGATATCTTACTATTATACTAGTGATATCTTACTATTATACTAGTGATAGGTTACTATTATACTAGTGATATCTTACTATTATGCTAGTAATAGGTTACTATTATAATAGTGATAGGTTACTATTACACTAGTGATAGGTTACTATTATACTAGTGATACAGTAAGTTACTATTACACTAGTGATATGTTACTGTTATACTAGTGATATGTTACTATTACACTAGTGATATGTTACTATTATACTAGTGATATGTTACTATTACACTAGTGATAGGTTACTATTACACTAGTGATATGTTACTATTATACTAGTGATAGGTTACTATTATACTAGTGATATGTTACTATTTTACTAGTGATATGTTACTGTTATACTAGTGATATCTTACTATTATACTAGTGATATCTTACTATTATACTAGTGATAGGTTACTATTATACTAGTGATATCTTACTATTATGCTAGTGATAGGTTACTATTATAATAGTGATAGGTTACTATTACACTAGTGATAGGTTACTAATATACTAGTGATACAGTAAGTTACTATTACACTAGTGATATGTTACTGTTATACTAGTGATATGTTACTATTACACTAGTGATATGTTACTGTTATACTAGTGATATGTTACTATTACACTAGTAATAGGTTACTATTATACTAGTAATAGGTTTCTGTTATACTAGGAATAGGTTACTATTATACTAGTGATATGTTACTATTAAAAAGTGATATGTACTATTTTACTAGTGATATGTTACTGTTATACTAGTGATATCTTACTATTATACTAGTGATATCTTACTATTATACTAGTGATAGGTTACTATTATACTAGTGATATCTTACTATTATGCTAGTGATAGGTTACTATTATAATAGTGATAGGTTACTATTATACTAGTGATATGTTACTATTATGCTAGTGATAGGTTACTATTATGCTAGTGATAAGTTACTATTATGCTAGTGATAGGTTACTATTAAAATAGTGATAAGTTACTATTATACTAGTGATATTTTACTATTCTGCTAGTGATAGGTTACTATTATAATAGTGATAGGTTACTATTATGCTAGTGATGTTACTATTATGCTAGTGATAGGTTACTTTTATGCTAGTGATAGGTTACTATTATACTAGTGACATGTTACTATTATACTAGTGATATCTTACTATAATACTAGTGATATGTTACTATTACACTAGTGATAGGTTACTATTATACTAGTGATAGGTTACTATTATGCTAGTGATAGGTTACTATTATACTAGTGATAGGTTACTATTATGCTAGTGATAGGTTACTATTATAATAGTGATAGGTTACTATTATGCTAGTGATAGGTTACTATTATAATAGTGATAAGTTACTATTATACTAGTGATATTTTACTATTATGTTAGCAATAGGTTACTATTATAATAGTGATATGTTACTATTATGCTAGTGATGTTACTATTATGCTAGTGATATGTTACTATTATACTAGTGATATCTTACTATAACACTAGTGATATGTTACTATTACACTAGTGATATGTTACTATTACACTAGTGATAGGTTACTATTATACTAGTGATAGGTTACTATTATACTAGTGATATCTTACTATTACACTAGTGGTATGTTTCTATTATACTAGTGATAGGTTACTATTATGCCAGTGATTTGTTACTGTTAAACTAGTGATATGTTACTATTATACTAGTGATAGGTTACTATTATACTAGTGATAAATACTAGTGATATGTTACTATTATACTAGTGATAGGTTACTATTATACTATTGATAGGTTACCATTATGCTAGTGATAGGTTACTATTATGATAGTGATGTTACTATTATACTAGTGATATGTTACGATTATACTAGTGATATCTTACTATTATAATAGTGATATCTTACTATTACACTAGTGATATGTTACTATCATACTAGTGATAGGTTACTATTATGCCAGTGATTTGTTACTGTTATACTAGTGATATGTTACTATTACACTAGTGATATGTTACTATTATACTAGTGATATGTTACTATTATACTAGTGATAGGTTACCATTATGCTAGTGATAGGTTACTATTATGCTAGTGATGTTACTATTATGCTAGTGATGTTACTATTATACTAGTGATATGTTACGATTATACTAGTGATATCTTACTATTATAATAGTGATATGTTACTATTACACTAGTGATATGTTACTATTACGCTAGTGATAGATCACTATTATGCCAGTGATTTGTTACAGTTATACTAGTGATATGTTACTATTACACTAGTGATATGTTACTATTATACTAGTGATAGGTTACTATTATACTAGTGATAGGTTACTATTATACTAGTGGTAGGTTACTATTACACTAGTGATAGGTTACTATTATACTAGTGATAGGTTACTATTACACTAGTGATAGGTTACTATTATACTAGTGATAGGTAACTATTATGCTAGTGATAGGTTACTATTATACTAGTGATAGGTTACTATTATAATAGTGATAGGTTACTATTATACTAGTGATATGTTATGAAATTACCTATTTATGCATTTTGTGGCAGTTCCAGCAGACAGCCAGAGGATCTAATCCCTGTTTGGAAACAAGTGAGCGTTGCGTTCCTGGGCTGCGTGCGCGCATTGGCACGGTGAGTATGCGGATGTCTGTGCGAGTTACTAGGCTGCAGCCTCCTGCCACCTCTGGTACAGCCTTTGTATTCAAATATTCAATAATTGTAGCCTGCGCTGCAAGAGATTCCACCGTGAATTGCGAGGAATAATAGACGGCTAAGTAGCAAGAGTAAAATAATACCTTTCTAATCCAGTGGAAGCTTGTAAGACCCAATGTTGTCCGCAATTACATAGGGTCACGTACGAGAACCGCTGTCACCTTCAATTAATGCAACATGACAACCTGCATGGAAATATTCCTTTCTTCCAGGGAAAAGGCAGGAGGCGGTGGGAGTATAAATTCTAAGCATGTAAAGTGAAACTTTATACATAGATGTGATGTTGGGTGTATTCAGGAGATTCTTTTCCCAAATGTCTCAATTAGAAATTCTAGAGGATTTAAAGAATTAACCCCTCTCCCTCCGTCCTACCCCTTATTCCGTCTCTCTTGCTGAACTTCTGCAACTGACGGTTCCTACAGACTGCAAAAAAGTCAACTACGAATGTTACTCCCCCTGGGATTCACCCTCCACTACACCCCAGGACAAAGTATTGCCCCATGAGCGCTGTCGTATTTATTCTGCTGTATGGAACTGACATTGGGGGTCATTCCGAGTTGTTGGCTCATTGCTGATTTTCGCTATGCTGTGAGTTGTTGCTAATTGCACATGCGCAAGGCACGCAGCGTGCATGCGCTTAGTTATTTAGCTAAAAACTTAGCAGTTTTGCTGTGGATCCTGCGGCGCTTTTCAGTCGCACTGCTGATCGGTGAATGATTGACAGGAAAGGGGCGTTTCTGGGTGGTAACTGAGCGTTTTCAGGGAGTGTGCTAAAAAACGCAGGCGTGTCAGGCAAAAACGCGGGAGTGTCTGGAGAAACGGGGGAGTGGCTGGCCGAACGCAGGGCGTGTTTGTGACGTCAAACCAGGAACTAAACGGACTGAGCTGATCGTAATCTAGGAGTAAGTCTTGAGCTACTCAGAAACTGCAAGAAAATATTTATTAGCAGTTCTGCTAATCTTTCGTTCGCTATTCTGCTAAGCTAAGATACACTCCCAGAGGGCGGCGGCCTAGCGTGTGCAATGCTGCTAAAAGCAGCTAGCGAGCGAACAACTCGGAATAGGGGCCATTGTTAGCTGTTTTCAGTGTTCTCTTTTGTTTAATCCCTTGGTTATTCTATTTAGAATAAAACGACTTTCATTTCTCTCTATTGCATCATATTCTCTCTATTGCACCAAACCCAGATCAGCTGTAGATTGTAAGCTTCTATGAGCAAAGCCCTTTGTCACTTACAGTTAAAACACTGAAGATCACCCTCCTCCCACCTCCAGTATCCGCAACACCTGAATATCAGGCGGATAGAAATCCCTTATCTTATGTAGTGTCTGTGATGATCTTGATACAAACTCAGAGGTACAAACAAAAACAACAGCAGTATATGGTCTACAAGTAAGATATATTTACAGGTGTTACCACTGTAGACAAATCATTTATGTTGATTAATAAAACTATACCGTATTGGTGGCTGAAAGTATAATTACTCAAATGTTACCCAAATCTGAAGCGTTAATACAATGTTCTGACTCCTTAATAATTATAATACTGAGAGCAATAGGGTGAATACAGGTTACTCATATTTAGATACAGAATAAAAGTTTGATAGTGGCTTGTAATGATGATTATATATAAATATATATATATATATATATATATAATTATTACCAGTTACTATAGTGCACACATATTCCGCAGCGCGTTACAGGGAATATCTGGCCATTCGCATCAGACCCCAGGGAGCGACAGAACTAATGAAGAAAGCGATTGCACCAGCGATCACAAGAAGATTGACAGGAAGAGGCCGACCAGAGGCGTCAACTGACTGTTTTCAGGGAGTGTCCGTCTGAACGCAGGCGCACCCAGCTGTTTTGAGGGAGGGATCCAGACGTTAGCTCCGTCCTGGATGATCGCAGCGGGTGAGCTGTGCAGGTCTCTGCACAAGCGAACGCAGCCCTGCCAGCGATTACCCCCTCCCCCTGTAGGCGGCGATTACCTGATTGCAGCCGTGCTAAAAGTAGCCTGTTAGCGATCAGGTTGGAATGAGGGCCAATATTCCCTACCCCCCCCCCCCCCCCCACCACCACCACCACCACCACACACACTATGTATGTTTTTGGATTGTGGGAGGAAACCGGAGTACCCAGAGGAAACTCACGCAAGCACAGGGAGAATATGCAAACTCCACACACACAGTTAGGGGCTTGGTGGGAATCAAACCCAAGACCTCAGTGCTGTGAGGCAGTTGTCATAACCACTAAACCTTGCTGTTTGTGAAATTAAAAAGCCCTCGCAGGATTGTAAATTTGGTTATGTTGGTTTTCACAATCACTGCTGTTTTCATTCCTTAGTAAATGCCAAGTGATACCTGTCACATACCTGCAGGTGGTCCTTTTGTGAGTCCGCTTAAAACGATCAAACTTCTATTTTGGAAATGCACAACATCAGAAGGTATACTTCTACAGTCAAACGAATGGCGGGCGTGGAGCAGATGGAGTATATGCTTCGGGCATTATATACCCTCCAGTGTTCCTCAGACAGTCCCTCGTTATGGTGAAAGTTGATCTATAGAACGATCAGTTCACCTTGCACCAGCGCACTGGCTAAACCATCTTATTATGCTGCCCAACAACACTGTAGTACTGGAGGTGAGGGCGCCATGCAAGTGCATACACCACTATGGCCAGGAGCAAATAAACTGAAGATATTAAAATGTCTAGAACATGACAATTGACCAACTAGCAGTGGCTTCAGGTTGATAAAGGACCTTGACATCGCACTACATGTTCTAAGACAGTGGTGGCCAGACTTGCTTCCTAAGAACCACTAACAGTTCATGTTTTCCAGATGTCCTATCTGGTGTATAGTTGTGTGCATGACTAGCCGACACATTTGAAAAGATACACAGGTTGTCTGCAAAACACGACCTGTTAGGGGTCTTTGGGGGCAGCGTTTGGCCACCCCTGGTGAAAGAGAGAAGAGGAGAAGAGGAAACGCGGCGTTAGGATATAGATGCTAATTAGAACAAAAGATTATGGGGCAGTAACAGAAGCTGCCACAGTACGGAAATGGTTCTAGTCATATTAGATGGAAGTCAGGGATTTGTGTAACAAATATTATATTAATAATATAACGATGCACATATATTAGCAGTATCAGAACACCTGGGAGCCCACCGGCGACAACAGGATCAGAAGATAATATAAGGAAATTAGGACAAAAAATGGCAATGGATCAGAACATGAATCTCCTGTCACCCATCCAGGGCAAATGATATTGCTTCAGTCTGACTCCCTCTCCTTACCCCTCCCTGGCCCTGTGTCCCCCTGGGGGGAGGGCTCCTCCTCTCCTTACCCCTCCCTGGCCCTGTGTCCCCTGTGCTGGGGGGAGGGCACCTCCTCTCCTTACCCCTCTCTGGCCCTGTGTCCCCTGTGCTGGAGGGAGGGCTCCTCCTCTCCTTACCCCTCTCTGGCCCTGTGTCCCCTGTGCTGGAGGGAGGGCTCCTCCTCTCCTTACCCCTCCCTGGCCCTGTGTCCCCTGTGCTGGGGGAAGGGCTCCTCCTCTCCTTACCCCTCTCTGGCCCTGTGTCCCCTGTGCTGGGGGGAGGGCTCCTCCTTTCCTTACCCCTCTCTGGTCCTGTGTCCCCTGTGCTGGAGGGAGGGCTCCTCCTCTCCTTACCCCTCCCTGGCCCTGTGTCCCCTGTGCTGGAGGGAGGGCTCCTCCTTTCCTTACCCCTCTCTGGCCCTGTGTCCCCTGTGCTGGGGGGAGGGCTCCTCCTCTCCTTACCCCTCTCTGGCCCTGTGTCCCCTGTGCTGGGGGGAGGGCTCCTCCTCTCCTTACCACTCTCTGGCCCTGTGTCCCCTGTGCTGGGGGTGAGGGCTTCTCCTTTCCTTACCCCGCTCTGGCCCTGTGTCCCCTGTGCTGGGGGAGGGCTCCTCCTCTCCTTACCCCTCTCTGGCCCTGTGTCCCTTGTGCTGGGGGTGAGGGCTCCTCCTCTCCTTACCCCTCTCTGGCCCTGTGTCCCCTGTGCTGGGGGAGGGCTCCTCCTCTCCTTACCCCTCTCTGGCCCTGTGTCCCCTGTGCTGGGGGTTAGGGCTCCTCCTCTCCTTACCCCTCTCTGGCCCTGTGTCCCCTGTGCTGGGGGAGGGCTCCTCCTCTCCTTACCCCTCTCTGGCCCCGTGTCCCCTGTGCTGGGGGGAGGGCTCCTCCTTTCCTTACCCGTCTCTGGCCCTGTGTCCCCTGTGCTGGGGGGAGGGCTCCTCCTTTCCTTACCCGTCTCTGGCCCTGTGTCCCCTGTGCTGGGGGGAGGGCTCCTCCTTTCCTTACCCCTCTCTGGCCCTGTGTCCCCTGTGCTGGGGGGAGGGCTCCTACCTCTCCTTACCCCTCCCTGACCCTGTGTCCCCTGTGCTGGGGGGAGGGCTCCTCCTCTCCTTACCCCTCTCTGGCCCTGTGTCCCCTGTGCTGGAGGGAGGGCTCCTCCTTTCCTTACCCCTCTCTGGCCCTGTGTCCCCTGTGCTGGGGGGAGGGCTCTTCCCACACGCTCCTCCTTTCCTTGTAACGATTACTGTAGCAGCTTGGATAAAGGTCAGTAAGGGCCTAATTCACTTTGGATCACTAATTTGCAAGAAACACAAATCAAGCGATTATCGTCAGACTGCGGATTCATTGCTCATGCACAAAGGTCAAAATGCGATTGCTCTGTGTTTGTAGCCAAAGTGAAAAGTGATCGCAATTTGATTGACAGGAAGTGACCATTCGTGGGTGGTAACATAGCGTTTGTGGGGAGTGGTTGGTAAAACACATGCGTATCATGGCCATTTTTGGGACGTGCATCTGACGTCAGCTGCGATGAAAATCATGGCGCCCGGTGCGACTGCAATTGCATTATGTTTAGTAGGCATGGGCCAGCCGCAACTGTTCATGGTGCTTGCTTTCTGCTGGGCGTCTTTTCCCTTTCTGGGCGGCTCTTCATGTGCAGTTTTTGGCAGCAGCAGTTTTGAGACAATCGCTACGTCAGCCTCGATAAGCGATCCTTACTGAATCAGGCCCTAAGATAATCGGATGACAATGAAGGTTTGCAACTGGCTACGCCAAAGTAATTCACTTTACCAACAGCAAACTTGATTAAGATGGGATTATCTGGCCTGAAGTGACTTGGGTGTTTGGAATATTGACATATTTTGCAGCCTTTGTGTCTGTCTGGGCATAAATGAAAGATATAATGATTTGTCTTACATGATTGGCAGTGGCAGCAGGTAAAGGGATGTGTATATACTGTATATATATATATATATATATATATATAGTTCAGGCGGCTGAGTCAGAAGTACTTTATAGCTTGGTAATTTGTAGTCGCTGCCAGTGAGGCCTCGCTCCAGCACCCTACATTGCTCCAGCAGAACAATGGCCGAGGGGTCTGTAACCCACCGTGACACTGAGGGGACACATAAATCCGTGATGTCCTGTGATGAGGACGTCTCAGCCTGGAATGCCGTTGGTCTGCACACCATCTCACAGCCCGGCTATCTGCCTCTTCCATGCAAGCCCTGCCGCTAAATGCAGCCCTTTGTTGTGCGGTCATACGTTTCCATACGTTTCACAGCACTGTAACCGATTGTCCCTGGAGTACACAGAACAGTAACCTCCATTGTGTCTCTTACAATTCCAGTCATCCATTGCAAATCTGGTTATTTGCCCAAAAAGCTCAATTCTGCTGATTGTAAAGTCTCCTATTCTTTCCTTTTCCATTTATGTTTGGGATCCTGTGGGCAGAAGCTCAGAGAAAAAAGAAAAGTGTTTTGATTGCAGGCTGAAAAATATATTTAACATATGAAGGGTCACTTACCGCCTGGCGCTTGTTGTTTAACGCCGTTGTGGCTGCTAGTACTTACAGTGTCATGTCCCAGTGTCTATACAGTCGCTCATATATATACAGTATGTATGTGTGTGTGTATACAGTATGTATGTGTGTATACGTGTGTGTGTGTGTGCGTGCGTGCGTGCGTGTGTGTGTGTGTGTGTGTGTGTGTGTGTGTGTTTTTGGATGTTGTGTTTTAGTAAATGAAGACTGACAGCGCCATCATAAATGATAAAAGTACTCTCTGTACAGTGCTGTGTAATAAGTAACAGCGCTGCCGCGTGTAATGCCAGTTTCACCACGCCGTCTGATAAACACCCGTAACCAGGCTATGATACTTTTCAGCAATAGCAGCTAAGGGGTCTATTTACTAAGCCTGGGACAGAAATAAAGTGGATGGAGATAAGGTACCAGCCAATCAGCCCCTAGCGGTCATTTATTTATGCCAAGGCTGAACGCCGCAGGATGTGATTGGGTGGGAGCTGGAAGTCGCATCACATGACTGACTACCGTTAACATGTCAGCGTCTTACACCGACAAAGCCCTGCCGTATCCTCGTGCTGTAAATCCGTTACAGCCGCTGAAATAAAAACGTATTATATATAATATAGGTAACAATATACAGTAAATACATCATTGTATACGTAGATATTTACAAATTTACACTTTCCAGGACATTTTTTTTGTGCGTTATGTTTGACAACATAAATATATAAATCCCCAGTGTCAGAGGAGCTTCCCGTGCAATCAGCTGTTTCGGATCAATTGATTATATCTTGAGATGAAAACTCTTTTGCGCGACACTCGCCTGGGATGAAGACAAACGCTGTCCTGCCAAGAGCAACGCACATTCAGGCAGCGATACCAGAGCTTGCAATCTACAACAACATTTGCAGAGCTTTCATCCAGCAACGTTGTCTTGTTCAGAACATTTAATCATATATATTTTATGTTCTGTCGGTCTAAGCAGCCGGATGATTTATGTAATGGCGTTGAAGTGCCTTGTGCTGCTCTTTACTACAGTAACTGCGTTACTGCTAATTAATATACATTTGCCATCTATGAAGTGGCCAGAGTTGCAGTCTGGCTGTAGCAGATTATTCAGAATCGGAGTATAAGGTTTGCTGTATAAACTCCACAGCTCTGATTAAAAGCAAAAAGATGAGAGGGCATCCCCTGTAATTTTGCACATTCTCTACCACTGGACGCCGCGGCCATCTTGTGCAGTGAGGAACCGCTGATACAGGTCCAGCTAGTGAGTACCTCTACTACAAAAGTTCTGGGTGAATATACACAGAGAATGTTATTGTCACCAACCACAGGCAAACTGAGTGCCAAGCCCATTTGTCACACACTGCACAATGTAACTGGAACAAGCTGTGTAATACAACCCTACCACGCAACATCTTGCACACCAGCCCCTGTTTGACTATAGGTAGGACAACCACTCCATGCTTGAGTACTGTTGAGAGATATATTAATGAAGAGAAAGAGTATGAGTCATTTATACAAGTGAAAGTGAGTTACTTTATCTGGAAAGGACTGAGTTTATTTTCCCAAGGAACCCTCACTACTAAGTAAGCTGTATTTGTTAAGAGACACTGCAATACCTTCGCTAACTACAGTACGTCCTTTTTGAATAGACTGAGTCAAAGTGACATTTTTTCTAACCCAGGATTACTTGTTAATTGCAAAACTGTGGCACCGCAGGATTTAAAGAGAGCTCCAGCGTTGTTTGCCGGTGAAGAACATAACAACTTTGTTAGGGGAAACTAGGAATTTAGCAATTGCTATTGTGAAATTGTGTTTCTCATTACTCTTCTCATCACCACATTGCATTTTGTGATTATAATATGCAAATATCCATGATTTGACTTTTGCATTTTTGAGTGATCCAATGTGATGTGAACTGTAGTTAATTGTCATGGCTTTATCTATGCGTCTATGTCTTATTTTTGAGATTATCTAATATTTTTGACAATTAACTAATCATCATCCTCAATCCAGAGTTGAATGCGGCTCAATAAAAATACATCCTGTTGGAATTGGTGATTGACTCCTGTTTTGTATCAATCTATCCTACCTCTATGAGCAAGGTATTACAGAACAAGGTACGGGGAAGAACATTTCAAGGGGAAAAGTCAGTTACATAGCCACCCAACATCTATGATACCCCTCTCACCCACTTAGACATCCCGGGGTGTTACACACTCTCGTTATCCAGAGCAATTATCTGAGAAGCTTCCATCTTGCTGAGAAATCCAGGTGCTACTGGTGTAACAGTGCTTTACAGGACATCACAGAAAGGGGAAACATTTATTTTGTTCTCTGTGCTACATCGCTTGGTCATAACTAACGTCCATCGCACCCTCCTGGCTTTGTGTTGGTCTTGGGAAGAACAGAAACAATGGGATAAAGTGGGTAAATGTGCCCTTGGCACCAATTCTCCATTGGTACGTGGTTGGGTCAGGCTGGCAGATTGCAGAGGGAACATTTGGAGCTGGTGGGTAGTGTTGCTGTATTTCATCACGGCTCTTACAGCAGACAGGAAAATCTGACTCCCAGTGTTGTCATTTATAAGACTTTCATTACTCCCTTCAAATACCCAATGTTATAATGTCAGCTTATTACAGGAAGTGTTACAGTACCGCGCTCTGGTACTGCGCTGCGGCAACCAAGGCTGGCTGTGTACTTTCCATTATAATTATACATTAACCCTTTATCTAAACGCTTTACAGTTTAAGTGAATCAGATTAGTAACACTGACACAGAAAAGCTCTGTAACCAGGGATAATAGTCAAGACTCAAGACTATGGACTCTTTTCATGATTCAGCTGTACAACAGCCCCCCATGTGGATGCAGATGGTACTGTGGGTGATGGATGGGGCCACCTCTGGTGATGGGCAAGTGGGCAGTGCCTGGACTGATGCATTTAAATGTCCCCACTATTGCTTTGAGTGGGAGATAGGTTTTTCCAATTAAGTTTGAGGCAACTTGCACTTCATTAAAGTCTCCTTGCACCTTGCTGCATTTTGCAATGTAATTGGGGTTTATGTCACCATTTTTTCTTAGGTTTTAGTGTCAGCTTAGGTTAGTTGTAAACCTAAAAATTGAATACTATATTGAAGAAGGAATAAGAATGCACATACAAATAGTTTTTTCTTGAACAGATTCTTTTGTTGCATTACAGATCAATTGATTTTATCTTTTTGATAAGTGCTAGATGTATATGGTTTATATTGTAACTGGTTACACCTTCTGTGTTTACTTGTGCATTCGATTGTATGTACATTGCCTTTTCTTTTTCGTAATGTCTTTACGTGTAAGTATCACGCTCTCTTCAAAAAAAAAATACTCTATTAAAAAAAGTCTCCTTGCATCTGGACCTAAAATTGGTCTTAGGATTACTGCTTTGTGAATGCTTGCTGATTTACTTCTGAATAACAGGGTTCTATCTATTAAATATAAAACCACATGGGAACAGCACTTTATAAATGGTTTAAGTATTCTGCTACAAAGACACCAGGGATCTTGTTGTGTCATTTGTCAACATCTACATAGCTTTGTTAATAGCATGCACAGTGTTTTGTATATTGGGGGTCATTCCGACCCGTTTGCACGCTGCGTTTCCTCACAGCGGTGCGAATGGGTCAGTTCTGCGCATGCGCGGCGGATGCAATATCCAGGCGCGTCATTGCCCAGCGATGGCAGTCGCAATGCGCAGGCGCGTCGTTGCTCAGCGACGCCGGAAACGAAGGAAGCTGTCGCAGCGCGGACCGCAAGAAGATTGACAGACGGGAGGCGGATCTGAGCATCTACTCTCTGTTTTCCGAACGTGGTGATCTGAACGCAGGCGTGTCCAGGCGTTTTGGAGGGCGGATGTCTGACGTCAATTCCAGGACAGTCATCGCTGGATTAATCGCAAAGTAACTCTAACCCTGGTCTTGTTCTACACAAAACTTTTTTTGCAAAGCAGGGCTGCACAAGCGATCGCAGATCTGCTATGCTAAAATACACTCCCTCATAGACGGCGTCTAGTTGATCGCACGGGCTGCAAAAAGAGACTATGGCCCTCATTCCGAGTTGTTCGCTCGTTAGTTTTTTTTCGCAACGGAGCGATTAGTCGCAAACTGCGCATGCGCAATGTTCGCAGTGCGCCTGCGCCAAGTAAATTTGCTAAAAAGTTTGGTATTTCACTCACGGCCTAACGAAGAAATGTCATCGTTCTGGTGATCGGAGTGTGATTGACAGGAAGTGGGTGTTTCTGGGCAGAAACTGGCCATTTGATGGGTGTGTGCGAAAAAACGCTGCCGTTTCTGGGAAAAATGCAGGAGTGTCTGAAGAAACGGGGGAGTGTCTGGGCAAACGCAGGGCGTGTGTGTGACGTCAAACCAGGAACGAAACTGACTGAACTGATCACAGTGTAGGAGTAAGTCTCGAGCTACTCAGAAACTGCTAAGAAATTTCTATTCGCAATTCTGCTAATCTTTCGTTCGCAATTCTGCACAGCTAATATTCACTCCCAGAGGGCGGCGGCTTAGCGTGTGCACTGCTGCTAAAAGCAGCTAGCGAGCGAACAACTCGGAATGAGGTCCTATGTGCGATCAACTCGGAATGACCTCCATTGTTCACTAGAATGATCTCTACAGTATTGAATGTTCTCTGTATTTATTGAAACTATTAGAATGCTCTCTGTATTGTACTGAAGTCATTAGAATGCTCACTGTATTGTAGTGAAGTCACTGAATGTTCTCTTTTTGTACTGAATTCACTGGAATACTCTCTCTGTATTGTATTGAAGCCGCTGTCTTCTTCATAATGGGATGATTCCGAGTTGATCGCTAGCTGCCGTTGTTCGCTGCATAGCGATCAGTGAAAAAACGGCTAATCTGCGCATGCGTACGTCGTACAGGTACAAAGTTCATTGTAGTTTTGCACTGGTTCTAGCGACGATTCCAATCGCACAGCCGGCCGCAAGGAGATTGACAGAAAGAGGGCGTTTCTGGGTGTCAACTGACCGTTTTCAGGGAGTGCTTAGAGAAACGCAGGTGTGGCTGGGCGGGTGTGTGATGTCAAAAGCCGCCCCTCCGTCGTTAGAATCAGCGCACACGATGAGTAACTACAGGGCTACTCTTGTTTTGCACAAAAAGATTTTGCAGGCACTCTGCTGCACAGGCATTCGCACTTCTGCAAAGCGAAAATACACTCCCCAGTGGGCGGCGACAATGCATTTGCATGGCTGCTAAAAACTGCTAGCGAGTGATCAACTCGGAATGACCGCCATTGTACTGGAGTACTTAGAATGCTCTCTGTATTCTTTTGAAGTTACTAGAATGCTCTCTGTATTTTAAGTTGCTAGAATGTTCTCTGTATTTTACTGAACTCATTAGAATGCTCTCTGTATTATTGTGAAGTCACTCAAAAGCTGTCTGTATTTTATTGAATTAACTGGAATGTTCTCTGCATTCTATTGAAGTCACTTGAACGTTCTCTGTATTGTATGCAATGCTCTTTGTAATATACTTACGTCACTAGAATGTTCTCTGTATTATATTGAAGTCTCTGTAATGCTCTTTGTATTGTACGGAAGTCACTAGAATACTCTATTGTATTGAAGTCACTGGAATGTTCTCTGTATTGTATTGAATTCACTAGACTGTTCTCTGTATTGTATGCAATGCTCTTTGTATTATAATTAAGTCACTAGAATGATTCCTGTATTATATTAATGTCTCTGGAATGCTATTTGTATTGTACTAAAGTAATTGGGATGTTCTCTGTATTGTATTGAAGTTACTAGAATGTTCTACGTTCTTTATATGAACTGAAGTCACTAGAATGTTCTCTATATTAAATTGATGTCTCTGTAATGATCTCTGTATTGTACTGAAGTGGATAATATTGGGGTCTATGCAATAAGCCTTGGAGTGAATGTTCCAGACAATCAGCCCCTAGCTGCCATGTTACAGGCTGGGTTTGATAAATGACAGTTAGTAGCTGGTTGGTACTTTGGGCTGAATTCAGCATGGATCGTTACTGAGACAGAAACTGCAATTTTCTCATCCTGCTTCTGCTAAACATTGCATGTGAAGAGCCGCCCAGAGAGGTAAAAGACGCCCACCGCTGCAATTGCAAAATTGCGTATGCAATCACAGAATTGCAATGCATACGCAGAAATCAAGTACCATCGACAAGTCTGGTTGACCTTGGGCTACTCAAAATAATGAAAATGCAGTCGCACCGGCGCCATGTTTTTAGTCGCAGTCCATTGCAGATACACACCCTGAAACCGGGCATGATCCGCCTGCGTTTTTCCAACCACACCCCCCCACAAGCGCTATGTTAACACCCACAAACGTTCACTACCTGCCAATCAAATTGCGATCGCACTTCACTAAATTGCGATAGCAAATTAGCCTTCACACACGATGCGTTTGCAGCATATGCACAGTCTGGTAATCGCCTGATTTGTGATTTTGCGACTGAAGTGGAATTAGGCCATTTATCTCTTTCCACTTTATGTCTCTCCAGGGCTAAGTACATAGACCCCATTGTAATATAAGTGATTATATAGCACTCCGGTGGCTGCTCGTCTTAATATTTTACTGTTTCATCATCACTAGGTGCATATATTTCATCTCTATGTGGCACTTATACAGCACCTGCTCCGATGTACCACAATCTCCAGTTCAGTGCTACCCTGAGCGGGGCCCTCTGGTTGCTTTCTCCCCTGTGCCACATATACCCATCCTTTCCACACATGCCCACCAGTAACAGGACGAGGAGACTGAGGCCAGTGACCGCTGGCTGGGGTGGTCCAAAATCCAACAGCTAAACGGCCACTGTATGGAGGGGTACTTACTGGCAAGCGGTTATTTCCAGGAAGAGAGTTTCAGAAAGTATATTTCACAGGTACTGGGATCTAAGTGTCGGCAACTAATAATGCTCAGAATAAATTCACCTTCCTTGCCCACCCTGATAAGAGCCGTTCCTGGTGATAGTTATATCATAGCATAAGTTATTACTCTCATTCAAAGTTAGGGCCAGGCTTTCCGACTGCGCCTGTGTAGCTAGCGGGTGATGTACGTACAAGCGTACGCTAGCATAACGCCGCAACAAGTACTTTCTGATGATGAGGAGGAACTGTAGCAACCCAGGAGCATATCTAGGCGATATATCCTTTGAGTGACATACTAGCGATTAACGTCCCAACCTCAATAGCTGTAAGGTCATTGGAAGGAATCAAACCTTATAAAGATGCCTGGATTCTGTTAAATACAAGAAATTGTGGGGGCCAACGTATTATTACTAGTAAGATATTTCCAAAAACATCTTTTTAAAGTGGAAAGCCCCTTATACGTGTCAGCAAAATTTGCAGAATTCCCTATAAACTGCAGCAGAATTTCCCCTGAATTTGATGTTTCTCCCACGTTCCGACGTCCCACAGCGTCTTTGCAATTTCTCTTTCCTTCAAATGACCAAGATTATTCCATTTGTCTGGTTCTTATTTTTCTTACCACACCCAAAAAAACCAGCAACGGGAACATTTAAAGAACATTTCTGGTTTTAAACAATTCCTGTTTGGCAAACAGCTCAGCGGGCACAGGAGCCAATACATATGCAACGCCTAATTAATGTTGTACAGCGACAAATATAAAATACAATGTTTTCTGTAGAAAGTGGAAAGTTGACGCCGGAGAAGCTCTGAGTCACCGTAATCTCCAGGTGTATAATATCTTTTCCAGAGGGCCCGAAATTTCACCAAGATGGAACAATATCCTCCTGCACTTTGTCTTCGCAAGTCTCACCTCTCTTAATTAAAATTGCCCTGATGTGGCGGAGGAGGGGGCGGAGGAGACAAGACAAAAATCTCTTAAAATAACCATTTCTTTCAGAAACTTGCACACAAAAAAAAAAAAAATCTACACAATGACATGTCTACAATGACAAATACAGATGTGTACATAAAGCAGGAGGGAGCCGGAGCTGAGGTCTTATTTCCTACCTGTAATACAGCGGCGATGGGGCTTATTCACAGAACTAGGGACTATTACACTTACTGCTACCGGACCAAGTCACGTTTTATATACCTGACTACAAGGCGGCAACACTAGAACTGTTTTTAATGGGGGGGGTTTTAACGCATTGTCAGTGGGCGTATTTATTATTTTTCATTGCCCTTAGTTTTTGTAAATGTGTGATATTTTTGTAAGTAGACACAGAATGGACACGGCTAAAACCATTGTTAAAAGCACCTGTTTTGGCCACTTCTAAGTTACTGTGAACAGCACCTCAATTTCTAGCACCTAAAGCAGTGGCACACTTAGGGAGGATTTCCAGATGCCCGGGCCTCCCCCACTCCTCCTCGGGAGACCTGAAACTACACCGATATAACAGAATTATATTATAATTGATTATAAAATAACTTCTAAAGCGCCAGCCGCCGCACAGCTAAAATGTTATTTGGCCACCTTCAACCTTGTACCCCTGGAGTAGGACAGGGCACAGATCCGCTCCCCTGCAAGTAACACAAGAAGGTACACTCTATGGAGCGTTGCTGGGGAGCACTCCTCTGATATCATCTGTACCACTGGATGGTGGCGGTAAGTAGTAGAACAGGGGGAAGGCCCTCAGTGTAATAGGGGTGAAGGTAAACACTTAATGTAATGGTGTCAGGGGCTTTAGTTTTAGGGTGTGATCCTCATGAATTTGATGTAATAGTGGTGGGAGTGGGGTATTTTTTGATGTGGGGACAGTTTAATATAATAGTGATGTCATGGTGATGTATATTACGTTAAGGTGCTTTGGTGGGAGCAAAGATGTTATTACTGGGGTGATTTGGGAGCTATTGATTGAATGTGGGGCCAAGCTTGGGTAGAACGAGGGCTATTTACTCTATTAGTAGAAGCTGGGGCTGTTTTGGGGAAGGGGGCATTAATTGCATCTCTGGGGGGGGGGTGTCACTCATTGCTAGACTTCACATATTTCATGCACATATTCTTTTTCCAGGGCTCCAACATTCCAGGATCCAGACCAGAAGAACCTGGCCTGAGGAGACCAACTCTCTCTGTGGAGTGGAAGACGGTTCTTTCCACCAGTTCCCAGCAACAGAAGATGAGCCGGTGATGTTTCTCATGTGTGGTGGCATCTCCAGCTGTGGGCTATCTGCCAGGGATGGCATCACTAATAGCACACTGCTATATACCTTATACAGAGCTGCCAAGACAAACACCGAGCTGTGCGGTAGCAGAGTGGTGTGTAAGGCTCGCTGTATGTTTTTATTATTCTCCATCTCTTAGATTGTCTCCCGGCTCCTCTCAGCTATAAATAGAGAGGACACTTCAGCATTGTGCGCTTCCCATCCCTCTCACAGTATCTGCTGTAACACTGATCAGTAACACGCGTGTAACGCCCATGTGTCACGTGCAGAGGGCAGGGGAAATGAAGGAGAGCCCATGATAAATGACTGTCCATGTATTACAGGACAGGAAACAATCTCACAGCGTTACCATGAGATGGTCTCATTCCCACAGTTACAGAGCCACTGGCCATCTATAATGGGTGCAGAGCACAGGGGCCCCTGCATCAAGCGGGGCCCTGCACCCAGAGCATTATGTGTTATGCCTGATGCATGAAGGGGGGCCCGCACCACACACCCCGCACCCAGAGCGTTATGTATTATGTCTGCTGCATGAAGGGGGGCCCCGCACCACACCCCCCGCACCCAGAGCGTTATGTATTATGTCTGCTGCATGAAGGGGGGCCCCGCATCACACACCCCGCACCCAGAGCGTTATGTATTATGCCTGCTGCATGAAGGGGGGCCCCGCATCACACACCCCGCACCCAGAGCATTATGTATGATGCCTGCTGCATGAAGGGGGGCCCGCACCACACACCCCGCACCCAGAGCGTTATGTGTTATGCCTGCTACATGAAGGGGGCCTCGCACCACACACCCCGCACCCAGAGCATTATGTGTTATGCCTGCTGCATGAAGGGGGCCTCGCACCACACACCCCGCACCCAGAGTGTTATGTGTTATGCCTGCTGCATGAAGGGGGGCCCACACCACACACCCCGCATCCAGAGCGTTATGTGTTATGCCTGCTGCATGAAGGGGGCCTCGCACCACACACCCCGCACCCAGAGCGTTATGTATTATGTCTGCTACATGAAGGGGGGCCCGCACCACACACACCGCACCCAGAGCGTTATGTATTATGCCTGCTGCATGAAGGGGGCCCGCACCACACACCCCGCATCCAGAGCGTTATGTGTTATGCCTGCTGCATGAAGGGGGCCCCGCACCACACACCCCGCACCCAGAGCGTTATGTGTTATGCCTGCTGCATGAAGGGGGCCCCGCACCACACACCCCGCACCCAGAGCGTTATGTGTTATGCCTGCTGCATGAAGGGGGCCTCGCACCACATACCCCGCACCCAGAGCGTTATGTGTTATGCCTGATGCATGAAGGGGGCCCCCGCACCACACACCCCGCACCCAGAGCGTTATGTGTTATGCCTGATGCATGAAGGGGGGCCCCGTGTCAAAGTCAGAAAAATATCACTATGCACACTGCCATATTTGCACCTCATGCGAGTGCCTGTTGCACGTTCATGAGCCCTGCCGTGCGTGCGCATACTCGCCGTTGCGGGCACCCGCAGGCGCACGGTGTGCGCATTTACGGTAAAGTTCATGTGCGTCTAGCGGGCGACTCGTTCATAACATATTTTAACTGTATAACATATTTTGTAGATCATGGTCCCTTTGATAGAATCTGAAAGTTTGGTTAATATAGCATGTTCATGGACAGAGAAATCCCTCTTTGTTTGATACGAAGGGTCAGACAGGAGTAATACTGTGGTGTTTAGTACCCATCGGAAGAGTATTTAATTAGCAATATTCCGGTGTTGGTTTGGAGCGGATTAATCGCTCGTGCGAATAGTTATGGACATAAGAAGTTTATGTCCATTTACTATTATTTGCACTTACTTATCCATGCGGCGGGAAACCTAGTTTCCCACCCACCTGAGCAGTTGGAAATGGTCTCAGCCCACCTGTATGAATCAACCTATGACCTTTTGTTATAATACGAAGACGAATTCCTGTGTCCAATGAACAATGAGATTGTAGGGACCATTGAATTGTATTGTGTGTGGGGCATAAATAGACAAGCCGATCATATCCAGCTCACTCTCTTCAACGGTTCTCATTGCTGATAATCGGGAGCTGGATATCGAGGCGCATGCGATCGTTCCCCTTGTGCGTAAGTTTTTCTCCGCAATCATATTTGTCTTTATTGTTATTGTGAGCCATATCTCTCTCTTTCTCTCTCTCTCTCCTCCTCTTTCTCTCTCATTTTTCCTTAAACGTAATTGTATTGTATTTCCTGTGTAGTTATCTGGTTAGTTAGTCTATGTTATATTGTAGTGTATGACTTGTATTGTATTATTCTTTCTCTAACGTCCTAAGTGGATGTTGGGGACTCCGTAAGGACCATGGGGGAATAGCGGCTCCGCAGGAGACTGGGCACATCTAAAGAAAGCTTTAGGACTATCTGGTGTGCACTGGCTCCTCCCTCTATGACCCTCCTCCAAGCCTCAGTTAGATTTCTGTGCCCGACGAGAAGGGTGCACACTAGGGGCTCTCCTGAGCTCTTTGTGAAAGTTTTAGTTTAGGTTTATTATTTTCAGTGAGACCTGCTGGCAACAGGCTCACTGCATCGTGGGACTAAGGGGAGAAGAAACGGACTCACCTGCGTGCAGAGTGGATCGGGTTTCTTAGGCTACTGGACATTAGCTCCAGAGGGACGATCACAGGTTCAGCCTGGATGGGTCCCGAAGCCGCGCCGCCGGCCCCCTTACAGAGCCAGAAGAGCGAAGAGGTCCGGTGAAATCGGCGGCAGAAGACGATCCTGTCTTCAGATAAGGTAGCGCACAGCACCGCAGCTGTTCGCCATTGCTCTCAGCACACTTCACACTCCGGTCACTGAGGGTGCGGGGCGCTGGGGGGGCAGCGCCCTGAGACGCAATAAATCGATAAAAACCTTATATGGCTAAAATAAATGCATCACATATAACTCCTGGGCTATATGGATGCATTTAACCCCTGCCAAAACATACAGAAAAACGGATGATAAGGACGCCGAGAAAGGGGCGGAGCCTATCTCCTCAGCACACTGGCGCCATTTTCCCTCACAGCTCCGTTGGAGGGAAGCTCCCTGGCTCTCCCCTGCAGTCACTACACTACAGAAAGGGGTTAAAAAAGAGAGGGGGGCACAAATTAGGCGCAGTATAAACAATACAGCAGCTATAAAGGGAAAAACACTTATATAAGGTTTTCCCTGTATATATATAGCGCTCTGGTGTGTGCTGGCAAACTCTCCCTCTGTCTCCCCAAAGGGCTAGTGGGTCCTGTCCTCTATCAGAGCATTCCCTGTGTGTGTGCTGTGTGTCGGTACGTTTGTGTCGACATGTATGAGGAGAAAAATGATGTGGAGACGGAGTAGAGTGTCTGTAATAGTGTTGTCACCCCCTAGGGGGTCGACACCTGAGTGGATGTACTGTTGAAATTGCGTGACAGTGTCAGCTTTGTATAAAAGACAGTGGTTGACATGAGACAGCCGGCTACTCAGCTTGTGCATGTCCAGACGTCTCATACAGGGGCTCTAAAGCGCCCGTTACCTCAGATACAGACGCCGACACGGATACTGACTCCTGTGTCGACGGTGAAGAGACAACCGTGATTTCCAATAGGGCCACACATTGCATGATTGATGCAATGGAAAATGTTTACACTTTTCTGATAATATGAATACCACCAAAAAAAAAGGGGTATTATGTTTGGTGAGGAAAAACTTCCTGTAGTTTTCCTGAATCTGAAAAATAAAATGAGGTGTGTGATGATGCGTGGGTTTCCCCCCGATAACAATTGATAATTCTAAAAAGTTATTGGCAGTATACCTTTTCTCGCCAGAGGTTAGGGTGCGTTGGGAAACACCCCCTACAGGGGATAAGGCGCTCACACGCTTGGAAGAACAAGGGCTCTACCCTCTCTTGAGATGGCCGCCCTTAAGGATCCTGCTGATAAAAAGCAGGAGGGTATCCTAAAATGTATTTACACACATACTGGTGTTATACTGCGACCAGCAATCGCCTCAGCCTGGATGTGCAGTGCTGGGTTGGCGTGGTCGGATTCCCTGACTGGAAATATTGATATCCTAGATAAGGACAGTATATTATTGCCTATAGAGCAATTAAAAGATGCATTTCTATATATGCATGATGCACAGCGGAATACTTGCCGACTGGCATCAAGTATAAGTGCGTTGTATTCTACCAGTAAAGTGGTCAGGGATTCCAAACGGCATTTGGAAGTATTGCCTTAAAAAAGGGGATGTACCCTAGGTCGCCTCTCAAAATAAGACGCCGTATTATCAGGCGCAGTCCTGGTTGGCAAGCGGACAAAAGGGTTCCTCTTTTCTGCTCGTGACAGAGGGAGAGGAAAATGGCTGCAGAGATCAGCCAGTTCCCAGGAACAGAAACCCTTTTCCGCCTCTGCCAAGCCCTCAGTATGACGCTAGGGCTTTACAAGTTCAGGCACGGTGGGGGCCCGTTCTCAGTGAATTTCAGTGCGCAGTGGGCTCACTCGCAAGTAGACCCCTGGATCCTTCAGGTAATATTTCAGGGGTACAAATTGGAATTCGAGTCGTATTCCCCTCGCCGTTTCCAAAAGTCTGTTTTACCGACGTCTCCCGCTGACAGGGAGGCTGTTTTGGAAGCCATTCACAAGCTGTATTCCCAGCAGGTGATAATTAAGGTACCCCTCCTGCAACAGGGAACGGGGTATTATTCCACACTATTGTGGTACCGAAGCCAGACGGCTCGGTGAGACCGATTTTAAAATCTAAAATCTTTGAACACTTACATACAGAGGTTCAAATTCAAAATTGAGTCACTCAGAGCAGTGATTGCAAACCTGGAAGAGGACTACATGATGTCTCGGGACATCAAGGATGCTTACCTTCATGTCAAAATTTACCCTTCTCACCAAGGGTATCTCAGGTTATGGTACAGAACTGTCACTATCAGTTCAAACGCTGCCGTAGGGATGGTCCACGGCACCCCGGGTCTTTACTGAGGTAATGACCGAAATGATGATATTCCTTCGAAGGAAGGGAATTTTAGTTATCCTTTACTTGGACGATTCCCTGATAAGGGTAAGATCCAGGGAACAGTTGGAGACCGGTGTAGCACTATCTCAGGTAGTGTTGCGGCAGCACGATTGGATTCTCAATATTCTAAAATCGCAGCTGGTTCCGACGACTTGTCTTCTGTTCCTAGGGATGATCCTGGACACAGTCCAGAAAGAAGGTGTTTCTCCCGGAGGAGAAAGCCAGGGAGTTATCCGAGCTAGTCAGGAACCTCCTAAAACCGAACCAAGTCTCAGTGCATCAATGCACAAGGGTTCTGGGTAAAATGGTGGCTTCCTACGAAGCAATCCCATTCGGCAGATTCCACGCAAGACTTTCCAGTGGAACCTACTGGACAAATGGTCCGGGTCGCATCTTCAGATGCATCAGCGGATAACCCTGTCACCAGGGACAAGGGTATCCCTCCTGTGGTGGTTGCAGAGTGCTCATCTTCTAGAGGGCCGCAGATTCGGCATTCAGGACTGGGTCCTGGTGACCACGGATGCCAGCCTACGAGGCTGGGGAGCAGTCACACAGGGAAGGAATATCCAGGGCTTATGGTCAAGCCTGGATACATCACTTCACATAAATATCCTGAAGCTAAGGGCCATTTACAATGCTCTAAGCTTAGCAAGACCTCTGCTTCAAGGTCAGCCGGTGTTGATCCAGTTGGACAACGTTACGGCAGTCACCCACGTAAACAGACAGGGTGCCACAAGAAGCAGGAGGGCAATGGCAGAAGCTGCAAGGATTCTTCGCTGGGCGAAAAATCATGTGATAGCACTGTCAGCAGTTTTCATTCCGGGAGTGGACAACTGGGAAGCAGATTTCCTCAGCACGACCTCCACCCGGGAGAGTAGGGACTTCACCCAGAAGTCTTCCACATGATTATAAACCGTTGGGAAAAACTCGACAGGTATTGCGCCAGGTCAAGGGACCCTCAGGCAATAGCTGTAGATGCTCTGGTAACACCGTGGGTGTACCAAATCAGTGTATGGGTTCCCTCCTCTGCCTCTCATACCCAAGGTACTGAGATTGATAAGATGGAGAGGAGTAAGCGCTATATTAGTGGCTCCGGATTGGCCAAGAAGGACTTGGTTACCGGAACTTCAAGAGATGCTCACGGAGGATCCGTGGCCTCTACCTCTAAGAAGGGACCTGCTCCAGCAAGGACCTTGTCTGTTCCAAGACTTACCGCGGCTGCGTTGACGGCATGGCGGTTAAACGCCGGATCCTGAAGGAAAAAGGCATTCCGGATGAAGTCATCCCTATCCTGATAAAAGCCAGGAAGGATGTAACCGCAAAACATTATCACCGCATTTGGCGAAAATATGTTGCGTGGTGCGAGGCCAGTAAGGCTCGACGGAGGAAATTCAACTGGGTCGATTCCTACATTTCCTGCAAACAGGAGTATCTATGGGCCTAAAATTGGGGTCCATTAAGGTTCAAATTTCGGCTCTGTCAATTTTCTTCCAAAAAAGAACTAGCTTCAGTCCCTGAAGTTCAGACATTTGTTAAAGGGGTACTGCATATACAGCCTCCTTTTGTGCCTTCAGTGGCACTTTGGGATCTCCAGGTGGTTTTTGGGTTCCAAAAGTCACATTGGTTTGACCCACTTAAATCTGTGGAGTTAAAATATCTCACAGAAAAAGTGGTCATGCTGTTGGCTCTGGCCTGGGCCAGGCACGTGTCAGAATTGGTGGCTTTATCCTGTAAAAGCCCTTATCTGATTTTCCATTCGGACAGGGCGGAATTGAGGACTCGTCCTCAGTTTCTCCCTAAGGTGGTTTCAGCGTTCACCTGAACAAAACCTGTTGTGGTGCCTGCGGCTACTAGGGACTTGGAGGACTCCAAGTTGCTAGACGTTGTCAGGGCCCTGAAAATATATGTTTCCAGGACGGCTGGAGTCAGGAAAACTGACTCGCTGTTTATCCTGTATGCACCCAACAAGCTGGGTGCTCCTGCTTCTAAGCAGACTATTGCTCGTTGGATTTGTAGTACAATTCAGCTTGCACATTCTGTGGCAGGCCTGCCACAGCCAAAAATCTGTAAATGCCCACTCCACAAGGAAGGTGGGCTCATCTTGGGCGGCTGCCCGAGGGGTCTCGGCTTTACAACTTTGCCGAGCAGCTACTTGGTCAGGAGCAAATACGTTTGTAAAAATTCTACAAAATTGATACCCTGGCTGAGGAGGACCTGGAGTTCTCTCATTTGGTGCTGCAGAGTCATCCGCACTCTCCCGCCCGTTTGGGAGCTTTGGTATAATCCCCATGGTCCTTACGGAGTCCCCAGCATCCACTTAGGACGTTAGAGAAAATAAGAATTTACTTACCGATAATTCTATTTCTCGTAGTCCGTAGTGGATGCTGGGCGCCCATCCCAAGTGCGGATTGTCTGCAATACTGGTACATAGTTATTGTTACCAAAAAAAAATCGGGTTATTGCTGTAGTGAGCCATCTTTTCTAGAGGCTCCTCTGTTATCATGCTGTTAACTGGGTTCAGATCACAAGTTAAACGGTGTGATTGGTGTGGCTGGTATGAGTCTTACCCGGGATTCAAGATCCTTCCTTATTGTGTACGCTCGTCCGGGCACAGTATCCTAACTGAGGCTTGGAGGAGGGTCATAGGGGGAGGAGCCAGTGCACACCAGATAGTCCTAAAGCTTTCTTTAGATGTGCCCAGTCTCCTGCGGAGCCGCTATTCCCCATGGTCCTTACGGAGTCCCCAGCATCCACTACAGACTACGAGAAATAGAATTATCGGTAAGTAAATTCTTATTTTTTCAAGTATAACATTCATATAAGGCGTTAGACCCTAAGCCCGGTATTTGTGTATTTCTTATAGTGTTAAGTATTCTCAGAGCGTCGGTGACGCTCGAACAGCTTTTAAGTTAATAAGGTTACACTGTGTTGCATCTACACTCTATCACTACACTAAGGTTTTCCTGTATAATACATTGTTCATGGTTTACATATAAAGGTTTAACATTGTGAGCGTTAGCACCGCTGGTGATCTCCTCGTGGTCCCGAGCGTTCGCTACGCTATAGCGAACCATTACGTTAGTCGGCAGCCAATAGCGTGCCTGTCTGTGATCTCTTGGCCGTGAGCGAACGTGACGCTTGAGCGTCTCGACTACGGCTAAGTGATTGTTACGCAACGTGCGTACCCTTACGGTATTCCATACGTTAATAGCGTACAGTGGGGGTAATTCCAAGTTGTTTGCAGCAGGAAATTTTTTAGCAGTTGGGCAAAACCATGTGCACTGCAGGGGGGGCAGATATAACATGTGCAGAGAGAGTTAGATTTGGGTGGGGTGTGTTCAATCTGCAATCTAAATTGCAGTGTAAAAATAAAGCAGCCAGTATTTACCCTGCACAGAAATAAAATAACCCACCCAAATCTAACTCTCTCTGCACATTTTATATCTGCCTCCCCTGCAGTGCACATGGTTTTGCCCAATTGCTATCAAAAATCCTGCTGTGATCAACTTGGAATTACCCCCAGTGTTCTTAGACCTCTTAAAGGGTTTTAAATAAGATAAATATTTAGTTTTGTCAATTGGCGGCTCGTCCGTCCTTCACATATCTGCACTAGGTAATTTCAGCAGACATTATCCATCAGCAAAGGGCGGGAGATCATATTCCTCGTAGTGCTGTCTGGATAAGCGTCTGCTTTGCTTAGTAAAGGGTGCTGAGGGAATCCGGAACCGGAAGTAAGAACAACACGCTAGTGTCTTTTAAAACTGTTTATTTCTGTCTTGCGTACGCACACACACATATCTGCATTTCTTTTATTCGTGTATTTTCATATATCATTTTCCTGTTTGCCATTTTATAATTGATAAACGTGCTAAGAGAGATTTGTCGCTATTTCATAGTTAAAGTATAAAAGTAATACATTAAGGGATAAATTGCAAAGCACGCACACAGCTCTACCTAAAGAGACAAGGAGAGATTGGTGTGGTGTTCGGTAGATGATCGAGGATCATCTACATTGATAAACGTGTAAATTGTGTTACGGTGGATATTTGCTTTGCGTACACGTGTCTCTAACAAAGGGTGAGACTTGCGTACGCAACTCAAAGGCCGACGCACGCAGCGTATATTACGTAACGGAGCGCCAGGGTACGCCCACGTAACTCAAATCACACACTAGTGTTATTGTAACAGGCGAAAAGGTGGCAACGCGATAAATAGCGCAAGTCTATTTTAGTGTCCGAAATTTAGACTAACAGATCCTTCTCCAAATTTACAACACATCTGGTCTAAAGGAAAGAAATTTCTGCGCAGAAATAGAAATAGAAACAAAAGTGTACATGTGGTGAGTGAGTGTTTTGTATATATAAGTTTATACAATTTTTGAGGTTGAACCACAAGAAGTCGAGTTCTCGCAGGGTACATGCATGTAAGTGACGTACATGGTGGCTAGGGAGGCATCCCTTGTTAAACATAGAATCTGAGCATTAGAGTATAGCAGACCAGGAGGTCACACTGTAGCACAGACCAGGAGGTCCAGAACAGACCAGGAGGTCCAGGTACAGCAGACAAGGAAGTCCGCTATAAATAGAGAAAAGAGCACAACCCAGGGGGTTGGTGCAGAACCCATATAGGCCATTAAAGCTCATGCTGAAGGAATTCGCAGCCGCAATTTTCGATTCCACTGGTCGCTCTGCACATAAGATTAGTTGCTTATGTGCTGAACGATTGTACCGCACGTAATTGTGTGCATTAGGTAATCTGACCAGTACCATTTGTGTACGAAACGGGTCATAAATACTATTTGTACATTCTGACGTGATTTGTGTAATTTTTTATTTTCTAAAGGGAAGTTCGCTGGTCACTCAGGAATTATCCAACAACCAATAGTTACTGGAAAGGGTCAATGCTCTGCGGAACACACTCACATGTTCCAGTAAATAAAGGTTTATAGGGGCCCTGGGTCGAGTACGCCAGCACTAGGACAGTGTGTAGGTCGTATTGGTCGGCGTGGGCGAGTGAGTGGGGTACTCGGTAAACCGCCACCGTCAGCCTATCTTGAACATTTTGGTTTTGTAAGGGTTGGCTGAAGAAAGCAACGCCTAAAGGTATGGGGGCCAATTGTTCAGGTAGGGGGCGATCAACCTCGGTTCGGGTTGATTCAGTGAACCGACCAGTCGGGTCGGCAAGGTATGTAATGTGTGAAAAATACGGTTCACACACAGAGGTTTTATGTGATGAATGGGAGAGAATGACTGTACATGACGGGGAGAAATTCCCAAGAGTAGGTAGCTTTAGCCCAGAAGTGTTACAAAATCTAAGGAGGAGGATATGTCTCATTAAATCAACAAAGAGACGAATCAAACATTATGCTTATTTGCAGTTATGGCAACAGGAGGGTGAAATACAGAGAGGATTGGCTCAGGCGGCGGGATCTAACCCTATCAAGAAACTGATAGCCACGGCCCCGCCGCCACCATACATATCAGGAGAGAAATTGGTTGCGGAGAATGACGCATTAGGGTGTAACAAACAAACACTTAGCAACTGTGTAAATGTTAACAAGTTAACCAATGCAAGTATTAACCCGTGCAAGTTGTACCCTGTTTTGAACTTTCCCCAGGAGTGTGATCAAGAGGACGAATCGGCAACAATATCGGCGCTCTCTCTAGCAGCCACCATATCAGAAACTACAGTAGGCACGGCCCAACCCTTAAGATTAGTAACAAAGGCCCCTAGCGGAGGGACAGGTGAGGTCGTATCTACGGGTAAGTACGGCACCATACACTATGCTGAAACCATTTCACCACAGGCTGTAGAATCTACACAGAATGATGTTGCCAGACTTAATCCTGTTAGGGTGATAGCTGTTCCAAATGGGAAAACAGACACCACAGGAGTCACTCCCATTAGGAACATTGCCATGTATAGCCCATTTTCCCGAATGGAATTAAGAACCATAGTGTCTGAGTTCCCTGACCCTAGGAAAGACTTAGTTGCTAGCCAGAAATACATCAGAGACCTAGGGAACACTTTAGAGCCCAATAACAAAGACTGGCAGGTATTGCTGAGGGCATGTTTACCCTCCAATGTCGACTCGGCTCAATTTTTAGCTGACTGTGGATTGGATCAGGATGTACCTCTTACAGATGTGTACAACAAAGATAATGTAAAAAGGATAAGTTTACAGTTAAAGGAGTATTTCCCAGCTGTAGTTAAATGGAACAAGATATTCTCCATTAAACAAAAGGAGTCAGAAACAGCTGCAGAGTATTTTCACAGGGCATTACTAGATATGGCTAAATACACAGGCATAGAGGACATTAAAACAAACATAAACCATCGAGAAGTAGCAGTGTCTGTACTAATGGATGGTTTAAAAGAGGCATTAAAGACAAGGGTACAGACCACGCAACCATGTTGGCGAGGTCTGTCGGTGGCTACTTTGAGAGAGGCAGCTGTTGATCACGATCGGAATATCACCAGACACCGGGAATTACAAGGTGATAAGTTAATGGCCGTAAGTATACAGGCCCTGACCACAAGGCAGCCTTTGTATAAATCACCAAACCCTCTGGGTAAGTCAAATGTGGTAACCTGTTTTTCTTGTCATAGAGAGGGACACTTTGCACGAGACTGTAAATCAAGAAACATACAAAAGTCTTATCAACCCCCTAGACAACGACACGACACACGACATTGGGAGCAGGGTCCGCAGAAACGGAGTTATGAGCCACATGCAGGGGAAACAAAAAGATACCCCCCGAACAGAGACTGGCAAGCCTCTGGTAGTTCCCATTTAACCCCTTCACAAGTAGTTGCTGCCAGCGGGATTCAGGGAGGTCACCATACCCAATAGGGGTGTGGCCATACCTGTAATCTGCAGCCAGTAAAATTGATTGCAAGTCTTGGAAGTGAACCCGAAATTGCAATTAATGTAGCTGGTAAATCATTAAACTTTCTTGTAGATACGGGGGCGGCCAAATCAGTGATAAATTCGACAGTGGGCATGAGAACCACTGGTAAGACAATTCCAGCCATGGGAGTAACGGGAGTAGTCCAGCATTACCCTGTTAGCAAACCAGCCGAGATTACAATAGGGCCTTTACATACCAAGCATTCCTTTTTGCTGGCTGCATCGGCACCGACTAATCTCCTGGGAAGAGACTTATTGTGTAAAATGGGGTGCGTCATTTATTGTACTCCTGAAGGTGTATTCTTGGACATACCTAAGAATCACGCTCAGGAAGTGCGAGACATGTTAGACTCCCCATCAAAATTAATGACACATACCATTATGACAAATAAGATTCCATCCCAAATAGAAGAGATGACATCCCAGATACCAGAGTCACTTTGGACCAAAGATGGACAGGACACTGGATTAATGGCAAACGTAGCTCCGGTAGTTGTACAAGTAAAAGATGGTAGGATAGCTCCAAAAATCCCACAGTACCCTCTGAAGCCAGATGTGGAGTTAGGAGTTTACCCAGTAATAGAGCGCTTGCTACAACAGGGCATTCTGGTAAGAATATCCAGCACTGCCAATAGTCCCATCTTCCCTGTGAAAAAGAGTGGGGGGAGGGGTTACAGGCTAGTGCAGGATCTAAGGGGGATTAACAAAATAGTTGAGAGTCAGTTCCCCGTAGTGCCAAATCCAGCTGTCATCCTTATGCAGATCCCTCCCACTGCGAAATTTTTCACTGTTATTGACCTCTGCTCCGCTTTCTTTTCGGTACCTCTGCACCCTGACAGCCAATATTTGTTTGCATTTACATACAGAGGAGTCCAATACACCTGGACTCGATTACCACAAGGTTTCATAGATAGTCCAAGTATATTTTCTCAGGCTTTGCATGATTGTTTACAGTCTTTCCAACCAGGGAGTGGATCAATATTGATACAGTACGTGGATGATTTACTACTGTGTTCAGATTCATTGGAAGCATCCCTGAAGGATACGAAACAGCTCCTGTTTCATCTTTCAGACACAGGACACAAGGTTTCCAAAGACAAGTTACAATTATGCCAAACTAAAGTAAAATATTTGGGACACTGTCTAACACAAGGACTGAGACACCTGACCGCTGATAGAATTCAAGCAATTAGAGACATGACTCTGCCACAAACCCAGCAACAGATCAGAACGTTTTTAGGAATGTGTGGGTATTGCCGTAACTGGATCCCAGGGTTTTCCATTCTAGCATTACCTTTGCAGGAGATGGTTTCCTCAAACAAACCTGATCGGATTTCGCATACAGACGAGTCCGACATGGCATTTGAGAGACTTAAACAGTGCCTAACGCAGGCACCAGCATTAGGTATGCCAGACTATGGGAAACCCTTTGAGCTGTACGGAACAGAAAGTGCTGGTTGCGCGGCAGGCGTCTTAACCCAAAAGCACGGTGATGCCAGCAGGCCAGTAGCATACTACAGCGCTCAGCTAGATACGGTAGCGCGATCCCTCCCCACATGCTTGCGAAGCGTTGCTGCGATAGCATTGCTAGTAACGAAAAGCGAAGATGTAGTGCTAGGTCACAACCTCACAATTCATACACCACATGCAGTGTCAGCCTTGCTAAATTCTGCCCAAACCAGGCACGTCTCATCAGCGCGGTTTACAAGATGGGAATTGGCACTAATGGCCCCCGTAAACATCACCATAAGGAGATGCAGTGCATTAAATCCTGCAACATATCTCCCAGGTGTGCCTGGACAGGCACAAAGGGTGGAGGATGAGAGTGGTGGGGAAGGAGGATTTAATACAAAGGAGGACACACATGATTGTATGGAATATTTGACCCAAAATTTTACCGCAAGGCCTGACATCAGTGACAACCCACTGGAAGATGTAGATCTAACCTTCTACACGGATGGTAGTTGTCACAGACAGTCAGACTCGGGAGACTTGTGTACTGGATACGCAGTCGTAGATGACCAAGGCACCATAGAATCAGAACCGCTAGGCCCACCTCACTCAGCCCAGGTTGCTGAACTGGTCGCCCTAACCAGAGCATGTGAATTGGCTAAGGGCAAGTCAGCCAATATCTACACCGATTCTAGATACGCATTCGGGGTAGTCCATGATTTCGGAGCCCTATGGCGCCTCAGAAACTTCATGACGGCAGCTGGTACACCGGTAGCGCATGCAGCCCACATCAAAAGGCTTCTAACAGCGATACAGGAACCCGACAGAGTGGCTGTTATCAAGTGTAAAGCACACACATATAGCCAGGACCCAGTATCACTTGGTAACAGCCAAGCAGACGAAGCAGCTAAGTTAGCAGCTGGTACCCCCAGACAGACAGACAGACACCACACAATTGATGGTATTTAATACCATCAACACACAGAAGTTGTGTGAAATGCAAAATTTGTGTTCCACACAGGAAAAGGCAGTCTGGAAGGCAAAGGGATATGGCCAGGAGTCCTCAGGACTCTGGACGGATGGACAAGGTAAACCAGTGCCCCCCAGAGCATATCTTCCATGTTTAGCTGAGGCAGCACACGGGCTGACTCATCTGGGCAAGGAGGGAATGTGTAAGTTGGTAAGAGCATATTGGTGCGCCCCAGGATTTTCATCTCATGCAAGTAAGAGAGCAATGTCATGCCTTACCTGTTTGAGAAAGAATATCGGAAAGGCAATACCAACAGAACCATCTCATATCCCACCTACAGGCGGCCCTTTTCAGGTAATACAGATTGACTTTATTCAATTACCCCCTTGTCGAAATTTGAAATATGTACTTGTTTGTATAGATGTATTCTCAAATTGGGTCGAAGCATTTCCTGCGGCCACAAATACCGCTATGTTTACTGCTAAGAAAATTGTGCAGGAATTTGTATGTAGATATGGTATCCCTAGAATAATCGAAAGTGATAGGGGTACCCATTTTACAGGTGATGTCTTTCAAGGAATGTGTAAGTTGATGGGAATTGATAGCAAGCTGCACACTCCATACCGTCCACAGGCGAGTGCGAAGGTGGAAAGAGTGAACAGCACTATTAAAAATAAACTGAGCAAAGTTATGGCAGAAACAGGATTGACATGGCCAGAAGCTTTACCCATTGTACTGTACAGCATCAGAACCACTCCCAGGTCCCCTCTTAATCTGTCTCCCTTTGAAATCTTGTTTGGTCGACAACCGCATGTTATGATTAACCCTCAGGATGATTTGAAGTGCAACAATGAAGTGACTGTAAAGTACCTGGTTAACATGAGTAGACAGCTAAGGAATCAAAATGATAATTTGAAGTTAGTGATTCCTGATTTACCAGATAGTAATTGTCATGACATTGAACCTGGGGATTATGTAATGATACGGAATTTTCTACGCTCAGGTTGCCTTATTGACAGATGGGAAGGACCATACCAAGTCTTATTGACTAGCACTACTGCATTGAAGGTTGCCGAGAGAGAGACTTGGGTTCATTCGTCCCACTGTAAGAAGGTTGCTGATCCAGAGAGGTCCCGTGATAAGGAACAGACGGTAGAGGAAGTTGTATCACTGGAGTATCTGTTCCAGGAGGACTGAGGCGGCACCTGAGCATTGAGAATCACAAGATCAAAAGCAGTTGTCGATTCCCTGTTCCCTTTTATTGTTTTTTCTCCACTTCCCATCCCCTCTCCCTCAAATTATTTTTCCCCCCTTCTCATTCTTCTCCGTTTCCTCCTATAAGATGGACTTGCCCCAAGAGACTGTGATCCGGATTTTCCTGTTGACCATGATGTTGACCAGAGCAGTCTGTTCCGGCGAGAGTACCACGGAGGTCGAGAGAGGTTCTGGAATGGGTTCTGATGACAAAGATGGAGGCGTAGTTTTCCAAGAACAACTTAACCAACAAGTAAAGGCGAGTATCAGAAAACGATCCGATAGCATTGACAATAGAAGGAATTGTGAAGGATTGTTAGCTGAAGAAAACTGTATCTGTAGGCTCTGTGACAATGTAGTTGAGGATGGGTGCATCAAGAAATGCCAATCCAGTTTTAATATCCACATGGACCGGCATCCATTGAGTGACTATCACTCCTTAGTGGGTAGTGTGTTAAATCAAACAGATTGTTGGGTATGCTCTCAAGTACCTCAAGGTCATAGCAAATCAGGACTAGTACCATTTCCTTTAACGGTAGGGGAGGTACTTGAGCTAAAGGGTGGGAGACCGGTGGACAGGAGGTTTAATATCTCCAGTCCTCCTAGTTTGAAGCTCCACCAATATCATGTGGATAGATCCCTAAAATGTTTTAACATTACCAATCCCCGAAAGCCGGGAAATTGGGAAGTGTCATGGAGTAACCAAACCATGACCTTTTCATATAGAGCAGATAGAATGCCTACAGATACAGAGCTTATACGCCACATAGCCAGTAGAGAAAAATCTTTCCGATATAGGTATACCCTAGGAAGTAGGATTACGAGAGTTGGAGAAGTATCACCAGGATACTGTGCACATATCGTACAAACTGATACGTGTACTAGACAGATGGGAGAATTAGGGTTAGGAGATTTCACATGGAAGATGTGTAATATGGTTATGTCCTACTCCGTCCCATATGTTCTCCCCGATGATGCATATTTCATATGCGGGAGGAAGGCGTATAAGTGGCTTGCCCCAAACTCTGAAGGATTGTGTTATATTGGAAAAGTACTGCCTGAGGTAATGACTGTATCACATGCCAAAATGAAAGATATACACCGTGTTACCCAAGCTCCTTATACTCACACTCATTACGAGCACGTAGTTAAACGGCACCTGATAGAAAGAACAGAGCATCCGGCCTCTGACATGATCCATGAATCCACCGGGATTCAGGTCCTAATCGCGTTAGATTTCACTCGCACCGCTAGAGGAGTGTTGAATTATAAATACATATCTGCGCTCGCAAATTTGTTAGACAATATCACAGAAATGTATGATGACACGTTTAGGTATACTGGAAGAGAACTTCAAGCTTATAAAACAGAACTGGTTCAGCATAGAATGGTTCTTAATTATCTCACGGCAGTAACAGGTGGATATTGTGTCACACTGGCAACGCAGTACGGCGTGAAATGCTGCACATATATAACGAATAGCACCGAGGACCCGGTCGAGGTCATAGACCAAAAGATGGACGATATTCTCCAATTAAAGTGGGAATTTCGCAGGAGACACAATCTCACCCTAGCTGCTGTGGGTAATGAGCTGACTGGTTGGGTGTCATGGTTGAACCCGCAAAATTGGTTCTCTGGTTTAGGAGAATGGGCTCAAGGAGTCATAATGGATGTAGGGAAGTTTCTCCTATGTATCTTAGGTGTTGTCATAACGATTGGCTTGATATTTAGATGCGGTCAGGCTTTAATGAAGTGCAAACGTAGTACCAGGGTAATGAGTCTAAGGAGTGAGGAAATTGTAATTCCAATGGATTTGATTTATGACCCAACGGTAGAAACAATGATGTGATGAAAATGCGATTATACGGTCCGTTTCTTTCACCTGTTTTTCCGTTTTTCCAAGGTAAAAAGACCCACTTTTGACGAGGAATTTGATGATCCTGTATACAGACAACTGATGGATTAAAGAAGAAGTTTTGACAACCTTATACACAGATATTTGATGAACTATGCCATAGACCCCCAGTTTCCCTAGAAATTTTAAAATTACGCTAGCCCAACACTTTTGTAAGTCTATGGACATTGACAAAGCTTTTTGCCCACACCTTTTGGCAAAAGCCCAAAGAAGACTGCATTCAACAGACACCGAACAAGACTTCAACCGACAAATGTTCATTAACCTGACATAGAATACCACTGCATTTACCATAAGTGTTCTTTATCTTCATCTCTACAACCTTCAGGTAATGACACACATAGTCGATAGGGAATACAGGCACAGATATCAGCAATCACATATTCCCCCATTCATGTATCATCAACTAAAATGTGCTCCCCCATTTTTGTTGCAACCAAAATCCGAAAAGAGCTCGGTAAAGTTTGACAGCCCATCCACAGACCCGTACCGCGGGATAAGAAGGAATTCAAATGTATACTTCGCAATACCTCGAAGCTTGATTTAAAACACGTACGGCACGATGATACATGACCCCCCCCCCCCCCCCCAAACATGGATTCATACACACATGCTTCTGCTATCTCAATAGGTCATACCCTTTTCCTACCTTCTCCTCTCCTCCCCTACCCAACCATGGAAATGTATTTACACCTGACATATATTTTTCTCGTTTTGAAATGTTTTAGGAAGTGGCAGTTATTGTTGACTGTCAAAGGGTGGACTGTCAAAGTCAGAAAAATATCACTATGCACACTGCCATATTTGCACCTCATGCGAGTGCCTGTTGCACGTTCATGAGCCCTGCCGTGCGTGCGCATACTCGCCGTTGCGGGCACCCGCAGGCGCACGGTGTGCGCATTTACGGTAAAGTTTATGTGCGTCTAGCGGGCGACTCGTTCATAACATATTTTAACTGTATAACATATTTTGTAGATCATGGTCCCTTTGATAGATTCTGAAAGTTTAGTTAATATAGCATGTTCATGGACAAAGAGATCCCTCTTTGTTTGATACGAAGGGTCAGACATGATTCATACAGTGGTGTTTAGTATCCATCGGAAGAGTATTTAATTAGCAATATTCCGGTGTTGGTTTGGAGCGGATTAATCGCTCGTGCGAATAGTTATGGACATAAGAAGTTTATGTCCATTTACTATTATTTGCACTTACTTATCCATGCGGCGGGAAACCTAGTTTCCCACCCACCTGAGCAGTTGGAAATGGTCTCAGCCCACCTGTATGAATAAACCTATGACCTTTTGTTATAATACGAAGACGAATTCCTGTGTCCAATGAACAATGAGATTGTAGGGACCATTGAATTGTATTGTGTGTGGGGCATAAATAGACAAGCCGATCATATCCAGCTCACTCTCTTCAACGGTTCTCATTGCTGATAATCGGGAGCTGGATATCGAGGCGCATGCGATCGTTCCCCTTGTGCGTAAGTTTTTCTCCGCAATCATATTTGTCTTTATTGTTATTGTGAGCCATATCTCTCTCTCTCTCTCTCTCTCTCTCTCTCTCTCTCCTCCTCTTTCTCTCTCATTTTTCCTTAAACGTAATTGTATTGTATTTCCTGTGTAGTTATCTGGTTAGTTAGTCTATGTTATATTGTAGTGTATGACTTGTATTGTATTATTCTTTTTCAAGTATAACATTCATATAAGGCGTTAGACCCTAAGCCCGGTATTTGTGTATTTCTTATAGTGTTAAGTATTCTCAGAGCGTCGGTGACGCTCGAACAGCTTTTAAGTTAATAAGGTTACACTGTGTTGCATCTACACTCTATCACTACACTAAGGTTTTCCTGTATAATACATTGTTCATGGTTTACATATAAAGGTTTAACATTGTGAGCGTTAGCACCGCTGGTGATCTCCTCGTGGTCCCGAGCGTTCGCTACGCTATAGCGAACCATTACGTTAGTCGGCAGCCAATAGCGTGCCTGTCTGTGATCTCTTGGCCGTGAGCGAACGTGACGCTTGAGCGTCTCGACTACAGCTAAGCGATTGTTACGCAACGTGCGTACCCTTACGGTATTCCATACGTTAATAGCGTACAGTGTTCTTAGACCTCTTAAAGGGTTTTAAATAAGATAAATATTTAGTTTTGTCACCCGCACCACACACCCCGCACCCAGAGCGTTATGTGTTATGCCTGCTGCATGAAGGGGGCCTCGCACCACATACCCCGCACCCAGAGCGTTATGTGTTATACCTGCTGCATGAAGGGGGGCCCCGCACCACACACCCCGCACCCAGAGTGTTATGTGTTATGCCTGCTGCATGAAGGGGGGCCCCGCACCACACACCCCGCACCCAGAGTGTTATGTGTTATGCCTGATGCATGAAGGGGGGCCCCGCACCACACACCACGCACCCAGAGTGTTATATGTTATACCTGCTGCATGAAGGGGGTCCCCAGCACCACACACCACCCCGCACCCAGAGCGTTATGTGTTATGCCTGCTGCATGAAGGGGGCCCCGCACCACACACCCTGCACCCAGAGCGTTATGTGTTATGCCTGATGCATGAAGGGGGCCCCGCACCACACACCCTGCACCAAGAGCGTTATGTGTTATGCCTGCTGCATGAAGGGGGGCCCCGCACCACACACCCCGCACCCAGAGTGTTATGTGTTATGCCTGATGCATGAAGGGGGGCCCCGCACCACACACCACGCACCCAGAGTGTTATATGTTATACCTGCTGCATGAAGGGGGTCCCCAGCACCACACACCACCCCGCACCCAGAGCGTTATGTGTTATGCCTGCTGCATGAAGGGGGCCCCGCACCACACACCCTGCACCCAGAGCGTTATGTGTTATGCCTGCTGCATGAAGGGGGGCCCCGCACCACACACCCCGCACCCAGAGTGTTATGTGTTATGCCTGCTGCATGAAGGGGGCCCCGCACCACACAACCCGCACCCAGAGTGTTATGTGTTATGCCTGCTGCATGAAGGGGAGCCCCGCACCACACACCCCGCACCCAGAGCGTTATGTGTTATGCCTGCTGCATGAAGGGGGCCTCGCACCACATACCCCGCACCCAGAGCGTTATGTGTTATACCTGCTGCATGAAGGGGGGCCCCGCACCACACACCCCGCACCCAGAGTGTTATGTGTTATGCCTGCTGCATGAAGGGGGGCCCCGCACCACACACCCCGCACCCAGAGTGTTATGTGTTATGCCTGATGCATGAAGGGGGGCCCCGCACCACACACCACGCACCCAGAGTGTTATATGTTATACCTGCTGCATGAAGGGGGTCCCCAGCACCACACACCACCCCGCACCCAGAGCGTTATGTGTTATGCCTGCTGCATGAAGGGGGCCCCGCACCACACACCCTGCACCCAGAGCGTTATGTGTTATGCCTGATGCATGAAGGGGGCCCCCGCACCACACACCCTGCACCAAGAGCGTTATGTGTTATGCCTGCTGCATGCAGGGGGGGTTGCCCCGCACCACACACCCTGCACCAAGAGCGTTATGTGTTATGCCTGATGCATGAAGGGGGCCCCCGCACCACACACCCTGCACCAAGAGCGTTATGTGTTATGCCTGATGCATGAAGGGGGCCCCCAGCACCACACACCACCCCGCACCCAGAGCGTTATGTGTTATGCCTGCTGCATGAAGGGGGCCCCAGCACCACACACCCCGCACCCAGAGCGTTATGTGTTATGCCTGCTGCATGAAGGGGGTCCCGAACCACACACCCCGCACCCAGAGCGTTATGTGTTATGCCTGCTGCATGAAGGGGGTCCCGAACCACACACCCTGCACCCAGAGCGTTATATGTTATGCCTGCTGTATGAAGGGGGGGGGGGGCCTGCACCACACAGCCTGCACCCAGAGCGTTATGTGTTATGCCTGCTGCATGAAGGGGGTCCCGAACCACACACCCCGCTCCCAGAGCGTTATGTGTTATGCCTGCTGCATGAAGGGGTCCCTAACCACACACCCTGCACCCAGAGTGTTGTGTGTTATGCCTGCTGCATGAAGGGGGGGGGGGGGGGGGGGGCTGCACCACACAGCCTGCACCCGGAGCGTTCTGTGTTATGCCTGCTGCATGAAGGGGGGCCCGCGCACCAGAGCGTGGACAGTGCATGAAGGGGGGCCCGCGCACCACACACCCCGCACCCGGAGTGTTATGTGTTATGCCTGATGCATGAAGGGGGCCCCGCACCACACCCCCCGCACCCAGAGCGTTATGTGTTATGCCTGCTGCATGAAGGGGGCCCCCGCACCACACACCCTGCACCCAGAGCGTTATGTGTTATGCCTGCTGCATGAAGGGGGCCCCACAACGCACACCCCGCACCCAGAGCGCTATGCCTGATGCATGAAGGGGGCCTCGCACCACACACCCCGCACCCAGAGTGCTATGCCTGATGCATGAAAGGGGGCCCCGCAATGCACACCCCGCACCCAGAGCATTATGTGTTATGCCTGCTGCTTCAAGGGGGCCGCACCACACACCCCGCACCTGGAGCGTTATGTGTGTTGCCTGTGCATGAAGGGGGGCCCCGCACCCAGAGCGTTATGTGTTATGCCTGCTGCATCAAGGGGGCCCGCACCACACACCCCGCACCCAGAGTGTTATGTGTTATGCCTGCTGCATCAAGGGGGCCCGCACCACACACCCCGCACCCAGAGCGTTATGTGTTATGCCTGCTGCATCAAGGGGGCCGCACCACACACCCCGCACCCGGAGCGTTATGTGTGTTGCCTGTGCATGAAGGGGGGCCCCGCACCCTGAGCGTTATGTGTTATGCCTGCTGCATCAAGGGGGCCCGCACCACAAACCTTCCGCACCCAGAGCGTTATGTGTTATGCCTGCTGCATGAAGGGGGCCCCAGCACCACACACCCCGCACCCAGAGCGTTATGTGTTATGCCTGCTGCATGAAGGGGGTCCCGAACCACACACCCCGCACCCAGAGCGTTATGTGTTATGCCTGCTGCATGAAGGGGGTCCCGAACCACACACCCTGCACCCAGAGTGTTATGTGTTATGCCTGCTGTATGAAGGGGGGGGGGCCTGCACCACACAGCCTGCACCCAGAGCGTTATGTGTTATGCCTGCTGCATGAAGGGGGTCCCGAACCACACACCCCGCTCCCAGAGCGTTATGTGTTATGCCTGCTGCATGAAGGGGGGGGGGGGGGGGGGGCTGCACCACACAGCCTGCACCCGGAGCGTTCTGTGTTATGCCTGCTGCATGAAGGGGGGCCCGCGCACCAGAGCGTGGACTGTGCATGAAGGGGGGCCCGCGCACCACACACCCTGCACCCGGAGTGTTATGTGTTATGCCTGATGCATGAAGGGGGCCCCGCACCACACCCCCCGCACCCAGAGCGTTATGTGTTATGCCTGCTGCATGAAGGGGGCCCCCGCACCACACACCCTGCACCCAGAGCGTTATGTGTTATGCCTGCTGCATGAAGGGGGCCCCACAACGCACACCCCGCACCCAGAGCGCTATGCCTGATGCATGAAGGGGGCCCCGCACCACACACCCCGCACCCAGAGTGCTATGCCTGATGCATGAAAGGGGGCCCCGCAATGCACACCCCGCACCCAGAGCATTATGTGTTATGCCTGCTGCTTCAAGGGGGCCGCACCACACACCCCGCACCTGGAGCGTTATGTGTGTTGCCTGTGCATGAAGGGGGGCCCCGCACCCAGAGCGTTATGTGTTATGCCTGCTGCATCAAGGGGGCCCGCACCACACACCCCGCACCCAGAGTGTTATGTGTTATGCCTGCTGCATCAAGGGGGCCCGCACCACACACCCCGCACCCAGAGCGTTATGTGTTATGCCTGCTGCATCAAGGGGGCCGCACCACACACCCCGCACCCGGAGCGTTATGTGTGTTGCCTGTGCATGAAGGGGGTCCCGAACCACACACCCCGCACCCAGAGCGTTATGTGTTATGCCTGCTGCATGAAGGGGGTCCCGAACCACACACCCTGCACCCAGAGTGTTATGTGTTATGCCTGCTGTATGAAGGGGGCCCCGCACCACACACCCTGCACCCAGAGCGTTATGTGTTATGCCTGCTGCATGAAGGGGGCCCCGCACCACACACCCTGCACCCAGAGCGTTATGTGTTATGCCTGCTGCATGAAGGTGGGCCCCGCACCACACACCCCGCACCCAGAGTGTTATGTGTTATGCCTGCTGCATGAAGGGGGCCCCGCACCACACAACCCGCACCCAGAGTGTTATGTGTTATGCCTGCTGCATGAAGGGGGGCCACGCACCACACACCCCGCACCCAGAGCGTTATGTGTTATGCCTGCTGCATGAAGGGGGCCTCGCACCACATACCCCGCACCCAGAGCGTTATGTGTTATACCTGCTGCATGAAGGGGGGCCCCGCACCACACACCCCGCACCCAGAGTGTTATGTGTTATGCCTGCTGCATGAAGGGGGGCCCCGCACCACACACCCCGCACCCAGAGTGTTATGTGTTATGCCTGATGCATGAAGGGGGGCCCCGCACCACACACCACGCACCCAGAGTGTTATATGTTATACCTGCTGCATGAAGGGGGTCCCCAGCACCACACACCACCCCGCACCCAGAGCGTTATGTGTTATGCCTGCTGCATGAAGGGGGCCCCGCACCACACACCCTGCACCCAGAGCGTTATGTGTTATGCCTGATGCATGAAGGGGGCCCCCGCACCACACACCCTGCACCAAGAGCGTTATGTGTTATGCCTGCTGCATGAAGGGGGGCCCCGCACCACACACCCTGCACCAAGAGCGTTATGTGTTATGCCTGATGCATGAAGGGGGCCCCCGCACCACACACCCTGCACCAAGAGCGTTATGTGTTATGCCTGATGCATGAAGGGGGCCCCCAGCACCACACACCACCCCGCACCCAGAGCGTTATGTGTTATGCCTGCTGCATGAAGGGGGCCCCAGCACCACACACCCCGCACCCAGAGCGTTATGTGTTATGCCTGCTGCATGAAGGGGGTCCCGAACCACACACCCCGCACCCAGAGCGTTATGTGTTATGCCTGCTGCATGAAGGGGGTCCCGAACCACACACCCTGCACCCAGAGCGTTATATGTTATGCCTGCTGTATGAAGGGGGGGGGGGCCTGCACCACACAGCCTGCACCCAGAGCGTTATGTGTTATGCCTGCTGCATGAAGGGGGTCCCGAACCACACACCCCGCTCCCAGAGCGTTATGTGTTATGCCTGCTGCATGAAGGGGTCCCTAACCACACACCCTGCACCCAGAGTGTTGTGTGTTATGCCTGCTGCATGAAGGGGGGGGGGGGGGGGCCGCACCACACAGCCTGCACCCGGAGCGTTCTGTGTTATGCCTGCTGCATGAAGGGGGGCCCGCGCACCAGAGCGTGGACTGTGCATGAAGGGGGGCCCGCGCACCACACACCCCGCACCCGGAGTGTTATGTGTTATGCCTGATGCATGAAGGGGGCCCCGCACCACACCCCCCGCACCCAGAGCGTTATGTGTTATGCCTGCTGCATGAAGGGGGCCCCCGCACCACACACCCTGCACCCAGAGCGTTATGTGTTATGCCTGCTGCATGAAGGGGGCCCCACAACGCACACCCCGCACCCAGAGCGCTATGCCTGATGCATGAAGGGGGTCCCGCACCACACACCCCGCACCCAGAGTGCTATGCCTGATGCATGAAAGGGGGCCCCGCAATGCACACCCCGCACCCAGAGCATTATGTGTTATGCCTGCTGCTTCAAGGGGGCCGCACCACACACCCCGCACCTGGAGCGTTATGTGTGTTGCCTGTGCATGAAGGGGGGCCCCGCACCCAGAGCGTTATGTGTTATGCCTGCTGCATCAAGGGGGCCCGCACCACACACCCCGCACCCAGAGTGTTATGTGTTATGCCTGCTGCATCAAGGGGGCCCGCACCACACACCCCGCACCCAGAGCGTTATGTGTTATGCCTGCTGCATCAAGGGGGCCGCACCACACACCCCGCACCCGGAGCGTTATGTGTGTTGCCTGTGCATGAAGGGGGGCCCCGCACCCTGAGCGTTATGTGTTATGCCTGCTGCATCAAGGGGGCCCGCACCACACCCCCCGCACCCAGAGTGTTATGTGTTATGCCTGCTGCATGAAGGGGGTCCCGAACCACGCACCCTGCACCCAGAGTGTTATGTGTTATGCCTGCTGTATGAAGGGGGGGGGGGGGGGGGGCTGCACCACACAGCCTGCACCCAGAGCGTTATGTGTTATGCCTGCTGCATGAAGGGGGTCCCGAACCACACACCCCGCTCCCAGAGCGTTATGTGTTATGCCTGCTGCATGAAGGGGGGGGGGGGGCTGCACCACACAGCCTGCACCCGGAGCGTTCTGTGTTATGCCTGCTGCATGAAGGGGGGCCCGCGCACCAGAGCGTGGACTGTGCATGAAGGGGGGCCCGCGCACCACACACCCCGCACCAGGAGTGTTATGTGTTATGCCTGATGCATGAAGGGGGCCCCGTACCACACCCCCCGCACCCAGAGCGTTATGTGTTATGCCTGCTGCATGAAGGGGGCCCCCGCACCACACACCCTGCACCCAGAGCGTTATGTGTTATGCCTGCTGCATGAAGGGGGCCCCACAACGCACACCCCGCACCCAGAGTGCTATGCCTGATGCATGAAAGGGGGCCCCGCAATGCACACCCCGCACCCAGAGCATTATGTGTTATGCCTGCTGCTTCAAGGGGGCCGCACCACACACCCCGCACCTGGAGCGTTATGTGTGTTGCCTGTGCATGAAGGGGGGCCCCGCACCCAGAGTGTTATGTGTTATGCCTGCTGCATGAAGGGGGGGGGGCCTGCACCACACAGCCTGCACCCGGAGCGTTATGTGCATGAAGGGGGGCCCCGCACCCAGAGCGTTCTGTGTTATGCCTGATGCATGAAGGGGCCCCCCGCACCACACCTTGCACCCAGAGCGTTATGTGTTATGCCTGCTGCATGAAGGGGGGCCCCACAACGCACAACCCGCACCCAGAGCGCTATGCCTGATGCATGAAGGGGGGCCCCGCAACGCACAACCCGCACCCAGAGCGCTATGCCTGATGCATGAAGGGGGGCCCCGCAACGCACACCTCGCACCCAGAGTGTTATGTGTTATGCCTGCTGCATGAAGGGGGGCCCGCACCACACACCCCGCACCCGGAGTGTTATGTGTTATGCCTGATGCATGAAGGGGGCCCCGCACCGCACCCAGAGCGTTATGTGTTATGCCTGCTGCATGAAGGGGGCCCCCGCACCACACACCCTGCACCCAGAGCGTTATGTGTTATGCCTGCTGCATGAAGGGGGCCCCACAACGCACACCCCGCACCCAGAGCGCTATGCCTGATGCATGAAGGGGGCCCCGCACCACACACCCCGCACCCAGAGTGCTATGCCTGATGCATGAAAGGGGGCCCCGCAATGCACACCCCGCACCCAGAGCATTATGTGTTATGCCTGCTGCTTCAAGGGGGCCGCACCACACACCCCGCACCTGGAGCGTTATGTGTGTTGCCTGTGCATGAAGGGGGGCCCCGCACCCAGAGCGTTATGTGTTATGCCTGCTGCATCAAGGGGGCCCGCACCACACACCCCGCACCCAGAGTGTTATGTGTTATGCCTGCTGCATGAAGGGGGTCCCGAACCACACACCCTGCACCCAGAGTGTTATGTGTTATGCCTGCTGTATGAAGGGGGGGGGGGCCTGCACCACACAGCCTGCACCCAGAGCGTTATGTGTTATGCCTGCTGCATGAAGGGGGTCCCGAACCACACACCCCGCACCCAGAGCGTTATGTGTTATGCCTGCTGCATGAAGGGGGTCCCGAACCACACACCCCGCTCCCAGAGCGTTATGTGTTATGCCTGCTGCATGAAGGGGGGGGGGGGGGGGGCTGCACCACACAGCCTGCACCCGGAGCGTTCTGTGTTATGCCTGCTGCATGAAGGGGGGCCCGCGCACCAGAGCGTGGACTGTGCATGAAGGGGGGCCCGCGCACCACACACCCCGCACCCGGAGTGTTATGTGTTATGCCTGATGCATGAAGGGGGCCCCGTACCACACCCCCCGCACCCAGAGCGTTATGTGTTATGCCTGCTGCATGAAGGGGGCCCCCGCACCACACACCCTGCACCCAGAGCGTTATGTGTTATGCCTGCTGCATGAAGGGGGCCCCACAACGCACACCCCGCACCCAGAGTGCTATGCCTGATGCATGAAAGGGGGCCCCGCAATGCACACCCCGCACCCAGAGCATTATGTGTTATGCCTGCTGCTTCAAGGGGGCCGCACCACACACCCCGCACCTGGAGCGTTATGTGTGTTGCCTGTGCATGAAGGGGGGCCCCGCACCCAGAGCGTTATGTGTTATGCCTGCAGCATCAAGGGGGCCCGCACCACACACCCCGCACCCAGAGTGTTATGTGTTATGCCTGCTGCATCAAGGGGGCCCGCACCACACACCCCGCACCCAGAGCGTTATGTGTTATGCCTGCTGCATCAAGGGGGCCGCACCACACACCCCGCACCCGGAGCGTTATGTGTGTTGCCTGTGCATGAAGGGGGGCCCCGCACCCAGAGTGTTATGTGTTATGCCTGCTGCATGAAGGGGGGGGCCCTGCACCACACAGCCTGCACCCGGAGCGTTATGTGCATGAAGGGGGGCCCCGCACCCAGAGCGTTCTGTGTTATGCCTGCTGCATGAAGGGGCCCCCCGCACCACACCTTGCACCCAGAGCGTTATGTGTTATGCCTGCTGCATGAAGGGGGGCCCCACAACGCACAACCCGCACCCAGAGCGCTATGCCTGATGCATGAAGGGGGGCCCCGCAACGCACAACCCGCACCCAGAGCGCTATGCCTGATGCATGAAGGGGGGCCCCGCAACGCACACCTCGCACCCAGAGTGTTATGTGTTATGCCTGCTGCATGAAGGGGGGCCCGCACCACACACCCCGCACCCAGAGTGTTATGTGTTATGCCTGCTGCATGAAGGGGGCCCGCACCACACACCCCGCACCCAGAGCGTTATGGGTTATGTCTGCTGCATGAAGGGGGGCCCTGCTCCGGGTGCAGGGAATGCAGCGTGTGTGTGTGGGGGGCGAGGGCTGTATATGTAATGTATGAGATAGGAGATACAGGGCACCAGGATACACTGACGGAGGGCAGAGTGTTAGGGTAACGAGAGACCGGTGAGAGGTTTATCTGTAAAGGAGCAGTTTACAGACGGCCGGGGCAGATAAGGGGCTGGATAGATTATTAATAGAGGAAATGACTGAGATGACAATGAGAGGTGATGTGATAATTACAGGACATCTCGCTATGTCTGATGTGACTGGATCTGACAGCTGCTAAATCGCACATTATTCAGGTCCTGGGCTGTATCAGAAGGAAGCGTTCCTGCATTTAGGGCACATTTATACATATAAAATGTCTTTATATTGACAATTATTATGACGAGAAATAATCACGTCACCACAATTTAAAAAGATAAGTTTAAAAAAAAAATCAAACTTAATTTAAGAATAAAAAAAAATATTTTTATTGAAAGAAAAAAAGCAATTTTTTTTTAAATGTTTGTTTTGGTCTGTTATTGGCGTTCTGTGACAGCGGTAACTGGACGGGTATCATGGCGGTATGGGCATAACAGTAAGTGGTCAATGTAGGGTAAGACCCTCTGATTTCTCAGCGCTGTGTCTCTCCTAAATAGCAGGATGGTGTCTGACATAAACTCGCCCTTACTCACCTTGATAAATAGGGCCCTTAGCGTCTAACACATTTTTCACCTGAAAATTTATCTCATGTTAATCATTGGCCCAGATTTATCAAGCCTTGGAGAGTGATACATAGCAGGGTGATAAAGTAGCAGCCAATCAGCTCCTAATTGTCATGTTACAGGCTGTGTTTGAAAAATGACAGTTAGAGCTGATTGGCCGGTGCTTTATCACCGTGCAATTTATCACTCTCCAAGGCTTGATAAATCTGGGCCATTATACGCTGCAGTATTTGCTCCCAATTATGGAGAAGGTGGTATCAGGTGTCTGGGAAGGTAAGTGCTCCTCCTCTCTTATGCTGCCTCATGGGTGTGGGCATGGGTATGGTATGGGTAGAAATATATACAGCTCCTTTACTCCTCCTGCACAGTCTTACATTCCATTTGGATATGGTTAAAGCAGACACCAGATAACTCCTTCACCCACCGCTCTTCTCACGCTTGTGCCTCCATGGCTGCAGGCCATTCGCCTGCACCTCCGAATGCTGAGTCCGGGTTATCATCCGCACCATGCCGGGCCACACATTGATGGAGACACTATCGCACCCCCTGCTCGGCCATACCAACGCACACTGGGGGTTATTCAGAGTTGTTGGCAAACAGAAAAAGTTGGGGCAGATGTAACATGTGCAGAGAGAGTTAGATTTGGGTGGGTTATTTTGTTTCTGTGCAGGGTAAATACTGGCTGCTTTATTTTTACACTGCAATTTAGATTTCAGTTTGAGCACACCCCACCCAAATCTAACTCTCTCTGCACATGTTACATCTGCCCCACCTGCACTGCACATGGTTTTGCCCAATTGCTAACTTTTTTGGTTTGCTAACAACTCTGAATAACCCCCAATGCCATGACTAGTGTCCTCCAGCACCCTCCGCGCAGCGCCTCCTCTCCTATTGCTCAGCAGTCACTGGACACAGATGTTTCTATCATGGGTGCATTGTGTGTGGTGCATACAGGCCCCCTGGATCCAGGGACGGCCCACACCGCACACACTGCACCCATAGTTTAACACTCACCACACCATAGTCAAGCTTCGGACGCTGCAGCCGCAGCCATTGCAGAAGAAAATCCTTTCCAAAATGACCGCTGCTGCACATGCACAATAGACTCTGGCTCAATGCTGGATCCTACGGCACCATGGAGACGAGGGGGCACACTCGGAGTCTGCATACGGGCCCCCTCCTCTCTTCGCCCTTGGACACAGGGCTCTGTAATGCCACGCGGGCGAGTTACACAGTGGTGCCATACACAAGGCAGGAGAGCGTCTTCACTGTGTCACTAATAGATGTGATATGTGGCATAAGCCACGTTATAACGCTGATATTAATCTTCTGTACCACGGTACGGCCTCTGTAACATACAAGTGAACGACTGCAGATTATCATTATGTTGCTGCACCATGAGCAAATGAGGAGGAGCAACAGTCAAACAGCCAATCACAAGGGACTACATAACACCTTGGTGCCACTCCTCCTCCATGGTAACCAGCTCTGACTACGACGCTTGTGCCCAGCGCGTCTGATCATGTTTATGCCTGATATTTAAAAGGGCAATGCTTTTGCTACCCGTGTTTTGAATTTGATAGTACCAGCATTGACTTTTTAAATAGCGGGCATGCACGCCATCAGAAGTGCCAGGTTGTACAACCTGACACTTTGTAAAATAAACCCCCAACACTTTCCTCATACTATTCCCCACATATGGAACTCCCTACCCCGACTCCCAAACCTTCTGTATCTCTGTCAATAACCATCTCACAAGTAATGCCTTTTTACCCCCACCTAATACTGCCCCCCTTGGGTGTTCTAACAACTTAATACCATCTCCACTAAATCCTGCTGTCTAAGGGGGGTATCTATATAGCTGCAATAACCCGTTTTCGTGGCAAATTTTTTAAAATGCAGCTTTTTCCATGACGCGCAATATCACAGCTATCCAATTACTGACATGATAATTATCCATAGGGTTTATCGTGAATTTCTCTTCATCTATTCTGAGCAGGTGAAATTTGGGGAAAATCACTATTTTAAGTGATAAAAATGTTGGGACTAGGGCCCTCATTCCGAGTTGTTAGCTCGCTAGCTGCTTTTAGCAGCATTGCACACGCTAGGCCGCCGCCCTCTGGGAGTGTATCTTAGTTTAGCAGAATAGCGAACGAAAGATTAGCAGAATTGCTACTAAATAATTCTTAGCAGTTTCTGAGCAGCTCCAGACCTACTCACAGATTGCGATCAGCTCAGTACGTTTAGTTCCTGGTTTGACGTCACAAAAACGCCCTGCGTTCGGCCAGCCACTCCCCCGTTTCTCCAGACACTCCCGCGTTTTTCCCTGACACGCCTGCGTTTTTTAGCACACTCCCAGAAAACGCTCAGTTACCTCCCAGAAACGCCCCTTTCCTGTCAATCATTTACCGATCAGCAGTGCGACTGAAAAGTGTCGTACAAACACCAGCAAAACTGCTAAGTTTTTAGTTAAATAACTAAGCGCATGCGCGCTGCGTACCATGCACATGCGCATTTAGCAGCAAAGTCGCAGCATAGCGAATATCGGCAACGAGTGAACAACTCGGAATGACCCCCTTGGTTCAGAACCCGTTGGACATCCCCCTTAATGACTAATTCGGCACTTTGAAGTTTTGAGTTACTTTTAATTAACCAATAATAAGATGTCAGCTTTGTGGTAAAAAAAAAGTGCAAAGTGATGGGAATTGGGGTAGAAGGTATGGGACAGGTATATGGGGGGGGGGGGGGGAGGGGGAGGGGCTTTATGAGTGGGACAAGTGTTTTTAGGCTTGCAGGTGGGAGTAATCGGTAATTTTTGCAAGGTTTCTAAAAGTGCCTTTAAATGACCCAAATATATACATATACCCATTTTCATGTACCCCAAATTTAATGAGAGCATTTATTTTATACACAAAAACGTATTATTTTCTCATTTTTCAAGTGTTTTTTTTTTAAATACATATTGCAGCCATTTAACACATTTTAAGTCCCCACAATCTTTTTATTCTAATATACCTCTGTATTGTTTTCCTGTGTCACTTTGGCATTTTGGGGGTACAGGCTGATTTCCCCATTTTTTTTCCTGCACTTTCCGCTGGTTAACACATCGCAGATCACCCGTTTTCGAGATTCTCTAACAGGATAGGTAAAAAAAACCGGGAGCGCGCATACCCACGATAAGCCGTTTTTTCAGGCGATAGGTGCGATAACGTTACCTGCGATCGCGTATCACAGCTAAGTGGATACCCCCCTTAGCATCACCCTGTCCCGATAGACTGTAAGCTCCTATGCGCAGGGCCCTCCCTTCCCTTCGTCTCCCGCCTGCACCAGCCTCATCTCTGCTAGGTCAGTTTTTATGTGATGTGTCACTCAGACTCTCTGGCCCCTTACAAGTGAGCGAAGCCGCCCCGCCTTCCTCACACGTCCTGGCTTCCGGCCCTGGTGTACGGACCTCACAATAAATGGAGCACCTTCCAGAACCGTGAGGCAGATTTATTAAGCCTGGTGAAGTGATAAAGTGGAAGGTGATAAAGCCCCAGCCAATCAGCTCCTAACTGTCATTTGTCAAACCCAGCCTGTAGCATGGCAGCAAGGAGCAGATTGGCTGCTACTTTATCACCTTCCACTTTATCACTCCACCAGGCTTAATAAATCTGCCCCTCTGTGCTCTGCTACATTGCAGATCTGGCATTTATCCGTCCGACAGGCGCTGCTTACTGCGCGGCGCCCGCCTCCCCTCTCTGAGACAGTTAATACATCTTGAGGAACACATCTTGTTTTAGGTTGGCTGATTGAAGTGTATTTATAAACCGCTGCCTTTGTCTGTAATTATTTGTCATTGTGCTCTTATTTCTGTGCTATACATCAGCGAGATGATTTGTTTTCTTCCCCCCACTTACACTGGTGACCCTTGACCGTCGCAGCTGCACGGAACGCATTGCGCCAACCCACCCGGACACAATCGCATCTGATTGAATTTGCTGACTACGGGACTTGCCGTGCGCGGCTGTCTCCGCTGTGTGAGGCTGTAACTTGGAATAAAGGTTAGAGGCAAATTGCTGCGGAGGACAAAGACGGTAAATGAGCGGCAGGAGGAGAACAGATACACGCGGCATTTCTCCGTGTACGGCAGAGAGTCGGGAGTGGGAGCAGTTTACGTTCCTGGGAACCTTGTGACACATAGGAGGTAACGAATGTAAATAAAAAAACAAATGATTAATAGCTACATAGAGGCCGGGGGATATATTTACAGAAGTGGAGCGGTTGCCCACGGCAACAAGTCAGATTCTACTTACCACTTAGCCATAATAGCGCTAATCAGATTGGTTTCTATGGGCAACGTCTCCACTCCTATAAACCCGCAATTTAGTAAATATACCCCGGATAATACAGGCCGAGCCATAATCTGCAACTGCAATTCTAAATATAGAGGCCGACCAGTCATGATGAGTTTGGAGGCCAAATTATAGTCTGGATTGTAGAGGCCAAGCTGTGTTTCTTAGGTTACAGACTACATGAATAGATAGACCGCTAAGAGTTGTAACGTTTGAGGACAGGTTATGTTTATGAAGGTGGACAGCACTACAAGACACAGAAAGTAGAGGCCGGGCTGTTATGCTGTAGTGATCCCTGAGTCTTACGTTCAAGAACAGACGCTGACTTTGTAGAGTCCAAGATGGGATGTGAATTGTGGAGGCCAGGAAGTAATACGGAACACGAAATGAGTGAAGGTGAACATAAAGTGGAGGCCTTCCTGTTATTCTTAGTGATGAGCGGGTTCGGTTTCCGAGAAACCGAACCCCCCCGAACTTCACCCTTTTTAGACGGGTCCGAGCCATACTCGGATTCTCCCGTATGGCTCGGTTAACCCGAGCGCGCCCGAACGTCATCATCCCGCTGTCGGATTCTCGCGAGATTCGGATTCTATATAAGCAGCCGCGCGTCGCCGCCATTTTCACACGTGCATTGAGATTGATAGGGAGAGGACGTGGCTGGCGTCCTCTCCGTTTATATAGTTATATACTACACAGTTGATCTGATTGCTTAGCTTATTATGGGGAGGATTGGGGAGCAGCTGTTAGGACTCGGAGTACAGTGCAGAGTTTTGCTAATAGTGACCACCAGTTTTTTATCCGTTCTCTGCCTGAAAAAAACGCTCCATACCATATCTGTGCTCAGTGTGCTGCATGATATATCTGTGCTGAGTGCTCACACTGCTTAATTGTGGGGACTGGGGAGCAGCTATAGCAGGAGTACAGTGCACAGTTTTGCTGATAGTGACCACCAGTATACGTTTGTCTGCCTGAAAAACACTCCTGTGGTGTCTTTTTTTTTATACTATAAACGCAGTCTGCTGACAGTGTCCACCAGGTCCATTATACTGTATATAGCAGTACGGTAGGCCACTGCTGTACCTACCTCTGTGTCGTCACTCGTCGTCCATAAGTATACTATCCATCCATCTACATTGTATACCTGTGGTGTCTTTTTTTTTATACTATAAACGTAGTCTGCTGACAGTGTCCACCAGGTCCATTATACTGTATATAGCAGTACGGTAGGCCACTGCTGTACCTACCTCTGTGTCGTCACTCGTCGTCCATAAGTATACTATCCATCCATCTACATTGTATACCTGTGGTGTCTTTTTTTTACATACTATAAACACAGTCTGCTGACAGTGTCCACCAGGTCAATTATACTGTATATAGCAGTACGGTAGGCCACTGCTGTACCTACATCTGTGTCGTCACTCGTCGTCCATAAGTATACTATCCATCCATCTACATTGTATACCTGTGGTGTCTTTTTTTTATACTATAAACGCAGTCTGCTGACAGTGTCCACCAGGTCCATTATACTGTATATAGCAGTACGGTAGGCCACTGCTGTACCTACCTCTGTGTCGTCACTCGTCGTCCATAAGTATACTATCCATCCATCTACATTGTATACCTGTGGTGTCATTTTTTTTACATACTATAAACGCAGTCTGCTGACAGTGTCCACCAGGTCCATTATACTGTATATAGCAGTACGGTAGGCCACTGCTGTACCTACCTCTGTGTCGTCACTCGTCGTCCATAAGTATACTATCCATCCATCTACATTGTATACCTGTGGTGTCTTTTTTTTTTATACTATAAACGCAGTCTGCTGACAGTGTCCACCAGGTCAATTATACTGTATAAAGCAGTACGGTAGGCCACTGCTGTACCTACCGCTGTGTCGTCACTCGTCGTCCATAAGTATACTATCCATCCATCTACATTGTATACCTGTGGTGTCTTTTTTTTACATACTATAAACGCAGTCTGCTGACAGTGTCCACCAGGTCCATTATACTGTATATAGCAGTACGGTAGGCCACTGCTGTACCTACCTCTGTGTCGTCACTCGTCGTCCATAAGTATACTATCCATCCATCTACATTGTATACCTGTGGTGTCTTTTTTTTACATACTATAAACGCAGTCTGCTGACAGTGTCCACCAGGTCCATTATACTGTATATAGCAGTACGGTAGGCCACTGCTGTACCTACATCTGTGTCGTCACTCGTCGTCCATAAGTATACTATCCATCCATCTACATTGTATACCTGTGGTGTCTTTTTTTTTATACTATAAACGCAGTCTGCTGACAGTGTCTACCAGGTCCATTATACTGTATATAGCAGTACGGTAGGCCACTGCTGTACCTACCTCTGTGTCGTCACTCGTCGTCCATAAGTATACTATCCATCCATCTACATTGTATACCTGTGGTGTCTTTTTTTATACTATAAACGCAGTCTGCTGACAGTGTCCACCAGGTCCATTATACTGTATATAGCAGTACGGTAGGCCACTGCTGTACCTACCTCTGTGTCGTCACTTGTCGTCCATAAGTATACTATCCATCCATCTACATTGTATACCTGTGGTGTCTTTTTTTTATACTATAAACGCAGTCTGCTGACAGTGTCCACCAGGTCAATTATACTGTATATAGCAGTATGGTAGGCCACTGCTGTACCTACCTCTGTGTCGTAACTCGTCGTCCATAAGTATACTATCCATCCATCTACATTGTATACCTGTGGTGTCTTTCTTTCTTTATATTATAAACGCAGTCTGCTGACAGTGTCCACCAGGTTCATTATACTGTATATAGCAGTACGGTAGGCCACTGCTGTACCTACCTCTGTGTCGTAACTTGTCGTCCATAAGTATACTATCCATCCATCTACATTGTATACCTGTGGTGTCTTTTTTTTTTATACTATAAACGCAGTCTGCTGACAGTGTCCACCAGGTCCATTATACTGTATATAGCAGTACGGTAGGCCACTGCTGTACCTACCTCTATGTTGTCACTCGTCGTCCATAAGTATACTATCCATCCATCTACATTGTATACCTGTGGTGTCTTTTTTTCTTTATACTATAAACGCAGTCTGCTGACAGTGTCCACCAGGTCCATTATACTGTATATAGCAGTACGGTAGGCCACTGCTGTACCTACCTCTGTGTAGTCACTTGTCATCCATAAGTATACTATCCATCCATCTACATTGTATACCTGTGGTGTCTTTTTTTTATACTATAAACGCAGTCTGCTGACAGTGTCCACCAGGTCCATTATACTGTATATAGCAGTACGGTAGGCCACTGCTGTACCTACCTCTGTGTCGTCACTCATCGTCCATAAGTATACTATCCATCCATCTACATTGTATACCTGTGGTGTCTTTTTTTTTTATACTATAAACGCAGTCTGCTGACAGTGTCCACCAGGTCCATTATACTGTATATAGCAGTACGGTAGGCCACTGCTGTACCTACCTCTGTGTCGTCACTCGTCGTCCATAAGTATACTATCCATCCATCTACATTGTATACCTGTGGTGTCTTTTTTTTTATACTATAAACGCAGTCTGCTGACAGTGTCCACCAGGTCCATTATACTGTATATAGCAGTACGGTAGGCCACTGCTGTACCTACCTCTGTGTCGTCACTCATCGTCCATAAGTATACTATCCATCCATCTACATTGTATACCTGTGGTGTCTTTTTTTTTATACTATAAACGCAGTCTGCTGACAGTGTCCACCAGGTCCATTATACTGTATATAGCAGTACGGTAGGCCACTGCTGTACCTACCTCTGTGTAGTCACTTGTCATCCATAAGTATACTATCCATCCATCTACATTGTATACCTGTGGTGTCTTTTTTTATACTATAAACGCAGTCTGCTGACAGTGTCCACCAGGTCCATTATACTGTATATAGCAGTACGGTAGGCCACTGCTGTACCTACCTCTGTGTCGTCACTCGTCGTCCATAAGTATACTATCCATCCATCTACATTGTATACCTGTGGTGTCTTTTTTTTTATACTATAAACGCAGTCTGCTGACAGTGTCCACCAGGTCCATTATACTGTATATAGCAGTACGGTAGGCCACTGCTGTACCTACCGCTGTGTCGTCACTCGTCGTCCATAAGTATACTATCCATCCATCTACATTGTATACCTGTGGTGTCTTTTTTTTTATACTATAAACGCAGTCTGCTGACAGTGTCCACCAGGTCCATTATACTGTATATAGCAGTACGGTAGGCTACTGCTGTACCTACCTCTGTGTCGTCACTCATCGTCCATAAGTATACTATCCATCCATCTACATTGTATACCTGTGGTGTCTTTTTATTTATACTATAAACGCAGTCTGCTGACAGTGTCCACCAGGTCCATTATACTGTATATAGCAGTACGATAGGCCACTGCTGTACCTACCTCTGTGTCGTCACTCGTCGTCCATAAGTATACTATCCATCCATCTACATTGTATACCTGTGGTGTCTTTTTTTTTATACTATAAACGCTGTCTGCTGACAGTGTCCACCAGGTCCATTATACTGTATATAGCAGTACGGTAGGCCACTGCTGTACCTACCTCTGTGTAGTCACTCGTCGTCCATAAGTATACTATCCATCCATCTACATTGTATACCTGTGGTGTCTTTTTTTTTATACTATAAACGCAGTCTGCTGACAGTGTCCACCAGGTCCATTATACTGTATATAGCAGTACGGTAGGCCACTGCTGTACCTACCTCTGTGTCGTCACTCGTCGTCCATAAGTATACTATCCATCCATCTACATTGTATACCTGTGGTGTCTTTTTTTATACTATAAACGCAGTCTGCTGACAGTGTCCACCAGGTCCATTATACTGTATATAGCAGTACGGTAGGCCACTGCTGTACCTACCTCTGTGTCGTCACTTGTCGTCCATAAGTATACTATCCATCCATCTACATTGTATACCTGTGGTGTCTTTTTTTTTATACTATAAACGCAGTCTGCTGACAGTGTCCACCAGGTCAATTATACTGTATATAGCAGTATGGTAGGCCACTGCTGTACCTACCTCTGTGTCGTAACTCGTCGTCCATAAGTATACTATCCATCCATCTACATTGTATACCTGTGGTGTCTTTTTTTCTTTATACTATAAACGCAGTCTGCTGACAGTGTCCACCAGGTCCATTATACTGTATATAGCAGTACGGTAGGCCACTGCTGTACCTACCTCTGTGTAGTCACTTGTCATCCATAAGTATACTATCCATCCATCTACATTGTATACCTGTGGTGTCTTTTTTTTATACTATAAACGCAGTCTGCTGACAGTGTCCACCTGGTCCATTATACTGTATATAGCAGTACGGTAGGCCACTGCTGTACCTACCTCTGTGTCGTCACTCGTCGTCCATAAGTATACTATCCATCCATCTACATTGTATACCTGTGGTGTCTTTTTTTTTTATACTATAAACGCAGTCTGCTGACAGTGTCCACCAGGTCCATTATACTGTATATAGCAGTACGGTAGGCCACTGCTGTACCTACCTCTGTGTCGTCACTCGTCGTCCATAAGTATACTATCCATCCATCTACATTGTATACCTGTGGTGTCTTTTTTTTTATACTATAAACGCAGTCTGCTGACAGTGTCCACCAGGTCCATTATACTGTATATAGCAGTACGGTAGGCCACTGCTGTACCTACCTCTGTGTCGTCACTCATCGTCCATAAGTATACTATCCATCCATCTACATTGTATACCTGTGGTGTCTTTTTTTTTATACTATAAACGCAGTCTGCTGACAGTGTCCACCAGGTCCATTATACTGTATATAGCAGTACGGTAGGCCACTGCTGTACCTACCTCTGTGTAGTCACTTGTCATCCATAAGTATACTATCCATCCATCTACATTGTATACCTGTGGTGTCTTTTTTTTATACTATAAACGCAGTCTGCTGACAGTGTCCACCAGGTCCATTATACTGTATATAGCAGTACGGTAGGCCACTGCTGTACCTACCTCTGTGTCGTCACTCGTCGTCCATAAGTATACTATCCATCCATCTACATTGTATACCTGTGGTGTCTTTTTTTTTATACTATAAACGCAGTCTGCTGACAGTGTCCACCAGGTCCATTATACTGTATATAGCAGTACGGTAGGCCACTGCTGTACCTACCTCTGTGTCGTCACTCGTCGTCCATAAGTATACTATCCATCCATCTACATTGTATACCTGTGGTGTCTTTTTTTTTATACTATAAACACAGTCTGCTGACAGTGTCCACCAGGTCCATTATACTGTATATAGCAGTACGGTAGGCCACTGCTGTACCTACCTCTGTGTCGTCACTCATCGTCCATAAGTATACTATCCATCCATCTACATTGTATACCTGTGGTGTCTTTTTATTTATACTATAAACGCAGTCTGCTGACAGTGTCCACCAGGTCCATTATACTGTATATAGCAGTACGATAGGCCACTGCTGTACCTACCTCTGTGTCGTCACTCGTCGTCCATAAGTATACTATCCATCCATCTACATTGTATACCTGTGGTGTCTTTTTTTTTATACTATAAACGCAGTCTGCTGACAGTGTCCACCAGGTCCATTATACTGTATATAGCAGTACGGTAGGCCACTGCTGTACCTACCTCTGTGTAGTCACTCGTCGTCCATAAGTATACTATCCATCCATCTACATTGTATACCTGTGGTGTCTTTTTTTTTATACTATAAACGCAGTCTGCTGACAGTGTCCACCAGGTCCATTATACTGTATATAGCAGTACGGTAGGCCACTGCTGTACCTACCTCTGTGTCATCACTCGTCGTCCATAAGTATACTATCCATCCATCTACATTGTATACCTGTGGTGTCTTTTTTTTTTATACTATAAACGCAGTCTGCTGACAGTGTCCACCAGGTCCATTATACTGTATATAGCAGTACGGTAGGCCACTGCTGTACCTACCTCTGTGTCGTCACTCGTCGTCCATAAGTATACTATCCATCCATCTACATTGTATACCTGTGGTGTCTTTTTTTTTATACTATAAACGCAGTCTGCTGACAGTGTCCACCAGGTCCATTATACTGTATATAGCAGTACGGTAGGCCACTGCTGTACCTACCTCTGTGTCATCACTCGTCATCCATAAAGTATACTATCCATCCATCTACATTGTATACCTGTGGTGTCTTTTAGTTGTGCGCATTAAAATATGGAGAACAAAAATGTGGAGGTTAAAAAAATAGGGAAAGATCAAGATCCACTTCCACCTCGTGCTGAAGCTGCTGCCACTAGTCATGGCCGAGACGATGAAATGCCATCAACGTCGTCTGCCAAGGCCGATGCCCAATGTCATAGTACAGAGCATGTAAAATCCAAAACACAAAAGATCAGTAAAATGACCCAAAAATCAAAATTAAAAAAGTCTGAGGAGAAGCGTAAACTTGCCAATATGCCATTTACGACACGGAGTGGCAAGGAACGGCTGAGGCCCTGGCCTATGTTCATGGCTAGTGGTTCAGCTTCACATGAGGATGGAAGCACTCATCCTCTCGCTAGAAAAAAGAAAAGACTTAAGCTGGCAAAAGCACAGCAAAGAACTGTGCGTTCTTCGAAATCGCAAATCCCCAAGGAGAGTCCAATTGTGTCGGTTGCGATGCCTGACCTTCCCAACACTGGACAGGAAGAGCATGCGCCTTCCACCATTTGCACGCCCCCTGCAAGTGCTGGAAGGAGCACCCGCAGTCCAGTTCCTGATAGTCAGATTGAAGATGTCAGTGTTGAAGTACACCAGGATGAGGAGGATATGGGTGTTGCTGGCGCTGGGGAGGAAATTGACAAGGAGGATTCTGATGGTGAGGTGGTTTGTTTAAGTCAGGCACCCGGGGAGACACCTGTTGTCCGTGGGACGAATATGGCCATTGACATGCCTGGTCAAAATACAAAAAAAATCAGCTCTTCGGTGTGGAATTATTTCAACACAAATGCGGACAACAGGTGTCAAGCCGTGTGTTGCCTTTGTCAAGCTGTAATAAGTAGGGGTAAGGACGTTAACCACCTCGGAACATCCTCACTTATACGTCACCTGCAGCGCATTCATCATAAGTCAGTGACAAGTTAAAAAACTTTGGGCGACAGCGGAAGCAGTCCACTGACCACTAAATCCCTTCCTCTTGTAACCAAGCTCCCGCAAACCACACCACCAACTCCCTCAGTGTCAATTTCCTCCTTACCCAGGAAAGCCAATAGTCCTGCAGGCCATGTCACTGGCAAGTCTGACGAGTCCTCTCCTGCCTGGGATTCCTCTGATGCATCCTTGAGTGTAACGCCTACTGCTGCTGGCGCTGCTGTTGTTGCTGCTGGGAGTCGATCGGCATCCCAGAGGGGAAGTCGGAAGACCACTTGTACTACTTCCAGTAAGCAATTGACTGTCCAACAGTCCTTTGCGAGGAAGATGAAATATCACAGCAGTCATCCTGCTGCAAAGCGGATAACTGAGGCCTTGGCAGCCTGGGCGGTGAGAAACGTGGTTCCGGTATCCATCGTTACTTCAGAGCCAACTATAGACTTGATTGAGGTACTGTGTCCCCGGTACCAAATACCATATAGGTTCCATTTCTCTAGGCAGGCGATACCGAAAATGTACACAGACCTCAGAAAAAGAGTCACCAGTGTCCTAAAAAATGCAGTTGTACCCAATGTCCACTTAACCACGGACATGTGGACAAGTGGAGCAGGGCAGACTCAGGACTATATGACTGTGACAGCCCACTAAGTAAATGTATTGCCTCCCGCTGCAAGAACAGCAGCGGCGGCACCAGTAGCAGCATCTCGCAAACGCCAACTCGTTCCTAGGCAGGCTACGCTTTGTATCACCGCTTTTCAGAATACGCACACAGCTGAAAACCTCTTACGGCAACTGAGGAAGATCATCGCAGAATGGCTTACCCCAATTGGACTCTCCTGGGGATTTGTGACATCGGACAACGCCAGCAATATTGTGCGTGCATTACATCTGGGCAAATTCCAGCACGTCCCATGTTTTGCACATACCTTGAATTTGGTGGTGCAGAATTATTTAAAAAACGACAGGGGCGTGACAGAGATGCTGTCGGTGGCCCGAAGAATTGCGGGCCACTTTCCACGTTCAGGCACCGCGTACAGAAGACTGGAGCACCACCAAACACACCTGAACCTGCCCTGCCATCATCTGAAGCAGGAGGTGGTAACGAGGTGGAATTCAACCCTCTATATGCTTCAGAGGATGGAGGAGCAGCAAAAGGCCATTCAAGCCTATACATCTGGCCACGATATAGGCAAAGGAGGTGGAATGCACCTGTCTCAAGCGCAGTGGAGAATGATTTCAACGTTGTGCAAGGTTCTGCAACCCTTTGAACTTGCCACACGTGAAGTCAGTTCAGACACTGCCAGCCTGAGTCAGGTCATTCTCCTCATCAGGCTTTTGCAGAAGAAGCTGGAGACATTGAAGGAGGAGCTAAAACAGAGCGATTCCGCTAGGCATGTGGGACTTGTGGATGGAGCCCTTCATTCGCTTAACCAGGATTCACGGGTGGTCAATCTGTTGAAATCAGAGCACTACATTTTGGCCACCGGCTCGATCCTAGATTTAAAACCTACGTTGTATCTCTCTTTCCGGCAGACACAAATCTGCAGGGGTTCAAAGACCTGCTGGTGAGAAAATTGTCAAGTCAAGCGGAACGTGACCCGTCAACAGCTCCTCCTTCACATTCTCCCGCAACTGGGGGTGCAAGGAAAAGGCTAAGAATTCCGAGCCCACCCGCTGGCGGTGATGCAGGGCAGTCTGGAGCGAGTGCTGACATCTGGTCCGGACTGAAGGACCTGCCAACGATTACTGACATGTCGTCTACTGTCACTGCATATGATTCTCTCACCATTGAAAGAATGGTGGAGGATTATATGAGTGACCGCATCCAAGTAGGCACGTCAGACAGTCCGTACGTATACTGCCAGGAAAAAGAGGCAATTTGGAGGCCCTTGCAGAAACTGGCTTTATTCTACCTAAGTTGCCCTCCCTCCAGTGTGTACTCCGAAAGAGTGTTTAGTGCCGCCGCTCACCTTGTCAGCAATCGGCGTACGAGGTTACTTCCAGAAAATGTGGAGAAGATGATGTTCATTAAAATGAATTATAATCAATTCCTCCGTGGAGACATTGACCAGCAGCAATTGCCTCCAGAAAGTGCACGGGGACCTGAGATGGTGGATTTCAGTGGGGATGAATTAATAATCTGTGAGGAGGGGGATGTACACAGTGAAAGGGGTGATGAATCGGACGATGATGATGAGGTGGACATCTTACATCTGTAGAGCCAGTTTGTGCAAGGAGAGATTGATTGCTTCTTTTTTGGTGGGGGCCCAAACCAACCAGTCATTTCAGTCACAGTCGTGTGGCAGACCCTGTCGCTGAAATGATGGGTTCGTTAAAGTGTGCATGTCCTGTTTATACAACATAAGGGTGGGTGGGAGGGCCCAAGGACAATTCCATCTTGCACCTCTTTTTTCTTTTATTTTTCTTTGCATCATGTGCTGTTTGGGGACAATTTTTTTGAAGTGCCATCCTGTCTGACACTGCAGTGCCACTCCTAGATGGGCCAGGTGTTTGTGTCGGCCACTTGGGTCGCTTAGCTTAGTCACATAGCTACCTCATTGCGCCTCTTTTTTTCTTTGCATCATGTGCTATTTGGGGACAATTTTTTTGAAGTGCCATCCTGCCTGACACTGCAGTGCCACTCCTAGATGGGCCAGGTGTTTGTGTCGGCCACTTGTGTCGCTTAGCTTAGCCATCCAGCGACCTCGGTGCAAATTTTAGGACTAAAAATAATATTGTGAGGTGTGAGGTGTTCAGAATAGACTGGAAATGAGTGGAAATTATGGTTATTGAGGTTAATAATACTATGGGATCAAAATGACCCCCAAATTCTATGATTTAAGCTGTTTTTTAGGGTTTTTTGAAAAAAAAAAACGAATCCAAAACACACCCGAATCCGACAAAAAAATTTCGGTGAGGTTTTGCCAAAACGCGTCCGAATCCAAAACACGGCCGCGGAACCGAACCCAAAACCAAAACACAAAACCCGAAAAATTTCTGGTGCACATCACTAGTTATTCTTCAGTGTGGAGGACATGATATGGGGCTGACAGTGTAGGCTGGATTCTGAGTGTGGAGAATACCTGGTCATGCATTTATGGCGGAGGCTGGAAGTGACTCTGTAAGCGCAGGACGCCATTCTCTATGGAGAGGTTATGCAGCGATTACTGGGGACATTTTGTGGCCGGCGGTGGAACTAGCGAGTGGTGGACCCAGGTGCATTGATGGTGGCCTTGGCAGTGGTGGGCCTACGAGTCCCCAGGGGCCCACTCTGCATTCCCCGTATTTACTCCACTTTCCGGTGGCATTTCGGGACATCAGTTCTGTGGATAACACATACAGTAAGGGGGGTAGGTGCATTTTTGGATAATATTCTATAAGGCCGTTCCCTGCCCGGCTGCACCTAGATCAGAATGAAGTCACCATTATAGGTCACATACTGGTTAGAGATGAGTCAGGTTTGTTGGATTCGCGGTATTACTGGTGTTCTGGTAAAAAGTCCAAATGGTGGTCCCTGTGAATTTGGGGCCGCAGTCCCTGCATATAGGACTTGTGGACACTATTACAGAACGTACAGACACTGCATTGTGTGGCTCAGACTGAAGCTGGGATCTCATTGTGACACTGACAGGTGGTAATTTCTGGGGAAAGTGAGAAGAGGATATAAATGACAGTGTTCTCGCCTTCCCGCACCTATGATTCTATGTAATGATCGCTGCTCACAGATGCTGCTAAAGAGTTTTGTCAGCTGTTTATTAGTGAGTAGTAATTCTCACGTTCTGCAGACAATGCCGGGTGCTACCCCGTACTCTGCTGCCGGGAGGTAATTTATGTACATATGTGACCGTGTCTCGTGCTCAGCAACATTCCCAGGCGGCTGTTACGCCATGTCCCACACTCTCGCTGCCACGGGACGAGGGGACGAGACTTCATGGGTCCCAAAAGCAAAGTTTAGCATTCTGTTTTGAAATCCATCCGCATATGGAATGCGGCCACATTGGGACCTGGTGTGACTCAAAATCAGGTTCAATATGTAATTTATATCGGGGCCAGTACAGAACGCAAGCTGTCCTTTACTGTCCCCACAATGTGTGCACGGAACAAAATCCTGCATTTGACCCTTTCCAGACTTGTACGCATCTCTGTGGTTGGAGTGTCCCTATCTGTACGCATCTCTGCAGTCGGAGCGCCCCTATCTGTACGCATCTCTGTGGTCGGAGTGTCCCTATCTGTACGCATCTCTGCAGTCGGAGTGTCCCTATCTGTACGTATCTCTGTGGTCGGAGTGTCCCTATCTGTACGTATCTCTGTGGTCGGAGTGTCCCTATCTGTACACAATCTCTGCGGTCGGAGTGTCCCTATCTGTACGTATCTCTGTGGTCGGAGTGTCCCTATCTGTACTCATCTCTGCGGTTGGAGTGTCCCTATCTGTACACATCTCTGTGGTCAGAGTGTCCCTATCTGTACTCATCTCTGTGATCGGAGTGTCCCTATCTGTACTCATCTCTGTGGTCAGAGTGTCCCTATCTGTACTCATCTCTGTGGTCAGAGTGTCCCTATCTGTACTCATCTCTGTGGTCGGAGTGTCCCTATCTGTACGCATGTCTGTGGTCGGAGTGTCCAAATCTGTATATATCTCTGTGGTCGGAGTGTCCCTATCTGTATATATCTCTGAGGTCGGAGCACCCCTATCTGTACACATCTCTGTGGTCGGAGTGTCCCTATCTGTACGCATCTCTGCGGTCGGAGAGTCCCTATCTGTACACATCTCTGTGGTCGGAGCGCCCCTATCTGTACATATCTCTGCGGTCGGAGTGCCCCTATCTGTACATATCTCTGTGGTCGGAGCGTCCCTATCTGTACATATCTCTGCGGTCGGAGTGCCCCTATCTGAACATATCTCTGTGGTCGGAGCGTCCCTATCTGTACATATCTCTGTGGTTGGAGTGCCCCTATCTGTACATATCTCTGTGGTCGGAGCGTCCCTATCTGTACATATCTCTGCGGTCGGAGTGTCCCTATCTGTACACATCTCTGTGGTCGGAGCGCCCCTATCTGTACATATCTCTGAGGTCGGAGTGCCCCTATCTGTACATATCTCTGTGGTTGGAGCGTCCCTATCTGTACATATCTCTGCGGTCGGAGTGCCCCTATCTGTACATATCTCTGTGGTCGGAGCGTCCCTATCTGTACATATCTGTGGTCGGAGCGCCCCTATCTGTAGATATCTCTGTGGTCGGAGCGTCCCTATCTGTACTCATCTCTGTGGTCGGAGCGCCCCTATCTGTACACATCTCTGTGGTCGGAGCGCCCCTATCGGTACATATCTGTGGTCGGAGCGCCCCTATCTGTACATATCTCTGTGGTCGGAGTGCCCCTATCTGTACTCATCTCTGCGGTTCGGAGCGCCCCTATCTGTACGTATCACTGCGGTCGGAGCGCCCCTATCGGTACATATATCTGTGGTCGGAGCGTCCCTATCTGTACATATCTCTGCGGTCGGAGTGTCCCTATCTGTACACATCTCTGTGGTCGGAGCGCCCCTATCTGTACATATCTCTGAAGTCGGAGTGCCCCTGTCTGTACATATCTCTGTGGTCGGAGCGTCCCTATCTGTACATATCTCTGTGGTCGGAGCGTCCTTATCTGTACACATCTCTGTGGTCGGAGCGCCCCTATCTGTACATATCTCTGAGGTCGGAGTGCCCCTATCTGTACATATCTCTGTGGTCGGAACGCCCCTATCTGTACATATCTCTGTGGTCGGAGCGCCCCTATCTGTACATATCTCTGTGGTCGGAGCGTCCCTATCTGTACTCATCTCTGCGGTTCGGAGCTCCCCTATCTGTACATATCTGTGGTCGGAGCGCCCCTATCTGTAGATATCTCTGTGGTCGGAGCGCCCCTATCTGTACATATCTCTGTGGTCGGAGCGTCCCTATCTGTACTCATCTCTGCGGTTCGGAGTGCCCCTATCTGTACATATCTCTGTGGTCGGAGTGTCCCTATCTGTATTAATCTCTGTGGTCGGAGCGCCCCTATCTGTACACATCTCTGTGGTCGGAGCGCCCCTATCGGTACATATCTGTGGTCGGAGCGCCCCTATCTGTACATATCTCTGTGGTCGGAGTGCCCCTATCTGTACTCATCTCTGAGGTCGGAGCGCCCCTATCTGTACACATCTCTGTGGTCGGAGCGCCCCTATCGGTACATATCTGTGGTCGGAGCGCCCCTATCTGTACGTATCTCTGTGGTCGGAGTGCCCCTATCTGTACTCATCTCTGCGGTTCGGAGCGCCCCTATCTGTACGTATCACTGTGGTCGGAGTGTCCCTATCTGTACTCATCTCTGCGGTCGGAGTGTCCCTATCTGTATGTATCTCTGTGGTCGGAGTGTCCCTATCTGTACTCATCTCTGCGGTTGGAGTGTCCCTATCTGTACACATCTCTGTGGTCAGAGTGTCCCTATCTGTACTCATCTCTGTGGTCGGAGTGTCCCTATCTGTACTCATCTCTGTGGTCAGAGTGTCCCTATCTGTACTCATCTCTGTGGTCGGAGTGTCCCTATTTGTACTCATCTCTGTTGTCAGAGTGTCCCTATCTGTACTCATCTCTGTGGTCGGAGTGTCCCTATCTGTACGCATGTCTGTGGTCGGAGTGTCCAAATCTGTATATATCTGTGGTCGGAGTGTCCCTATCTGTATATATCTCTGAGGTCGGAGCGCCCCTATCTGTACGCATCTCTGTGGTCGGAGTGTCCCTATCTGTACGCATCTCTGCGGTCGGAGAGTCCCTATCTGTACACATCTCTGTGGTCGGAGCGCCCCTATCTGTACATATCTCTGCGGTCGGAGTGCCCCTATCTGAACATATCTCTGTGGTCGGAGCGTCCCTATCTGTACATATCTCTGCGGTCGGAGTGCTCCTATCTGTACACAATCTCTGTGGTCGGAGAGTCCCTATCTGTACATATCTCTGCGGTCGGAGTGTCCCTATCTGTACACATCTCTGTGGTCGGAGCGCCCCTATCTGTACATATCTCTGAGGTCGGAGTGCCCCTATCTGTACATATCTCTGTGGTCGGAGCGTCCCTATCTGTACATATCTCTGCGGTCGGAGTGCCCCTATCTGTACATATCTCTGTGGTCGGAGCGTCCCTATCTGTACATATCTGTGGTCGGAGCGTCCCTATCTGTACTCATCTCTGTGGTCGGAGCGCCCCTTTCTGTACACATCTCTGTGGTCGGAGCGCCCCTATCGGTACATATCTGTGGTCGGAGCGCCCCTATCTGTACATATCTCTGTGGTCGGAGTGCCCCTATTTGTACTCATCTCTGCGGTTCGGAGCGCCCCTATCTGTACGTATCACTGCGGTCGGAGCTCCCCTATCGGTACATATATCTGTGGTCGGAGCGTCCCTATCTGTACATATCTCTGCGGTCGGAGTGTCCCTATCTGTACACATCTCTGTGGTCGGAGCGCCCCTATCTGTACATATCTCTGAGGTCGGAGTGCCCCTGTCTGAACATATCTCTGTGGTCGGAGCGTCCCTATCTGTACATATCTCTGTGTTCGGAGCGTCCTTATCTGTACACATCTCTGTGGTCGGAGCGCCCCTATCTGTACATATCTCTGAGGTCGGAGTGCCCCTATCTGTACATATCTCTGTGGTCGGAACGCCCCTATCTGTACATATCTCTGTGGTCGGAGCGCCCCTATCTGTACATATCTCTGTGGTCGGAGCGTCCCTATCTGTACTCATCTCTGCGGTTCGGAGCTCCCCTATCTGTACATATCTGTGGTAGGAGCGCCCCTATCTGTAGACATCTCTGTGGTCGGAGCGCCCCTATCTGTACATATCTCTGTGGTCGGAGCGTCCCTATCTGTACTCATCTCTGCGGTTCGGAGTGCCCCTATCTGTACATATCTCTGTGGTCGGAGTGTCCCTATCTGTATTAATCTCTGTGGTCGGAGCGCCCCTATCTGTACATATCTCTGTGATCGGAGTGCCCCTATCTGTACTCATCTCTGAGGTCGGAGCGCCCCTATCGGTACATATCTGTGGTCGGAGCGCCCCTATCTGTACATATCTCTGTGGTCGGAGTGCCCCTATCTGTACTCATCTCTGCGGTTCGGAGCGCCCCTATCTGTACGTATCACTGCGGTCGGAGCGCCCCTATCGGTACATATATCTGTGGTCGGAGCGTCCCTATCTGTACATATCTCTGCGGTCGGAGTGTCCCTATCTGTACACATCTCTGTGGTCGGAGCGCCCCTATCTGTACATATCTCTGTGGTCGGATCGTCCTTATCTGTACACATCTCTGTGGTCGGAGCGCCCCTATCTGTACATATCTCTGAGGTCGGAGTGCCCCTATCTGTACATATCTCTGTTGTCGGAACGCCCCTATCTGTACATATCTCTGTGATCGGAGCGCCCCTATCTGTACATATCTCTGTGGTCGGAGCGTCCCTATCTGTACTCATCTCTGCGGTTCGGAGCTCCCCTATCTGTACATATCTCTGTGGTCGGAGCGCCCCTACCTGTAGATATCTCTGTGGTCGGAGCGCCCCTATCTGTACATATCTCTGTGGTCGGAGCGTCCCTATCTGTACTCATCTCTGCGGTTCGGAGTGCCCCTATCTGTACATATCTCTGTGGTCGGAGTGTCCCTATCTGTACTCATCTCTGTGGTCAGAGTGTCCTTATCTGTACACATCTCTGTGGTCGGAGCGCCCCTATCTGTACATATCTCTGAGGTCGGAGTGCCCCTGTCTGTACATATCTCTGTGGTCGGAGCGTCCCTATCTGTACATATCTCTGTGGTCGGAGCGTCCTTATCTGTACACATCTCTGTGGTCGGAGCGCCCCTATCTGTACATATCTCTGAGGTCGGAGTGCCCCTATCTGTACATATCTCTGTTGTCGGAACGCCCCTATCTGTACATATCTCTGTGATCGGAGCGCCCCTATCTGTACATATCTCTGTGGTCGGAGCGTCCCTATCTGTACTCATCTCTGTGGTCGGAGCGCCCCTATCTGTACACATCTCTGTGGTCGGAGCGCCCCTATCGGTACATATCTGTGGTCGGAGCGCCCCTATCTGTACATATCTCTGTGGTCGGAGTGTCCCTATCTGTATTAATCTCTGTGCTCGGAGCGCCCCTATCTGTACACATCTCTGTGGTCGGAGCGCCCCTATCGGTACATATCTGTGGTCGGAGCGCCCCTATCTGTACATATCTCTGTGGTCGGAGTGCCCCTATCTGTACTCATCTCTGAGGTCGGAGTGTCCCTATCTGTACATATCTCTGTGGTCGGAGTGCCCCTATCTGTACTGATCTCTGCGGTTCGGAGCGCCCCTATCTGTACGTATCACTGCGGTCGGAGCGCCCCTACCGGTACATATATCTGTGGTCGGAGTGTCCCTATCTGTAGATATCTCTGTGTGACAGGAATGGTGGAGCCTGAGAGGACCGTACTAGGAAGGAGGTTGGGAGCAGGAGCCTGGGACAAGGCGTCTAATAAGGTCGTATTGCTGGCGCTGAGCGGCGTACGCTGTCAGGTGTTTATTGCAGAGATGGGAGGAGAAAGAGTACGATTAATGAAGTGGAGGTGCTGTGAGGTGATTATTGAAGGAGTGCTATGAGAGGTAGACATTAAAGGGGCTGGGAGGAGGGTGGTGTAACCAGACGTGCCTCACAGACTCTCACCTTGTCACCCTCCACAGACTCTCTCACCCCATCCCCCACCAATCTGTCCACGCAGACTCTCTCACCCCGTCACCTACCACATCTGCCCCTGCAGACTCTCTCACCGTGCCACATACGTGACCTGTCCCTGCAGACACAGGCTAGTGGGAAGGGGCTCACTGTATGGCCCATTTTCAAGGACACCACCCCGTTCTCCTCCATTTGGGTTTTGAGGCCCTTACAAGGGCAGCAAGGCCTTTTGGACCTTGTTGGATGTTGCCCTATTGTTGCTGGTTGTGAAGGGGCCCCATAACAGTTCAAGCTTCAGACTCCCAACAATATATGTCCAATACTGCCTGTGTATACTGTGGTAAGTGAGGGTTCCCGTCAGTGCCTCCGCCCTGGTCTGTCTTTCCTCTCTGTGAGCACATAACGTGTTCCTGCGTCATGGTGGTACCTACCTCTGCTGCTCTTATTCCATGCTTCCGACAGCCATAAACCCTTCTCTGCAAGGTCCGTTAAGAGGGAGGTTGGGGTGGGTGGGTTGAGGGTAGGGCACCTTCCTTTTTAGGTGAAACGTTTATGGGTGTTCTGCACATGCTCTGCATGAGCTCTTCATGGCCTATGGCTGAATATGAAGGTTTTCCAGTGTCCAATTATTGGATAAATTACAAGGTCCACAACTGGTGACCACCGGTACCACATGGACAGAACGCCACATGCACCTCGTATCCCCGATTACGTCTCGATTTGCAGGAACCACCTGCACGCGACAAATCTCTCCAACAAACACCCAGATACCACATATACACCTCATAAAGCGAAACACAAAGTAAATAGATAATTGTGGTCGGAAAGTGTATTTTTTTGTGTGTGTAACAGAAAAATTGGATTCTGATGTCCTTTCAATTAGCCTCTAAATTAAAATGAAAGACACAAAAGAAATAAAAGAAGTGAAGAAAGTTCTTCGCATGACACCAAAACCTCCCGGCCAGATAACAATTCCCATTTTCCATGTAGCCTGTGAGCTCTGGATGCCTCCGCCGTTCTCCCTCCGTGTCCCCAGCTCCTGTTTACAGGGTGGAATTAAGCTCAGCGTTCGCCGTCCCTGAACACTGTGTACAATTGGAGGCAGCGCAGCCAATGTCAATCAATATGTTTTGTTGTTGACAGCAAACTGTAATATCCCTTCAGCTGCTCTGCGGTCTAAAGAACCAAAAAGGAAATGTATTTTATTCTCAGTTTTGCATTGGAACAGAGGGGGTCATTCCGAGTTGATCGCACGTAGCAACTTTTTGCTGCTGGTGCGATCAACCTGCCGCCGCCTATGGGGGAGTGTATGTTAGTATAGCAGGGTTGCGATCACTTGTGCAATTCTGCTATGCTAAAAAAGTTTCAAGTAAAACAAGACCAGCCCTGCAGTTACTCGCCCAGTGCGACGGATCCAGCGATGAAGGTCCCGGTCCTGACGTCAGACATCCGCCCTCCAAACGCCTCAACACGCCTGCGTTGGATTCACCACGCCTGGAAAACGGTGAGTATCCGCCCCGGAACGCCTCCCGCCTGTCCGCCTTCTTGCGATCGCCGCTGCGATCACCTTTCTCACTGGCGGCGACGTTGCCCGGCGACGATCGTCCCCAGGCAACGACGCGCATGCGCATTTCTGACCCGTTCGCACCGCAGCGAAGAACTGCGTGCGAATGGGTCGGAATGACCCCCAGAGGCTTCAGTTATTAGGAAATGCCGCCATTCAATGTCTCTGGGAGTTCTGTCAGATGTCTCCATTTTGTCCAGCTGCCTTATTTGTACTGGATCTGGTTGTATATTAGCACACTGTAACATGTGCAGAGAGAGTTATATTTGGGTGGGGTGGTGTCCAAACTGAAATCTAATGTAAAAATAAAGTAGCCAGTATTTACCCTGCACAGAAACAATATAACCCACCCAAATCTAACTCTCTCTGCACATGTTACAGCTACCCCACCTGCAGTGCACATAGGGGGTAATTCAGATCTGATCGCTGCTGTGCGTTTTTGCACAGCGGGCAATCAGGCACAAACTGCGCAGGCGTGTCGCACGGGTACAAAGCGGATCGCCGTTCAGCGATGGGTTTGTGCGACGGATCCGTTCACAGAAGAAGAAAGTGTTTGTGGGTGTCAACTGACCGTTTCCAGGGAGTGTCTGGAAAAACGCAGGCGTATCCCTGCGTTTACAGGGAGGGTTCCTGACGTCAATTCTGGTCCCGGACAGACTGATCACAGCGGCTGAGTAAGTCCTGGGCTGCGCAGAGACTGCACAAGATCTGTTTGTACAGCTCTGCTACACATGCGGCCGCACACTTGCACAGCGAAAATACACTCCCCTATGGGCGGCGACTATCTGATCGCAGCGCTGCAAAAATCGCTAGCGATCAGGTCTGATTTAGGCCCTATGTTGCTCATACCACCTATGTTCCTTGGCTCAATGTCCTTTAGTAAACTAATACCTGCAGATCTGTTCCTAAGTTTAGCACCACAAGTTCCAGACAGCATTGGTGCTCCAGTACCTGGGGGACTTAATCATAGATGTGCTAAATTTAGCACATCTATGATCATTTACTCTGACATGCGGGGGGGGGGGGGGGGGGGGACACAGCACAGGGCTACTCCGTCCCGCATGTCTGGTCTGACCCCCCTACACAGGTACATAAGCAGCGCACGGCGGTGACGCTTTTGTGCCTGACAAGGCTGGGAGCTACTGGCCGCATCCCGGGTCGCAGCGGCTGCATGTGACGTCACGCAGCCACCGTGGCCCGCGACCCCCAAACGGTTCAGACACACCTCCGTTGTCCGGACCGCGGCCCACCTACAGCGTTCTAACGCTGTTGGCATGCCCCCTCCCACGACCGGCTCTGCCTGTCAATCAGGCAGAGGCGATCGCAGCCCAGAGATGCTGATAGCATGTCACTTGGCTCCCGGGGTGCGCACGCGCGGTGCAGCCGCTGCGCGGGCGTACTCCACAGAAAAATTCAGACTTCCAGTCTGAATTAGCCCCCTGGTTTTAATCAGCCAGAGAACCTGTGTAATCCATGAGTGTACCAGTGTAATGGGATGGTACAGTATACACATTGCTGCATCAGGGGAGAGGACACTGAAATAAGCATCAGGGAGGCAGAAACCGAGGGCTAGGTGCCGTTGTAGGGAGTATGGGTAGATGATAGTATAAGTAAGAGGAGGATAAGAAAGTGAGGGGAGAGGGCCCTGCTCGTGAGACCTTACTTTCCAAAGGTGGAGTGGCAGACCAGTGCCGTAACTAGACATTTTAGCGCTGTGTACAAGAAACGGCATCGGCGCCCCCCCCTGTATGTAAATTGGAGGCAGCGCGCGCCGTAGGCGCGTGCAAAAAATATAGAGGCGTGGCTTCACGGGGAAGGGGTGTGGCCACAAAATAATACCAATTCATTTAACGGTGCACAGTAGTCTCCATTATTCAAATTACGCCGCACAGTAGCGCCACTACACCAGGTAGAGCCCCTTTTTCACATTACGGCGGACAGATTCCCCTTTTTACACATTACGGAAGACAGAGTCCCCTTTTTTACATATTACGGCAGAGTCCCCTTTTTACACATTACAGCAGACAGCGTCAGCTTTTTATACATTACGGCAGACAGCGTCAGCTTTTTATACATTACATTACGGCAGACAGCGTCCCCTTTTTACACATTACGGCAGACAGCGTCCCCTTTTTTACACATTACGCAGACAGAGTCCCCTTTTTACACATTACAGCAGACAGCGTCAGCTTTTTATACATTACGACAGACAGCGTCAGCTTTTTATACATTACATTACGGCAGACAGCGTCCCCTTTTTACACATTACGGCAGACAGCGCCCCCTTTTTTACACATTACGGCAGACAGAGTCCTCTTTTTACACATTACAGCAGACAGCGTCAACTTTTTATACATTACGGCAGACAGCGTCAGCTTTTTATACATTACATTACGGCAGAAGGCGTCCCCTTTTTACACATTACGGCAGACAGCGCCCCCTTTTTTACACATTACGGCAGACAGCGCCCCCTTTTTTACACATTACGGCAGACAGAGTCCCCTTTTTACACATTACGGCAGACAGTGTCCTCTTTTTACACATTAGGCAGGCAGAATCCCCCTTTTTTACACATTACAGTAGCAGAGTCCACGCATTCCCCCCTGTTTTGCACGAGAGAGAGGGAGAGTGAGTGAGTGAGTGAGTGAGTGAGTGAGTAAGTGTGTGTGTGTATGCTCTGGAGTGAGTAAGTGTGTGTATGTGTGTGTTTTGTCAGTCACCTGAAGGTGGTTGCAGCATCCAGGCGCATAGCCTCTCCAGGGGTCCGGGACACATGCTGCTACAAGCAGCATGAGAGCGGGTCCGGGAGCAACCTCCGACAGCGCTCCACACCCCGCCAGCAGCAGACAGCCAACAGGAGTCCCGTTCTCCTGCACTCACAGCGGGACTCCTGGCGGCAGCGGGACACGGGGCAGCTGTTAGCTGATAGATGCGGCTACAGCCGCGTTCCTGCTCACATCACTTGCAGAGGCGGGAGCCAAGCGGCGGCGCCGGCGTCAGCCCGGGACTGTCACTACTGACAGTAGTACTGGCCGTACGGGTAGGTGTGCTGCCAGAGGGTGCGCCTTGCCCACATTTGCGCTGTGTGCAAGGCCCCCTCGGCACACACCTAGTTACGGCACTGTGGCAGACAGACAGGGGTGACACAGGTGGGGTATACAGCATGGAACACAGGGTTAGGGTGAGAGATGGCTGAGCGTGATTCTTCTATGATCTGTGATTTCATGTTTCATAGCAAAATCACAGACCGACCATACAGTATACAGGAGTATTGCACTGTGTGATACTGGGGGGTTATATCCAGAATATATAACATGGGGCATCAGTCAGGGACCCAGCTTCCCACAACTCTGACACTGAGGGAACCCCTGTTTATTACAGTGTATACAGCAAGATTGAATCTTACATTATATAAACTCTCCCCAGCAGTACATGTACCATATAGTATATTCTATATATACTGCAGTGTACAGGGGGATCCTGATTCTCCCTGTCAACTGTTCACCTTAATATAGCCACGGCAGACACAGCGCCACATGAACGTCTGCTCATACCTGCGCTGCTGCCAACGCAAGGGGACTCCTCAATCCTTCTCTACTCTGGTACCGACGTCATCACATGCAGAGAACCACAGAGGAGCCTCCTGTCAGCCTGTCACTACAGAGATCAGATTGGGGAGGGCAAAAAGGGAACTGTACCAGCCAAAACAGTACAGAAGGCCTCTAGAACTGTGACAAGCTCCTGGTTGCTACTTCAGAACAAACTCACTGGGATCTTGCCAAAGCCTGCAAGTCACTGGCTATTATATTAAAACCTCACCCTGTGGCTTCCTGCTGCCTCCATTCCCCTCCTCACATCATGTCACTGCCCCTGTCACATGCAGCCCTGTCCTCACTGACACATCACTCATCTCCTGATATACTCTGTGCTGCTGGGGACCCTGCTCCTCCCACTATATAACTCTCAGTCTGTGGCTTCCTGCTGCCTCCATTCCCCTCCTCACATCATGTCACTGCCCCTGTCACATGCAGCCCTGTCCTCACTGACACATCACTCATCTCCTGATATACTCTGTGCTGCTGGGGACCCTGCTCCTCCCACTATATAACTCTCAGTCTGTGGCTTCCTGCTGCCTCCATTCCCCTCCTCACATCATGTCACTGCCCCTGTCACATGCAGCCCTGTCCTCACACATCCCTCATCTCCTGATATACTCTGTGCTGCTGGGGACCCTGCTCCTCCCGCTATATAACTCTCAGTCTGTGGCTTCCTGCTGCCTCCATTCCCCTCCTCACATCATGTCACTGCCCCTGTCACATGCAGCCCTGTCCTCACTGACACATAACTCATCTCCTGATATACTCTGTGCTGCTGGGGACCCTGCTCCTCCCATTATATAACTCTCAGTCTGTGGCTTCCTGCTGCCTCCATTCCCCTCCTCACATCATGTCACTGCCCCTGTCACATGCAGCCCTGTCCTCACTGACACATCACTCATCTCCTGATATACTCTGTGCTGCTGGGGACCCTGCTCCTCCCACTATATAACTCTCAGTCTGTGGCTTCCTGCTGCCTCCATTCCCCTCCTCACATCATGTCACTGCCCCTGTCACATGCAGCCCTGTCCTCACTGACACATCACTCATCTCCTGATATACTCTGTGCTGCTGGGGACCCTGCTCCTCCCACTATATAACTCTCAGTCTGTGGCTTCCTGCTGCCTCCATTCCCCTCCTCACATCATGTCACTGCCCCTGTCACATGCAGCCCTGTCCTCACACATCCCTCATCTCCTGATATACTCTGTGCTGCTGGGGACCCTGCTCCTCCCGCTATATAACTCTCAGTCTGTGGCTTCCTGCTGCCTCCATTCCCCTCCTCACATCATGTCACTGCCCCTGTCACATGCAGCCCTGTCCTCACTGACACATAACTCATCTCCTGATATACTCTGTGCTGCTGGGGACCCTGCTCCTCCCATTATATAACTCTCAGTCTGTGGCTTCCTGCTGCCTCCATTCCCCTCCTCACATCATGTCACTGCCCCTGTCACATGCAGCCCTGTCCTCACTGACACATCACTCATCTCCTGATATACTCTGTGCTGCTGGGGGACTCTGCTCCTCCCACTATATAACTCTGTCTGTGGCTTCCTGCTGCCTCCATTCCCCTCCTCACATCATGTCACTGCCCCTGTCACATGCAGCCCTGTCCTCACTGACACATCACTCATATCCTGATATACTCTGTGCTGCTGGATACCCTGCTCCTCCCACTATATAACTCTCAGTCTGTGGCTTCCTGCTGCCTCCATTCCCCTCCTCACATCATGTCACTGCCACTGTCACATGCAGCCCTGTCCTCACTATCACTCATCTCCTGATATACTCTGTGCTGCTGGGGACCCTGCTCCTCCCACTATATAAATCTCTGTCTGTGGCATCCTGCTGCCTCCATTCCCATCCTCCACATCATGTCACTGCCCCTGTCACATGCAGCCCTGTCCTCACTGACACATCACTCATCTCCTGATATACTCTGTGCTGCTGGGGACCCTGCTCCTCCCACGATATAACTCTAAGTCTGTGGCTTCTTGCTGCCTCCATTCCCCTCCTCACATCATGTCACTGCCCCTGTCACATGCAGCCCTGTCCTCACTGACACATCACTCATCTGATATACTCTGTGCTGCTGGGGACCCTGCTCCTCCCCTTATATAACCTCAGTCTGTGGCTTCCTGCTGCCTCCATTCCCCTCCTCACATCATGTAACTGCCCCTGTCACATGCAGCCCTGTTCTCACACGGCAGGATGAAACATGGAGATGATGGTGATACATCTGGTATCTCTCCGCCGCTGCCGGTGGGGTCCAGGACATGGTTAATAAGACTGGTGTGGGTGGGGTCCGGCACATGGTTAGTAAGACTGGTGCGGGTGGGGTCCGGCACATGGTTAGTAAGTCTGGTGCGGGTGGGGTCCGGCACATGGTTAGTAAGACTGGTGCGGGCGGGGTCCGGCACATGGTTAGTAAGACTGGTGCGGGCGGGGTCCGGCACATGGTTAGTAAGACTGGTGCGGACGGGGTCCGGCACATGGTTAGTAAGACTGGTGTGGGTGAGGTCCGGCACGTGGTTAGTAAGACTGGTGCGGGTGGGGTCCGGCACATGGTTAGTAAGACTGGTGCGGGTGGGGTCCGGCACGTGGTTAGTAAGACTGGTGCGGGTGGGGTCCGGCACGTGGTTAGTAAGACTGGTGCGGGTGGGGTCCGGCACTTGGTTAGTAAGACTGGTGCGGGTGGGGTCCCACGTGGTTAGTAAGACTGGTGCGGGTGGAGTCCGGCACATGGTTAGTAAGACTGATGCGGGTTGAGTCCGGCACGTGGTTAGTAAGACTAGTGCGGGTGGGGTCCGGCACGTGGTTAGTAAGACTGGTGCGGGTGGGGTTCGGCACATGGTTAGTAAGACTGGTGCGGGTGGGGTCCAGGACATGGTTAGTAGGACTGGTGCGGGTGGGGTCCGGCACATGGTTAGTAAGACTGGTGCGGGTGGGGTCCGGCACATGGTTAGTAAGACTGGTGCGGGTGGGGTCCGGCACATGGTTAGTAAGACTGGTGCGGGTGGGGTCCGGCAAATGGTTTGTAAGACTGGTGCGGGTGGGGTCCGGCACATGGTTAGTAAGACTGGTGCGGGTGGGGTCCGGTACATGGTTAGTAAGACTGGTGCGGGTGGGGTTCGGCACATGGTTAGTAAGACTGGTGCGGGTGGGGTCCAGGACATGGTTAGTAAGACTGGTGCGGGTGGGGTTCGGCACATGGTTAGTAAGACTGGTGCGGGTGGGGTCCAGGACATGGTTAGTAAGACTGGTGCGGTTGGGGTCCGGCACATGGTTAGTAAGACTGGTGCAGGTGGGGTCCAGGACATGGTTAGTAAGACTGTTGCGGGTGGGGTCCGGCACATGGTTAGTAAGACTAGTGCAGGTGGGGTCCGGCACGTGGTTGGTAAGACTGGTGCGGGTGAGGTTCAGCACATGGTTAGTAAGACTGGTGCGGGTGGGGTCCAGGACATGGTTAGTAAGACTGGTGCGGGTGGGATCCGGCACATGGTTAGTAAGATTGGTGCAGGTGGGGTCCAGGACATGGTTAGTAAGACTGTTGCGGGTGGGGTCCGGCACATGGTTAGTAAGACTAGTGCAGGCGGGGTCCGGCACATGGTTAGTAAGACTGGTGCAGGTGGGGTCCAGGACATGGTTAGTAAGACTGTTGCGGGTGGGGTCCGGCACATGGTTAGTAAGACTAGTGCAGGTGGGGTCCGGCACATGGTTAGTAAGACTGGTGCGGGTGGGGTCCAGGACATGGTTAGTAAGACTGGTGCGGGTGGGGTTCGGCACATGGTTAGTAAGACTGGTGCGGGTGGGGTCCAGGACATGGTTAGTAAGACTGGTGCGGTTGGGGTCCGGCACATGGTTAGTAAGACTGGTGCAGGTGGGGTCCAGGACATGGTTAGTAAGACTGTTGCGGGTGGGGTCCGGCACATGGTTAGTAAGACTAGTGCAGGTGGGGTCCGGCACGTGGTTGGTAAGACTGGTGCGGGTGGGGTTCAGCAGATGGTTAGTAAGACTGGTGCGGGTGGGGTCCAGGACATGGTTAGTAAGACTGGTGCGGGTGGGGTCCGGCACATGGTTAGTAATATTGGTGCAGGTGGGGTCCAGGACATGGTTAGTAAGACTGTTGCGGGTGGGGTCCGGCACATGGTTAGTAAGACTAGTGCAGGTGGGGTCCGGCACATGGTTAGTAAGACTGGTGCAGGTGGGGTCCAGGACATGGTTAGTAAGACTGTTGCGGGTGGGGTCCGGCACATGGTTAGTAAGACTAGTGCGGGTGGGGTCCGGCACATGGTTAGTAAGACTGGTGCGGGTGGGGTCCAGGACATGGTTAGTAAGACTGTTGCGGGTGGGGTCCGGCACATGGTTAGTAAGACTGGTGCGGGTGGGGTCCGGCAAATGGTTAGTAAGACTGGTGCGGGTGGGGTCCGGCACATGGTTAGTAAGACTGGTGCGGGTGGGGTCCGGTACATGGTTAGTAAGACTGGTGCGGGTGGGGTTCGGCACATGGTTAGTAAGACTGGTGCGGGTGGGGTCCAGGACATGGTTAGTAAGACTGGTGCGGGTGGGGTTCGGCACATGGTTAGTAAGACTGGTGCGGGTGGGGTCCAGGACATGGTTAGTAAGACTGGTGCGGTTGGGGTCCGGCACATGGTTAGTAAGACTGGTGCAGGTGGGGTCCAGGACATGGTTAGTAAGACTGTTGCGGGTGGGGTCCGGCACATGGTTAGTAAGACTGGTGCAGGCGGGGTCCGGCACATGGTTAGTAAGACTGGTGCAGGTGGGGTCCAGGACATGGTTAGTAAGACTGTTGCGGGTGGGGTCCGGCACATGGTTAGTAAGACTAGTGCAGGTGGGGTCCGGCACGTGGTTGGTAAGACTGGTGCGGGTGAGGTTCAGCACATGGTTAGTAAGACTGGTGCGGGTGGGGTCCAGGACATGGTTAGTAAGACTGGTGCGGGTGGGGTCCGGCACATGGTTAGTAAGATTGGTGCAGGTGGGGTCCAGGACATGGTTAGTAAGACTGTTGCGGGTGGGGTCCGGCACATGGTTAGTAAGACTAGTGCAGGCGGGGTCCGGCACATGGTTAGTAAGACTGGTGCAGGTGGGGTCCAGGACATGGTTAGTAAGACTGTTGCGGGTGGGGTCCGGCACATGGTTAGTAAGACTAGTGCAGGTGGGGTCCGGCACATGGTTAGTAAGACTGGTGCGGGTGGGGTCCAGGACATGGTTAGTAAGACTGGTGCGGGTGGGGTTCGGCACATGGTTAGTAAGACTGGTGCGGGTGGGGTCCAGGACATGGTTAGTAAGACTGGTGCGGTTGGGGTCCGGCACATGGTTAGTAAGACTGGTGCAGGTGGGGTCCAGGACATGGTTAGTAAGACTGTTGCGGGTGGGGTCCGGCACATGGTTAGTAAGACTAGTGCAGGTGGGGTCCGGCACGTGGTTGGTAAGACTGGTGCGGGTGGGGTTCAGCACATGGTTAGTAAGACTGGTGCGGGTGGGGTCCAGGACATGGTTAGTAAGACTGGTGCGGGTGGGGTCCGGCACATGGTTAGTAATATTGGTGCAGGTGGGGTCCAGGACATGGTTAGTAAGACTGTTGCGGGTGGGGTCCGGCACATGGTTAGTAAGACTAGTGCAGGTGGGGTCCGGCACATGGTTAGTAAGACTGGTGCAGGTGGGGTCCAGGACATGGTTAGTAAGACTGTTGCGGGTGGGGTCCGGCACATGGTTAGTAAGACTAGTGCGGGTGGGGTCCGGCACATGGTTAGTAAGACTGGTGCGGGTGGGGTCCGGCACATGGTTAGTAAGACTGGTGCGGGTGGGGTCCGGCACATGGTTAGTAAGACTGGTGCGGGTGGGATCCGGCACATGGTTAGTAAGACTGGTGCGGGTGTGGTCGACGGCATGGTTAGTAAGACTGGTGCGGGCGGGGTTCGGCACATGGTTAGTAAGACTAGTGCAGGTGGAGTCCGGCACATGGTTAGTAAGACTGGTGTGGGTGGGGTCCGGCACATGGGTAGTAAGACTGGTGCGGGTGGGGTCCGGCACATGGTTAGTAAGACTGGTGTGGGTGGGGTCCGGCACATGGTTAGTAAGACTGGTGGGGGTGGGGTCCGGCACATGGTTAGTAAGACTGGTGCGGGTGGGGTCCGGGACATGGTTAGTAAGACTGGTGCGGGTGGGGTTCGGCACATGGTTAGTAAGACTGGTGCGGTTGGGGTCCGGCACATGGTTAGTAAAACTGGTGCGGGTGGGGTCCGGCACATGGTTAGTAAGACTGGTGCGGGTGGGGTCCGGCACATGGTTAGTAAGTAGAGATGAGCGCCGGAAATTTTTCGGGTTTTGTGTTTTGGTTTTGGGTTCGGTTCCGCGGCCGTGTTTTGGGTTCGACCGCGTTTTGGCAAAACCTCACCGAATTTTTTTTGTCGGATTCGGGTGTGTTTTGGATTCGGGTGTTTTTTTCAAAAAACCCAAAAAAACAGCTTAAATCATAGAATTTGGGGGTCATTTTGATCCCAAAGTATTATTAACCTCAAAAACCATAATTTCCACTCATTTTCAGTCTATTCTGAATACCTCACACCTCACAATATTATTTTTAGTCCTAAAATTTGCACCGAGGTCGCTGTGTGAGTAAGATAAGCGACCCTAGTGGCCGACACAAACACCGGGCCCATCTAGGAGTGGCACTGCAGTGTCACGCAGGATGTCCCTTCCAAAAAACCCTCCCCAAACAGCACATGACGCAAAGAAAAAAAGAGGCGCAATGAGGTAGCTGTGTGAGTAAGATAAGCGACCCTAGTGGCCGACACAAACACCGGGCCCATCTAGGAGTGGCACTGCAGTGTCACGCAGGATGTCCCTTCCAAAAAACCCTCCCCAAACAGCACATGACGCAAAGAAAAAAAGAGGCGCAATGAGGTAGCTGACTGTGTGAGTAAGATAAGCGACCCTAGTGGCCGACACAAACACCGGGCCCATCTAGGAGTGGCACTGCAGTGTCACGCAGGATGTCCCTTCCAAAAAACCCTCCCCAAACAGCACATGACGCAAAGAAAAAAAGAGGCGCAATGAGGTAGCTGACTGTGTGAGTAAGATAAGCGACCCTAGTGGCCGACACAAACACCGGGCCCATCTAGGAGTGGCACTGCAGTGTCACGCAGGATGTCCCTTCCAAAAAACCCTCCCCAAACAGCACATGACGCAAAGAAAAAAAGAGGCGCAATGAGGTAGCTGACTGTGTGAGTAAGATAAGCGACCTTAGTGGCCGACACAAACACCGGGCCCATCTAGGAGTGGCACTGCAGTGTCACGCAGGATGTCCCTTCCAAAAAACCCTCCCCAAACAGCACATGACGCAAAGAAAAAAAGAGGCGCAATGAGGTAGCTGACTGTGTGAGTAAGATAAGCGACCCTAGTGGCCGACACAAACACCGGGCCCATCTAGGAGTGGCACTGCAGTGTCACGCAGGATGTCCCTTCCAAAAAACCCTCCCCAAACAGCACATGACGCAAAGAAAAAAAGAGGCACAATGAGGTAGCTGACTGTGTGAGTAAGATAAGCGACCCTAGTGGCCGACACAAACACCGGGCCCATCTAGGAGTGGCACTGCAGTGTCACGCAGGATGGCCCTTCCAAAAAACCCTCCCCAAACAGCACATGACGCAAAGAAAAATAAAAGAAAAAAGAGGTGCAAGATGGAATTGTCCTTGGGCCCTCCCACCCACCCTTATGTTGTATAAACAAAACAGGACATGCACACTTTAACCAACCCATCATTTCAGTGACAGGGTCTGCCACACGACTGTGACTGATATGACGGGTTGGTTTGGACCCCCCCCAAAAAAGAAGCAATTAATCTCTCCTTGCACAAACTGGCTCTACAGAGGCAAGATGTCCACCTCATCATCATCCTCCGATATATCACCGTGTACATCCCCCTCCTCACAGATTATCAATTCGTCCCCACTGGAATCCACCATCTCAGCTCCCTGTGTACTTTGTGGAGGCAATTGCTGCTGGTCAATGTCTCCGCGGAGGAATTGATTATAATTCATTTTAATGAACATCATCTTCTCCACATTTTCTGGATGTAACCTCGTACGCCGATTGCTGACAAGGTGAGCGGCGGCACTAAACACTCTTTCGGAGTACACACTTCTGGGAGGGCAACTTAGGTAGAATAAAGCCAGTTTGTGCAAGGGCCTCCAAATTGCCTCTTTTTCCTGCCAGTATAAGTACGGACTGTGTGACGTGCCTACTTGGATGCGGTCACTCATATAATCCTCCACCATTCTTTCAATGTTGAGAGAATCATATGCAGTGACAGTAGACGACATGTCCGTAATCGTTGTCAGGTCCTTCAGTCCGGACCAGATGTCAGCATCAGCAGTCGCTCCAGACTGCCCTGCATCACCGCCAGCGGGTGGGCTCGGAATTCTGAGCCTTTTCCTCGCACCCCCAGTTGCGGGAGAATGTGAAGGAGGAGATGTTGACAGGTCGCGTTCCGCTTGACTTGACAATTTTCTCACCAGCAGGTCTTTCAACCCCAGCAGACTTGTATCTGCCGGAAAGAGAGATCCAAGGTAGGCTTTAAATCTAGGATCGAGCACGGTGGCCAAAATGTAGTGCTCTGATTTCAACAGATTGACCACCCGTGAATCCTTGTTAAGCGAATTAAGGGCTCCATCCACAAGTCCCACATGCCTAGCGGAATCGCTCCGTGTTAGCTCCTCCTTCAATGTCTCCAGCTTCTTCTGCAAAAGCCTGATGAGGGGAATGACCTGACTCAGGCTGGCAGTGTCTGAACTGACTTCACGTGTGGCAAGTTCAAAGGGCATCAGAACCTTGCACAACGTTGAAATCATTCTCCACTGCGCTTGAGACAGGTGCATTCCACCTCCTATATCGTGCTCAATTGTATAGGCTTGAATGGCCTTTTGCTGCTCCTCCAACCTCTGAAGCATATAGAGGGTTGAATTCCACCTCGTTACCACTTCTTGCTTCAGATGATGGCAGGGCAGGTTCAGTAGTTTTTGGTGGTGCTCCAGTCTTCTGTACGTGGTGCCTGTACGCCGAAAGTGTCCCGCAATTCTTCTGGCCACCGACAGCATCTCTTGCACGCCCCTGTCGTTTTTTTAAAAATTCTGCACCACCAAATTCAAGGTATGTGCAAAACATGGGACGTGCTGGAATTTGCCCATATTTAATGCACACACAATATTGCTGGCGTTGTCCGATGCCACAAATCCACAGGAGAGTCCAATTGGGGTAAGCCATTCCGCGATGATCTTCCTCAGTTGCCGTAAGAGGTTTTCAGCTGTGTGCGTATTCTGGAAACCGGTGATACAAAGCGTAGCCTGCCTAGGAAAGAGTTGGCGTTTGCGAGATGCTGCTACTGGTGCCGCCGCTGCTGTTCTTGCGGCGGGAGTCCATACATCTACCCAGTGGGCTGTCACAGTCATATAGTCCTGACCCTGCCCTGCTCCACTTGTCCACATGTCCGTGGTTAAGTGGACATTGGGTACAACTGCATTTTTTAGGACACTGGTGAGTCTTTTTCTGACGTCCGTGTACATTCTCGGTATCGCCTGCCTAGAGAAGTGGAACCTAGATGGTATTTGGTAACGGGGACACACTGCCTCAATAAATTGTCTAGTTCCCTGTGAACTAACGGCGGATACCGGACGCACGTCTAACACCAACATAGTTGTCAAGGCCTCAGTTATCCGCTTTGCAGCAGGATGACTGCTGTGATATTTCATCTTCCTCGCAAAGGACTGTTGAACAGTCAATTGCTTACTGGAAGTAGTACAAGTGGGCTTACGACTTCCCCTCTGGGATGACCATCGACTCCCAGCAGCAACAACAGCAGCGCCAGCAGCAGTAGGCGTTACACGCAAGGATGCATCGGAGGAATCCCAGGCAGGAGAGGAATCATCAGAATTGCCAGTGACATGGCCTGCAGGACTATTGGCATTCCTGGGGAAGGAGGAAATTGACACTGAGGGAGTTGGTGGGGTGGTTTGCGTGAGCTTGGTTACAAGAGGAAGGGATTTACTGGTCAGTGGACTGCTTCCGCTGTCGGCCAAAGTTTTTTAACTTGTCACTGACTTATTATGAATGCGCTGCAGGTGACGTATAAGGGAGGATGTTCCGAGGTGGTTAACGTCCTTACCCCTACTTATTACAGCTTGACAAAGGGAACACACGGCTTGACAAATGTTGTCCGCATTTCTGGTGAAATACTTCCACACCGAAGAGCTGATTTTTTTGGTATTTTCACCAGGCATGTCAACGGCCATATTCCTCCCACGGACAACAGGTGTCTCCCCGGGTGCCTGACTTAAACAAACCACCTCACCATCAGAATCCTCCTGGTCAATTTCCTCCCCAGCGCCAGCAACACCCATATCCTCCTCATCCTGGTGTACTTCAACACTGACATCTTCAATCTGACTATCAGGAACTGGACTGCGGGTGCTCCTTCCAGCACTTGCAGGGGGCGTGCAAATGGTGGAAGGCGCATGCTCTTCACGTCCAGTGTTGGGAAGGTCAGGCATCGCAACCGACACAATTGGACTCTCCTTGTGGATTTGGGATTTCGAAGAACGCACAGTTCTTTGCTGTGCTTTTTCCAGCTTGAGTCTTTTCATTTTTCTAGCGAGAGGCTGAGTGCTTCCATCCTCATGTGAAGCTGAACCACTAGCCATGAACATAGGCCAGGGCCTCAGCCGTTCCTTGCCACTCCGTGTGGTAAATGGCATATTGGCAAGTTTACGCTTCTCCTCCGACAATTTTATTTTAGGTTTTGGAGTCCTTTTTTTACTGATATTTGGTGTTTTGGATTTGACATGCTCTGTACTATGACATTGGGCATCGGCCTTGGCAGACGACGTTGCTGGCATTTCATCGTCTCGGCCATGACTAGTGGCAGCAGCTTCAGCACGAGGTGGAAGTGGATCTTGATCTTTCCCTAATTTTGGAACCTCAACATTTTTGTTCTCCATATTTTAATAGGCACAACTAAAAGGCACCTCAGGTAAACAATGGAGATGGATGGATACTAGTATACAATTATGGATGGACTGCCGAGTGCCGACACAGAGGTAGCTACAGCCGTGGACTACCGTACTGTACTGTGTCTGCTGCTAATATAGACTGGTTGATAATGAGATGTAGTATGTATGTATAAAGAAGAAAGAAAAAAAACCACGGGTAGGTGGTATACAATTATGGATGGACTGCCGAGTGCCGACACAGAGGTAGCTACAGCCGTGGACTACCGTACTGTACTGTGTCTGCTGCTAATATAGACTGGATGATAATGAGATGTAGTATGTATAAAGAAGAAAGAAAAAAAAACCACGGGTAGGTGGTATACAATTATGGACGGACTGCCGAGTGCCGACACAGAGGTAGCTACAGCCGTGGACTACCGTACTGTACTGTGTCTGCTGCTAATATAGACTGGTTGATAATGAGATGTAGTATGTATAAAGAAGAAAGAAAAAAAAACCACGGGTAGGTGGTATACAATTATGGACGGACTGCCGAGTGCCGACACAGAGGTAGCTACAGCCGTGGACTACCGTACTGTACTGTGTCTGCTGCTAATATAGACTGGATGATAATGAGATGTAGTATGTATAAAGAAGAAAAAAAAAACCACGGGTAGGTGGTATACAATTATGGATGGACTGCCGAGTGCCGACACAGAGGTAGCTACAGCCGTGGACTACCGTACTGTACTGTGTCTGCTGCTAATATAGACTGGATGATAATGAGATGTAGTATGTATAAAGAAGAAAGAAAAAAAAACCACGGGTAGGTGGTATACAATTATGGACGGACTGCCGAGTGCCGACACAGAGGTAGCTACAGCCGTGGACTACCGTACTGTACTGTGTCTGCTGCTAATATAGACTGGTTGATAATGAGATGTAGTATGTATAAAGAAGAAAGAAAAAAAAACCACGGGTAGGTGGTATACAATTATGGATGGACTGCCGAGTGCCGACACAGAGGTAGCTACAGCCGTGGACTACCGTACTGTACTGTGTCTGCTGCTAATATAGACTGGATGATAATGAGATGTAGTATGTATAAAGAAGAAAGAAAAAAAAAACCACGGGTAGGTGGTATACAATTATGGATGGACTGCCGAGTGCCGACACAGAGGTAGCTACAGCCGTGAACTACCGTACTGTGTCTGCTGCGACTGGATGATAAATAATGATATAAAAAATATATATATATCACTACTGCAGCCGGACAGGTATATATTATATAATGACGGACCTGCTGGACACTGTCTGTCAGCAGAATGAGTTTTTTATAGAATAAAAAAACACCACACAAGTCACACGACGAGTGTTTAACTTTTTCAGGCAATCACAATATAGTATACTATACTGGTGGTCAGTGTGGTCAGGTCACTGGTCAGTCACACTGGCAGTGGCACTCCTGCAGCAAAAGTGTGCACTGTTTAATTTTAATAATATGTACTCCTGGCTCCTGCTATAACCTATAACTGCTCCCCAGTCTCCCCCACAATTAAGCTGTGTGAGCACAGTCAGATATTATACATAGATGATGCAGCACACTGGGCTGAGCACAGATATGGTATGTGACTGAGTCACTGTGTATCGTTTTTTTCAGGCAGAGAACGGATTATATTAAATAAAACTGCACTGGTGGTCACTGGTCAGTGGTCAGTCACTAGTAAACTCTGCACTCTCTAGTACTCCTAAGCTCCAGTAAATCAAGTGTCTCTGTCTCAATCTCACTCTCTCTCTTCTAATCTAAATGGAGAGGACGCCAGCCACGTCCTCTCCCTATCAATCTCAATGCACGTGTGAAAATGGCGGCGACGCGCGGCTCCTTATATAGAATCCGAGTCTCGCGATAGAATCCGAGCCTCGCGAGAATCCGACAGCGTCATGATGACGTTCGGGCGCTCGGGTTAACCGAGCAAGGCGGGAAGATCCGAGTCGCTCGGATCCGTGTAAAAAAAGCTGAAGTTCGGGCGGGTTCGGATTCCGAGGAACCGAACCCGCTCATCTCTATTAGTAAGACTGGTGCGGGTGCGGTCCGGCACATGGTTAGTAAGACTGGTGCGGGTGGGGTCCGGCACATGGTTAGTAAGACTGGTGCGGGTGTGGTCGACGACATGGTTAGTAAGACTGGTGCGGGCGGGGTTCGGCACATAGTTAGTAAGACTGGTGCGGGTGGGGTCCGGCACATGGTTAGTAAGTCTGGTGCGGGTGGGGTCCGGCACATGGTTAGTAAGACTGGTGCGGGCGGGGTCCGGCACATGGTTAGTAAGACTGGTGCGGGTGGGATCCGGCACATGGTTAGTAAGTCTGGTGCGGGTGGGGTCCGGCACATGGTTAGTAAGACTGGTGCGGGCGGGGTCCGGCACATGGTTAGTAAGACTGGTGCGGGCGGGGTCCGGCACATGGTTAGTAAGACTGGTGCGGACGGGGTCCGGCACATGGTTAGTAAGACTGGTGTGGGTGAGGTCCGGCACGTGGTTAGTAAGACTGGTGCGGGTGGGGTCCGGCACATGGTTAGTAAGACTGGTGCGGGTGGGGTCCGGCACGTGGTTAGTAAGACTGGTGCGGGTGGGGTCCGGCACGTGGTTAGTAAGACTGGTGCGGGTGGGGTCCGGCACTTGGTTAGTAAGACTGGTGCGGGTGCGGTCCCACGTGGTTAGTAAGACTGGTGCGGGTGGAGTCCGGCACATGGTTAGTAAGACTGATGCGGGTTGAGTCCGGCACGTGGTTAGTAAGACTGGTGCGGGTGGGGTCCGGCACGTGGTTAGTAAGACTGGTGCGGGTGGGGTTCGGCACATGGTTAGTAAGACTGGTGCGGGTGGGGTCCAGGACATGGTTAGTAGGACTGGTGCGGGTGGGGTCCGGCACATGGTTAGTAAGACTGGTGCGGGTGGGGTCCGGCACATGGTTAGTAAGACTGGTGCGGGTGGGGTCCGGCACATGGTTAGTAAGACTGGTGCGGGTGGGGTCCGGCAAATGGTTAGTAAGACTGGTGCGGGTGGGGTCCGGCACATGGTTAGTAAGACTGGTGCGGGTGGGGTCCGGTACATGGTTAGTAAGACTGGTGCGGGTGGGGTCCGGCAAATGGTTAGTAAGACTGGTGCGGGTGGGGTCCGGCAAATGGTTAGTAAGACTGGTGCGGGTGGGGTCCGGCACATGGTTAGTAAGACTGGTGCGGGTGGGGTCCGGTACATGGTTAGTAAGACTGGTGCGGGTGGGGTTCGGCACATGGTTAGTAAGACTGGTGCGGGTGGGGTCCAGGACATGGTTAGTAAGACTGGTGCGGGTGAGGTTCAGCACATGGTCAGTAAGACTGGTGCGGGTGGGGTCCAGGACATGGTTAGTAAGACTGGTGCGGGTGGGGTCCGGCACATGGTTAGTAAGATTGGTGCAGGTGGGGTCCAGGACATGGTTAGTAAGACTGTTGCGGGTGGGGTCCGGCACATGGTTAGTAAGACTAGTGCAGGCGGGGTTCGGCACATGGTTAGTAAGACTGGTGCAGGTGGGGTCCAGGACATGGTTAGTAAGACTGGTGCGGGTGGGGTCCAGGACATGGTTAGTAAGACTGGTGCGGGTGGGGTCCGGCACATGGTTAGTAAGATTGGTGCAGGTGGGGTCCAGGACATGGTTAGTAAGACTGTTGCGGGTGGGGTCCGGCACATGGTTAGTAAGACTAGTGCAGGTGGGGTCCGGAACATGGTTAGTAAGACTGGTGCGGGTGGGGTCCGGCACATATTTAGTAAGACTGGTGCGGGTGGGGTCCGGCACATGGTTAGTAAGACTGGTGCGGGTGGGGTTCGGCACATGGTTAGTAAGACTGGTGCGGGTGGGGTCCAGGACATGGTTTGTAAGACTGGTGCGGTTGGGGTCCGGCACATGATTAGTAAGACTGGTGCAGGTGGGGTCCAGGACATGGTTAGTAAGACTGGTGCGGGTGGGGTCCGGCACATGGTTAGTAAGACTAGTGCAGGTGGGGTCCGGCACGTGGTTGGTAAGACTGGTGCGGGTGGGGTTCAGCACATGGTTAGTAAGACTGGTGCGGGTGGGGTCCAGCACATGGTTAGTAATATTGGTGCAGGTGGGGTCCAGGACATGGTTAGTAAGACTGTTGCGGGTGGGGTCCGGCACATGGTTAGTAAGACTAGTGCGGGTGGGGTCCGGCACATGGTTAGTAAGACTGGTGCGGGTGGGGTCCGGCACATGGTTAGTAAGACTGGTGCGGGTGGGGTCCGGCACATGGTTAGTAAGACTGGTGCGGGTGGGATCCGGCACATGGTTAGTAAGACTGGTGCGGGTGTGGTCGACGGCATGGTTAGTAAGATTGGTGCGGGCGGGGTTCGGCACATGGTTAGTAAGACTAGTGCAGGTGGAGTCCGGCACATGGTTAGTAAGACTGGTGTGGGTGGGGTCCGGCACATGGGTAGTAAGACTGGTGCGGGTGGGGTCCGGCACATGGTTAGTAAGACTGGTGTGGGTGGGGTCCGGCACATGGTTAGTAAGACTGGTGGGGGTGGGGTCCGGCACATGGTTAGTAAGACTGGTGCGGGTGGGGTTCGGCACATGGTTAGTAAGACTGGTGCGGGTGGGGTCCAGGACATGGTTAGTAAGACTGGTGCGGGTGGGGTTCGGCACATGGTTAGTAAGACTGGTGCGGGTGGGGTCCAGGACATGGTTTGTAAGACTGGTGCGGTTGGGGTCCGGCACATGATTAGTAAGACTGGTGCAGGTGGGGTCCAGAACATGGTTTGTAAGACTGGTGCGGTTGGGGTCCGGCACATGATTAGTAAGACTGGTGGGGGTGGGGTTCGGCACATGGTTAGTAAGACTGGTGCGGGTGGGGTCCAGGACATGGTTAGTAAGACTGGTGCGGGTGGGGTTCGGCACATGGTTAGTAAGACTGGTGCGGGTGGGGTCCAGGACATGGTTAGTAAGACTGGTGCGGGTGGGGTTCGGCACATGGTTAGTAAGACTGGTGCGGGTGGGGTCCAGGACATGGTTTGTAAGACTGGTGCGGTTGGGGTCCGGCACATGATTAGTAAGACTGGTGGGGGTGGGGTCCGGCACATGGTTAGTAAGACTGGTGCGGGTGGGGTTCGGCACATGGTTAGTAAGACTGGTGCGGGTGGGGTCCAGGACATGGTTAGTAAGACTGGTGCGGGTGGGGTTCGGCACATGGTTAGTAAGACTGGTGCGGGTGGGGTCCAGGACATGGTTTGTAAGACTGGTGCGGTTCGGGTCCGGCACATGATTAGTAAGACTGGTGCAGGTGGGGTCCAGGACATGGTTAGTAAGACTGGTGCGGGCGGGGTTCGGCACATGGTTAGTAAGACTAGTGCAGGTGGAGTCCGGCACATGGTTAGTAAGACTGGTGTGGGTGGGGTCCGGCACATGGGTAGTAAGACTGGTGCGGGTGGGGTCCGGCACATGGTTAGTAAGACTGGTGTGGGTGGGGTCCGGCACATGGTTAGTAAGACTGGTGGGGGTGGGGTCCGGCACATGGTTAGTAAGACTGGTGCGGGTGGGGTCCGGGACATGGTTAGTAAGACTGGTGCGGGTGGGGTTCGGCACATGGTTAGTAAGACTGGTGCGGGTGGGGTCCGGGACATGGTTAGTAAGACTGGTGCGGGTGGGGTTCGGCACATGGTTAGTAAGACTGGTGCGGTTGGGGTCCGGCACATGGTTAGTAAAACTGGTGCGGGTGGGGTCCGGCACATGGTTAGTAAGACTGGTGCGGGTGGGGTCCGGCAAATGGTTAGTAAGACTGGTGCGGGTGGGGTCCGGCACATGGTTAGTAAGACTGGTGCGGGTGGGGTCCGGCACATGGTTAGTAAGACTGGTGCGGGTGTGGTCGACGACATGGTTAGTAAGACTGGTGCGGGCGGGGTTCGGCACATAGTTAGTAAGACTGGTGCAGGTGGGGTCCGGCACGTGGTTAGTAAGACTAGTGCGGGTGGGGTCCGGCACATGGGTAATAAGACTGGTGCGGGTGGGGTCCGGCACATGGGTAGTAAGACTGGTGCGGGTGGGGTCCGGCACATGGTTAGTAAGACTGGTGGGGGTGGGGTCCGGCACATGGTTAGTAAGACTGGTGCGGGTGGGGTTCGGAACATGGTTAGTAAGACTGGTGCGGGTGGGGTTCGGCACATGGTTAGTAAGACTGGTGCGGTTGGGGTCCGGCACATGGTTAGTAAGACTGGTGCGGGTGGGGTCCGGCACATGGTTAGTAAGACTGGTGCGGGTGGGGTCCGGCACATGGTTAGTAAGACTGGTGCGGGTGGGGTCCGGCACATGGTTAGTAAGACAGGTGCGGGTGGGGTCCGGCACATGGTTAGTAAGACTGGTGCGGGTGGGGTCCGGCACATGGTTCGTAAGACTGGTGCAGGTGGGGTCCGGCACATGGTTAGAAAGACTGGTGCTGGTGGGGTCCAGGACATGGTTAGTAAGACTGGTTCGGGTGGGGTTCGGCACATGGTTAGTAAGACTGGTGCAGGTGGGGTCCTGCACTTGGTTAGTAAGACTGGTGCTAGTGGGGTCCGGCACGTGGTTAGTAAGACTGGTGCGGGTGGGGTCCGGCACGTGGTTAGTAAGACTGGTGCGGGTGGGGTCCGGCACTTGGTTAGTAAGACTGGTGCGGGTGGGGTCCGGCACGTGGTTAGTAAGACTGGTGCGGGTGGAGTCCGGCACATGGTTAGTAAGACTGATGCGGGTTGAGTCCGGCACGTGGTTAGTAAGACTGGTTCGGGTGGGGTCCAGGACATGGTTAGTAAGACTGGTGCGGGTGGGGTCCGGCACATGTTTAGTAAGACTGGTGCAGGTGGAGTCCGGCACTTGGTTAGTAAGACTGGTGCGATTGGGGTCTGGCACATGGTTAGTAAGACTGGTGCTGGTGGAGTCCGGCACGTGGTTAGTAAGACTGGTGCGGGTGGGGTGGGGTCCGGCTCATGGTTAGTAAGACTGGTGCGGGTGGGGTCCGGCACATAGTTAGTAAGATTGGTGCGGGTGGGGTACGTCACATGGTTAGTAAGATTGATGCGGGTAGGGTCCGTCACATGGTTAGTAAGACTGGTGCGGGTGGGGTTCGGCACATGGTTAGTAAGACTGGTACGGGTGGGGTTCGGCACATGGTTAGTAAGACTGGTGCGGGTGGGGTTCGGCACATGGTTAGTAAGACTGGTGCGGGTGGAGTCCAGGACATGGTTAGTAAGACTGGTGCGGGTGGGGTCCGGGACATGGTTAGTAAGACTGGTGCGGGTGGGGTTCTGCACATGGTTAGTAAGACTGGTGCGGGTGGGGTCCGGCACATGGTTAGTAAGACTGGTGCGGGTGGGGTCCGGCACATGGTTAGTAAGACTGGTGCTGGTGGGGTCCAGGACATGGTTACTAAGACTGGTGCGGGTGGGGTTCGGCACATGGTTAGTAAGACTGGTGCGGGTGGGGTCCGGGACATGGTTAGTAAGACTGGTGCGGGTGGGGTCCGGCACATGGTTAGTAAGACTGGTGCGGGTGGGGTCCGGCACATGGTTAGTAAGACTGGTGCGGGTGGGGTCCGGCACATGGTTAGTAAGACTGGTGCGGGTGGTGTCCGGCACATGGGTAGTAAGACTGGTGCGGGTGGGGTCCGGCACATGGTTAGTAAGACTGGTGCGGGTGGGGTCCGGCACATGGTTAGTAAGACTGGTGGGGGTGGGGTCCGGCACATGGTTAGTAAGACAGGTGCGGGTGGGGTCCGGGACATGGTTAGTAAGACTGGTGCGGGTGGGGTTCGGCACATGGTTAGTAAGACTGGTGCGGTTGGGGTCCGGCACATGGTTAGTAAGACTGGTGGGGGTGGGGTCCGGCACATGGTTAGTAAGACTGGTGCGGGTGGGGTCCGGCACATGGTTAGTAAGACTGGTGCGGGTGGGGTCCGGCACATGGTTAGTAAGACTGGTGCGGGTGGGGTCCGGCACATGGTTAGTAAGACTGGTGCGGGTGGGGTCCGTCACATGGTTAGTAAGACTGGTGCTGGTGGGGTCCAGGACATGGTTAGTAAGACTGGTTTGGGTGGGGTTCGGCACATGGTTAGTAAGACTGGTGCGGGTGGGGTCCGGCACATGGTTAGTAAAACTGGTGCGGGTGGGGTCCGGCACGTGGTTAGTAAGACTGGTGCAGGTGGGGTCCGGCACGTGGTTAGTAAGAGTGGTGCGGGTGGGGTCCGGCACATGGTTAGTAAGACTTTTGCGGGTGGGATCCGGCACTTGGTTAGTAAGACTGGTGCGGGTGGGGTCCGGCACGTGGTTAGTAAGACTGGTGCGGGTGGAGTCCGGCACATGGTTAGTAAGACTGGTGCGGGTGGGGTCCGGCACGTGGTTAGTAAGACTGGTGCGGGTGGAGTCCGGCACATGGTTAGTAAGACTGGTGCGGGTGGGGTCCGGCACATGTTTAGTAAGACTGGTGCAGGTGGAGTCCGGCACTTGGTTAGTAAGACTGGTGCGATTAGGGTCTGGCACATGGTTAGTAAGACTGGTGCTGGTGTAGTCCGGCACGTGGTTAGTAAGACTGGTGCGGGTGGGGTGGGGTCCGGCTCATGGTTAGTAAGACTGGTGCGGGTGGGGTCCGGCACATGGTTAGTAAGATTGGTGCGGGTGGGGTCCGGCACATGGTTAGTAAGATTGGTGCGGGTAGGGTCCGGCACATGGTTAGTAAGACTGGTGCGGGTGGGGTTCGGCACATGGTTAGTAAGACTGGTGCGGGTGGGGTCCGGCACATGGTTAGTAAGACTGGTGCGGGTGGGGTTCGGCACATGGTTAGTAAGACTGGTGCGGGTGGGGTCCGGGACATGGTTAGTAAGACTGGTGCGGGTGGGGTCCGGGACATGGTTAGTAAGACTGGTGCGGGTGGGGTTCGGCACATGGTTAGTAAGACTGGTGCGGGTGGGGTCCGGCTCATGGTTAGTAAGACTGGTGCGGGTGGGGTCCGGCACATGGTTAGTAAGACTGGTGCCGGTGGGGTCCGGCACATGGTTAGTAAGACTGATGCGGGTGGGGTCCGGCACATGGTTAGTAAGACTGGTGCGGGTGGGGTCCGGCACATGGTTAGTAAGACTGGTGGGGGTGGTGTCCGGCACATGGTTAGTAAGACTGGTGGGGGTGGGGTCCGGCACATGGTTAGTAAGACTGGTGCGGGTGGGGTCCGGGACATGGTTAGTAAGACTGGTGGGGGTGGTGTCCGGCACATGGTTAGTAAGACTGGTGGGGTCCGACACATGGTTAGTAAGACTGGTGGGGGTGGGGTCCGGCACATGGTTAGTAAGACAGGTGCGGGTGGGGTCCGGGACATGGTTAGTAAGACTGGTGCGGATGGGGTTCGGCACATGGTTAGTAAGACTGGTGCGGTTGGGGTCCGGCACATGGTTAGTAAGACTGGTGGGGGTGGGGTCCGGCACATGGTTAGTAAGACTGGTGCGGGTGGGGTCCGGCACATGGTTAGTAAGACTGGTGCGGGTGGGGTCCGGCACATGGTTAGTAAGACTGGTGCGGGTGGGGTCCGGCACATGGTTAGTAAGACTGGTGCGGGTGGGGTCCGGCACATGGTTAGTAAGACTGGTGCTGGTGGGGTCCAGGACATGGTTAGTAAGACTGGTTCGGGTGGGGTTCGGCACATAGTTAGTAAGACTGGTGCGGGTGGGGTCCGGCACGTGGTTAGTAAGACTGGTGCAGGTGGGGTCCGGCACGTGGTTAGTAAGAGTGGTGCGGGTGGGGTCCGGCACATGGTTAGTAAGACTTTTGCGGGTGGGATCCGGCACTTGGTTAGTAAGACTGGTGCGGGTGGTGTCCGGCACGTGGTAAGTAAGACTGGTGCGGGTGGGGTGGGGTCCGGCTCATGGTTAGTAAGACTGGTGCGGGTGGGGTCCGGCACATGGTTAGTAAGATTGGTGCGGGTGGGGTCCGGCACATGGTTAGTAAGATTGGTGCGGGTAGGGTCCGGCACATGGTTAGTAAGACTGGTGCGGGTGGGGTTCGGCACATGGTTAGTAAGACTGGTGCGGGTGGGGTCCGGCACATGGTTAGTACGACTGGTGCGGGTGGGGTTCGGCACATGGTTAGTAAGACTGGTGCGGGTGGGGTCCGGGACATGGTTAGTAAGACTGGTGCGGGTGGGGTCCGGGACATGGTTAGTAAGACTGGTGCGGGTGGGGTTCGGCACATGGTTAGTAAGACTGGTGCGGGTGGGGTCCGGCTCATGGTTAGTAAGACTGGTTCGGGTGGGGTCCGGCACATGGTTAGTAAGACTGGTGCCGGTGGGGTCCGGCACATGGTTAGTAAGACTGATGCGGGTGGGGTCCGGCACATGGTTAGTAAGACTGGTGCGGGTGGGGTCCGGCACATGGTTAGTAAGACTGGTGGGGGTGGTGTCCGGCACATGGTTAGTAAGACTGGTGGGGGTGGGGTCCGGCACATGGTTAGTAAGACTGGTGCGGGTGGGGTCCGGGACATGGTTAGTAAGACTGGTGGGGGTGGTGTCCAGCACATGGTTAGTAAGACTGGTGGGGGTGGGGTCCGGCACATGGTTAGTAAGACTGGTGGGGGTGGGGTCCGGCACATAGTTAGTAAGACAGGTGCGGGTGGGGTCCGGGACATGGTTAGTAAGACTGGTGCGGGTGGGGTTCGGCACATGGTTAGTAAGACTGGTGCGGTTGGGGTCCGGCACATGGTTAGTAAGACTGGTGGGGGTGGGGTCCGGCACATGGTTAGTAAGACTGGTGCGGGTTGGGTCCGGCACATGGTTAGTAAGACTGGTGCGGGTGGGGTCCGGCACATGGTTAGTAAGACTGGTGCGGGTGGGGTCCGGCACATGGTTAGTAAGACTGGTGCGGGTGGGGTCCGGCACATGGTTAGTAAGACTGGTGCTGGTGGGGTCCAGGACATGGTTAGTAAGACTGGTTCGGGTGGGGTTCGGCACATGGTTAGTAAGACTGGTGCAGGTGGGGTCCGGCACATGGTTAGTAAGACTGGTGCGGGTGGGGTCCGGCACGTGGTTAGTAAGACTGGTGCAGGTGGGGTCCGGCACGTGGTTAGTAAGAGTGGTGCGGGTGGGGTCCGGCACATGGTTAGTAAGACTTTTGCGGGTGGGATCCGGCACTTGGTTAGTAAGACTGGTGCGGGTGGGGTCCGGCACGTGGTTAGTAAGACTGGTGCGGGTGGAGTCCGGCACATGGTTAGTAAGACTGGTGCGGGTGGGGTCCTGCACTTGGTTAGTAAGACTGGTGCTAGTGGGGTCTGGCACGTGGTTAGTAAGACTGGTGCGGGTGGGGTCCGGCACGTGGTTAGTAAGACTGGTGCAGGTGGGGTCCGGCACTTGGTTAGTAAGACTGGTGCGGGTGGGGTCCGGCACGTGGTTAGTAAGACTGGTGCGGGTGGAGTCCGGCACATGGTTAGTAAGACTGATGCGGATTGAGTCCGGCACGTGGTTAGTAAGACTGGTGCGGGTGGGGTCCAGGACATGCTTAGTAAGACTGGTGCGGGTGGGGTCCGGCACATGTTTAGTAAGACTGGTGCAGGTGGAGTCCGGCACTTGGTTAGTAAGACTGGTGCGATTGGGGTCTGGCACATGGTTAGTAAGACTGGTGCTGGTGGAGTCCGGCACGTGGTTAGTAAGACTGGTGCGGGTGGGGTGGGGTCCGGCTCATGGTTAGTAAGACTGGTGCGGGTGGGGTCCGGCACATGGTTAGTAAGATTGGTGCGGGTGGGGTCCGGCACATGGTTAGTAAGATTGGTGCGGGTAGGGTCCGGCACATGGTTAGTAAGACTGGTGCGGGTGGGGTTCGGCACATGGTTAGTAAGACTGGTGCGGGTGGGGTCCGGCACATGGTTAGTAAGACTGGTGCGGGTGGGGTCCGGCACATGGTTAGTAAGACTGGTGCGGGTGGGGTTCGGCACATGGTTAGTAAGACTGGTGCGGGTGGGGTCCGGGACATGGTTAGTAAGACTGGTGCGGGTGGGGTCCGGCTCATGGTTAGTAAGGCTGGTGCGGGTGGGGTCCGGCACATGGTTAGTAAGACTGGTGCCGGTGGGGTCCGGCACATGGTTAGTAAGACTGATGCGGGTGGGGTCTGGCACATGGTTAGTAAGACTGGTGCGGGTGGGGTCCGGGACATGGTTAGTAAGACTGGTGCAGGTGGGGTTCGGCACATGGTTAGTAAGACTGGTGCGGGTGGGGTCCGGCTCATGGTTAGTAAGGCTGGTGCGGGTGGGGTCCGGCACATGGTTAGTAAGACTGGTGCCGGTGGGGTCCGGCACATGGTTAGTAAGACTGATGCGGGTGGGGTCCGGCACATGGTTAGTAAGACTGGTGCGGGTGGGGTCCGGCACATGGTTAGTAAGACTGGTGGGGGTGGTGTCCGGCACATGGTTAGTAAGACTGGTGCGGGTGGGGTCCGGCACATGGTTAGTAAGACTGGTGCGGGTGGGGTCCGGCACATGGTTAGTAAGGCTGGTGCGGGTGGGGTCCGCACATGGTTAGTAAGACTGGTGCGGGGGGGGGGGGGGGTTCGGCACATGGTTAGTAAGACTGGTGCGGGTGGGGTCCAGGACATGGTTAGTAAGACTTGTGCGGGTGGGGTCCGGCACATGGTTAGTAAGACTGGTGCGGGTGGGGTCCGGCACATGGTTAGTTTGACTGGTGCGGGTGGGGTCCAGCACATGGTTAGTAAGACTGGTGGGGGTTGGGTCCGGCACATGGTTAGTAAGACTGGTGCGGGTGTGGTCCGGCACATGGTTAGTAAGACTGGTGCGGGTGGGGTTCGGCACATGGTTAGTAAGACTGGTGCGGGTCGGGTCCGGCAATGGTTAGTAAGACTGGTGCTGGTGGGGTCCAGGACATGGTTAGCAAGACTGGTTCGGGTGGGGTCCAGGACATGGTTAGTAAGACTGGTGCGGGTGGGGTTCGGCACATGGTTAGTAAGACTGGTGCTGGTGGGGTCCAGGACATGGTTAGTAAGACTTGTGCGGGTGGGGTCCGGCACATGGTTAGTAAGACTGGTGCGGGTGGGGTCCGGCACATGGTTAGTTTGACTGGTGCGGGTGGGGTCCGGCACATGGTTAGTAAGACTGGTGGGGGTTGGGTCCGGCACATGGTTAGTAAGACTGGTGCGGGTGTGGTCCGGCACATGGTTAGTAAGACTGGTGCGGGTGGGGTTCGGCACATGGTTAGTAAGACTGGTGCGGGTCTGGTCCGGCAATGGTTAGTAAGACTGGTGCGGGTGGGGTCCAGGACATGGTTAGCAAGACTGGTTTGGGTGGGGTCCAGGACATGGTTAGTAAGACTGGTGCGGGTGGGGTTCGGCACATGGTTAGTAAGACTGGTGCGGGTGGGGTCCGGCAATGGTTAGTAAGACTGGTGCGGGTGGGGTCCGGCAATGGTTAGTAAGACTGGTGCGGGTGGGGTTCGGCACATGGTTAGTAAGACTGGTGCGGGTGGGGTCCGGGACATGGTTAGTAAAACTGGTGCGGGTGGGGTTCGGCACATGGTTAGTAAGACTGGTGCGGGTGGGGTCCGGCAATGGTTAGTAAGACTGGTGCGGGTGGGGTCCAGGACATGGTTAGTAAGACTGGTGCGGGTGGGGTTCGGCACATGGTTAGTAAGACTGGTGCGGGTGGGGTCCGGCAATGGTTAGTAAGACTGGTGCGGGTGGGGTCCGGCAATGGTTAATAAGACTGGTGCGGGTGGGGTTCGGCACATGGTTAGTAATACTGGTGCGGGTGGGGTCCGGCAATGGTTAGTAAGACTGGTGCGGGTGGGGTCCGGCAATGGTTAGTAAGACTGGTGCGGGTGGGGTCCAGGACATGGTTAGTAAGACTGGTGCGGGTGGGGTTCGGCACATGATTAGTAAGACTGGTGCGGGTGGGGTCCAGGACATGGTTAGTAAGACTGGTGCGGGTGGGGTCCAGGCATGGATTGAGTTCATGATTTTAAAATACTTGAAAGCTTTTCATTAGTTGGAATTAGGATTTAACCACATAAGTAATTCATCAGACGTTCGGCAAGCTGTCGCTGCAGCGGATTTTCTATCCGGAGACGTAAGAGAGAGAATCTGATGTTTGTGGGTTTGGCTTCACCCCAATTTCGGGGATTGTGGTTAGATGAAAGCCAGGTCGCTGTTGTATAACAATGTAGATGAGTATTATACACTATATACATGGCTGTCTGTGTGGTGCACAATCTACTGCTCTCCAGAGATCAGGGAACAGCCTCCTTCTATACAGAGGGAGCAGACTTTAGTGTCCTTTTGCTGCTGCCCCGCATCACAGAATGCCACAAAGGAATATAATGAATTGGAAACAAGATAATAACGGCTTCAGGAGAGAGAATTGACTACATAGGAGAGTAATGAGTTAAACATCCTGTGAGGGGTGGACCTAGCTGTGAGGTAGTACAGCCTTAGGAAAGGGGGAGGGTTAGGGTATATATAGGCTGGAGTGGCCATTTTGGGTCTCTTTGCTTGTTGAATTTCCTTGGGTGAGTTCTGCTTTGCAGATTTTTCACCCTTACAGTTTCTACACTTTAAAAAGTTTATTTAATTGTATAGCATGGCCTCCAGCCGCCCACGCCGGTCCGCTGGCGCCCCAGCCCATTACCTGTCTGGTGAGGCTGGCCCCGGGGCAGGGGTGTCCGGCTCTGATGTGGCCATTTCTTCCCCTGGGGCCCCTCAGATAGCGAGGGGTACAGAGCGTAGAACCCGCTCCGCTGGTGAGATCGACGGGTCACCCTCTGCGAGAGGGCGCGTTCGGCGGTCCGGGGCGGCTGGGCGGTCTTGCCGCACGGAGAGGGGCGATCAACAGCCCTCACCTCCGGGGTCGGCCAGGGGTGCCGGGTACACGGGCGCTGGCGGGCGCGCGTCGGCGCGCCCCGCCGGGCGCCTTTCGGCATCCGTACCGGTAGCTCCCGCACCCGCTCTCTTGCCGGGGCCGGGTAGAGGCCTCAGGCGGGGGGTGGGAACCGGGCGGGAGAGCGCGACGATCCGGGCTGGGCCTGTTGCGGTACCCAGCGCGAGATCGACCAGGAGCCTGGGCCTGCTGGCGGGTGCGCTGGGAGAGACCTCAGCTGAGGGCGCCCGGGCTGCAAGTGGTGGGGCGCGCGCACAGCGTGCGCGCGCGCCCACGCGAGGCTCCGGCGGCGCCTCTCGCGCACGAGTGCGCGCAGCGGCGCCGCAGCCCTCTGTGTCCCCCCAGCCCTCTTCGTTACGGCCGGAGTCCGGCGCGACGAGGGGGGGGAGGAGGCCTGGCAGGGATCAACCAGGTTTTGGGGTGAGCGATCGCAGTGGTACTGGGGACCCAGTACCACGGGCACTTAGTTCCTCACGGCGCGGGGCCAACCCTGCTGGCGGTGCTGGCTCCGTCCGGCGGGGGGTGGGCCTCCGTGAGGGGTTAGAGCAGGCGTCAGACATCACTCCAGGGGGACGGGGGCGAGTTGGTTCCGGAAGTATATCCGGTTTTAGAGACCCCGGCGTTATTTGCTCCCCCCCCGGGGCCGGCCTGGCCGCGGTCCAGATGGGTCTGGGTTGCCTATGCCCAGCGGTGGCTCTAATCGCCGCGTGCCCCCGGCAAGGCATCCATCAGGCGACGACACGGCGTCCCAGGGTCACGCTGAACCTCCCGGGGCGTTTGCGGCGGCCCTTGCCACGGTGGTGGCGGCATTGGGTCCGCTCGCCGCGGCCCCGGAGCCCGAGGGCGGGTCCAGGGGGGCGGCGGGCGGCTCGGGCGCGGGTGCCTTTTCAGCCGCCCAGAGGGTTGCGCGCGCGTGCCGGGAGCTGGGGGCGGCCGCAGCACAGCTGCATCTACAGCCAAGGCAGGACGAGCGTTTGCAGTCACCTCGCACGCCTGCTCTAGGTCGGGCTGGGCGCACTCCATTTTTGTTGTCCGGGTCCTCTCCCCCTCTTCTGCCCACAGATGTTCAAGCGGATACAAGGGTGTCGGAATCGGAGGACGAGGATGTTACGTATGTCGCGACTGAGGAGTCTGGATCTGACCAATCTACAGCTTCAGGTGAGGCGGAGCAATTGGGGTCGGTTTCTAGTACGGACTCGGGTTCGCGGAGCTCTTCCCCTTCCTCCTCTTCTTCCTCTTCTTCCTCCTCTTCCCTTTCTTCGGCAACGTCCGACGTCAGTAGTACGAAAAAGGCGAAGAAAAGGGCGATTAAATACGCCAAGAAGGCGGCTGGGCAGCAGGAGAGGCGTAAGAGGCGAAGGCGGCTTAGCAGGGAATCTCGCAGGGCCAAGAAACGGCGCGACCTGCCAGGCGTGGTCCGCTGTGAGTATACCGCAGTCATGCGGGGACTTAGGGATAGCTGCAGCAGGCAGATTCGTAAGGGGGACTACGTTGATATCTTCGTCCTGACCAAAGCCGCTAAAAAGGAGTTTAAGGAGGCGACCTCTAAGACGGGCATAGGGGCCGAGGCGTTCCGTACGTTTGATAACTGGCTGGCGGGTTTCTGGGTTTTCGCGGCGTGTTACCTTGAGGACAGGCCGGAAGAACACATGAATGTCATTCGGTACCTGCATCTCGTGCACGATATGCAACGCACGTCGGCGGGTAACGAATGGCGTAGGTATGATGAAGAATTCCGGGAGAAGCAGGACGGGTTGTACGTTATGGACTTCGGGTTCAAGGACGTGGAGGTCTGGCTTAAGGTCACCAGGGCCTCGCAGCAGGCCAAGGAGCCCCGGGGCACGGGGGCGGACGGACACCGCGCTGGGTAGGTCGGCCGTCCGGGCAGGGAGGCAGCCTGCAACGAAGGGACTATGTTTCGCGTTTAATAACGCGGCATGTTCCTACGGCAAGCAGTGTCGATTCCGGCACGCTTGCCGTCATTGCGGGGGTTCCCACCCGGGCTCATCCTGCTTCAAGATTAGTCGACAGGGCCCCCGGGCTAAGCAACCCTTCACAAGAGCGGCATCCGGTGGGAACGCTCCACAGGGCGCCGACGCCCATTAGGTTAGAGGCTATGGGTAGATGGTTGGATTGGTATCCGAATAGGGAGGATGCCATGTTTTTGTATTCAGGTTTTAGTTTTGGTTTCCGCTTGCCTGTTGCGAGCGATGTTACGGTGCGAGCACAGAGGAACCTCCAGTCAGCTCGGGCCTTGCCTCTAGTGTTGCGGGAAAAGGTCGATAAAGAGGTCAGGCTGGGCAGGATGGAGGGACCGTTTGCAACACCCCCAGTGGAGGACCTCGTCATCTCCCCGGTGGGGGTGGTCCCCAAGAAAACGCCCGGTTCTTTTCGCCTGATTCAACACCTTTCCTACCCAGCGGGGGCCTCGGTCAATGACGCCATACCTCCGGCTCATTGCTCGGTAGTGTATCAGTCGTTTGACGAGGCGCTTGATTTGGTCCGCAGCTACGGCGCTGGGGCCCTCATGGCAAAGATCGACGTCGAATCCGCTTTTAGGTTGCTGCCACTCCATCCGGACTCATTCCGTTTTATGGGTTTCCGGATTGGATCGGAATATTTCATCGACAAATGTTTGCCGATGGGATGTTCCGTCTCATGCTCGTATTTCGAACGTTTTAGTACTTTCCTGCATTGGTGCGTGGAGTCTTCGTCGGGTGGGCACGGGGTTGCCCACTACCTCGATGATTTCCTTTGTACGGGACCGGCAGATTCGCCGCGGTGCGGCAACTTGCTTTTCAGTATACGAGCATTGTTTTGGCATTTCGGAGTGCCAGTGGCCGAGGACAAAACAGAGGGGCCGGTTTCTTGCCTGTCATTCCTGGGAATCGAGATCGACACGGTGTCAGGCGAGTGCCGCCTTCCTTTGGACAAAGTGGCTAAGCTTCGCGAAGCCATTGGCCATTTCATGGGTTCGCGCAAGGTTAAGCTGCGGCAGGCACAATCCTTGCTGGGCATGTTTAACTTTGCATGTCGGGTCATCCCGATGGGCAGGGTTTTTTGCCGGAAGCTTGAGAGAGCGACTGCGGGGTGTGCCAGGCCGCACCACTTTGTACGCTTGTCCGCGGAGTTAAAAAGGGATCTGGCAGTATGGGCCTCGTTCCTAGAGGATTTCAACGGGGTGCGCATATGGCAGGCTCCAACGGTCGACAGCGCTAGATTGCAGCTGTTCACCGACGCGGCTGGAGCCTCAGGTTTTGGTTGTTATCTTGAGGGATCTTGGTGCGCGGCATCATGGCCGGCGGACTGGCGCCAGGCGGGTTTGACTAAGGACCTTCTGCTCCTGGAACTTTTTCCCATCATGGTTGCGCTGGAAATTTGGGGCGAGCGGCTAGCACATCGCAGCATCCTGTTCAGATGCGACAATCTGGGCGTGGTGCACGCGATTAACAACCAGAGGGCAAAATCGCTGGTGGTGCTACGGGTGCTAGGGCAGTTGCTGCTTACTTGCCTGCGCAGGAACGTGTGGTTCCGGGCACAACATGTACCGGGTCTGGAGAATGGGGTCGCTGATGCGCTATCACGAGGGCAATGGGATAGGTTTTACTTGTTGGCTCCCGAGGCCGACGAACGGGGTTTTTCATTGTCCCGGTTATGTCTGGCAGGTCATCGAGCCGGACTGGAAGGTCTAGCACTGCGATCGGTCGCGCCATCCACGCTTAAGGCTTACGAACAGGCCTGGAGCGAATGGGAAGAATTTGCTAGAGGACGGAGGCAACGAGGTAAGAGCGGGCATCGGATGATGCTTTCTTTTATTTGGCAGCTTTATGTTTCGGGTAGGTCTAGAGCGGTGGTGTCCCGGTACTTGGCTGGCATTGCGTTCTTCTGCAGAATTAAGGGTGTTCCCGATTTGACGAAAAGTGGGATTCTGCTTAAGGCTATGAAAGGATGGGCGCGCGTAGCGCCTACGCCGCCTGACAGAAGGCGGCCCATTGATGCGGCGTTGCTGCCAGGCATCATTGGGTCGGTTGGAGCCATCGCATCGTCTATGTTTGAATCGCTGCTTTTTAGATTGGCGTTCTCTATGGCTTACCACGGCGCCTTTAGGATATCGGAGTTGGTAGCGCCTTCTAAGCAAACTGATTCGCGCATGCTGGTAGAGGACGTAGTGGTGAGTGGGAGGTCCTTGCTGTGCAGATTGCGACGCTCTAAGACGGACCAGGTGGGGAAGGGCCGATGGGTCACCCTGGTTCCGGCACTTGAGGAGAGCATATGCCCAGTACGGTTGGCAGTACAATATGAGGCAGTGAGGCCCGACTGTCGGGGGTCGTGGTTGCTGCACTATGACGGGCTGCCAGTAACGAAGTTCCAATTTCGGTGGATGATGGGTCGCTGTCTGACGAGCTTGGGCCTTTCCCCCTCCCACTTCGGTACACACTCCTTCCGCATAGGGGCTGCTACGGCGGCAGCGGCCGCGGGTTTTTCGGGGGCCCAAATCCAGGCGGTGGGACGATGGAAGTCGTCCTGTTATAAGCGGTACATTCGCCCCGTCGCCTGAGATACTTTGCTTAAGCGTAGCTTGCATCAATAAGTTAGAGTAAGATAATGTTTGCTTGGTGTTTATGCATATGTTATGTTTGCTGTATGTTGGTTTGTTTACCCGTGTGTGATCCTACTCAGGGATTAGCCACTTGCCGCTGCGGGCGTGAGCCGGCAGCGGGGGTCTGGAGTTATTTTGCGATTTTTGCCTGACTTGACGGACTGAATTCTAATCACTAATTCGGCTAATCTGTTCTAATCAAAGTCCCTCAGCAGGTTTTATGCTTTCACCTCCAGCTGAGTTATTTCATGTTTTACCCTCTTTTTTATACCCCCCCCCCACCCCTGTTTAATTTCGTTTTGTTTCTTTTGCCTTTCCCTTAATGTTAATGCTTTTACTTCAAATTGGCTAGAAGCTCGGGAGATCGGCTAGGCCGTGACTGCTGCGGCATTAGGGAACAATAAAATTTTTTCTTTTTGGCAGATCCTTCAGGTTAACACAATTACATGTTATGGCGTAGAATTATAGTAACACATTTTACCCCTTTTTCCTTCCATTCAGGTTGTTTCGCTGATGGCTTGTCCGTTTGGGTGGTCGGCCACTCGTATGTCTTTTGGGCAGCAAAGTTTTTGGCCTCTGATACTGCTCAGAGGTTTCCTAGAGGTCAGGGAATCAGATGGCTTGGCTGGCGAGGAATGATGTGGACAGATCTATTGAGTAGACTGGTCAGTCAGGCCAGGAAGCATGGAGTTCCCAAGGTTTTGGTTGTCCACTTAGGTGGCAACGACCTAGGGAAGAGGACTTCCTTGGAGCTACGGTGGGCCATGATACAAGATCTGGCAAAGGTGGCCGCAGCATGGACCAATTGTATATTGGTATTTTCCCTGATGGTGCCAAGGTTGAGTTGGCGAGGTGTGAAGGACGGACGCGTAATAGATGAGGCCAGGATAAAGGTGAATGGGGCGGTGGCGAAGTGGGTCTTGGCCCACGGAGGTAAAGTGGTTCGCCACCCTAGGATTCGGTTCCGAGACAGACACCTTTTTCGGCCTGATGGTGTGCATCTATCCAATGAGGGGATGATGTTTTTCCTGGAGGATCTGTTCCTAGTGTTGCAGGAGTTAGGGTAGTTTATGGTGGCGGTGCGAGGACTCTGGGATGGAGTCCTTCGCTTTTGGCGGAAAAGAACGGCAGTTTGTAGTTGTATGGTTTTTTATAGGTAGTAAGTTTCAGTGTTATATGGTTTAGGTGCACTCACCTCCATCGACTTAATGGCCGCTCAACCACCCATCCGGGAGGCAGTGGCAGGGCACCCAGGAGCGGTGGGAAGTCACTGTGGGGGTTGTGTTGACACCTATTACCGGTTTTGATAGGGTGCTGGACGGTTTCGGACAGTTTACCAATTTAAGTTTACCAATAGTTTAATAGAGCCGTTCTTTTTTCTGCCACCATTATGCCGGCTGATTCGGCATCTTAACAAACTTTTCCCAATTACAGGTTTTGCTATGGTTAGGGTCAAATAAATAGCTAGCAATTTTTCTGCCAAAATCATGTTTCCGTGTCTTTATTTACTGGTATAGAAGGTAACTAAGGTTTACTGCAATAAAGGGGGTCCACCAATTATCACTAGGATGTTTATTTAACTGGTACTAATTGGGAAGCAGAGACAGTTACAGTAAATGTAGCAATACAGGCTGCTCTATCTGTTCATTACATCAGCTCCTGCTTTTTACCTGGTAGTTTTTACAGGTGTAGCAGACATGCCTTAGGCCCTCACAGGATCATCTGGTGGCCCTAATGGCTGATCGGAGAGTGGACCCAGAGGCCGCTATGTTGCCAATACCCCATTCCTTGGGAGCAGGATAGTGACACCGGGCGATGGTATATGATGGCGATAATGATGCTTAGGTGGGGAGAAGGTAATAACATGGGGGAGATGAGAATAATGACAATTGCTTGAGGAAAAGAATAATGACAATGATGTTGGGAGAGAAAAGAAAGTTTACATTGGGGAGGATGGAGATGAAAAGGATAATGACAGTGATTTTAGGTATGATGAGAAGGATAATGGCTTTGGGTGATGGGAGATGAAGAGTGTTGTATATTGCATACCCTCCAGCTGCACCTTTTTAATAGGTACAGTACCTTTTCTCTTACGTCCTAGAGGATGCTGGGGACTCCGTAAGGACCATGGGGTATAGACGGGCTCCGCAGGAGACATGTGCACTATAAAGAACTTTAGAATGGGCGTGCACTGGCTCCTCCCTCTATGCCCCTCCTCCAGCCCTCAGTTAGATTCTGTGCCCAGAGGAGACTGGGTGCATTACAGGGAGCTCTCCTGAGTTTTCTGTAGAAAAATAATTTTGTTAGGTTTTTTATTTTCAGGGAGCTCTGCTGGCAACAGGCTCCCTGCATCGTGGGACTGAGGAGAGAGAAGCAGCCCTACTTAAGTGATAGGCTCTGCTTCTTAGGCTACTGGACACCATTAGCTCCAGAGGGAGTCGGAACACAGGTCTCACCCTGCCGTTCGTCCCGGAGCCGCGCCGCCGTCCTCCTCACAGAGCCGGAAGATAGAAGCCGGGTGAGTATAAGAATACAGAAGACTTCAAAGGCGGCAGAAGACTTCAGATCTTCACTGAGGTAACGCGCAGCGTTACCGCTGCGCGCCATTGCTCCCACACACAACACACACTGCAGGCACGGATGGGTGTAGGGCGCAAGGGGGGCGCCCTGGGCAGCAATAATAAACCTCTAGGACTGGCTAAAAGGCAATATATAGGCTGCGGAGGCAATATATATTAATATCCCCCGCCTGTATTGAAAAATTGAGCGGGGCCGAAGCCCGCCGCTGAGGGGGCGGAGCTTGATCCCACAGCACTAACCAGCGCCATTTTCTCCATTTGCACACTGCAGAGAAGCTGGCTCCCCGGACTCTCCCCTGCTGAACACGGTGACACAGGGCAAAAAAGAGGGGGGGGGGGGGGGCACTTATAAGGCGCAGCGAGTGTATAGATATATACATATGATTAAATAAAAGCGCTGTTTATCTGGGAATTCTGTTTCCAGTGTCCGTTGGCGCTGGGTGTGTGCTGGCATACTCTCTCTCTGTCTCTCCAAAGGGCCTTATTGGGGAACTATCTCCATATAAATATATCCCTGTCAGTGATCGCGCTGAGACCGAAAAAAAGTGGGTCCCAGGAACCCCTCACTTTTAAAAATTGCGGTCCTACCTGTCCTTTTCTGGGTCCCATCGGAATAAAGGTTTTAATTAGTCTTATTAATGATTCAAATATAAAAACACAAACTTGATTTGGACACTACAAAAGTGGTGCAAGGGGGAGGATGGGGTGATGATGCTGCTGGGCTGTGTAGCATACAGGACACCCCGCACTTTAGATGTAATTAGACATTTTGGTGACCTTGTGGCAGAAAGAAAATTGGTTCTCCCTCACCTACACTGCAAACTGGAAATTTTTTAGGGGCGTAGCTTCATGGGGAAGGGGCGTGGTCACATAATAGTACCAATTCACATTATTCCACACAGTAGTGCCGCTTATACACATTGCACCAGGTAGAATCTCCTATACACACTGAGCCAAGGAGAGCACGTTATACACATTGCGCCAGGCAGAGCACGTTATACACATTGCGCCAGGCAGAGCACGTTATACACATTGCGCCAGGCAGAGCACGTTATACACATTGCGCCAGGCAGAGCACGTTATACACATTGCGCCACACGTTGCACCAGGTAGAGCACGTCATACACATTGCGCCAGGTTGAGCATGTTATACACATTGCACCAGGTAGAGCACGTTATACACATTGCGCCACACATTGCACCAGGTAGAGCACGTTATACATATTGCGCCACACATTGCACCAAGTAGAGCACGTTATACACATTGCACCAGGTAGAGCACGTTATACACATTGCGCCACACATTGCACCAGGTAGAGCACGTTATACATATTGCGCCACACATTGCACCAAGTAGAGCACGTTATACACATTGCGCCAGGTAGAGCACGTTATACACATTGTGCCACACATTGCACCAGGTAGAGCCCGTTATACATATTGCGCCACACATTGCACCAGGTAGAGCATGTTATACACATTGCGCCACACATTGCACCAGGTAGAGCACGTTATACACATTGCGCCAGGTAGAGCACGTTATACACATTGCACCAGGTAGAGCACGTTATACACATTGCGCCAGACAGAGCACATTATGCACATTGCACCAGGTAGAGCACGTTATACATATTGCGCCACACATTGCACCAAATAGAGCACGTTATACACATTGCACCAGGTAGAGCACGTTATACACATTGCGCCACACATTGCACCAAGTAGAGCACGTTATACACATTGCACCAAATAGAGCACGTTATACACATTGCGCCAGGTAGAGCACGTTATACACATTGCGCCAGGTAGAGCACGTTATACACATTGTGCCACACATTGCACCAGGTAGAGCCCGTTATACATATTGCGCCAGGTAGAGCACGTTATACACATTGCGCCAGGTAGAGCACGTTATACACATTGCGCCAGGTAGAGCACGTTATACACATTGCGCCAGGTAGAGCACGTTATACACATTGCGCCAGGTAGAGCACGTTATACACATTGTGCCACACATTGCACCAGGTAGAGCCCGTTATACATATTGCGCCAGGTAGAGCATGTTATAAACATTGCGCCAGGCAGAGCACGTTATTCACATTGCGCTAGGTAGAGCACGTTATTCACATTGCACCAGGCAGAGCACGTTATAAACATTGCACCAGGTAGAGCACATTATACACATTGCACCAGGCAGAGCACATTATACACATTGCGCCAGACAGAGCACATTATGCACATTGCGCCAGGTAGAGCACGTTATACACATTGCACCAGGCAGAGCACGTTATACACATTGCACCAGGCAGAGCACGTTATACACATTGCACCAGGTAGAGCACGTTATAAACATTGCGCCAGGCAGAGCACGTTATGCACATTGCGCCAGGTAGAGCACGTTATACACTTTGCACCAGGCAGAGCACGTTATACACATTGCACCAGGCAGAGCACGTTATACACATTGCACCAGGTAGAGCACGTTATACACATTGCAGCAGGTAGAGCACGTTATACACATTGCGCCAGGTAGAGCACGTTATACACATTGCAGCAGGTAGAGCACGTTATACACTTTGCGCCAGGCAGAACACGTTATACACATTGCACCAGGCAGAGCACGTTATACACATTGCACCAGGCAGAGCACATTATACACATTGCACCAGGTAGAGCACGTTATACACATTGCACCAGGTAGAGCACGTTATACACATTGCACCAGGTAGAGCACGTTATACACATTGCACCAGGCAGAGCACATTATACACATTGCACCAGGTAGAGCACGTTATACATATTGCGCCACACATTGCACCAAATAGAGCACGTTATACACATTGCACCAGGTAGAGCACGTTATACACATTGCGCCACACATTGCACCAAGTAGAGCACGTTATACACATTGCACCAAATAGAGCACGTTATACACATTGCGCCAGGTAGAGCACGTTATACACATTGCGCCAGGTAGAGCACGTTATACACATTGTGCCACACATTGCACCAGGTAGAGCCGTTATACATATTGCGCCAGGTAGAGCACGTTATACACATTGCGCCAGGTAGAGCACGTTATACACATTGCGCCAGGTAGAGCACGTTATACACATTGCGCCAGGTAGAGCACGTTATACACATTGCGCCAGGTAGAGCACGTTATACACATTGCACCAGGTAGAGCACGTTATACACATTGCGCCAGGTAGAGCCCGTTATACATATTGCGCCAGGTAGAGCACGTTATACACATTGCGCCAGGTAGAGCACGTTATACACATTGCGCCAGGTAGAGCACGTTATACACATTGCACCAGGCAGAGCACATTATACACATTGCACCAGGCAGAGCACGTTATACACATTGCACCAGGTAGAGCACGTTATACACATTGCACCAGGCAGAGCACGTTATACACATTGCACCAGGCAGAGCACGTTACACACATTGCCCCAGGTAGAGCATGTTATACACTTTGCACCAGGTAGAGCACGTTATACACATTGCACCAGGTAGAGCACGTTATACACATTGCACCAGGTAGAGCACGTTATACACTTTGCACCAGGTAGAGCACGTTATACACATTGCGCCAGGTAGAGCACGTTATACACATTGCGCCAGGTAGAGCACGTTATACACATTGTGCCACACATTGCACCAGGTAGAGCCCGTTATACATATTGCGCCAGGTAGAGCACGTTATACACATTGCGCCAGGTAGAGCACGTTATACACATTGCGCCAGGTAGAGCACGTTATACACATTGCGCCAGGTAGAGCACGTTATACACATTGCGCCAGGTAGAGCACGTTATACACATTGTGCCACACATTGCACCAGGTAGAGCCCGTTATACATATTGCGCCAGGTAGAGCATGTTATAAACATTGCGCCAGGCAGAGCACGTTATTCACATTGCGCTAGGTAGAGCACGTTATTCACATTGCACCAGGCAGAGCACGTTATAAACATTGCACCAGGTAGAGCACATTATACACATTGCACCAGGCAGAGCACATTATACACATTGCGCCAGACAGAGCACATTATGCACATTGCGCCAGGTAGAGCACGTTATACACATTGCACCAGGCAGAGCACGTTATACACATTGCACCAGGCAGAGCACGTTATACACATTGCACCAGGTAGAGCACGTTATAAACATTGCGCCAGGCAGAGCACGTTATGCACATTGCGCCAGGTAGAGCACGTTATACACTTTGCACCAGGCAGAGCACGTTATACACATTGCACCAGGCAGAGCACGTTATACACATTGCACCAGGTAGAGCACGTTATACACATTGCAGCAGGTAGAGCACGTTATACACATTGCGCCAGGTAGAGCACGTTATACACATTGCAGCAGGTAGAGCACGTTATACACTTTGCGCCAGGCAGAACACGTTATACACATTGCACCAGGCAGAGCACGTTATACACATTGCACCAGGCAGAGCACATTATACACATTGCACCAGGTAGAGCACGTTATACACATTGCACCAGGTAGAGCACGTTATACACATTGCACCAGGTAGAGCACGTTATACACATTGCACCAGGCAGAGCACATTATACACATTGCACCAGGTAGAGCACGTTATACATATTGCGCCACACATTGCACCAAATAGAGCACGTTATACACATTGCACCAGGTAGAGCACGTTATACACATTGCGCCACACATTGCACCAAGTAGAGCACGTTATACACATTGCACCAAATAGAGCACGTTATACACATTGCGCCAGGTAGAGCACGTTATACACATTGCGCCAGGTAGAGCACGTTATACACATTGTGCCACACATTGCACCAGGTAGAGCCGTTATACATATTGCGCCAGGTAGAGCACGTTATACACATTGCGCCAGGTAGAGCACGTTATACACATTGCGCCAGGTAGAGCACGTTATACACATTGCGCCAGGTAGAGCACGTTATACACATTGCGCCAGGTAGAGCACGTTATACACATTGCACCAGGTAGAGCACGTTATACACATTGCGCCAGGTAGAGCCCGTTATACATATTGCGCCAGGTAGAGCACGTTATACACATTGCGCCAGGTAGAGCACGTTATACACATTGCGCCAGGTAGAGCACGTTATACACATTGCACCAGGCAGAGCACATTATACACATTGCACCAGGCAGAGCACGTTATACACATTGCACCAGGTAGAGCACGTTAAACACATTGCACCAGGCAGAGCACGTTATACACATTGTACCAGGCAGAGCACGTTACACACATTGCCCCAGGTAGAGCACGTTATACACTTTGCACCAGGTAGAGCACGTTATACACATTGCACCAGGTAGAGCACGTTATACACATTGCACCAGGTAGAGCACGTTATACACTTTGCACCAGGTAGAGCACGTTATACACATTGCACCAGGTAGAGCACGTTATACACATTGCACCAGGTAGAGCACGTTATACACTTTGCACCAGGTAGAGCACGTTATACACATTGCACCAGGTAGAGCACGTTATACACATTGCACCAGGTAGAGCACGTTATACACTTTGCACCAGGTAGAGCACGTTATACACATTGCACCAGGCAGAGCACATTATACACATTGCACCAGGCAGAGCACGTTATACACATTGCACCAGGCAGAGCACGTTATACACATTACACCAGGTAGAGCACGTTATACACATTGCACCAGGCAGAGCACGTTATACACATTGCACCAGGCAGAGCACGTTATACACATTGCACCAGGCAGAGCACGTTATGCACATTGCACCAGGCAGAGCACATTATACACATTACACCAGGTAGAGCACGTTATACACATTGCACCAGGCAGAGCACGTTATACACATTGCACCAGGCAGAGCACGTTATACACATTGCACCAGGCAGAGCACGTTATACACATTGCACCAGGCAGAGCACGTTATACACATTGCACCAGGTAGAGCACGTTATAAACATTGCGCCAGGCAGAGCACGTTATGCACATTGCGCCAGGTAGAGCACGTTATACACTTTGCACCAGGCAGAGCACGTTATACACATTGCACCAGGCAGAGCACGTTATACACATTGCACCAGGTAGAGCACGTTATACACATTGCAGCAGGTAGAGCACGTTATACACATTGCGCCAGGTAGAGCACGTTATACACATTGCAGCAGGTAGAGCACGTTATACACATTGCGCCAGGCAGAACACGTTATACACATTGCACCAGGTAGAGCACGTTATACACATTGCACCAGGCAGAGCACATTATACACATTGCACCAGGTAGAGCACGTTATACACATTGCACCAGGTAGAGCACGTTATACACATTGCACCAGGCAGAGCACGTTATACACATTGCACCAGGCAGAGCACATTATACACATTGCACCAGGCAGAGCACGTTATACACATTGCACCAGGTAGAGCACGTTATACACATTGCACCAGGCAGAGCACGTTATACACATTGCACCAGGCAGAGCACGTTACACACATTGCCCCAGGTAGAGCACGTTATACACTTTGCACCAGGTAGAGCACGTTATACACATTGCACCAGGTAGAGCACGTTATACACATTGCACCAGGTAGAGCACGTTATACACTTTGCACCAGGTAGAGCACGTTATACACATTGCACCAGGTAGAGCACGTTATACACATTGCACCAGGTAGAGCACGTTATACACTTTGCACCAGGTAGAGCACGTTATACACATTGCACCAGGTAGAGCACGTTATACACATTGCACCAGGTAGAGCACGTTATACACTTTGCACCAGGTAGAGCACGTTATACACATTGCACCAGGCAGAGCACATTATACACATTGCACCAGGCAGAGCACGTTATACACATTGCACCAGGCAGAGCACGTTATACACATTACACCAGGTAGAGCACGTTATACACATTGCACCAGGCAGAGCACGTTATACACATTGCACCAGGCAGAGCACGTTATACACATTGCACCAGGCAGAGCACGTTATGCACATTGCACCAGGCAGAGCACATTATACACATTACACCAGGTAGAGCACGTTATACACATTGCACCAGGCAGAGCACGTTATACACATTGCACCAGGCAGAGCACGTTATACACATTGCACCAGGCAGAGCACGTTATGCACATTGCACCAGGCAGAGCACATTATACACATTACACCAGGTAGAGCACGAAACACATTGCGCCAGGTAGAGCACGTTATGCACATTGCGCCAGGCAGAGCACGTTATTCACATTGCGCCAGGTAGAGCACGTTATGCACATTGCGCCAGGTAGAGCACGTTATGCACATTGCGCCAGGTAGAGCACGTTATACACATTGCACCAGGCAGAGCACGTTATACACATTGCACCAGGCAGAGCACTTATACACATTGCACCAGGCAGAGCACGTTATACACATTGCGCCAGGCAGAGCACATTATACACATTGCACCAGGCAGAGCACATTATACACATTACACCAGGTAGAGCACGAAACACATTGCGCCAGGTAGAGCACGTTATTCACATTGCACCAGGTAGAGCACGTTATGCACATTGCGCCAGGTAGAGCACGTTATGCACATTGCGCCAGGTAGAGCACGTTATACACATTGCGCCAGGCAGAGCACGTTATACACATTGCACCAGGCAGAGCACGTTATACACATTGCACCAGGCAGAGCACATTATACACATTGCACCAGGTAGAGCACTTAACAATTATATGATTCAAAAACAGGACATTATTAAATACATTTTCTATATGTAATGGGTTTATGGTGCCGCTATACTGGATTTAGACACTACAGAAGTGTTGTGGGGGAGGGAGGGTGACAATGCTGCTGGGCTGTTATCATATCGGAAGTATGCGTTCAGGATCCTGGCTGTCGGATCCCAGCAGCCGTAATACCGATGCCGGAATCCTGACAGCCGCCAGAATACCAACGCTGGCATCCCGAGGAGATCAGGATCCTGTCAACGATATCCTGACAGTCAGGATCCTGAAGGGAAGTATGCACTGCCGCCACTGGTTTACCGTGCGGGTGGGAAGGGGGGGGTTAGGATATGGTGTTGGGGGGGTTAGGATATGGTGGGGGGGAGGTTAGGGTTTGGCTGCAGAGAGGGGGGGGTATAAGTGTTAGGCACTAAGGGGGTGGGTTAGGTTTAGGCTGCGGGAAACGGAGGGTTAGGGGTGGGAGGTTAGGGTACCCTCTGCCAGAGGCGGATTGGCCATAGGGTCTACATGGAAGATTTCCGGTGGGCCGATGCACCCATGGGGCCTGTTTTGTTTGAGGACATGTGGTCCTTTTTATAGACATAATCAATAAGATGCAAAATAATTTGCATATATGAAAATGACTTTGCCACTTAGCCTGTGATTGCAGATGATCTGGTGTATGCTCTCTCTGCCTGCTTGGCTGACGTATAAGATTGAGTGAATAGTGATTGGGATACGGTTGGTGTAATAAGCAAGAAAATATATCTTTCTAAAGAATCATATAGTTTCCTAAATTCTGAAGGTGTATCATATAATGTGCTCATAATATTTCATTTTATTTCTTTTTAACTTCCCCCTTGATGCTGGACATACCCACTATCTGGAAAGTCTTGTGGGGAGGGTGCTGCTGCCATGGCCCATGGCTAGACCTTACACCTCTGGTGCTGCCCAAGTGGGGCCACTAGTACAAATTTTTCCAGGGCCGCTTTTTGTTCCCAATCCGCCCCTGCCCTCTGCCCTCGTCACTCTTGTCGGCTTTGCTGCGATCGGGATGCTGGTGTCGGTATACTAAATGCTAACATCCTGACTGACGACTTCGGACACTTGGTACAACCACTGGATTCGAGTCATGCTGCCTGTAATTTATGTGCTGACTGATCAACTTCAGTGACACTCACTGTGCTGGCTGCCTTTACAGTAACCAGCGGCAACCAGCAGTAACCAACAGCAACCAGCAGTAACCAACAAAGGCAGCCAGAACAGTGAGTGTCACTGAAGTTGATCAGTCAGCACATAAATTACAGGCAGCATGACTCGAATCCAGTGGTTGTATCAAGGGTCCTCTATGCTGCAGAGACCAGCGGCACTGTCACCCTCTCGCCTCACCCCCACTCCATGCAACATTTTTGTGGTATTTTACACCTGTTTGCCAGCGCCATGCAGCCCCCATCCCCGCCATCCCACCGATATGAGCAGCCCCCCATCCGCCACCGCAAGTCCAGCTCACCCTTCCGCACAGCACGCACAGTCCGCGGTCACCGGCGTTCAACTTCCCACGCAGCACAGTGTGTAGCGCGCCGCAGAGCCGTCCTTCCTCTCTATCCGGCCCCCGTGAAGCTGCAGCAGGCGATCGGGGGGGGGGGGGGGGGGGGGGGGGGGTAACAGCCGTCCTCACTCTCTGTCCGGGGGGGGGGGGGGGGGTGTCCGGGGGGGGGGGGGGGGGGGGGGGGAGTGTCGGTACGCGTGTGTCGGCATGTCTAATGCGGAAGGCTCGTCTAAGGAGGAGGTAGAGCAGATGATTGTGGTGTCTCCGTCGTCAGCGCCGACACATGATTGGTTGGACATGTGGAATGTTTTAAATGCAAATGTGACCTTATTACATAAGAGATTAGACAAAGCAGAGTCCAGGGATAATACGGGGAGTCAATCCATGGCTTTGACGGTGTCACAGGGCCCTTCGGGGTCTCAAAAACGTCCCCTATCCCAAATAGCAGACACTGATACCGACACGGATTCTGTTCTGACTCCAGTGTCGACTACGATGATACGAGGTTACACCCAAGGGTGGCCAAAAGTATTCATTATATGATTCTTGCAATAAAAGATGTTTTACATATCACAGATGACCCCTCTGTCCCTGACACGAGGGTACACATGTTTAAGGAAAAGAAACCTGAGGTAACCTTTCCCCCATCTCATGAGCTGAATGCGTTATTTGAAAAGACTTGGGAAACTCCAGACAAGAAACTGCAGATTCCCAAAAGAATTCTTATGGCGTATCCTTTCCCCGCACAGGACAGGTTACGGTGGGAATCCTCACCCAGGGTGGACAAGGCTTTAACGCGCTTATCCAAGAAGGTGGCGCTACCGTCTCCAGACACGGCAGCCATCAAGGATCCTGCTGATCGCAGACAGGAAACGACTTTAAAATCTATTTATACGCATACGGGTGCTTTACTCAGACCGGCAATAGCATCGGCTTGGGTTTGTAGCGCTGTAGCAGCTTGGACAGATACCTTGTCAGCTGATATTGATACCCTAGATAGGGATACCATTTTATTGACCTTAGGTCACATTAAAGACGCAGTCTTATACATGAGAGACGCTCAGAGAGACGTTGGACTGCTAGGTTCAAGAGCCAACGCCATGGCGATTTCTGCTAGGCGAGCATTGTGGACCCGCCAATGGACGGTTGATGCTGACTCAAAAAGTCATATGGAAGTTTTGCCTTACAAGGGTGAGGTTTTGTTTGGGGAAGGTCTCACGGACCTAGTTTCCACGGCTACCGCGGGTAAATCTACCTTTTTGCCTTATGTTCCTCCACAGCAAAAGAAAACACCACTGTATCAGATGCAGTCCTTTCGTCGCATAAGTCCAGAAGAGGTTGGGGCGCTTCCTTCCTCGCCAGAGGTAAGGGTAGAGGGAAAAGAATGCCTGCTACGGCTAGTTCCCACGAGCAGAAGTCCTCCCCGGCTTCTACTAAATCCACCGCATGACGCTGGGGCTCCACTGAGGGAGTCCGCGCCGGTGGGGGCACGTCTTCGACTTTTCAGCCACATCTGGGTTCAATTGGACGTGGATCCTTGAGCGGTGGAAATTGTATCCCAAGGCTACAAGCTGGAATTCGAAGATGTGCCTCCTCGCCGATTCTTCAAATCGGCTTTACCAGCTTCCCCTCCAGAGAGGGAGATAGTTTTAGCTGCAATTCAAAAGCTGTGTCAACAGCAAGTGGTTGTCGAGGTTCCCCTACTTCAACAGGGAAAGGGGTACTATTCAACCCTATTTGTGGTCCCGAAACCGGATGGCTCGGGCAGATCCATTCTAAATGTAAAATCCCTAAACCTGTACTTGAAAAGGTTCAAGTTAAAGATGGAATCGCTCAGGGCGGTTATCTCCAGCCTGGAAGGGGGGGATTTTATGGTGTCACTAGACATAAAGGATCCATACCTTCACGTCCCCATATATCCTCCTCATCAGCATACCTGGGACTCGCTGTACAGGACTGTCATTACCAGTTTCAGACGTTGCCATTTGGGCTTTCCACGGCCCGAGGGTTTTCACCAAGGTAATGGCGGAAATGATGGTACTCCTGCGCAGCAAGGAGTCACAATTATCCCATACTTGGACGATCTTCTGATAAAAGCGAGATCAAAGGAACAGTTGCAGAAAAGCGTGCCGCTCTCCCTGAGAGTGCTGCAACAGCATGGCTGGATTCTAAATCTACCAAAGTCACAGTTGGTTCCTACGACTCGGCTGTCGTTCTTAGGCATGATTCTGGACACAGAACAAAAGAGGATTTTTCTCCCGGTGGACAAAGCCCAGGAGCTCCAGAACATGGTCAGAGACCTGTTAAAACCGAAAAGTGTCAGTACATCAATGCACTCGAGTACTGGTGAAAATGGTGGCGACCTACGAGGCCATCCCCTTCGGCAGGTTTCATGTAAGGACTTTTCAGTGGGACCCTTCTGGGTAAGTGGTCCGGGTCCCATCTACAAATACATCAGAAAATAACCCCTGTCCCACCAGGGCCAGGGTGTCTCTCCTATGGTGGCTGCAGAGTGCTCACCCTTCTAGAGGGTTGCAGATTCGGCATTCCAAGACTGGGTTCTGGTGACCACGGACGCGAGCCTCCGAAGATGGGGAGCAGTCACACAGGGAAGAAATTTTCAGGGACTATGGTCAAGCCAGGAGGCTTGTCTACACATCAACGTCCTGGAATTGAGGGCCATATACAATGGCCTACGACAAGCGGAGAATCTTCTTCGCGGAACCTACCGGTTCTGATTCAATCAGACAACGTCACAGCCCGTGGCTAATGTAAACCGCCAAGGCGGGACAAGGTGCAGAGTGGCAATGGCGGAAGCCACCAGGATTCTGCGCTGGCCAGAAAATCACGTAAGCGCTCTGTCAACGGTATTCATTCCGGGAGTGGACAACCTGGGAAGCAGACTTCCTCAGCAGGACACGATCTCCATCCAGGAGAGTGGGGACTTCATCAAGAAGTTTTTGCAGAGATAACAAGACTTTGGGAACTTCCCTCAAATAGACATGATGGCGTCACGCCTCAACAAGAAGCTTCGGAGGTATTGTGCCAGGTCAAGGGACCCTCAGGCAGTAGCGGTGGAACGCCCTGGTGACACCATGGGTGTTTCAGTCGGTCTATGTGTTCCACTCCTCTACCTCTCATCTTAAAAATATTGAGAATCATAAGACGAAAAAGAGTACAGACAATACTCCATTGTTCCAGATTGGCCTCGAAGGGCCTGGTATCAGATCTTCAGGAGATGCTCACAGAAGATCCATGGCCCTCCTTCCTCTCAGGGAGGACCTGTTGCTGCAGGGGCCCTGCATGTTCCAAGACTTACCGCGGTTACGTTTGATGCATGGCGGTTGAACACCGAATCCTAGCTGGGAAAGTATTCCGGAGGAAGTCTCCCTACTCTCATAAAGGCTAGGAAGGAGTGACGGCGAAACATTATCACCGTATTTGGAGGAAATATGTATCTTGTGTGAAGCCAAGAATGCTCCTACGGAAGATTTCCACTTGGGCCGCTTTCTCCACTTTCTACAGACAGGAGTGGATATGGGCCTAAAGTTAGGCTCCATTAAGGTACAGATTTCGGCCCTATCTATATTTTTCCAGAAGGAATTGGCTTCTCTCCCAGAAGTCCAGACTTTTGTAAAGGGAGTGCTACACATCCAGCCTCCGTTTGTGCCCCCAGTGGCACCATGGGACCTTAACGTGGTATTACAGTTCCTAAAATCTCACTGGTTTGAGCCTCTTCATACAGTTGAATTAAAATTTCTCACTTGGAAGGTGGTCATGTTGTTGGCCTTGGCATCTGCAAGGCGGGTGTCCGAATTGGCGGCCTTGTCTCATAAGAGCCCCTATCTCATTTTCCATGTGGATAGAGCTGAGTTGAGGACTCGTCCTCAATTTTTTGCCTAAGGTGGTGTCATCATTTCATATGAACCAACCTATTTGTGGTGCCCTGTGGCTACGGGAGACTTGGAGGATTCCAAGTCCCTTTGATGTAGTCAGGGCCTTAAAAATTTACGTAGCCAGGATGGCTCGGATTAGGAAACAGAGGCACTGTTTGTCCTGTATGCAGCCAACAAGGTTGGCGCTCCTGCTTCTAAGCAGACTATTGCTCGCTGGATCTGTAACACGATTCAGCAGGCTCATTCTATGCGCTGGATTGCCGTTACCAAATTCGGTAAAGGCCCATTCCACTAGGAAGGTGGGCTCTTCTTGGGCGGCTGCCCGAGGCGTCCTCGGCTTTACAGCTTTGCCGAGCGGCTACTTGGTCGGGTTCAAACACTTTTGCAAAATTCTACAAGTTTGATACCCTGGCTGGTGAGGACCTCATGTTTGCTCAATCGGTGCCTGCAGAGTCATCCGCACTCTCCCGCCCGTTTTGGAGCTTTAGTATAATCCCCATGGTCCCTTACGGAGTCCCCAGCATCCTCTAGGACGTAAGAGAAAATAAGATTTTAAACCTACCGGTAAATCTTTTTCTCCTAGTCCGTAGAGGATGCTGGGCGCCCGTCCCAGTGCGGACATATTTCTGCAAGACCTTGTATATAGTTGTTGCTTACATAAGGGTTATGTCACAGTTAAGATCAGTCGTTGGCTGATGCTGTTTTGTTCATACTGTAACTGGTTGCGTATATTCCAGGTTATACGGTGTGGATGGTATGAATCTCGCCCTTAGATTAACAAATTCCTTTCCTCGTACTGTCCGTCTCCTCTGGGCACAGTTTCTCTAACTGAGGTCTGGAGGAGGGGCATAGAGGGAGGAGCCAGTGCACACACATTCTAAAGTTCTTTATAGTGCCCATGTCTCCTGCGGTCCTTACGGAGTCCCCAGCATCCTCTACGGACTAGGAGAAAAAGATTTACCGGTAGGTTTAAAATCTTATTTTTTTTGATGGTCTGTACCGATTTTTAGCTCTTTAAGCTCCCATTGAAAGTATAGGAAAATGGGAGTGGTCACACCCCCTTGTCCCGTGGCCACGCCCCCTTTACTACTTTGTACCGATTTTTATGTGTAAAATGTTGGAGGGTATGATATTGTGTCAACATTAATTATGTCTAGAATGGTGACATCACATCCCTGGGGAGTGGTGACTTACCTGGTATGGTGGGTGTGGTGACTGCGGCAGTGATGTCGTGATGACTTCCACCTCTTTATGCTGCAGTTCCAGTGATGAGTTTAACCCTAACCCCTAATTCTAACCCTCCCCCAAGTGCCTAACCCTTTACTCCCGCAGCCTAACCCTCCCCTAGTGCCTAACCCCCCCTCCCGCAGCCTAACCCTCCGCTAATGCCTAACCCTCCCCTCCCGCAGCCTAACCCTCCCCTAGTGCCTAAACCTTCACTCCCGCAGCCTAACCCTCCCCTAGTGTCTAACCTTCCCCTCCTGCAGCCTAACCCTCCCCTAGTGCCTAACCTTCCCCTCCCGCAGCCTAACCCTCCCCTAGTGCCTAACCTTCCCCTCCCGCAGCCTAACCCTCCCCTAGTGCCTAACCTTCCCCTCCCGCAGCCTAACCCTCCCCTAGTGTCTAACCTTCCCCTCCTGCAGCCTAACCTTCCCCTAGTGCCTAACCTTCCCCTCCCGCAGCCTAACCCTCCCCTAGTGCCTAACCCTCCCCTCCCGCAGCCTAACCCTCCCCTAGTGCCTAACCTTCCCCTCCCGCAGCCTAACCCTCCCCTAGTGCCTAACCTTCCCCTCCCGCAGCCTAACCCTCCCCTAGTGCCTAACCCTCCCCTCCCGCAGCCTAACCCTCCCCTAGTGCCTAACCTTCCCCTCCCGCAGCCTAACCCTCCCCTAGTGCCTAACCTTCCCCTCCCGCAGCCTAACCCTCCCCTAGTGCCTAACCCTTTTTTCCCGCAGCCTAACCCTCCCCTAGTGCCTAACCCTTCACTCCCGCAGCCTAACCCTCCGCTAATGCCTAACCCTCCCCTCCCGCAGCCTAACCCTCCCCTAGTACCTAGCCTAACCCTCCTTTAGTGCCTAACCCTCCCCTCCCGCAGCCTAACCCTCCCCTAGTACCTAGCCTAACCCTCCCCTAGTGCCTAACCTCCCCCCCGCAGCCTAACCCTCCCCTAGTGTCTAACCTCCCCCCCGCAGCCTAACCCTCCCCTAGTGCCTAATCCTCCCCTCCCGCAGCCTAACCCTCCCCTAGTGCCTAACCTTCCCCTTCCCGCAGCCTAACCCTCCCTAGTGCCTAACCCTCCCCTCCCACAGCTTAACACTCCCCTAGTGCCTAGCATAACCCTCCCCTAGTGCCTAACCTTCCCCTCCCGCAGCATAACCCTCCCCTAGTGCCTAACTTTCCCCTCATGCACCGTAACCCTCCCCTAGTGCCTAACCGCCCCCCCCCCCTGCAGCCTAACCCTCCCCTCCCGCAGCCTAAACCTCCCCTAGTGCCTAACCTCCCCCCCGCAGCCAAACCCTCCCATAGTGCACAACCCTCCCCCTGCAGCCTAACCCTCCCCTAGTGCCTAACCCTAACTTCCCCTCCTGCAGCATAACCCTACCCTAGTGCCTAACCCTCCCCTAGTGCCTAGCCTAACCCTCCCCTAGTGCCTAACCCTCCCCTCCCGCAGCCTAACCCTCCCCTAGTGCCTAACCCTCCCCCTCCTGCAGCCTAACCCTCCCCCTCCCACAGCATAACCCTCCCCTAGTGCCTAACCCTCCCCCTCCCGCAGCCTAACCCTCCCCTAGTGCCTAGCCTAACCCTCCCCTAGTGCCTAACCCTCCCCTCCCGCAGCCTAACTCTCCCCTAGTGCCTAACCCTCCCCCTAGTGCCTAACCCTCCCCTAGTGCCTAGCCTAACCCTCCCCTAGTGCCTAACCCTTCCCTCCTGCACCCTAACCCTCCCCTAGTGCCTAACCCTCCCCCTCCCGCAGCCTAACCCTCCCCTAGTGTCTTTCCCTCCCCCTAGTGCCTAACCCTCTCCCAGTGCCTAACCCTAATCTCCCCTTCTGCAGCCGAACCCTCCCCTCTCGCAGTCTAACCCTCCCCTAGTGAATAACCTCCCCCCCCCCCCCCCCCCCCGCAGCCTAAACCTGCCCTTCATTCCTACCCCTCCTCTCTACTGCTGCCGCCTATAGATGGGTACACACTGAGCTTTACCATCTGATCCAGCGGACAGGACGGACATATCGGACAGTGTGTCTGCCAGATATGCGCTCTCTGGTGACGTCGGCAGGTTTCATGTGCTGCACATCACACCTGACAATATCGCTAGCGACACTATGCTACTAAGGGTGGAACGGTGATCGTTCTGTCCTCCAATAACATTGCTCCATGTGTGCCCAGGTTCTGACATGTTGGCCCGACGTGCCATGAAGCTCCACCCCTTTCCAGTCACACTCCACTAACCGCCATTGTTGGGAGGTCTGTGGTCAGCAGCAATACTTGCTGTGGCATTTAAACAATGCTCAGTCCCCGCACCATTACACCACCGGCCTGACCACTGACGCAAGACTCCATCTGACAGACCAGGCAATGCTTTCTCTCCAGCTGCCCAGTGCTGGTAGCCCATGCCCACTGTAGCCTGGCGTTGCAGTTAAAATGCCGGCTGGCGGCATCTCAAAGTCCTGACAGCCGACAATACCGACAGCCGGTATCCCGGCATAACAGGACTATTACTACTTGTGGGTGAGCCACCGAGCCCGCAGGTTGGCGAGTGCCTCAAGCCTGCAAGGGGACTCAGCGCTCGCCCTACTGCCGGAATTGTGACAGCCGGCATACCGTCTGCCGGTAAATTGTATGTATTCCGTAGCCTGAGGTTCCTATTCTTATCTGGCAGGAGAAGATCCCGGTGTAGACACCACTTCATGGTGTGACGTGCTGTGTGGTCAGCATTGCTCTCCTGCATGTCACTGCTGTAACATCTGGTTATCTCAGTTGCTGCCACCTTCCTGTCACCGTGCACTAGTCTGGCCAATGGCGGTCATTCCGAGTTGATCGTAGCTGTGCTAAATTTAGCACAGCTACGATCAGGCACACTGACATGCGGGGGGACGCCCAGCACAGTCTGACCCGCATGAGGCAGAATGAGAGAGGTCTGAGGAGAACCCACATGTATTGTCCGGTGATCCCGTGTCATCACCAGTTTCTGTAAATAAAAGTATTAGGTGCATATCTGTACCCCGAGCACCTCTTATGCCAAGTCTGCCACTGCAAATAGGGCGCCCTCACTGGCGTCACCTCCACCAGAGCAGTAATATGTACGCCCAACTTTATTACACACAAATGAAAAATGTACAGTGATTTCCCGACCATCAGCAAGTGACTCTCATTCTATAGAAATGCCAGCACTAATGGTACACCAGCCCGCCATTGCAACACTAATGGTACACCAGCCCGCCATTGCAACACTAAGGGGACACCAGCCCGCCATTGCAACACTAATGGTACACCAGCCCGCCATTGCAACACTAAGGGGACACCAGCCCGCCATTGCAACACTAATGGTACACCAGCCCGCCATTGCAACACTAAGGGGACAGCAGCCCGCCATTGCAACACTCAGGGGACACCAGCCCGCCATTGCAACACTAATGGTACACCAGCCCGCCATTGCAACACTAAGGGGACACCAGCCCGCCATTGCAACACTAATGGTACACCAGCCCGCCATTGCAACACTCAGGGGACACCAGCCTGCCATTGCAACACTAATGGTACACCAGCCCGCCATTGCAACACTAATGGTACACCAGCCCGCCATTGCAACACTCAGGGGACACCAGCCTGCCATTGCAACACTCAGGGGACAGCAGCCTGCCATTGCAACACTAAGGGGACACCAGACTGCCATTGCAACACTCAGGGGACACCAGCCTGCCATTGCAACACTAAGGGGACAGTAGTCCGCCATTGCAACACTAAGGGGACAGCAGACTGCCATTGCAACACTAAGGGGACAGCAGCCTGCCATTGCAACACTCAGGGGACACCAGCCTGCCATTGCAACACTAAGGGGACAGTTGTCCGCCATTGCAACACTAAGGGGACAGCAGTCCGCCATTGCAACACTAAGGGGACAGCAGCCTGCCATTGCAACAATAAGGGGACACCTGCCCGCCATTGCAACACTAAGGGGACACCAGCCCGCCACTGCAACACTAAGGGGACAGCAGCCCGCCATTGCAACACAAAGGGGACAGCAGCCTGCCATTGCAACATTAAGGGGACAGCAGCCTGCCATTGCAACACTAAGGGGACACTAGCCTGCCATTGCAACACTCAGGGGACACCAGCCTGCCATTGCAACACTAAGGGGACAGCAGCCCGCCATTGCAACACTCAGGGGACAGCAGCCTGCCATTGCAACCCTAAGGGGACAGCAGCCCGCCATTGCAACACTCAGGGGACAGCAGTCTGCAATTGCAACGCTAAGGGGACAGCAGCCTGCCATTGCAACACTCAGGGGACACCAGCCTGCCATTGCAACAATAAGGGGACAGCAGGCCGCCATTGCAACACTCAGGGGACAGCAGCCTGCCATTGCAGCACTAAGGGGACACCCTCCAGCCACACTTACCACACTGGCATAGTCCTCATATACAGTGTGTGATGTCACGCCAGCACTTACAGGGTTCTTGTGCAGCTATGACGGACCCCAATAGGTCAGATGTTCGCCATGTGATAAAAGCTGCCGTCAGGCTGCCATTAGCGCCTGATTCCAGATGCTTCCTAGAAGTGACCAAAACATCTCATCGTAAATTACCATACAGTCCTGCAATGTCCGGGAGACTCCCTGGGCATAAGGGGCTCTATTTATTAGTGATGAGCGGGTTCGGTTTCTCGGAAACCGAACCCCCCCGAACTTCACCTTGTTTACACGGGTCCGAGGCAGGTTCGAACCTTCCCGCCTTGCTCGGCTAACCCGAGCGCACCCGAACGTCATCATCCCGCTGTCGGATTCTCGCGAGATTCGGATTCTATATAAGCAGCCGCGCGTCGCCGCCATTTTCTCACTCGTGCATTGGAGATGATAGGGAGAGGACGTGGCTGGCGTCCTCTCCGTTTATTGTAGAAGACAGTTGATTGGTTGTTTATTGCTTAATTGTGGGGAGGATTGGGGAGCAGCTGTTAGGAGGAGTACAGTGCAGAGTTTTGCTGATAAGTGACCACCAGTTTTTATCCGTTCTCTGCCTGAAAAAAACGCTCCATACCATATCTGTGCTCAGTGTGCTGCATGATATATCTGTGCTGAGTGCTCACACTGCTTAATTGTGGGGACAGCTTGCTGACAGTGTCCACCAGTATACTATATATATACTTATAGCAGTACGGTAGGCCACTGCTGTACCTACCTCTGTGTCGTCACTCGTCATCCATTAAGTATACTATCCATCCATCTACATTGTATACCTGTGGTGTATTTTAGGTGTGCGCAGTATAAATAGTAGTAGGCCATTGCTATTGATACTGGCATATAATTCCACACATTAAAAAATGGAGAACAAAAATGTGGAGGTTAAAGGGAAAGATCAAGATCCACTTCCACCTCGTGCTGAAGCTGCTGCCACTAGTCATGGCCGAGACGATGAAATGCCAGCAACGTCGTCTGCCAAGGCCGATGCCCAATGTTATAGTAGAGAGCATGTAAAATCCAAAAAACAAAAGTTCAGTAAAATGACCCAAAAATCAAAATTAAAAGCGTCTGAGGAGAAGCGTAAACTTGTCAATATGCCATTTACGACACGGAGTGGCAAGGAACGGCTGAGGCCCTGGCCTATGTTCATGGCTAGTGGTTCAGCTTCACATGAGGATGGAAGCACTCAGCCTCTCGCTAGAAAAATGAAAAGACTCAAGCTGGCAAAAGCAGCACAGCAAAGAACTGTGCGTTCTTCGAAATCACAAATCCCCAAGGAGAGTCCAATTGTGTCGGTTGCGATGCCTGACCTTCCCAACACTGGACGTGAAGAGCATGCGCCTTCCACCATTTGCACGCCCCCTGCAAGTGCTGGAAGGAGCACCCGCAGTCCAGTTCCTGATAGTCAAATTGAAGATGTCAGTGTTGAAGTACACCAGGATGAGGATATGGGTGTTGCTGGCGCTGGGGAGGAAATTGACAAGGAGGATTCTGATGGTGAGGTGGTTTGTTTAAGTCAGGCACCCGGGGAGACACCTGTTGTCCGTGGGAGGAATATGGCCATTGACATGCCTGGTCAAAATACAAAAAAAATCAGCTCTTCGGTGTGGAATTATTTCAACACAAATGCGGACAACAGGTGTCAAGCCGTGTGTTGCCTTTGTCAAGCTTTAATAAGTAGGGGTAAGGACGTTAACCACCTCGGAACATCCTCCCTTATACGTCACCTGCAGCGCATTCATCATAAGTCAGTGACAAGTTCAAAAACTTTGGGTGACAGCGGAAGCAGTCCACTGACCACTAAATCCCTTCCTCTTGTAACCAAGCTCCTGCAAACCACACCACCAACTCCCTCAGTGTCAATTTCCTCCTTACCCAGCAAAGCCAATAGTCCTGCAGGCCATGTCACTGTCAAGTCTGACGAGTCCTCTCCTGCCTGGGATTCCTCCGATGCATCCTTGAGTGTAACGACTACTGCTGCTGGCGCTGCTGTTGTTGCTGGTGGGAGTCGATCATCATCCAAGAGGGGAAGTCGGAAGACCACTTGTACTACTTCAAGTAAGCAATTGACTGTCCAACAGTCCTTTGTGAGGAAGATGAAATATCGGGTGTGGTATTGAAAGTCGACAGTAACTAGGTCGACAATGTCTAGGTCGACCACTATTGGTCGACAGTAACTAGGTCGACAGGGTCAAAAGGTCGACAGGGTCAAAAGGTCGACATGTTCTAGATCGACAGGTCAAAAGGTCGACATGAGTTTTTAATGTTATTTTGGTGTCGTTTTCTTCGTAGAGTGACCGGGAACCCCAATTAGTGCACCGCGTCCAGTCGCATGGCTCGCTTCGCTCGCCATGCTTCGGGCATGGTGCCTTCGCTCCGCTGGCACTTCGCTCGGCACAGATTACCGTTCCAATCGTAGTCCACGTGGATCGTTAAGTATGAAAAGTTTCAAAAAAAGAAAAAAATTGTGAAAAACTCATGTCGACCTTTTGGACTGTCGACCTAGAACATGTCGACATTTTGACCCTGTCGACCTTTTGACCCTGTCGACCTAGTTACTGTCGACCAATAGTGGTCGACCTAGACATTGTCGACCTAGTTACTGTCGACTTTCAATCCGGATCCCGAAATATCACAGCAGTCATCCTGCTGCAAAGCAGATAACTCAGGCCTTGGCAGCCTGGGCGGTGAGAAACGTGGTTCCGGTATCCATCGTTAATTCAGAGGCAACTATAGACTTGATTGAGGTACTGTGTCCCCGGTACCAAATACCATCTAGGTTCCATTTCTCTAGGCAGGCGATACCGAAAATGTACACAGACCTCAGAAAAAGACTCACCAGTGTCCTAAAAAATGCAGTTGTACCCAATGTCCACTTAACCACGGACATGTGGACAAGTGGAGCAGGGCAGACTCAGGACTATATGACTGTGACAGCCCACTGGGTAGATGTATTGCCTCCCGCAGCAAGAACAGCAGCGGCGGCACCAGTAGCAGCATCTCGCAAACGCCAACTCGTTCCTAGGCAGGCTACGCTTTGTATCACCGCTTTCCAGAATAGGCACACAGCTGACAACTTCTTACGGCAACTGAGGAAGATCATCGCAGAATGGCTTACCCCAATTGGACTCTCCTGGGTATTTGTGACATTGGACAACGCCAGCAATATTGTGCGTGCATTACATCTGGGCAAATTCCAGCACGTCCCATGTTTTGCACATACATTGAATTTGGTGGTGCAGAATTATTTAAAAAACGACAGGGGCGTGCAAGAGATGCTGTCGGTGGCCCGAAGAATTGCGGGCCACTTTCGGCATTCAGGCACCGCGTACAGAAGACTGGAGCACCACCAAACATTCCTGAACCTGCCCTGCCATCATCTGAAGCAAGAGGTGGTAACGAGGTGGAATTCAACCCTCTATATGCTTCAGAGGATGGAGGAGCAGCAAAAGGCCATTCAAGCCTATACATCTGCCCACGATATAGGCAAAGGAGGGGGAATGCACCTGACTCAAGCGCAGTGGAGAATGATTTCAACGTTGTGCAAGGTTCTGCAACCCTTTGAACTTGCCACACGTGAAGTCAGTTCAGACACTGCCAGCCTGAGTCAGGTCATTCCCCTCATCAGGCTTTTGCAGAAGAAGCTGGAGACATTGAAGGAGGAGCTAAAACAGAGCGATTCCGCTAGGCATGTGGGACTTGTGGATGGAGCCCTTAATTCGCTTAACCAGGATTCACGGGTGGTCAATCTGTTGAAATCAGAGCACTACATTTTGGCCACCGTGCTCGATCCTAGATTTAAAACCTACGTTGTATCTCTCTTTCCGGCAGACACAAGTCTGCAGAGGTTCAAAGACCTGCTGGTGAGAAAATTGTCAAGTCAAGCGGAACGTGACCCGTCAACATCTCCTCCTTCACATTCTCCCGCAACTGGGGGTGCGAGGAAAAGGCTAAGAATTCCTAGCCCACCCGCTGGCAGTGATGCAGGGCAGTCTGGAGCGAGTGCCACTGCTGACACCTGGTCCGGACTGAAGGACCTGCCAATGATTACTGACATGTCGTCTACTGTCACTGCATATGATTCTCTCACCATGGAAAGAATGGTGGAGGATTATATGAGTGACCGCATCCAAGTAGGCACGTCAGACAGTCCGTACGTATACTGGCAGGAAAAAGAGGCAATTTGGAGGCCCTTGCAGAAACTGGCTTTATTCTACCTAAGTTGCCCTCCCTCCAGTGTGTACTCCGAAAGAGTGTTTAGTGCAGCCGCTCACCTTGTCAGCAATCGGCGTACGAGGTTACTTCCAGAAAATGTGGAGAAGATGATGTTCATCAAAATGAATTATAATCAATTCCTCCGTGGAGACATTCACCAGCAGCAATTGCCTCCAGAAAGTACACGGGGACCTGAGATGTTGGATTCCAGTGGGGACTAATTAATAATCTGTGAGGAGGGGGATGTACACAGTGAAAGGGGTGAGGAATTGGAGGATGATGATGAGGTGGACATCTTGCCTCTGTAGACCCAGTTTGTGCAAGGAGAGATTGATTGCTTCTTTTTTGGTGGGGGCCCAAACCAACCAGTCATTTCAGTCACAGTCATGTGGCAGACCCTGTCGCTGAAATTATGGGTTCGTTAAAGTGTGCATGTCCTGTTTATACAACATAAGGGTGGGTGGGAGGGCCCAAGGACAATTCCATCTTGCACCTCTTTTTTCTTTCATTTTTCTTTGCATCATGTGCTGTTTGGGGACAATTTTTTGGAAGTGCCATCCTGTCTTGATTGACACTGCAGTGCCACTCCTAGATGGGCTAGGTGTTTGTGTCGGCCACTTGTGTCGCTTAGCTTAGTCAAACAGCCACCTTGGTGCGCCTCTTTTTTTCTTTGCATCATGTGCTGTTTGGGGACAATTTTTTGGAAGTGCCATCCTGTCTTGATTGACACTGCAGTGCCACTCCTAGATGGGCCAGGTGTTTGTGTCGGCCACTTGTGTCGCTTAGCTTAGTCAAACAGCCACCTTGGTGCGCCTCTTTTTTTCTTTGCATCATGTGCTGTTTGGGGACAATTTTTTGGAAGTGCCATCCTGTCTTGATTGACACTGCAGTGCCACTCCTAGATGGGCCAGGTGTTTGTGTCGGCCACTTGTGTCGCTTAGCTTAGTCAAACAGCCACCTTGGTGCGCCTCTTTTTTTCTTTGCATCATGTGCTGTTTGGGGACAATTTTTTGGAAGTGCCATCCTGTCTTGATTGACACTGCAGTGCCACTCCTAGATGGGCCAGGTGTTTGTGTCGGCCACTTGTGTCGCTTAGCTTAGTCACACAGCGACCTTGGTGCTCCTCTTTTTTTCTTTGCATCATGTGCTGTTTGGGGACAATTTTTTTGAAGGGCCATCCTGCGTGACACTGCAGTGACACTCCTAGATGGGCCAGGTGTTTGTGTCGGCCACTTGTGTCGCTTAGCTTAGTCACACAGCTACTCATTGCGCCTCTTTATTTCTTTGCATCATGTGCTGTTTGGGGAGTGTTTTTTGGAAGGGCCATCCTGCCTGACACTGCAGTGCCACTCCTAGATGGGCCAGGTGTTTGTGTCGGCCACTTGTGTCGCTTAGCTTAGTCACACAGCTACTCATTGCGCCTCTTTTTTTCTTTGCATCATGTGCTGTTTGGGGAGTGTTTTTTGGAAGGGCCATCCTGCGTGACACTGCAGTGCCACTCCTAGATGGGCCAGGTGTTTGTGTCGGCCACTAGGGTCGCTTATCTTAGTCACACAGCTACCTCATTGCGCCTCTTTTTTTCTTTGCATCATGTGCTGTTTGGGGAGTGTTTTTTGGAAGGGCCATCCTGCGTGACACTGCAGTGCCACTCCTAGATGGGCCCGGTGTTTGTGTCGGCCACTTGTGTCGCTTAGCTTAGCCATCCAGCGACCTCGGTGCAAATTTTAGGACTAAAAATAATATTGTGAGGTGTGAGGTGTTCAGAATAGACTGGAAATGAGTGGAAATTATGGTTTTTGAGGTTAATAATACTATGGGATCAAAATGACCCCGAAATTCTATGATTTAAGCTGTTTTTTAGGTTTTTTTGAAAAAAACACCCGAATCCAAAAACACCCGAATCCGACAAAAAAATTTCGGTGAGGTTTTGCCAAAACGCGTCCGAATCCAAAACACGGCGCGGAACCGAATCCAAAACCAAAACACAAAACCCGAAAAATTTCCGGTGCACATCACTACTATTTATATATAGGGCCTCGGAGAGAGATAAAACGGACGGAGATAAAGTACCAGCCAATCAGCTCCTAACTGTCATTTTTTAAACACATCCTGTAACGTGACAGTTAGGAGCTGATTGGCTTGTCCTTTATCTCTGTCCACTTTATCTTCATCCAAGGCTTAGTACATACTAGACCCCAAAGTCACCAAGTCTGTATAATATAACGTTGGCTCTCTGTATATAGACGAGTAAAATAAACGTCTCTGGTTTCCATTTACACAGCAGCCTCTTGTCACAGACGCGGCAGGAAGCATTTACCTGTATTTATATTCATAGGTAGAGAAGTTCTCACCTCCGAGAATAGAACAATACCGCAGAAAATCACAGTCTTGCGTTGCAGATAACCCTCCAGGAATATCTCTTTTCACAGCCGATTTGCTGCTCATTTCCCTTCTTCCTCTCATGTCTGTATTCTGGGGTAACGCAGAGCAATTCCGCCCCTTCTGCTGCCTGCATCGCTTATACACTGACGGATAGATAGTGACGGAACTTTTTGAAATTAGTTTAGAAGAAACTTTGTTGCAGATTTGCTATAAGTGCAGCCCATGCGTCAGTGTTTCATCAGACTCTGGGGCACTACAATGCCCAGCGTGCAAAGAGAACCTGATTAATAAGCACAGTAAGTAATCCATTATTGTCCACACGGAGGGAGGAGTGGTATCAAACCTTCTAGATAAGACAATTAGAGGTTTTACCCACAGCAACCAATCCGATTCAAGCTATCATTTTATAGAATGTACTAGATAAATGTAACTATAGGTGATTGGTTGGTATGGGCGAGAGCTCTACATATTAAGGAGGTACTCTGCGGAGCGTCATACGTGAGGTAGGAGAGGGTCCAGAACAAGCGGTCTCCGTCTCCTGTGATGGGGATAAGGGTGTGAGGCACCAGCTCCCCCGTAACATTCAAAAACTCAATTGCCAAGTTCAAAAAAATCAAAAATCCAAATCACATGAAGCCTCCAAAAAGAAAAAGACCTAGTCCAAGCGTTAGGTCCTTACCATTGGCGGCACAGTGAGTGGGTGGGGCTGCAGCGCAATCTGATATTCACATAGGGGAGCCACCCCAACTGTCACCCATAGCACCACCGCAACTGCCACCCATAGCACCACCCCAACTGTCACCCATACCACCACTGCAACTGCCACCCATACCACAACTGCCACCCATACCACCACCGCAACTGCCACCCATACCACCACAACTGCCACCCATATCACCACCGCAACTGCCACCCATACCACCACCTCAACTGCCACCCATACCACCACTGCAACTACCACCCATAGCACCACCCCAAAAGGTCACCCATACCACCACAACTGCCACCCATACCACCACCACAACTGCCACCCATACCACCACTGCAACTACCACCCATAGCACCACTGCACCTGCCACCCATAGCACCACCCCACCTGCCACCTGGGATCCGGATTGAAAGTCGACAGTAACTAGGTCGACCACTATTGGTCGACAGTAACTAGGTTGACAGGGTGTCTAGGTCGACAGGGTCTTTAGGTCGACATGTTCTAGGTCGACAGGTCAAAAGGTCGACATGAGTTTTTCACAATTTTTTTCTTTTTTTGAACCTTTTCATACTTAACGATCCACGTGGACTACGATTGGAATGGTAATCTGTGCTGAGCGAAGCGGTAGCGGAGCGAAGGCACCATGCCCGAAGCATGGCGAGCGAAGCGAGCCATGCGAGGGGACGCGGTGCACTAATTGGGGTTCCCGGTCACTCTACGAAGAAAACGACACAAAAATAACATTAAAAACTCGTGTCGACCTTTTGACCTGTCGACCTAGAACATGTCGACCTAAAGACCCTGTCGACCTAGGCACCCTGTCGACCTAGATACTGTCGACCAATAGTGGTCGACCTAGACATTGTCGACCTAGTTACTGTCGACTTTCAATACCACACCCCTGCCACCCATAGCACCACCCCAATTGTCACCCATAGCACCACAACTGTCACCCATACCACCACCCCACCTGCCACCCATAGCACCAGCTGCACCACCCCACCTGCCACCCATAGCACCACCCCAACTGTCACCCATACCACCACCCCACCTGCCACCCATAGCACCACCCCACCTGCCACCCATAGCACCACCCCACCTGCCACCCATAGCACCACCCCAACTGTCACCCATACCACCACCCCACCTGCCACCCATAGCACCACCCCACCTGTCACCCATAGCACCACCCCAACTGTCACCCATACCACCACCCCAACTGTCACCCATACCACCCCAACTGTCACCCATACCACCACCCCAACTGTCACCCATACCACCGCTGCAACTACCACCCATAGCACCACCCCACCTGCCACCCATAGCACCACCCCAACTGTCACCCATACCACCACAACTGCTACCCATACCACCACAACTGCCACCCATACCACCACCCCAACTGTCACCCATACCACCACAACTGCACCCATTCCACCACCGCAACTGTCACTCATACCACCACTGCAACTGCCACCCATAGCACAACCCCAACTGCCACCCATTCCACCACCGCAACTGCCAACCATACCACCACTGCAACTGCCACCCATAGCACCACCACAACTGCATACTAGCATACCACCACCGCAACTGCCACTGCAACTAACACCCATTCCACCACCGCAACTGCCACCCACCCATACCACCACCGCAACTGCCACCCATACCACCACTGCAACTACCTCCCATAGCACCACCCCAAAAGGTCACCCATACCACCACAACTGCCACCCATACCACCACCACAACTGCCACCCATACCACCACTGCAACTACCACCCAAAGCACCGCTGCACCTGCCACTCATAGCACCACCCCACCTGCCACCTGGGATCCGGATTGAAAGTCGACAGTAACTAGGTCGACAATGTCTAGGTCGACCACTATTGGTCGACAGTAACTAGGTCGACAGGGTGTCTAGGTCGACAGGGTCTTTAGGTCGACATGTTCTAGGTCGACAGGTCAAAAGGTCAACATGAGTTTTTTAACAAAAAAATCTTTTTTTGAACCTTTTCATACTTAACGATCCACGTGGACTACGATTGGAATGGTAATCTGTGCCGAGCGAAGCGGTAGCGGAGCGAAGGTACCATGCCCGAAGCATGGCGAGCGAAGCGAGCCATGCGAGGGGACGCGGTGCACTAATTGGGGTTCCCGGTCACTCTACGAAGAAAACGACACCAAAATAACATTAAAAACTTGTGTCGACCTTTTGACCTGTCGACCTAGGCCATGTCGACCTAAAGACCCTGTCGACCTAGACACCCTGTCGACCTAGATACTGTCGACCAATAGTGGTCGACCTAGACATTGTCGACCTAGTTACTGTCGACTTTCAATACCACACCCCTGCCACCCATAGCACCACCCCAATTGTCACCCATACCACCACAACTGTCACCCATACCACCACCCCACCTGCCACCCATAGCACCACCCCACCTGCCACCCATAGCACCACCCCAACTGTCACCCATAGCACCATCCCAACTGTCACCCATACCACTGCTGCAACTACCACCCATAGCACCACTGCACCTGCCACCCATAGCACCACCCCACCTGCCACCCATAGCACCACCCCAACTGTCACCCATACCACCACCCCACCTGCCACCCATAGCACTACCCCAACTGTCACCTATACCACCACCCCAACTGTCACCCATACCACCCCAACTGTCACCCATACCACCGCTGCAACTACCACCCATAGCACCACCCCACCTGCCACCCATAGCACCACCCCAACTGTCACCCATACCACCACCCCAACTGTCACCCATACCACCACAACTGCCACCCATACCACCACAACTGCCACCCATACCACCACCCCAACTGTCACCCATACCACCACAACTGCACCCATTCCACCACCACAACTGTCACTCATACCACCACTGCAAGTGCCACCCATAGCACAACCCCAACTGCCACCCATTCCACCACCGCAACTGCCAACCATATCACCACTGCAACTGCCACCCATAGCACAACCCCAACTGCTACCCATTCCACCACCGCAACTGCCAACCATACCACCACTGCAACTGCCACCCATAGCACCACCACAACTGCATACTAGCATACCACCACCGCAACTGCCACTGCAACTAACACCCATTCCACCACCGCAACTGCCACCCACCCATACCACCACCGCAACTGCCACCCATACCAACACCGCAAATGCTGCCAACCATCACTGGCAGTTGGCGTGGCTCCCTGATTTGAATATCTGCACTGCAGCCCCACCTCTTGTGCCGCCACTTTTCCCAGATGATGAGCTCACAGACCTACAGTACTTGGTACATGTTGCTTTGTCACCCAGTCGCCTCGGACAAGAGGGAATATTTTACCTCTTTTCACCCCCTGGGGACTTGAATTTAAAAAAAATGCTATTGGGTGCTTATGTCATGGAAGGAATACTCTCCCCGAATCTGATGTTTCTAGGTCTTGGGGTTTGGCCTGGGCGTTCCAGGACAGTGGTGTGCGTCCCTAGGAACCTTATCTTCAGGCTTTTGCTCAGGCTGTGCTAGTAATGTTAGTTTCTGATGCTTATTTGGACCTGCCTGGCAGATGCCCTATAAATAACACAATATTGGTTATCAAAAGTTTTTTTTTTACATTTTGCATTTAAAATGTTATGTAAAATGCAGTGGATCTCATTACGGCGTATACATTACACCCTGTTTTGGGAATGCTAATGACCGAGTGACTAATGTACACTTATATTAACGATGACGCCAGTGGCGGTGACTGTATAGGAGAAACACAATGTAACGTGGCGCTCCCTGGCCGGTGTCTATCGCCTGTATGCTCCGTCAGGATAGAAGCTGATGCTGGACTGGCTCCTGTACAGGGGGGATTGCTGGAGCGGACTCTGTGTGATCATACTGCCAGGCTGAGTGCTGCCGCTAAGTGAAAGCTTCTATTTAGGGGGCACCGCGGGGTCTCATCAATCAGATCTCACTTTGCCCGGCTCACATTTGTCTCTTCTGTCTGCATCAGCAATAAAAGAAATGTTTTTGTGTCCAGAAAGTGGCAGAACCTGTTTCCAGGCCTTAACCCTTCCATGAGAGTGCGGCGGCGAGGCGCTGTCTAATGATGTCATTCAGGGGAGATAAAGGAATTCTTAGTATGTAGCTCATTTCCTTCTGGCCTATCAGACTGGTCAGTTATCTAATGGCCAGCTGCCGTGCTCACTTCTCTGCGCCAGCAGTCCAGTCACCGCAGCGCCAACATACCCTCCCCCCATCCCTGCGCCGCAGAGCGTAGTGTGCGCAGGTATTACGTAGCTAGTACAATCTACTATACTATATATATTCCAGCCGATTGTTCACTTTTGGCCGTCAAATAAACATAAGCACTGGAACCTGAGGGGGGTCTCTTGCAGGCGCGAGATTTCCGGGCGCAGAGTTTTGATTATTTTTCTGGGCGCTCGATTCTTATTTGAGCACCTCCTGAGAACAACTAATTTCTCCTAAAATCTTTATTTTTAGGAAAAATTAGCGTGCTTTGCTTCAGAACCCCAAGGCAGCCCCCCCCCCCCCCCCCCAAATGACTAATTAAGCATTTGGAAGTTTTACAATTAGCTTAATTAGTCCTTAACTACTCACCTTCTGCAGCGCTGTCTTCTTCCTCCGGATCCCGACAGGCTGGTCTTTTGCAGCGGCGGTGTGTGTAAGTATGTGTGAGTGTGTGTGAGACGCCTGTGACCCCTTGTGTGTGTGTGACCGGTGGTAGCTGCAGGGAGAACTACATCTCCCAGCAACCATCTCCCCTCCCAGCGGCCTCCTCCCCTCCCAGCATCCTCCTTCACAGTGGAAAGATGGAGGGGAGCCGCGGAGACCACTAGTCTGGCCTGCTCACACAGGTAAGTACCCGCCTGCATCTTTTTTCTTGCTCCGCAGGAATTTTTGCCCCCCCAAAAAACCTGCGTGCAATTTTTTAAAATTGGATACAGCGGGTATCAAGAGCGCACATACCTGCAGCAATCCAAAATTGGGCACGAGGTCCACAAGTTACTTTTGCGGGCACATTCTCACACCTAATTGGATATGCCCCATAGAGGGACTCAGGGGGTCATTCCAAGTTGATCGCTCACTAGCAACTTTTTGCAACACTGCGATCAGGTCAAAACTCGGCAAAACTACACATGTGTATGCACCGCAATGCGCAGGCGCGTCGTATGGGTACAAAGTGGATCGGTGCTGGGCGATGGATTTAACGAAGAATCCATTCGCACAACGGCGGATGGCAAGGAGATTGACAGGAAGAGGGCGTTTGTGGGAAAAACACAGGCGTGTCCGGGCGTTTGCAGGGCGGATGTCTGACGTCAATTCCGGGGTCCGGACAGGCTGAAGTGATCGCAGCGGCTGAGTAAGTTCAGAGCTACTTAAAAACTGCACAAACTGTTTTTGTACCGCTCGGTTGCACAGGCATTCGCAAAAAGTTGCTAGCAATCGATCAACTCGGAATGACCTCAGAGCTGTCGCATTATAATAGTGAGAAGATGCGGAACACGCGTCACGCTTTCGTTCTTCCTCTCGGATCCACAGATCGCACCCGTGCACGGGAGGTGACGACATTGTGCAAACTCTGGATCCCAATGCCGGGTGTGGTTCATCAAATCGACAGTGTCTAGGTCGACAATGTTTAGGTCGACCACTATAGGTCGACAGTCACTAGGTCAACATGGATGGAAGGTCGACAAGATTTCTAGGTCGACATGTGCTAGGTCGACAGGTCTAAAGGTCGACATGAGGATTATTATTTTTTGGTGTCGTTTTCTTCGTAGAGTGACCGGGATCCCAAATTAGGGCACCGCGTCCCCTCGCATGGCTCGCTTCGCTCGCCATGCTTCGGGCATGGTGCCTTCGCTCCGCTGCCGCTTCGCTCGGCACACTTTACCGTTCCAATCGTAGTCCACGTGGATCGTTAAGTATGAAAAAATGCAAATAAAGAAAAAAAAATTGAAAAACTCATGTCGACCTTTAGACCTGTCGACCTAGCACATGTCGACCTAGAAACCCTGTCTACCTTCCATCCATGTCGACCTAGTGACTGTCGACCTATAGTGGTCGACCTAAACATTGTCGACCTAGACACTGTCGATCTTCAGACCGGATCCCCCCAATGCCGTACAAGAAGATGGGGTGGAGCGCCGCCATCCAACGGCCGCCGCCAAATCTTGTGTCAGAGTGGGCACAGCGAGACACTGTCCTGAGTAAATCTCCGACCAGTTCAGGGGTTTGGGGCTCCGCAGAGCAAACAGGCCGATTTCCCGCACACAGCCAGCCTTTGTCCGCAGCCGTCAGGCCCCCTGCAATCTTCCACGGCTATCTCCAGTCAGTGCGAGAAGGGAAGTCTATTGCACGAGGGCCTAACAAAAGAGGTCTTTCTTCCCGCCTGTGTATATATTTATCCTGCTTCCCCCTCAGCCGCTTCCTCCCCAGCTAAATACATGTCTGGAATGACTCACTAAACAAAGGAGTTATAACTTCCTAACGAGACCTGTTACCCATCCCGGCTAAACCTGGGCAGCCGGTAACGTCGCCCGCTAACCATGACCAGATTACCATGTCGGTACAGATCAGATATGTCAGCAAACGTTTGCCCAGCACGACGCTGCAAATTGTGAGCGGGGCCGCAGTGGATATCGTCATTTAACATCGTATCATTAGGCTAATGTATAGTGATCAATGAAGAGCAGGGCGGCCTGACATGGATTTATTCATTGAACGCGGGAAACCGCTCCTTTAAACTGAACTTTGATACGTTACTATAGAGTCGTTTGTTGTAGCCGCAGAATCTCGCAGAACGATAACAGGATAAGACAAAGAAGAGAAAGATAGGGAATCGTCTGACAGGGTGCGAATATATGTAAATGTTGCCGCGCTCACCGTACGGAGGACACGAAACAAAACACAACTGGGACAGCAGATTTTGTTTTTGGTAATTTAGGATCTTACATTGATTTTCCTCCCGGTCGGCGTTGGTGCAGTAAACAAACATATGTTCCTTGTGTGATATAGAACGAGCGCGTCGCATAAGGCGCTGTACATTCAGTTATCTTCCCTTGTTAGCTGGAGGAATGGAAGGATTTCAGGGTAATGGTCGCCACGCGGGTCTGTACATAAATGTGACCGAATGGATGAATTACGTGACATGCCGTGACCAGCGCAACATCTAACGCATTCAGACCGGACAATGCAACGTGGCGCAGCATGTGTACCCCCGAAGGTGCGCAATGGGTATGACGCATAATCAGTGTACAATACCAAAAGGAAAAACAGCGCAGTTCTGAGCACACCCATTGCGCAGACTGTCGTGGCACGCGGCACAGACAGCAATACGCTCAGAATGTTTTCTATCTAGAGTGGAATTAGGGGGAAGACTGACGGTGGCTATACATTAAGCCGCGGTATCGCATGCAGCCTCGCATGCGATACCATGGCAACTCCCCGCCGGCGGCTATATCGCATACGATACATCATCTACGGTCATTTTGCATACGATGTTTCGCATGCAATCCCATTCACTGCTCCGGGATACGATGTATGCTTGCTGTTGCAGTGACAATCGCCAGATCCGATACGCACGGGACAGCGCATCGGATCGGAATCAGAAGTAAATGACACACAATATGACACTTTTCATGCGATTTATCGGCCCAGTGGGTCGAAATCGTGTAGAAAAGGGACAAATCGTACTGGTGTATGGGGGCCTGGAGTGCAGCTGTTTATCTCTTTGCTTCTTATAGACATCTGCCTGACATGGAGCATAGGTAACATCACAGACATGTAGAACTGGTCTTCCAGAATAAAACCTTTATTGAAAAAACAGACAAAAACACCCACATATACAGCCACACGTATACAGCCACACATGTACAGCCACACGTTTACCCCCACACATACAGCCACACGTATACAGCCACACATATACAGCCACACGTATACAGCCACACATATACAGCCACACGTTTACCCCCACACATACAGCCACACGTATACAGCCACACATATACAGCCACACATACAGTATACAGCCACACGTATACATTCACACATATACAGCCACACATATACAGCCACACGTATACAGCCACACATATACAGCCCACGTTTACCCGCACACATACAGCCACACGTATACAGCCACACATATACAGCCACACGTTTACCCCCACACATACAGCCACACGTATACAGCCACACATATACAGCCACACATACAGTATACAGCCACACGTATACATTCACACATATACAGCCACACATATACAGCCACACGTATACAGCCACACATATACAGCCCACGTTTACCCGCACACATACAGCCACACGTATACAGCCACACATATAGAGCCACACGTATACAGCCACACGTATACAGTCACACGTATACAGCCACACATATACAGTCACATGTATACAGCCACACATACAGTATACAGCCACACGTATACAGCCACACGTATACAGTCACATGTATACAGCCACACATATACAGCCACACGTATACAGCCACACATATACAGTCACAAGTATACAGCCACACATTTACCCCCACACATACAGCCACACGTATACAGCCACACATATACAGCCACACGTATACAGCCACACGTATACAGCCACACGTATACAGTCACATGTATACAGCCACACGTATACAGCCACACGTATACAGCCACACGTATACAGCCAAACATATACAGTCACACGTATACAGCCACACGTATACAGCCACACATATACAGCCAGAAATATACAGCCACACGTTTACCCCCACACATACAGCCACACGTATACAGCCACACGTATACAGCCACATATACAGCCACACGTATACAGTCACACGTATACAGCCACACGTATACACTTCACACATATACAGCCACATATACAGCCACACGTATACAGTCACACGTGTACAGCCGCACGTTTTCAGCCAAACGTATACAGCCACACGTATACAGCTACGTGTATACAGCCCACATATACAGACACACACATACAGTCACACACGCAGCCACACACATGCAGCCACACCCATACAGTCACACATGTACAGCCCACACAGAAAATCAAACGTATACAGACCACATATACAGCCACACGTATATAGTCACACGTATACAGCCACACATACAGTATACACGTATACAGCCACACATACAGTATACAGCCCACATATACAGCCACACGTATACAGCCCACATATACAGCCACACATATACAGCCACACGTATGCAGCCCACATACTGTATACAGCCCACATATACAGCCACACGTATACAGCCCACATATACAGCCACACATACAGTATACACGTTTACAGCCACACATACATATATACAGCCACACGTATGCAGCTCATATACAGCCACACGTATACAGCCACACATATACAGCACACATATCCAGCCACACATATACAGCACACATATCCAGCCACACATACACAGTCACACATATACAGCCACACATATACATGCACACGTATACAGCCAACATATACAGCCAACATATACAGCCACACATATACAGCCACACGTATACAGCCACACATATACAGCCACATGTGTGCAACCACACATATACAGCCACACGTATACTTTTAGGCAGCAGGATGGGGGTTAGGATTAGGCAGCGGGATGGGGTTTAGGATTAAGCAGCGGGATGGGGGTTAGGATTAGGCAGCGGGATGGGGGTTTGGATTAAACAGCGGGATGGGGGTTTGGATTAGGCAGCGGGATGGAGGTTAGGATTAGGTAGCAGGTTGGGGGATAGGATTAGGCAGCGGGATGGGGGTTAGGATTAGGCAGCGGGATGGGGATAGGATTAGGCAGCGGGATGAGGGATAGGATTAGGCAGCGGGATGGGGGTTTGGGCAGCGGGATGAAGGATAGCATTAGGCAGCGGGATAGGATTAGGCAGCGGGATGGGGGTTAGGATTAGGCAGCGGGATGGGGGTTAGGATTAGGCAGCGGGATGGGGGTTAGGATTAGGCAGCGGGATGGGGGTTAGGATTAGGCAGCGGGATGGGGGATAGGATTAGGCAGCGGGATGAGGGATAGGATTAGGCAGCGGGATGGGTGATAGGATCAGGCAGTGGGATGGGGGTTAGGATTAGGCAGCGGGATGGGGGTTAGGATTAGGCAGCGGGATGGGGATAGGATTTGGCAGCGGGATGGGGTATAGGATTAGGCAGCGGGATGGGGGTTAGGACTAGGCAGCGGGATGGGGGATAGGATTAGGCAGTGGGATGGGGATAGGATTTGGCAGAGGGATGGGGGTTAGGATTAGGCAGCGGGTTGGGGGATAGGATTAGGCACCGGGATGGGGGTTAGGATTAGGCATCGGGATGGGGGTTAGGTTTAGGCAGCGGGATGGGGACAGGATAAGGCAGCGGGATAGGATTAGGCAGCGGGATGGGGGATAGGATTTGGCAGCGGGATGGGGGATAGGATTTAGCAGCAGGATGGGGGTTAGGATTAGGCAGCGGGATGGGGGATAGGATTAGGCAGCGGGATGGGGGTTAGGATTAGGCAGCGGGATGGGGGATAGGATTAGGCAGCGGGGTTAGGATTAGGCAGCGAGATGGGGGTTAGGATTAGTCAGCGGGATGGGGGTTAGGTTTAGGCAGCGGGATGGGGGATAGGATTTGGCAGCGGGATGGGGAATAGGATTTAGCAGCGGGATGGGGGTTAGGATTAGGCAGCGGGATGGGGGATAGGATTAGGCAGCGGGATGGGGGTTAGGATTAGGCAGCGGGATGGGGGATAGGATTAGGCAGCGAGGTTAGGATTAGGCAGCGGGATGGGGGTTAGGATTAGGCAGCGGGATGGGGGATAGGATTAGGCAGCGGGATGGGGGATAGGTTTAGGCAGCGGGATGGGGGATAGGATTAGGCAGCGGGATGGGGGTTAGGATTAGGCAGCGGGATAGGATTAGGCAGCGGGATGGGGGATAGGATTTGGCAGCGGGATGGGGGTGAGGATTAGGCAGCGGGATGGGGGATAGGATTAGGCAGCGGGATAGGATTAGGCAGTGGGATAGGGGATAGGATTACGCAGCGGGATGGGGGTTAGGATTAGGCAGCGGGATAGAAACATAGAAACATAGAATTTGACGGCAGATAAGAACCACTTGGCCCATCTAGTCTGCCCCTTTTTTATTTTATCCTTTAGGCAATCTCAACCCTTTTTTAACCTTAATTCTTTGTAAGGATATTTATATGCCTGTCCCAAGCATGTTTAAATTGCGCTACAGTCTTAGCCTCTGATTAGGATTAGGCAGCGGGATGGGGGTTAGGATTAGGCAGCGGGATGGGGGATAGGATTAGGCAGCGGGATGGGGGTTAGGATTAGGCAGCGGGATGGGGGATAGGATTAGGCAGCGGGATGGGGGTTAGGATTAGGCAGCGGGATGGGGGATAGGATTAGGCAGCGGGATGGGGGTTAGGATTAGGCAGCGGGATGGGGGATAGGATTAGGCAGTGGGATAGGATTAGGCAGCGGGATGGGGGTTAGGATTAGGCAGCGGGATGGGGGATAGGATTACGCAGCGGGATGGGGGTTAGGATTAGGCAGCGGGATGGGGGTTAGGATTAGGCAGCGGGATGGGGGTTAGGATTAGGCAGCGGGATGGGGTTTAGGATTAGGCAGCGGGATGGGGGATAGGATTAGGCAGCGGGATGGGGGATAGGATTAGGCAGCGGGATGGGGGTTAGGATTAGGCAGCGGGATGGGGGATAGGATTAGGCAGCGGGATTGGGGGTTAGGATTAGGCAGCGGGATGGGGGATAGGATTAGGCAGCGGGATTGGGGGTTAGGATTAGGCAGCGGGATGGGGGTTAGGATTAGGCAGCGGGATGGGGGTTAGGATTAGGCACCTCTACAGGGGGTTAGGGTTAGGCACTGAGGGGGGGGGATAGGGTTGGGCTGCGGGAAGGGTGGTTTAGGGTTAGGAGGGTGGGGAGAGGGGAAACACCCCTTACTCACCCCTGTCTGTCTTCTCATCAGGGGGATCTCTGTGTCGATATTACGATCGCCGGGATCCCCTGCGTCGGCAATTCATATCAATATCCCCATATTAGTGTGTTATTTTATTGCATTCTATATTTTCATTTTATTATTCTATGTTACGTTATAGTATTCTATATTTACATATTAATTATTATTATTATTATTATTATTATTATTAGTAATAATACACATAGAATGTGACGGCAGATAAGAGCCACTTGGCCCATCTAGTCTCCCCCTTTATTATCCTTATGGTAACCTTAGACCCTATTTGATCCTTAGTTCTGTCTATCCCATGCATGTTACATTGCTTTACTGACAGCTGCAGCGCCATCCACAGTGTGCAGGGGGGAGCTGGCCAGGACACATGAACACACATGTTCTATGTAACACGTGTCCTGGCTTCCTTCCCCGGGGACCCGCCCCCGCCGCAGCACTGAACTCACTGGTCAGCCTGTCAATCAACATTTAGTGCTGTCGGACTGCTGTGAAGCCAGCCAATGGGAGTCCGGGGGCGGGCCAATGATGATTGACAGGCTGAGCAGTGTGTCCCGTGCTGCGGCGGATCGTAGTAAATTCATGAAAAGGCCTATTCAATTGTCCGCAAAAGTGGATTATTTCAATTCACCAGCTCTAAGCAGGTGATAAACTTGAGGAAAATCCCTATTTTAAGGTAAAAATGTGGGACACCCCCTGAATAACTAATTAGACACTTAGAAGTTTTTAATAATTTATGATTGCCCAATAATTACATGTCAATATTGGGGTGAGAAGTGCAAAATGATGGAAATTGGGGTACAAGGTATGGGACAGGTATATTGAGTGGGACGAGGGGCAGTACGGACGGTGTCATGGTTAGCATTCCCTGGCGCACAGCACTGGGGTCATGGGTTTGATTCCCATCATGGCCATATCTGTGTGGAGTTTGTATATTCTCCCCGTACATGTGTGGGTTTCTTCCTAGTACTCCGCTTTCCTCCCACAATCCAAAAATGTACTGGTAGGTTAATTGGATCCCAGCAAAATTAACCCTAGTGTGTGATTGTGTATGTGAACATGTGATAGGGAAAATAGATTGCAAGCTCCACTGTGAATGGGCAAAAATTCTCTGTAAAGTGCCGCAGAATAAGGGGGTCATTCCGAGTAGATCGTAGCTGTGCTAAATTTAGCACACCTACGATCATTCACACTGACATGCGGGGGGACGCCCAGCACAGGGCTAGCGATGCCTTTGTACTTCAGGAGTAGCTCCCGACCGGCGCAGCTTTAGCGTGCTGGCCGGGAGCTACTCGTCGCTCCCCGGCCTGCAGCAGCTACGTGTGACGTCACGCAGCCACCGCGGCCCGCGTTGGCCGGATGACTCCCCCTAAACGGCGGCTCAATGCCGCCGTCCAGCCCCCTCCCGCCTCTGTCTCAGAGGCGATCACTAGGCAACGACGGCTGCCATGCGCCGGCGCACTGCGGCACCGGCGCATGCACAGTTCCGACCCGATCGCTGCGCTGCGACAAACTGCAGCGACCGATTGGGTCGGAATGACCCCCTATGTGTGCACTATGGGGGTCATTCCGAGTTGTTCGCTCGTTATTTTTTTCTCGCAACGGAGCGATTAGTCGCTAATGCGCATGCGCAATGTCCGCAGTGCGACTGCGCCAAGTAAATTTGCTATGCAGTTAGGTATTTTACTCACGGCATTACGAGGTTTTTTCTTCGTTCTGGTGATCGTAATGTGATTGACAGGAAGTGGGTGTTTCTGGGCGGAAACTGGCCGTTTTATGGAAGTGTGTGAAAAAACGCTGCCGTTTCTGGGAAAAACGCGGGAGTGGCCAGAGAAACGGAGGAGTGTCTGGGCGAACGCTGGGTGTGTTTGTGACGTCAAACCAGGAACGACAAGCACTGAACTGATCGCAGTTGCCGAGTAAGTCTGGAGCTACTCAGAAACTGCACAGAGAAGTCTATTCGCAATTCTGCTAATCTTTCGTTCGCAATTTTAATATGCTAAGATTCACTCCCAGTAGGCGGCGGCTTAGCGTGTGCAAAGCTGCTAAAAGCAGCTTGCGAGCGAACAACTCGGAATGACCCCCTATATAAATAACTAATACAGGTTGAGTATCCCATATCCAAATATTCCGAAATACGGACTTTTTTGAGTGAGAGTGAGATAGTGAAACCTTTGTTTTTCGATCACTCAATGTACACAAACTTTGTTTAATACACAAAGTTATTAAAAATATTGTATTAAATGGCCTTCAGGCTGTGTGTATAAGGGCCCTCATTCCGAGTTGTTCGCTCGGTATTTTTCATCGCATCGCAGTGAAAATCCGCTTAGTACGCATGCGCAATGTTCGCACTGCGACTGCGCCAAGTAACTTTACTATGAAGAAAGTATTTTTACTCACGGCTTTTTCTTCGCTCCGGCGATCGTAATGTGATTGACAGGAAATGGGTGTTACTGGGCGGATACACGGCGTTTCAGGGGCGTGTGGCTGAAAACGCTACCGTTTCCGGAAAAAACGCAGGAGTGGCCGGGGAAACGGTGGGAGTGCCTGGGCGAACGCTGGGTGTGTTTGTGACGTCAACCAGGAACGACAAGCACTGAAATGATCGCACAGGCAGAGTAAGTCTGGAGCTACTCTGAAACTGCTAACTCGTTTGTAATCGCAATATTGCGCGTACGTCGGTCGCAATTTTAAGAAGCTAAGATTCACTCCCAGTAGGCGGCGGCTTAGCGTGTGTAACTCTGCTACATTCGCCTTGCGAGCGAACAACTCGGAATGAGGGCCGAGGTGTATATGAAACATAAATGCATTCTGTGCTTAGATTTAGGTCCCATCACCATGATATCTCATTATGGTATGCAATTATTCCAAAATACGGAAAAATCCCATATCCAAAATACCTCTGGTCCCGAGCATTTTGGATAAGGGATACTCAACCTGTAATAACAATAATAATAATAATAATAATAATAATAATAATAATAATAATAATAAGTGTTTTTAGACTTGCAGATGAGTTATAAATCTGTTTCCATTTTCTTTAAAGTCCCCTAAAATGACCCCAATAAATACTTATACCCATGTTTATGTAACTCACATTTCATTTTAGCGCTTATTTTGCTGGGGTGGGGGAGGGGGAAGAAGCTTTCTATAATTTTTTTTACATTGAAACAAAATGCATATTACAGCCATTTGACCTTATTTAAGTACCAGAAAGACTTTTATTATAACTAATAATAAACTTTTATACTATTATCCGATGTTAGTTTCGCTGTTTTTGGGGGTGCGGACAGATTTAACCATTCCTTTGCTTTTCTCTGCCAGCAAAAATGTTCACAGAAATCCACTTTTGCAAATTTACAATTAAATAGGGCAAATCGCTGGAGCGCGCATACCCGTAAAAATCCTATTCTTGCAGCAAAAAAAGCGTAAGTTGCGAAAACAGAAATCGCAGTAAATTACTGCGATTTTGCGGCTGATTGAATTCGGCCCATAGAACGTGTTTGCTACAGATCACTAGTTATTGACGTACTCTCTGTCCTATGAACGTCCCTTGTACCCGGCGTTACCGGTGAGGACGCTGCGTGATTTATATCTACGCGGCTCATTCTTCAGTGATAAAAATGACGATACAGGATTAAAAAAATACAAAAAACTTTGTTGGTGCGAATAACAATCCGGCGAGAACGTCGCCATTCCGGTCTCCACCGCGAGATCTTCTGGAATTTGCTCCAGCTCCGTTTGATTTTCAGTCCATTCCCTGGAGGTTCCCCGCCACCTCTTCTGCTCCTTGTGTGATGTGCGGGGACAGGAGACGGGGAACTTGGGAAGCAGCCAAGATCCAAAATGTCATCTCGCTGGGTCCCGGCTGATATTTACGTCCTGGGAAGTAACTGTATGTGATTTGGTAGTAAGGAAGCCGGCGATATTGCTGACCTAATCCTTCCCCTGCTCCTAATCCGCTGCCTCCTGATGGAATCACTCATTGTCCGGCGTTCCCCGTTGTGTAATCTGGGCGCAGAGGGACGTGCTCGGGATTACTGCAATCATTCCTTGCAGAAAGGACGGGGCCTGGATCCCCGCAGCAGATTGTTCTTATAAGTGGATTTAGCATTACGGCATGGAAACCGCGGTGCTTCAGACAAGACACGGGATTGCTTAGCCGGTGCGTAGGAAGATGCATAATTCATGTGTATAAATAATAATTATAATATAAATGTATCTTCCACCTTTGACACTGGAGACGGTGTACGGAAGAGCGTTTGCTAGGGTTTCTGTTAATCACAAGGCCACGCACGCACCCCGACAGACTAAATAACATGAAGTAATATACAGGTGTGTCCTCACCTGCCTAGCATTTGTGCGCCATATGGTGAGAAACGGGTGGCGCAATTTAAATGCTCTGCCGCAAGTAGCGATCCCCGTATTTGCATACTTTTTCCTGAATCCTAATTTTATGCGCATCATGGCCGCATGCAAAGGGGGAGATTTATCAAAGCTTGACAAGAGATAAAAAGGAGAGCGATAAACTACCAGCCAATCAGCTCCTAATTGCCGTGGCGCTGGTCACTCCTATCAGTCCCCTGGGCCTAATTCAGTAAGGATTGCATTTGCAAAACTGCTGGCAATCCTTAGCAATGGAAATGCAGGAGGAGGTGCTCAGCCGGATTAATTCTGGGTGGGGTGCCGACACCCACAAATAATTTTTTCTCCAAATTTTACCAAGTTTAACTTAAAAAGTTGCAGTACCGCCGCTGACCAGGAGGAAGCGACACAGAGCATCTCTTTTCAAACTGTAGTCATTGAACAATGGAGGTCATTCCGAGTCGTTCGCTCGGAAAATTTCTTCGCATCGCAGCATTTTTCCGCTTAGTGCGCATGCGCAATGTCCGCACTGCGACTGCGCCAAGTAAATTTGCTATGAAGTTTGGATTTTTACTCACGGCTTTTTCTTCGCTCAGGCGATCGTAGTGTGATTGACAGGAAATGGGTGTTACTGGGCGGAAACAGGCCGTTTTATGGGCGTGTGAGAAAAAACGCTACCGTTTCCGGAAAAAACGCGGGAGTGGCTGGAGAAACGGAGGAGTGTCTGGGCGAATGCTGGGTGTGTTTGTGACGTCAAACCAGGAACGATAAGCACTGAACTGATCGCAGATGCCGAGTAAGTCTGAAGCTACTCAGAAACTGCTACGAGGTGTGTAATCGCAATATTGCGAATCTTTCGTTCGCAATTTTAAGAAGCTAAGATTCACTCCCAGTAGGCGGCGGCTTAGCGTGTGCAATACTGCTAAAATCGCCTTGCGAGCGAACAACTCGGAATGAGGGCCAATGTTTGTAGACTATTCTAGGGCAGTATTGGTGCTGGTGGAACAATGCTTTGTACTAATCCTGGTTTTATATCCAGAGCTCGTCATTGGGTCCGGGGGACCTCAGGACCAATCACGCAGATACGAGAACAGTAAATGCTGCCTTGTAATATGCAGGCGCTGTCAGCGGATTATTGCTACCATGTTATTTGTCATTGGCCTTCATTGAGCTGACTGGAACGCGGTTTATCCAGTGTTGAACAATTGTATCCTGTACAGTCAGGGGCAAATACCTGGAGATCTGATCAATTATAACCCAAATGTAAATTTATATGAAGTCATCTCACAAACATTACAATGATTGGACAGAGAGACGTGAGCGGGGCAGGGCCAATGTAGGACGGTAGAGTATAGAATGTAAGCTTTGTGGGCAAGGGCCTCTCTCTGTGTGTCGCAGACTTTAATCATGTGCATCTGTAGTAGAGATGAGCGGGTTCGGTTCCTCGGAATCCGAACCCGCCCGAACTTCATGTTTTTTTTCACGGGTCCGAGCGACTCGGATCTTCCCGCCTTGCTCGGTTAACCCGAGCGCGCCCGAACGTCATCATGACGCTGTCGGATTCTCGCGAGACTCGGATTCTATATAAGGAGCCGCGCGTCGCCGCCATTTTCACACGTGCATTGAGATTGATAGGGAGAGGACGTGGCTGGCGTCCTCTCCATTTAGATTAGAAGAGAGAGAGTGAGATTGATTTGAGACAGAGACACTTGATTTACTGGAGCTTAGGAGTACTGTAGAGAGTGCAGAGTTTAGTAGTGACTGACCACAGTGACCACCAGACAGTGCAGTTTTATTTAATATAATCCGTTCTCTGCCTGAAAAAAACGATACACAGTGACTCAGTCACATACCATATCTGTGTGCACTGCTCAGCCCAGTGTGCTGCATCATCTATGTATATATCTGACTGTGCTCACACAGCTTATAATTGTGGGGGAGACTGGGGAGCAGTGCCAGTTATAGGTTATAGCAGGAGCCAGGAGTACATATTATTAAAATTAAACAGTGCACACTTTTGCTGCAGGAGTGCCACTGCCAGTGTGACTGACCAGTGACCTGACCACACTGACCACCAGTATAGTTAGTAGTATACTATATTGTGATTGCCTGAAAAAGTTAAACACTCGTCGTGTGACTTGTGTGGTGTTTTTTTTTTTATTCTATAAAAAACTCATTCTGCTGACAGACAGTGTCCAGCAGGTCCGTCATTATATAATATATACCTGTCCGGCTGCAGTAGTGATATATATATATTTTTTATATCATTATTTATCATCCAGTCGCAGCAGACACAGTACGGTAGTTCACGGCTGTAGCTACCTCTGTGTCGGCACTCGGCAGTCCATCCATAATTGTATACCACCTACCCGTGGTTTTTTTTTCTTTCTTCTTTATACATACATACTACATCTCTTTATCAACCAGTCTATATTAGCAGCAGACACAGTACAGTAGTCCACGGCTGTAGCTACCTCTGTGTCGGCACTCGGCAGTCCATCCATAATTGTATACCACCTACCCGTGGTTTTTTTTTCTTTCTTCTTTATACATACATACTACATCTCTTTATCAACCAGTCTATATTAGCAGCAGACACAGTACAGTAGTCCACGGCTGTAGCTACCTCTGTGTCGGCACTCGGCAGTCCATCCATAATTGTATACCACCTACCCGTGGTTTTTTTTTCTTTCTTCTTTATACATACATACTACATCTCTTTATCAACCAGTCTATATTAGCAGCAGACACAGTACAGTACGGTAGTCCATGGCTGTAGCTACCGCTGTGTCGGCACTCGGCAGTCCATCCATAATTGTATACCACCTACCCTTGTTTTTTTTTTTTTTTCTTCTTTATACATACATACTACATCTCTTTATCAACCAGTCTATATTAGCAGCAGACACAGTACAGTAGTCCACGGCTGTAGCTACCTCTGTGTCGGCACTCGGCAGTCCATCCATAATTGTATACCACCTACCCGTGGTTTTTTTTTCTTTCTTCTTTATACATACATACTACATCTCTTTATCAACCAGTCTATATTAGCAGCAGACACAGTACAGTAGTCCACGGCTGTAGCTACCTCTGTGTCGGCACTCGGCAGTCCATCCATAATTGTATACCACCTACCCGTGGTTTTTTTTTCTTTCTTCTTTATACATACATACTACATCTCTTTATCAACCAGTCTATATTAGCAGCAGACACAGTACAGTACGGTAGTCCACGGCTGTAGCTACCTCTGTGTCGGCACTCGGCAGTCCGTCCATAATTGTATACCACATACCCGTGGTTTTTTTTTCTTTCTTCTTTAAACATACATACTACATCTCTTTATCAACCAGTCTATATTAGCAGCAGACACAGTACAGTAGTCCACGGCTGTAGCTACCTCTGTGTCGGCACTCGGCAGTCCATCCATAATTGTATACCACCTACCCGTGGTTTTTTTTTCTTTCTTCTTTATACATACATACTACATCTCTTTATCAACCAGTCTATATTAGCAGCAGACACAGTACAGTACGGTAGTCCACGGCTGTAGCTACCTCTGTGTCGGCACTCGGCAGTCCGTCCATAATTGTATACCACCTACCCGTGGTTTTTTTTTCTTTCTTCTTTATACATACTACATCTCATTATCATCCAGTCTATATTAGCAGCAGACACAGTACGGTAGTCCACGGCTGTAGCTACCTCTGTGTCGGCACTCGGCAGTCCGTCCATAATTGTATACCACCTACCCGTGGTTTTTTTTCTTTCTTCTTTATACATACTACATCTCACTGCAGTGCCACTCCTAGATGGGCCCGGTGTTTGTGTCGGCCACTAGGGTCGCTTATCTTACTCACACAGTCAGCTACCTCATTGCGCCTCTTTTTTTCTTTGCGTCATGTGCTGTTTGGGGAGGGTTTTTTGGAAGGGACATCCTGCGTGACACTGCAGTGCCACTCCTAGATGGGCCCGGTGTTTGTGTCGGCCACTAGGGTCGCTTATCTTACTCACACAGCTACCTCATTGCGCCTCTTTTTTTCTTTGCGTCATGTGCTGTTTGGGGAGGGTTTTTTGGAAGGGACATCCTGCGTGACACTGCAGTGCCACTCCTAGATGGGCCCGGTGTTTGTGTCGGCCACTAGGGTCGCTTATCTTACTCACACAGCGACCTCGGTGCAAATTTTAGGACTAAAAATAATTTTGTGAGGTGTGAGGTATTCAGAATAGACTGAAAATGAGTGTAAATTATGGTTTTTGAGGTTAATAATACTTTGGGATCAAAATGACCCCCAAATTCTATGATTTAAGCTGTTTTTTAGGGTTTTTTGAAAAAAACACCCGAATCCAAAACACACCCGAATCCGACAAAAAAAATTCGGTGAGATTTTGCCAAAACGCGGTCGAACCCAAAACACGGCCGCGGAACCGAACCCAAAACCAAAACACAAAACCCGAAAAATTTCCGGCGCTCATCTCTGATCTGTAGTGTTGTGTTCTTGTATGTGTCTGACGGCCCTTGCGTCTTGTACTGTTGCTAGATCATCCAGGCCGTTTGGCGGCGCTAAGGAACCCTCGTGGCGCCTTATAAATGAGTGTTATTATTATTAATGACGCCTCCTGCGACTTTTGTATATTTTTGCGCAGTTGCTGCGTACAAAGCTGCTGCAACATTTGCGTCCGCATCTGCATCAGGGCCACAGAGCGAAGTTATGAAGGAAACCGCACACTTGCAAGATGACGCGTTCTGCCGCAATGGCGCTTATTACAGGCTCCAGCAAAAAACGAATCACAAACTGATTAAAACTAACAAGTGCAGACACATACGGGTAGGTCAACTGGCGTCGGGCAGCAGAACCCCTGTCTGGAATTTAGAGCGTAAGCTCTAGTGGGCAGTGGTACCGTAGATGTGAATGATTATTCACTGTACAACGTTATGTACTATGGTGGTGCTACTGTATATTAATAATTGGGTATTACATTGGCAGGAGCTCCTGGTGGCATCTACAACGACAGTGCCATCTGCTATGCCACGTTCCATCCGCATAAACTGTAAATAATAGGAAAGAATCATTCTGGGACACAATGGAGCCAATCGCGGTAGAATCACTAGGAAATGGTCGCAGGAGTGATACCGCTACTATCGGCAAAGCTGTAATTTCATGGAAAACCCCATTGTCTCAGATTTCCCTCCTGTAACGCTGGAGCCGACAAGAGAAAACAGGAAAGTTAGAGGGTGAATTATTCCCCGGCAGGAGCTGCTCTGGAAACGGAGGACCTGGGGGAATATTTATTAGTGATAATTATCATTTCTTATTGTTGTTTATCACTGCCATTTGGAATTTATGGGGTAATTCAGACCCGTTCGATCCTCTGCGAACTTGCAGAGGTCTGCAAACAGATAGCATCCGCCCAGATAGAGTGCCCGCCTCGTGCAAGTCTGCGTACGTCGTGCGAAAAGCTTTGCAAGCGCCGGCCAGCTGCAAATCCGTTCACAACTCACTCAGCATTGAATGATTTTTCCAGGGACGTGCGGTGAGCTAAAAGGCTAAGGAGGCACTAGCTAGCACCAGAGCCAGATTTACACACAAAATATGAGCCAAAGGGTACATCTGGGCATTATACACATGTGCAGCAGTATAAACTCCTGGAAATTTGGTGAGTTTTGATCAGAGATGTGCGGAAAAGATAAGCAGGTGAGGCACTGCCTCACCTGCCATAGACTTTTTAGTCCACGGTTTTGGCTATAAAAATGATTAGAATAATGCAAAGAAGATATTTCAAACATAGTCTTTGTATTTTTCATATACTTTATACAATCAAAACTCTGATACAAACGTAAGTATGACAGGAAAGGCTCACCTGCCTCACCCCACCGCACGTCACTGGATTGTGTGCAGTGTGTGCGCAGCCCAGGACTTACTCCTACAGTGCGATAGAATCAGGCTGATCGGGGCCGGAGCTGACGCCACACACCCTCCCTGAAAACGCTTGGGTACGCCTGCGTTTTCCCTGACACTCCCAGAAAACGGCCAGTTACCACCCACAAACGTCCTCTTCCTGTCACTCACCTTGCGTACGCCTAGCGATCAAAAAAGTTACTGGATTTTTTTGCAGTTTGGCCTCATGCGTGCAGGTCTCAGGTCTGAATTGGGCCCTAAGTTCTACACAAATGTAACAAAATACACAAAAAGGGACAAGGAATGAGATATTATACTGAACCCAGATATGGCTATGGATATTACACTAGATACAAGATAAGGTCAGTACCAGATTTAGGAGCACGTTTATCAAATAACATTTGCGGCTATGCTGGAAATAAGGAGATTTATGGTAAGAACTTACATTTGTTAAATCTCTTTCTGCGAGATACACTGGGTTCCACAGGGATAACATTGGGGTGTAGAGTTGGATCTTGATCTAAGGCACCAACAGGCTAAAAGCTTTGACTGTTCCCAAGATGCTCAGCGCCGCCTCCTCTATAACCCCGCCTCCATGCACAGGAGCTCAGTTTTGTTAACCAGTCCAATGCAGTAGCAGGTACCAGAGACGACAATCGTTAGTAGCCACATACACCACATTCTCACGACAGGAGAAGTGTCAGCGGCTAATGCCATACAAACCCAAAGAAGCTAAGTGCATCAGGGTGGGCGCCTTGTGGAACCCAGTGTACCTCGCAGAAAGAGATTTAACAAAGGTAAGTTCTTACCATAAATCTCCTTTTCTGCAGTGAGTACACTGTATTCCACAGGGAATAACATCGGGGATGTCCTAAAGCAGTTCCTCATGGGAGGAGACGCACTGTAGCGGGCACAAGAACCCGGCGTCCAAAGGAGGCATCCTGGGAGGCGGAAGTATGGAAGGCATAGAACCTTATGAACGTGTTCACTGAGGACCACGTAGCCGCCTTGCACAATTGTTCAAGGGTCGCACCACGGCGGGCCGCCCAAGAAGGTCCAACAGACCGAGTAGAATGGGCTTTGATGGTAGCAGGAGCTGGAAGGCCAGCCTGTACATAAGCATGTGCAATCACCATTCTAATCCATCTGGCCAGGGTCTGCTTATTAGCAGGCCAGCCACGTTTGTGAAAACCAAAAAGGACAAAGAGGGAATCAGATCTCCTAAGAGAAGCTGTTCTCTTCACATACATACGGAGAGCCCGTACCACATCCAAAGACCGTTCTTTGGAAGATAAACCTTGAGAGGTAAAGGCCGGAACCACAATCTCTTGGTTAAGGTGGAAAGATGACACCACCTTAGGCAGATAACCAGGGCAAGTTCGAAGAACTGCACAGTCACGATGAAAAGTCAGAAAGGGTGACCGACAGGACAAGGCACCCAAGTCCGAAACCCGTCTAGCAGAGGTAATAGCCAGCAGAAACAAGACTTTTAGAGTAAGCCACTTAAGGTCCACAGACTCAAGAGGTTCAAACGGAGACTCTTGTAAGGCGTCCAGAACAACCGACAGATCCTAAGGAGCCACAGGTGGGACATAGGGAGGTTGAATCCGTAAAACACCGAGTGAAAGTATGAACGTCAGGCAGAGACGCAATTTTTCTATGAAACCATATCGACAAGGCAGAAATATGAACCTTGAGTGAGGCCAGACGAAGGCCTAAGTCCAGGCCCTGTTGCAGGAAAGCCAAAAGCTTGCCAGTACTGAACTTGTATGCATCATAATTGTGAGTTGCACACCAGGCGAAGTAAGAATTCCAGACCCTATGATAAATCCGAGCAGAAGCCGGTTTACGGGCCTTCAACATAGTTTGAATGACCGCCTCATAAAAACCTTTGGCTCTCAGTACGGAAGCTTCAAGAGCCACGCAGTCAAAGCCAGTCAGGCCAAATCCTGGTAGACATAAGGGCCCTGAACGAGGAGGTCTGGGCGCTGCGGAAGCAGAAGAGGACGCTCTACCGATAGACCCTGCAGGTCTGAAAACCAATGCCGTCTGGGCCACGCGAGAGCAATTAGAAATAGTATTTCTCCTTCTTGCTTGAACTTCCTTATCACCCTGGGCAGAAGTGACACCGGAGGGAACACGTACGGCAGCCGAAAGTTCCATGGAATTGCCAGTGTGTCCACGAACGCAAGGATCCCTTGTCCTTGCTCCGAAGACCGGAACCTTGTGATTGTGTCGAGACGCCATCAGGTCTACATCTGGTAGACCCCACTGTTCCACGAGGGGTTGAAAGACCTCTGGATGAAGGCTCCACTCTCCGGCGTGTACGTCCTGGCGACTGAGGAAGTCTGCTTACCAGTTTAGGACCCCCGGAATGAACACTGCCGATATGGCTACACCCAACGAAGAATCTTTGACACTTCCATCAGTGCTTTGCAGCTTTGAGTTGCCGCCTTGATTATTTATGTATGCCACCGTGGTGGTGTTGTCCAACTGTACCTGAACTTTCCTGTTCTGTACCAGAGGCAGGGCTAGTGTCAACGCATTGAACACTGCCCGCAATTCCAGAATGTTTATCGGGAGGAGATTCCTCCCTGGTCCACCGACCCTAAAGAGAGTGTTGCTCCAACACCGTGCCCCAACCCCGCAGACTGGCATCCATCGTCAGAAGGACCCAGTTGGAGATCCAGAATGGATGACCCCTGCTCAGTTGTTGGTCCTGCAGCCATCAAGTCAGTGACAGACGGACCTCCAGAGTCAAGGATATCATGTGAGATCTGATCCGGTGAGGCAGGCCATCCCACTCGGAGAGAATTAACCTCTACAGAGGGCGGGAATGAAATTGAGCGTACTCCACCATGTCGAAAGCCGACACCATGAGGCCTAGTACTTGCATTGCTGAGTGTGTTAACACACGTGGGCGAGAGAGGAAGCCTCTTATCTTGTCCTGAAGCTTCAAGACCTTCTCTGGAGACAAAAACATCCGCTGGTTGTGGGTGTCCAATAGTGCTCATAGGTGCACCATGCTCTGAGCAGGAGCCAGGGAAGACTTCTTCCAGTTGATGAGCCACCCGTGGGCTTGCAGGAATTGGACCGTCAGTTCCAGGTGACGAAGGAGAACCTCTGGGGAGTTTGCCAGGATCAACAAGTCGTCGAGATACGGCAGGATCCTGATACCCTGACGGCAGAGTAGGGCCGTCATGGCCGTCATGGCCGTCATGACCGCCATGACCTTGGTGAAAACTTGAGGAGCCGAGGTCAGAACAAAAGGCAAGGCCTGGAATTGAAAATGTAGGTTGCCAATAGCAAACCGCAGGTATTGCTGATGCAACACTGCAATAGGTATATGCAGGTAAGCATCCTGTATATCCAGGGATACCATGTAGTCCTTGGGCTCCGGGACCAGAACAATAGAGCGAAGAGTTTCCATACGGAAGTTGGAAACTTTCACAAATTTGTTTAAAGACTTACTGAAACTTGGTGGGACGAATCTCATGATTGGACAGTCAATCTAGAAGGCTATACACTGTTTAGGAGAGACAGACTAAATAAAAAGGGTGGAGGGGTGTGTCTTTACGTAAAGCCGTTTTTAAAACCTGATATACGGGAAGATATTCAGGATGGGACTGTAGACACTGTCGAGACATTATGGGTAGAAATTGCATGCGGGGGAAAAAGGAATAAAAAAGTTAGTATTGGGTGTATGCTATAGGCCGCATGGTATCAACGGGTGTAGTACTGGTGACCGGCGGTCTCCTGACCGCCGGTCACCTTACCGACGCCGGCATCCCGGCAGCATACCGACGCCGGGATACCGGCGGGGAGGGGCGAGTGCATCAAGCCCCTTGCGGGCTCGCTGCACTCGCCACGCTGCGGGCTCGGTGGCGACCTGCGGTCGCCACGGGTTCTATTCCCACTCTATGGGTGTCGTGGACACCCACGAGTGGAAATAGTCCCTGTTGGTCGGCATGCCGACCATCGGGATAGTGAGCCGTCGGGCTCACGGAGGAGGTCATGTGACTGTCGGTCAGCTGACCGGCGGTCAAATGACTACCACCCGTATCAACGTATCTGATGAGGAATTGTTACTAAAGCAAATTGAAAGATCAGCAGGAGTAGGAGACATAGTAGTGATGGGAGATTTTAACTATCCAGAGATAAACTGGAAAAACGATTCATGTGATACTGCTAGGGGCAATATGTTTTTAAACACACTTAATGATACCTACTTAGTTCAACTAATTGAGGAACCAACTAGGTACAATGCAATCTTAGACCTGGTATTAACAAACAATGGGGATTTGGTATCAGGTATTATAGTAGGGGAACCCATAGGAAACAGCGACCACAATATGGTCACATTCAATATCAGTTTTCATAAACAGCCCTATACTGGCTCAAAGAGGACTCTAAACTTTAGCAAAGCGAATTTTGAAAAGATGAGGGTATTTTTCAGGGATATTGAATGGGAAGGTTTGTTTTTAGGAAAAAATACTACGGAGAAATGGGAGGTACTAAAATTCCTGCTAGCTAAAAATACACTCAAATGTATTCCTACGAGCAGCAAAAAAAGGAATAAAAATCATAAACCGATGTGGCTTAACAAAAAGATAAAGGAACTTATGGGCGAGAAAAGGCTAGCATTTAAAAAAATACAATTCTGACGGGTAAAAGCAGAGTCATTTCAGCACTATATGGAATGTAACAAAATATGCAAAAAGGAAATGAGCGGCTAAAGTAGAAACTGAAAAACTAGTAGCAAAGGAAAGCAAAGCGAATCCCAAAAAAATATTTAAATACATTAATAGCAAGAGATTAAAGAAGGAGAGTATAGGCCCTTTAAAAGACAAGTTGGGAGTCTTAAGCAAAAATGATAATGACATAGCGGACACACTAAATGAGTTTTTTCAACAGTATTTACTAGAGAGGACCAAATTCAGGGACTAACACATAATCTCAATAATGAGAATATCCCACTGATAGGTACTTATTTAAGCGAGGAAGTAGTCTGTGACCGATTAAAACATTTAAAGATTAATAAGTCACCAGGTCCTAATGGTATTCACCCAAGGGTTCTAATGGAGCTTCACTCTGAACTTGCAAAACCGCTATTTTTGATCTTTAAGGATTCAGTAATATCAGGTATGGTTCCCAAAGACTGGCGTATAGCGGAAGTAGTGCCTATATTCAAAAAGTGAAGTAAAGCTGAACCAGGTAATTATAGACCAGTTAGTCTTACATCTATAGTGGGGAAAGTATTGGAAGGTATTCTAAGAGATAGTATTCAGAAGTTCCTTGAAGTCAATAAGGTAATTAAAAGGAATCAACATAGGTTTATGAAGGACAGATCCTGTCAAACCAACTTACTTGGCTTTTATGAAACAGCAAGCGTAAACCTAGATCAGGGTAAAGAGGTGATGTAATCTTTTTAGATTTTGCCATAGCATTCGACACTGTACCACACATGAGACTTATCTACAAGCTACAAGAATCAGGGCTAGGAAGCACAATATGCACTTGGGTCAAAAACTGGTTAGATAATAGGGAGCAGCGCGTTGTGGTTAATGGATCTTTTTCAGCTTGGACTGAAGTATTAAGTGGTGTGCCGCAAGGCTCAGTATTAGGACCGCTATTGTTCAATATTTTCATTAACGACCTAACAGAAGGTCTAGAGAGCATGTCTAGAGAGCATGGTGTCAATTTTTGCAGATGATACCAAATTGTGTAAAGTTATAAATGCGGAGGGGGATGCTAAGTCGCTTCAGAACGACTTAGTTAAATTAGAAGCTTGGGCAGCGAAATGGAGAATGCGCTTCAATACAGACAAGTGTAAGGCAATGCACTGTGGTAACAAGAACAAAAATAACACCTACCTACTAAATGGGGTGAAATTAGGGGATTCTGTATTGGAAAAGGACTTAGGTGTCCTCATAGATAGCAAACTAAGCAGTAGTACCCAAAGTAGGACTGCAGCAAAGAAGGCTAATAAGATATTAGCAAGCATAAAACGGGGAATTGATGCTAGGGACGAGAGTATTATACTCCTGTTATATAAATCACTTGTGAGGCCACACCTTGAATACTGTGTACAATTATGGGCACCTTACTACAAAAAGGATATCCTGGAGCTTGAAAAGGTTCAAAGGCGGGCGACCAAACTAATTAAGGGTATGGAGACGCTGGAATACGAGGAAAGACTTGCAAGACTAGGCATGTTTACACTGGAAAAGAGGAGATTAAGAGGGGACATGATCAACATTTACAAATATATAAGGGGACAATATACAGATCTTGCACAGGACCTGTTTTTGGTTAGATCAACACAGAGAACTCGTGGACACTCGCTCAGGTTAGAGGAGAGGAGATTCCGCCCAATACGGCATAAAGGTTTTTTTACGGTAAGGACGATACGTGTTTGGAAATCCCTGCCTGAGGGAGTTGTAATGGCGGAATCTGTCAACACCTTTAAGAATGGGTTAGATAAATTTCTTTATGGATAAGGATATCCAGGGTTACTGGGCATAGTCATGCATTATGGTTATTATAAAAAAGAGGGGTTAATCGGAATGGCAGTCATCAACTTCAGTCAAAATTTTATACAAAATAATTGTGCATAGGAGACCACAAATAGGTTGAACTCATTGGACAATTGTCTTTTTTCAACCTTAGATACTATGTTACTATGACTTGAGGTTGAAAATGGGCTGAGAAGATCCATTCGGTTTCGGGACTAGGAACAGCGTTGAATAGTACCCCCTGCCTCTCTGAGTCAGAGGCAGCGGCACTACCACTCCCGTGTCCAGGGGGGATTGTACCACCAGATGGAGAGTCTTTGCTTTTACCGGATCCGAAGGGACGTTTGTTGAGCAAAACTGGCGAGGGGGACGTTTTTTGAAAGAGATGGTGTAACTGTATTTGTGAGTGACGACTTCCCTTACCCAGGTGTCCGAAGTGGTCTGTAGCCGTACCTGAGCAAACCGTAGAAGTCGGCCTCCCACCCTGGGATCCCCCAGAGGGACGCCCGCCCCGTCATGCAGCAGGCTTGTCTGTTTTGGCAGCAGGCTTAGTGGATTTGGAAGTGCAAGCCTGTTTCGGCTACACCTGACCCTTTGCTTTACCTGGAGGTCGAAAGGAATGAAATGAAGTACTCTTAGCCTTCGGGGCTGAAGGAGTAGTACTAGGCAGACATGCAGTCTTAGTAGACGCTAAGTCAGCGACAATCTTGTTGAGATCTTCCCCCCAAAAAATGTTTCCCTTGTAAGGGATCACCTCCAAGGTCTATTTAGAGTCCAGAACAACAGACCAGGACCGCAACCAGAGGGTCCGGCGAGCCAGAATATACGTGGTAGACACTTTGGCCGCTAGGATGCCTGCATACGATGCCGCCTCTTGAATACAATGAGAGGCTGTAACAATGTATGAAAGACACTGTTTTGCATTATCAGGAAAATCAGACGGTAGTTCCGCTTCAACTTCCTGAACCCAGGCCTCTATAGCTTTAGCAGCCCAAGAGGCCGCAATAGTAGGCCTATGTACAGCTCCAGCCAGAGTGTAAATGGACTTCAGGCATCCCTCCACACGCTTATCCATCGGTTCCTTCAGAGAGGCGACGGTAGTGACAGGCAGAGCAGATGATACCACCAGACGTGCGACCTGTGAGCAGCGGAGTTTCCCAATTTTCGCTTAACTCTGCAGCGAGGGGATAACGAGCTAGCATCTTTTTAGATAGAGAATTTCTTTCCTGGATATTTCCAGGATTCCTGACGTATGTCAACTAAATGCTCAGAATGTGGTAAAACTAACTTAGTAACCTTCTGACGCTTGAACTTATCTGGTTTCTTAGAGGAAGCCGGGTGTTCTTCATCCTCATCAATTTGAAGAATCAGCCTTATAGCCTCCAAGAGGTCAGGAACATCCACCTGTGTTGTAGATTCCCCGTCAGAAGCATCTGCGTCAGTGTCTGTGGGATCAGTATATGCGCCATCGTTATCAGATGAAGTATCTGTAACGTGTGGATTGTGAGGATGTAATGGCCGCTTAGATGACACCTTGGTCTTAGGCGGGCGAGGGTTAGGATTTTGCTTGGCCAAAGACTGATTTAATTGCTGTAACTGAGAGGACAGAGTATCTGCCCATGGCGGATTAACTGCAGGGACAATATGTGACTGTAATGGCACAGGAGGTCCCATAGGGGGCGCAAGTCTAGTTACCAGCGTAGTCGGTAAATTAGAAAACGTAGCCCACGGTGGGTCAGTAGTTGCCCCCGTTGTAGTAGACTGACTAAGGGGTACACAGACCCCAGCACCTGAACCCTCAGCTGCAATATTTTCCTCAGAGACACCCATGGCATGAACGCGGCAAGACGTAGGGTCAGCCACAGAAGCCTCACCCTGACGAGCTGACATTATATGAAAGCTTTACCTTAGGGCGGCACAGTACAATATAAGCAGACAAGGTACCTGACAAAAATCCCCCCAGATAGTGTGACTACAGGCAGAGCACACACAGAGGATTTAAGAGGTATTTGGTGACTGTAATACACAGAGAAAATACCAAAAGAGTATATCCTGTGATAAACACTATATTATATGAAAACCCTGACGCACTTAGCCCCACTCAGGGTACAGAATATAGGGATAGCATTAGATGTGAGATACACGGAATGGAAATCACACAGCAGCTATTGGCACACACAGTCACATGTACAAAGCAGGAATTATCACAGATAACAATAAAACTGCACTGGACTAGCAATACTAAGTAACTACAGTATGTACCACTCAAGTAAAGCTAAGCAGGTATAGAGATATATCAATGCACAGTAAAAACTGGATGTATATTACAGGGTACTTGTACTATATATCCCTGTAGTAATGCACTTGTTCTTAACTGATACCCATTTTCCATCTGTAGCACGGTTGCAGCCGGGAGCCTGACATGGCTGCGACCCGTGCTACAGCCCCCTTTCCCACAGTGCTCACCAACCCGGCAGTGACGTGGCAGGGGCGGCGCTGGGAGATCACATGATCTCCCAGCGCCGCCCTCCCATACACTGTGAACGGGAGTCGTGTCGCCTCAACACGGCGCCCGTTCACACTAGACAGCTAGCCGGATTGAACACGTGTTCAACACGGCTAGCTACTCGGGTAGGATTCCCGGATCACTTGATCTGGGAATTTGCAGGGGGACCCTTTTCCACTAGGAAAAAACGCGGGTAAATGCGCGCCCCCGCACATTTACCCGTGTTTTAAGGAGCTAGTGGAAAAGCGGTATCAGTGGCGGAACAAGCAAGCGGTGGGCCCAGGTGCAACAAAATGCTTTGGGCCCCCCCCCATCCCATCCAAGTCCACCTCATGGGCAATATTATTCTCGGCCTTTTGGCTAAGATCAAGTGTAGTATCTGTTCTTTTTGGCTAAGATCAAGTGTAGTATCTGTTCTTATCAGAGGAGAATCACCGGGCCGCCTATCCCTGCGTCGTTGGTGTTACGGCCTGGTGTAGTATCCGCGGTAGAGAAACACAGGGTGGAGTACCTGTTCTTACACTAGGAGCGTGAGAGGTTCCTAGATGTGGAATGGAGAAACACCCTGTGGAGTATCGTGCCGGGGTGTGGCGGGCCCCTGGTCGAGAGTGGAGAAAAACTGGGCTGAGTATTCCTACTCTGGGCTGATGGAACCCTTACGTTGTTTAGGAACAGCCTGGTCTAGTTAGTACCTACTCTTGTACTGGGGGTTGACCCTGGCATAGAGCAGTACGAAACTTGGTCTGGCTAAGAGGCCGGGAGCTGCTTAGAAGCTCGAGGTGACATGTGCCTCTGGGGAGACCCAGGGGTGCCTCAAACTGCACAGGTATTCAGGGAACCTTGCACTTGATGGCACGAGCACAGTCACCTCCCCAACTTCTGGTGCACCACATCCTTTGCCCTGGCCTTTTGGCTAGGGCAAGGATAATTTTTTACCCCCCCCCCCCCCGGCCTTCTGGCTGGGGCTTATTTATTTATTTATGCCCACATTATGTTTTGCACTTGCACCTGCACTTGCACAGCATTTAGCACTTATTTTTGTTTTTCGTAGTGTGTCACGTTCACGTTTTCGTTTGGGGTTTAGGTGAGACCCTTATGGGCCGCCCTCTCCTCTACGTTGCTGTCGCCAGAACGATGAAAAAGCCGTGAGTAAAATTCCTAACTGCATAGCAAATTTACTTGGCGCAGTCGCAGTGCGGACATTGCGCATGCGCATTAAGCGGAAAATCGCTGCGATGCGAAGATTTTTACCGAGCGAACAACTCGGAATGACCACCTTAGTTTGTGGCTTTTTATTATTATTCTATTAAATTGTCTATCATCCAATGAGGGCTTATAATCAATCAATAAAAAGAATAAGATTAGTCAGACGGGGGCGGCCGTTACTGTTGTGCCTGAGGGCGCCCTCACCACTAAATCCGCCCCTGCCTGTGGCACTTGCAGTATTAGAACGTAGCTGATCACATGAGACATGCTCCAGCGTTCATTGCGTACGGGGCCCCACCTTCAGCTCCGATAAGGGCCCCATCCAGTTACAGAACAGCCTCCGCTCTCACCTGTGTTCCTGACAATATCAGTGGGGAAGGAAGTGTTGTTTCATGTCCCTTTGTTAGGCAGATACAATGCCCAATTTACATGAAAGAGAACAAGTGCCGACTGTGTTTCCACAAAACAAATTTCCTCCGCTTGTGTCATATAGAATAATTCCTGTTTTACTTAGGACCAAAATACACTTCAATTAGATACATATTCTGTTTAATCTTCCGATTATTCTCCTAACAATGATCACACGTTAATGATTCCCGGGTACGGCTGTCGCTCGCCCCTCTCTTGTAGTTGGAGCTCGTGAATAATTCCCTCTAAAGACAGCACAGAAAATGCGCCTGGATTTCTGCGCTGTGCTGCGTCACTCACCTGCAGCTCTGCCAGGCCCCGGTACTGGGAGGGGCGTGTCCAATACTGGGAGGTGCGGCCAGACCCCATCCTTACAAAATATTAAAATTATGGATTATGTGTGGCCGCACGGGGGGCACCGGTGTCAGACCCGGTGGGTAGTGGCAGCATGGGATGGGGGGGTGGTGGTGCTGGCGATTGCTCACCCGTGCACATCTCGCAGGGAGAGCGCGGCTGCTGCAGTAGTCAGTATTCTCTTTTCCTGGCCGAAGTGCCACAAAGTGGGGGGAGGGTGGCAGTGGGATCGGGGCCTCCACCAGGCCCCTTTAAGATGCCCGGGCCTATGTAATAAGTACCCCCCTCTCTGCGCCACTGCCTTACTACTGTCTATGCCAGGGTTTCCCTAACCCCATCCTCAAGGCACCATAACCGTCCAGGGTGTAATTCTATCCATGCTTGTGCACAGGTGGGATAATCACACTGGCTGAGGTACTAATTGTGTCACCTGTGCTAAGACCTGGGGGTAGATTTACTAAAGCTTCTGAAAATTAAAAGTGGGGGGTGTTACCCGTAGCAACCCATCAGAAACCAGCTACCATTTCTCTGTGGCATCCTAGAAAATGATCGATAGAAGCTGACTGGTTGCTATTGGCAACACCACCCAGATCCATACAGCAATGGTTCTGTGGCTGGCGGAAATACTAATATCTGCCATTCTGGAAATATCCGGATTGATTATATTTGTTGGCTGTGTCCAGTACCATAGTTTCCCAGACCTATGCGGCAGGCCCTGTAGACGCCATGGGCCTGCTTCCGAGCTGGACGCAGCGCCGATGTTTGAGTGATTATTTCTGTACTGCGCAGGAGTCGGATAGCACTGCGCAGGCACGGTGATTGATTAGCGACGGCGGACACGGTGAGAATTTACTTGCAAAGTGGGTGACAGGAAGTGTGTAGGAGGTAACGAGGAGAGTTGCTTATCAAACGCAGGTGCATCACGACCATTGAGGGGGCGTGTCTGAGCCTGCGACTGCGCCGTCGTATGTCATTGTAAAGGCTCTGGCGACATACTGGCGACGGACATTCTGAGCAACTAAGGCTCAGAGGATGACGTTGTATGCAAGCGGCAGATCAGAGGCGTTGCCGGGAATTACCGTACAATTACCCGCAGCTATGTTCATAGTTACTGTAGTATTTATATGTACGTGTTCCGGGAGGACAGGAAACCAAACCCCACGTGTACAATAATGTATTTATATGTGTCTCACTGAGCGATTCGGGGTTAATGCGCAGTAACCGATTATAAACATGTCCGCCATTAGGAAGCGTCAGGGAAGAGGTGGACGCGGTTCTTCCCCTCATCAGACTGAGAAGAGCTGATTAGTGAGGAGGGCAGCTCTGACAGAGAGGACCATTTTAGGAATTAATGACCATCTTGTATCATAACTTGACAGGATAATCTGTGCAAATGTTAAATTGGGTTTAGTACAGATCAGTCATCGCGCACCGAGGGGCAACAGCTTATAAATAGCCTGACGGTAAAAACCATGATAATATTTCAAAAAGCTTCACAGGAAGGCTGGGCCTATCTGATCGCAAGCTCTTGGAGCGAGACACCTTAATCTGCAGGTGTGTGGTTCCGTTCTACCAAACCAGTCATTACTGACGGCACAAACTCTCCCCTTCAGTGTGGACTGGAATTCATTTCCCTGCTATAAATATCATTAATGATCAGAAACCATTTATAAATATCACTAGTGAATAATACGTCTTCCATGTATAACTGCGTGCAAATAGCTAAACACAACAGTGACGTAAAGCGTTCCCGTCGTTCCGTAATGTAAATTTGCATTATTGTACAGACGCCCCCAACCCCCCCATTTGCTGGTTAATGCAAGGCTTTCCATTAATGTGTAATAACTTATATAAAACACCCCATCATGAATAAAACCCAGATGACGGTTCTGAGAGCTACTGTAATATATTAACGGTGGTCATTCCGAGTTGTTCGCTGGTTGCAGATTTTCGCTATGTTGCGATTTGTTGCTAAATGCGCATGCGCTTAGTTATATAACTAAAAACTTAGCAGTTTTGTTGGTGTTCGTGCGGCGCTTTTCAGTCGCACTGCTGATCGGTGAGTGATTGACAGGAAAGGGGCGTTTCAACTTTCTAGGTGGTAACTGAGCGTTTTCCGGGAGTGTGATAAAAAACGCAGGCGTGTCAGGGAAAAACGCGGGAGTGTCTGGAGAAACGGGGGAGTGGCTGGCCGAACGCAGAGCGTGTTTGTGACGTCAAACCAGGAACTAAACGGACTGAGCTGATCGCAATCTTTGAGTAGGTCTGGCGCTACTCAGAAACTGCTAAGAATTATTTAGTAGCAATTCTGCTAATCTTTCGTTCGCACTTCTGCTAAGCTAAGATACACTCCCAGAGGGCGGCGGCCTAGCGTGTGCAATGCTGCTAAAAGCAGCTAGCGAGCGAACAACTCGGAATGAGGGCCAACATCACAACATATCACTGATGACACAGTCTGGACTCTAGACCCGTAGCAACCAATCAGATGATAGTTTCCAACGATTAGATTTGCGCTAGGCCGCCAGCGCGTGGACAGTACGACACCCGGCTCCCATCATCTCTCCCACGTATTATTTCCTTACCCTGAATCTCAGTATTTTATTGCACGTTCTGTTTATGATTAAAAGAAATTCCGCATCAGACCCCAAAATGCTCCGTTACAGAGGGGACTGTTTCTCTTTCTCTTTATGGAATATGCTCAGCTGTTATATCTAATTAGAAGTAGAATTAATTTTGGCAAAGTAGCCGCAGATGTAGTTTACGCTGATTTTTTATTTATTTTTTTCTTCAGACAGATTTATTTATAAGCTGTCAGCGCCCTGAAAGACCTCATTTTGGAACAGTTTAAAATTGCTTGCAGTGACTCTAAATGGAGCTACTGTTCTCTTCCCCCTGAAAGGATTCTGTGCAGAGAAACGCCGCTGCGTATATCAGCAACGCCGTAACAATCACTTTCTCTTTTTTTTTTTTCCCTTCTTTTTTTTTTTTTTCTTCCTCTTTCCTTGGGACCTTTATTAAATTAGTTCAACTCAATTAAAAATAACTTCAAAAAACATCTCGCTCTTTTGTTTCTACGAACATTTGGAACCCGATGCACGGAATGTCACCCTTTTAACTAATCCCTTTTGCTAAACTCAGAAGAATGGGTTTATTGTGACATTAGACAGTGCTTTCAGGGGACTTCTACAGTACCAAATTGAGGTCACCGCGAGACAATTCCCGACACCCAATAGCCATTCATGGATTCTACACAACTTTATCAAACGGGCCTTTCTCTAGTGGCGCAGTCGGCAGACAATGGGGGAAGCCTTCAGCTCCGTCTATGGCCTCCATATTTGCACATGACAAAGTCTATTCTTCCAGGTTGGCCGACTAACCGCGAAGAATAGACTTGGGCCAGATTTTCCCACCGCTGCTGCGCTCAGACGGATTGGGAATAATACGCATCTCTGAGAAGAAAGATGAGAAGGTGTTTGATGGACACTGAGGCCTCTCCACCACCCCAGGCGTCAGGGGTGACATATATCACATTTCTCAATGCCTACATGTGATCCAGCGCCGGAGGACAAAGCCGGCGATACACTACCCCCATCTAATTGTCTGCCAAAACAATAATATTATTATATAAGACATTGTCCGCGAGGAACAATGGGGGAACGGCACAAGCTCCGACAAGCCTTTACTTGGGATTTTTTGCGATGTTATCAACAAATAAATCACTCGCATGAAATGTTTTGTAAGCTAACGTCTATGTTTCCTAAAGAAGGGAATGCCAGCGATATTTCATCATCCGCTCACACCCCTCCCGAATAACTGCTGCGCTCCCTCCTGGTGTTTTGTGGAGGTTTTTTTCTTTTCTTTTCCTTAAACTAAATTGTTAAACAGATATAATTATTTACACGGACAAGCCACTTTTTTGGAACATTTGCATTAAATAAGACAACATGTTTTAAACAAGAGGGATGATTATACAAAGCAGTGTAAACAGTTGTCCTCGATGCAGCTGGCCGCCTCGGACTTCCGGTGCTAAACTGACCGCCGCAAGGCCCGGGGAACAGTCGCACATGTTAAAGTAAAAGACAATGGCCCTCATTCCGAGTTGTTCGCTCGGTATTTTTCATCGCATCGCAATGAAATTCCGCTTAGTACGCATGCGCAATGTTCGCACTGCGACTGCGCCAAGTAACTTTGCTATGTAGAAAGTAATTTTACTCACGGCTTTTTCATCGCTCCGGCGATCGTAATGTGATTGACAGGAAATGGGTGTTACTGGGCGGAAACACGGCGTTTCAGGGGCGTGTGGCTGAAAACGCTACCGTTTCCGGAAAAAACGCAGGAGTGGCCGGAGAAACGGTGGGAGTGCCTGGGCGAACGCTGGGTGTGTTTGTGACGTCAACCAGGAACGACAAGCACTGAAATGATCGCACAGGCAGAGTAAGTCTGAAGCTACTCTGAAACTGCTAAGTAGTTAGTAATCGCAATATTGCGAATACATCGGTCGCAATTTTAAGAAGCTAAGATTCACTCCCAGTAGGCGGCGGCTTAGCGTGTGTATCTCTGCTAAATTCGCCTTGCGACCGATCAACTCGGAATGAGGGCCAATATTTGCTATAATTTGCTTAGGATCTCTGGGGCTGATTCAGCTCCGAAAACATGGACCTGATTCAGATGCAATTGACGATGGGGGTAATTCCAAGTTGATTGCAGCAGGAATTTTGGTAGCAGTTGGGCAAAACCATGTGCACTGCAGGGGAGGCAGATGTAACATGTGCAGAGAGAGTTAGATTTGGGTGGGGTGAGTTCAATCTGCAATCTAAATTGCAGTGTAAAAATAAAGCAGCCAGTATTTACCCTGCACAGAAACAATATAACCCACCCAAATCTAACTCTCTCTGCACATGTTATATCTGCCCCCCTCCCCCCCCCCCCCTGCAGTGCACATGGTTTTGCCCAACTGTAAAAAATTTCCTGCTGCGATCAACTTGGAATTACCCCCGATGTCTTTGGGACTGCGCATGTGACGGAGCCACAGTACGCGTGTCTCGTGATAGTGCTGCGGCTCCGGTCGCAATGCTCTGTTAGCCGCAGCCTGATTTACAGGTTGCAGGCATTTTGGGGCGGCGACAGGGAGCATTCCAGAAAATGTAGGCGTGTTGGCTGCGTTTTCTGGGCGTGCTGAAGCCACTAGCTGCATCCTAGAACGCATAGTTTTGCCTAAGTAACCTGAGGGTAACTCAGATGCCCGATGCTGCAACAGATGGTCGCAACGATGATGCAATGCTGCAGGCAGCGGAGCACGGAAGCCAGCAGGGGGCGCTGTTTTGCACAAGACACCTCCTGCGGATTTTGCATATTTCGCACAGCCGCTGCGCACAAAGATTCTGCGACACTTGCATCTGCGGCTGAATCAGGCCCTCTGTTTGGGAATGTGTGTTTGGAGGAAAATATATTTAAATAAGGCATGGTGGGGCTGACACTGGGTAAGTGCGTTTGCAGTGCATCTCTTGGAACTGCGAATTGTTCCGGAGCTGGGTGAGCAGAAATGGGGTGTATTGGGACATTCTCTCATAGACTGATGTCTATGGGGGCATGTAAGTTACACAGTACTGCGCGCAGCCAGAGATCCGTCAGCGTTTTGCAGTAAATTGCTGGCTGGTGTAATTGCACACTGATAGTGGTGGCTGTGACATGCAGCATTAGGATAGAGTTGATCCAGCCGTAGAGATGAGTACATCCCGGTAGGTGGGCGAATATCTGCATGTAGTTCTGTGCTCGCTGGAGAAGTTACAGTATGACCCGACCTGCGGAACGTTGTGCATGGGCCCCGTTGTTATAAAAAGGCCTGGGGGTCATTCCGAGTTGATCGCTAGCTGCATTCGTTCGCTGTGCAGCGATGAGGCAAAAAAAGGCACTTCTGCATATGTGGCGCAATGCGCACGCGCGACGAACTATTACAACGAATGATGTAGTTTCACACAGGGTCTAGCGAAGTATTTCAGTCGCACTGCTGGCCGCAGAGTGATTGACAGGAAGTGGGCGTTTCTGGGTGTCAACTGACCGTTTTCAGGGAGTGTTTGGAAAAACGCAGGCGTGACAGGAAAAACGCAGGCGTGGCTGGGCGAACGCAGGGCGTGTTTGTGACGTCAAAACAGGAACTGAACAGTCTGAAGTGATCGCAAGCACTGAGGAGGTATTGAGCTACTCTAGAACTGCACAAAAAAACTTTGCCGCCGCTCTGCGATCCTTTCGTTTGCACTTCTGCTAAGCTAAAATACACTCCCAGTGGGAGGCGGCATAGCAGGGCCGTAACTACGTGTGTGCCAAGTGGGCTTGGCACACAGCGCAGTTGCCCTGAGGGCGCACGGCCAGCGGCATGTAATGAGGCAAATTGACTCATTACATGCCGCCTCTGCTGTGTGCGCCGCGCTGGAGGGAGAAGAGACCAGCGCCGGGCAGCGGACAAGGAGGAGGAGGGAGCATCCCAGCATCCACAGCAGCGCCAGGCAGCCAATACGGAAGAAGAGGGGGATGCTGCAGCGGCGCTTACTACCAATGAAATAGCGCTGCTGCGGCTCCCTGCTCCCCCTCCCCCTCCTCACCTCACTGCCTGCACCGAAAGGGAGATGCCAGCACGAGGAGCCTGTCAGCGGGGAGAAGGTAAGTATATCCCTCTCTCTCTTTCTCTCTCTCTCTCTCTCTCTCTCTCTCTCTCTCTCTCTCTCTCTCAGGGGGACACCGTCTGCCGCAATGTGTAAAAAGGGGGCCTGGCTGCCGCAATGTGTAAAAAGGGGTCCTGGCTGCCGCAATGTGTAAAAAGGGGGACTGGCTGCCGCAATGTGTAAAAACTAAAAGGGGGCCTGGCTGCCGCAATGGGGGACTGGCTGCCGCAATGTGTAAAAAGGGGTCCTGGCTGCCGCAATGTGTAAAAAGGGGTCCTGGCTGCCGCAATGGGGGACTAGCTGCCGCAATGTGTAAAAAGGGGGCCTGGCTGCCGCAATGTGTAAAAAGGGACTGGCTGCCGCAATGTGTAAAAAGGGGTCCAGGCTGCCGCAATGTGTAAAGAGGGGGCCTGGCTGCCGCATTGTGTAAAAAGGGGGCCTGGCTGCCGCAATGTATAAAGAGGGGGCCTGGCTGCTGCAATGTGTAAAAAGGGGGACTGGCTGCCGCAATGTGTAAAGAGGGGGCCTGGCTGCCGCAATGTGTAAAAAGGGGGACTGGCTGCCGCAATGTGTAAAAAGGGGTCCTGGCTGCCGCAATGTGTAAAGAGGGGGCCTGGCTGCCGCATTGTGTAAAAAGGGGGCCTGGCTGCCGCAATGTATAAAGAGGGGGCCTGGCTGCTGCAATGTGTAAAAAGGGGGCCTGGCTGCTGCAATGTGTAAAAAGGGGGACTGGCTGCCGCAATGTATAAAGAGGGGGCCTGGCTGCTGCAATGTGTAAAAAGGGGGACTGGCTGCCGCAATGTGTAAAAAGGGGGACTGGCTGCCGCAATGTGTAAAAAGGGGGACTGGCTGCCGCAATGTGTAAAAAGGGGGACTGTCTGCTGTAATGTGTAAAAAGGGGGACGCTGTCTGCTGTAATGTATAAAAGGGGCTCTACGTGGTGTAGTGGCGCTACTGTGCAGCGTAATTTGAATAATGTAGACTACTGTGCACCGTAGTATGAATTGCTACTATTTTGTGGCCACGCGCCTTCCCCGTGAAGCCACGCCCCTATAAATTTTTTGCGCGCCTACGCCACGCACTGCCCCTATCTTACATGGGGGGGGCGCCACTGTCGTTTCTTGCACACAGCGCTAAAATGCCTAGTTACGGCACTGCGGCATAGCGTTTGCACGGCTGCTAAAAACTGCTAGCGAGCGAACAACTCGGAATGACCCCCCTAATCAGACAACATTTGCTGAATCTTATACAGACACATAATACATTGGCGGAACGTTTGGGACTGGCGTGTTAGGGGTAACGCGTTGTTCTGTTGCTTGGAACATAATGTTGCAGATCTAGTACATGACATATAAAATGATTCTTATCTCCTCCCAACATTGCTTCTTACATCCCTACTTATCCAAGCGTTTGTCAGAGCTCCTCATGGTAGCTGTAGGACAGAACACTGAAGTCTGCAACGGAATCACAGGACTATCTCAATACTTCACTTTTTTCCACTGAAACTTTTATATTTGAATAAATAATGAGTTTCTGGTGATTGGAGAGAACCTGAACCTGTATCTGTGCATCTCTGCTGCAACATGGAGACTTCACTGTGAGGAGATATCTCTGACCTGATAATGTTGCGGCGTTCGCTCATGTGATACGTGTTTTGCGCAGTTATGCCTTTATTCATGTACATGTGCAATGACTGCTATTACACTACGAGGCCGTCGGTGCGGAGATGTGATAAGACGTGGAAATCAGGGCATTTATTGGCGAGTCCTAATCAGGGGATTCCAATGATGTCACACATGAAGAGTGCGCAGATCATAGGGAGCAAGAAGATGGGTGCTAGGGGTGACTTTTCTATGTCGCAGGGTGCCATCTGGGGATCATCTCCGACAGGGGTGCTTTAACAGAGGAGGGGGGCCGCGTGCACCTCCGGGTGGGCCCCTCCACTGTACAGCACAGCAATCTCCGGCATTGTGTCCCGGAGTCTACTGCACATGTCTCCAGAAAAATGGCCCCCGCCATGTTCCGGAGACCAATTTGGCTACTGTGCCTACGCAGCGGCCATTCTGGCTGCGATTTTCACTCTGGAAAGGTGAGCATTACAATATGGGTGCAGTGTGTGCGGTGTGGGGCCCCCCCTGGACCCAGGGGCCCATTTGCACCGCACACATTGCACCCATTATAGATGTGTCAATGATCCCCTGCCTCCATTTCCCAGATGGGGAGAGGCACCCTAGTACATAGAAAGGACGGGTTGGGTAGGCATTACCGGCGGCTGAGATCCCGGCAGTCAGTATCCCTATGCCGGGATCCCAGCTGCAGAATGCCGGCAAGGTGGAGGGTGCAACAAAGCCCCTTGCGGGCTCTGTGGCTAGCGCAGGTTCTATTCACCACTCTAAGGTGTGGACACCCACAAATGGGAATAGTCATTGTAGTTGGCATGCTGACTGTCGGGATTTGCAGGGGTCGGGATGTAGGTGGAGGTATTGTGACCGTCAGTCACATAACTACATCCCATAGGACACAGCTAGCCAAGCACTCATCCCCCAGTCATATACTCTGCTCCCCCCACCATATACCGCTCAGTCTGTAGCTTCCTGCTGCCTCCATTCCCCTCCTCACATCATGTCACTGCCCCTGTCACATGCAGCCCTGTCCTCACTGACACATCACTCATCTCCTGATATACTCTGTGCTGCTGGGGACCCTGCTCCTCCCACTATATAACTCTCAGTCTGTGGCTTCCTGCTGCCTCCATTCCCCTCCTCACATCATGTCACTGCCCCTGTCACATGCAGCCCTGTCCTCACTGACACATCACTCATCTCCTTATATACTCTGTGCTGCTGGGAACCTCCTCCCACTATATAACTCTCAGTCTGTGGCTTCCTGCTGCCTCCATTCCCCTCCTCACATCATGTCACTGCCCCTGTCACATGCAGCCCTGTCCTCACTGACACATCACTCATCTCCTGATATACTCTGTGCTGCTGGGAACCTCCTCCCACTATATAACTCTCAGTCTGTGGCTTCCTGCTGCCTCCATTCCCCTCCTCACATCATGTCACTGCCCCTGTCACATGCAGCCCTGTACTTACTGACACATCACTCATCTCCTGATATACTCTGTGCTGCTGGGGACCCTGCTCCTCCCACTATATACCGCTCAGTCTGTGGCTTCCTGCTGCCTCCATTCCCCTCCTCACATCATGTCACTGCCCCTGTCACATGCAGCCCTGTCCTCACTATCACACCACTCATCTCCTGATATACTCTGTGCTGCTGGGGACCCTGCTCCTCCCACTATATACCGCTCAGTCTGTGACTTCCTGCTGCCTCCATTCCCCTCCTCACATCATGTCACTGCCCCTGTCACATGCAGCCCTGTCCTCACTGACACATCACTCATCTCCTGATATACTCTGTACTGCTGGGGACCCTGCTCCTCCCACTATTTAACTCTCAGCCTGTGGCTTCCTGCTGCCTCCATTCCCCTCCTCACATCATGTCTCTGCCTTTACACACACAAGCATTGGTCCCCACAGGGAAAAAAACCCACACAACAGCCCCCACAGTGAAATAACACACATTGTTCCTGACAACGGAAAATAATAAATCACACATTGGCACCCACAGGGAAAAGAACACACGCATTGGCCTACACAAAAATTAGACACCTAGATTCAATGATTGCTCCCACTGGAAAAAAATAAGACATTGATTCATTGCCCCCACAGCCAGATAGAAAATGAAACAAACATTGATTCCCTCAGCTCCCTACGTAAGGCGGACCTCACGTACTGGGCTGTCATAGATAGATACAGAGCTAATTGCAGAAGACCAGCCTCCTGTCGCTCCAGAAATTCCAGACCAGTGAGTGCCTTCCTCCAGAGAGTTCAGACCAAGGCCAGTGGGTTGGAAATTGGTCCCACTCCCTCTTTCCCTTACTGTACTCAGACCTCATCACCATCCTCAGCCCATCATAATCTTCCTCAGCCACAGCCCCCATCAACATACTCAGCCCCATCCCCTTCCTGTGCCCCATCACCTTTCTCACCCCCATCATTTTCCTCAGCCCCCAGATCCTTCCTCAGCCCCATCTTCTTCATCCCCCAGTCCCATCACCATCTTCAGCCACAGCCCCTATTACCTTATCCAGCCCCATCACCTTTCTCAGCCCCACCAGACTACAAGGAAGCTGCGTGGTGTGCAAGGGTCCCGGCAACTGCCACGTGGTGCCCCAAGATGCAATTGTGGCAAGCGGGAATAGAAGATCAGCTGGCTGAGGGAGCCTGGGGCACTTGAACCCCTGCCCCCCCCCCCCCCCCCCCCTAGATGAGGCCCTGATCTCCTGATATACTGTGTGCTTCTGGGGGACCCTGCTTCTCCCACTATATCAGTCTGTGGCTACCTGCTACCTCCAGTACCCTCCTCACATTATACCCCTCTTCTGTACGAATGTAACAGGCCGGTGGTGGGGTACAGATGGTTTGGTTCGTCCTACATGCAACTCAGGGGTAAGACTGAAATGAGTGGGCAGCTGGAAGCACAGTTTACTCTTATGCCCTCCTATTCTGTAAGAAATTGTTTGTTCTCTAAGAAAAGGTTTATTTTCTGTCTGTAACGCCTTCACTAATTTCTGGCTATTTCCCAACATCTCTAACTGCTTCCAAAATGTGCCGCCCTGTGTACCTGGTCACCCGCAGGGAGTAACGCCATGGTGGACTCTTGTCCAATATGACTGAGGGTTGGCTGTTCTTCCTTTGTCTTTTGTTCCCAGATGTCCTTTCATCTCCTGTACATACTGCTTTCGGCTTTACGCCCTGTATAGTGAACTGGTTCCACTTCCACCATCTGTAGTGCTGAGTCCTCGGCTCTCTCTGGGATTTAGGAACTCATTAAACGTAGACACTGGACCCTGGGATTGTGGTTAAAGAGCAAAGGTATTCGCTAAGTAATTACTATCATTGTATACAGATGACTGCAGTCTGTCCCTGTGTCTGTAAGTTGTATGTTTCACAATTCGGAGGCCATCTATGAGGTCACCAAATGTTTTTAGACTGTGGCGCCCTTTTTAACCGCTCAGTGCACCGCTCAAACCCTTACTTGGTGTCCTATGGAGATATCTGTGTAGGCTTGAAGTGCACTTCGGTCCTCGGTCAGGTGGACCAATCTTTAGAGATGTGGGGGGTATATTTACTAAAAGTCAATTTTGGTCGCTGTTTGGCTGATGTTCAGTCAATGTTTGGTCGATTTTTTTCATCGATTTTGTGTTTAAGGATCTAAATCACAAATTTACTAACAGATGGTTTTTGACTTCATTTAAAAATGTTTTTCAAAAATCACGTTAATACATGTGTGATTTAGACCTTCAAACACAACATCGATGAAAAAAAATCGACCTGACATTGGGGCTAATTCAGACTGGATCGCTGCAGCCGAGCTGCGCTGGCAGGAAGCTGCTTGTCAGGTACAAAAGCATTTCCACCATGCGATGCCTATGTACGTGTGCGGGGGGTGAGGGTGGGGGCTGGCATACGGTACGGACTAGCCCTGTGCTGGGCATCCCCCCGCATGTCTGAGTAAATGATCGTAGATGTGCTAAATTTAGCACATCTGCGATCAACTCTGAATTACCCCCATTGACCAGAAAAATCGTTCAACATCAACCAAAATCGACTTTTAGTAAATATGCCCCCTGATGTTCAAAAATTCTATAATAAAACACACACACTATATAAACCACTCTCAGAAACTGCTCTAGAACCTCCCATTTCATTGCATTAGGCTTTTATGTCTTGTAGGCTGCTCGGATCACCCTATTTCATGGCTGACATTATTCATGTGACCTCAGGACTGTCTTTGTCACATACAGTAAAATATCTATGTATTTTATGCTATTATTTAGATTGGGAAATGTGTAGGAAAAAACGCGTTTCACTGATAAACTGAGAAACGCGTCTCATGACCAGTATAGGACCAGCTGTGAGCTGGTGCAAAATCCAAGTCATTTAGAATTCATTGTCCGCACTCCATAAGCCTCCAATATGTGCGCTCTCTTTACAAAAACAACTCTAGACACACCGTCACATTAGGCGTTTGAACCTGGCCCACATTGTGTGATCGTAGTAATGATGTCCCCAGGCTGCGGACCCTTCACACTGACAAAGGCTACGGGACATTTACAAAAACTGCTGCACCAGTAAAAGTGTTTTATTGGTGATTGCAACCCATAGCAACCAATCAAACGTATGTACTAGAAAAGTGCCAGTTGCTAGGGGTCACAGCAATGCCATTCACTGTGTCTGGACAATTGAGCCATTCTTACATTAAACCATATTGTTGTCTTAACATGACAAATACTTCTGTTTCCAGCGGCTGTACATAACGTCTGTACCGATCTCTGCCATTACCAGAATTCCTGCAGAATATATCCAGGAGTTGCGCGCCCACCAGCCCGGAGAGCCAATCACAGCAGAGAAGGGGTCGCACTTGCGCCGTCTCCATGGTGCTGGATCAAAGCACCCAGGTTATTATTACAGCTCATGATATCCAACTTGAATTGAGCTTTATTCCTGTTGCTATAAAGTGATTGGAAATGCTCCGCGGTCACATGACCTGCGAGGAATGAAAGGGAATTGTCCAGATCACAGTCACATAAACACGTGTACGGGGCCAAACGGGACAGATCGGAACTGAAGGAGTCACATTAGTATTGTCATACAGTAGCCATCAGCCAATCGCCTTTATATCCGAGCTGTATCTACGAGGGATATGTACTAAGCTTTGGAGAGAGATAAAGTGGTGAGAGATAAAGTACCAACCAATCAGCTCCTAACTGCCATGTTACAGGCTGTATTTGAATAATGACAGTCTGAAGCTGATTGGTCAGTACTTTGGGGGTTATCCAATCTACGCCCATCTACTCACATGCTGGGGGCCGCCCAGCTCAGGGCAAGGCTGCTCAGTATGTGTGTGGCGCCACACCGTGTTGCGTTCGCAATTTCATTTGCGAACGCATCAATTTAAGTCCAACCCCTGCACTGGCAGGCGGGCCGGCTCCATTTTTTTTTCAGAGCAGCTGTGTGTGACGTCACGCAGCCGCCCCGAAAACGCTTGCGTTGTCCGGACCGCGCACACTAAACACTGTGGCGCTACTCCCCTGATGCATGCTGCTGTCAATCTCTGTGCGATCACATGGTGAAGGTTACGCATGTGCATTATGGCCAGAGTGTGTGCGCAGACCCAACGGACGCTGCCACTGCTTACAGATGCGTGGCTTCTCCCTCCAAGGCTTAGTAGTACATCTCCCCCAGCTTGTAGGAAACCAACGCGTTCCACTATTCTCAGACAATGTGGTGTAACCTGTCTGTCACAAATTCACCGTGTGAGTAAACCAAGTTCCAAAGACTTTTCTGCAGCGGGGTACACTGGGTTCCACAGGGATAACATCGGGGTGTAGAGTAGGATCTTGAGGCACCAACAGGCTTAAAGCTTTGACTGTTCCCAAGATGCACAGCGCCGCCTCCTCTATAACCCCGCCTCCGTGCACAGGAGCTCAGTTTGTAAGTTGTTGCCTTCAGTGCAGGACACTAACAGGCAGGGCTGCTCCAGCAGCCCTGAAAAGAGCTTTTTAAAGAAGATAGAAGACTTCAAGGGCTGCAGCTCCATCACCTCCCCCTGGAGGCGCTGTATACTCCCGCGCCCTGGTTGCCGGGTACTTACAGCGGAGGGCTCTAGCTTTTCTCATCAGGCACACACACTCACCGCAGCTCTCCGGGATCGCGTGGCCGCATCAAGGGCAGGGCCACCATCAGGGGGGTGCTGGGGGCACAGCTGTCCCGGGCGCAGCCTCTCTGACAGAGAGAGGAGGGCCCGGGATGCTCATGCAGCCACCTGCCCACCCGCCACCGTCTCTGCCTTTCCGCGGTCGTCGCCGCTGTTCTGCCGCTGTCCTCCGACCCTCCAGCAGCTCTGCATTGAAAACTTCCATCCCAAAATTGACCACCGCCACATAGGAGACAGTTATTCAAGATACTAGAGGAGCCCTCTAGTATCTAGAATAACTGTCTCCTCTGAGGCGGCGGCCATTTTGGGAGGGACGTTTCCAATACAGCTGCAGGAGGACGGAGGACAGCAGCAGAACAGCGGGTATGGATGCGGGCAGGCAGCGGCATCAGCATCCCTGGCCCTCCCGACAGCGGCACATGTATGTATGCATGTATGTATGCATGTGTATATGACACACACACTAACACACACACACACACACACACACACACACACACACACACACACACACACTAACTGGTGCGATTCTAAAGCTGACTCCTCCACAGTGGGGGCAAATCGTGATCCAGCGCGGCCACTAGGAGACGGGACACTGTGTTGGTACAGGGACCCCACTAGACCACCAGGACAAGGGCACAAGTCGGATTCTACTATAATCCGTTTTTCTAAGGCCCACAGTACCCAGTAGTGAAGTCCAGCAGGGGGATAAGGCTCTGACCTGTAGCCCCTCCCCCAGCCCCAGGGCGCCATTTACAGTAAATGTTCCAGCCCTGGAGCTGCTTCTCTCTCTTTCCCTCACTCCCTGTCAGCGTTTGGGCGCCATTACACATGCTGAGCTGATTCTGGGACTGCTGGGCAATGTCTCCTCTGTAAAGCCACCTGCATCATCAGCGCTGTGCATTTTACAGGACACTTAAGTATTTGGGTGGTCTTCAGTTTGCCGGCTGTCGGGATCACGGCGCACAGTATACCGGCTCCGGAATCCCGACAGCCGGCATACCAACAGCCGGCATACCAACACTTTTTTTCCCTCTTGAGGGTCCACGACTGCCCTGGAGTGAGAATAAATAGCCCGCAGCGTGGCGAACGCTGCGAGCCCGCAAGGGGCTCATTTGCGCTCGCCCAGCTGTTGGTATGCTGGCAGTCGGGATTCTGGCGCCGGTTTGCTGGTCGCCGGAAGCCCGGCCGCCGGCATACCCTACTACACCCTAAGTATTCTACATGTCTGCTGACAGTGGTCCTCATTCCGGATTGATCGCTGACTAGCTGCTTTTAGCAGCAGTGCACACGCTAGGCCGCCGCCCTCTAGGAGTGTATCTTAGCTTAGCAGAAGTGCGACCGAAAGGTTAGCAGAACTGCTCGTAAAAATTTTCATGCAGTTTCTGAGCAGCTCAAAACCTACTCCTACCATGCGATCACTGCAGACAGTCAAGTTCCTGCTTTGACGTCACAAACACGCCCTGCGTTCGGCCAGCCACTCCCCCGTTTCCCCAGACACGCCTGCGTTTACTTTTTACTTGTCACGCCTGCATTTTTTAGCACACTCCCTGAAAACGGCCAGTTACCACCCAGAAACACCCACTTCCTGTCAATCACTCACCAATCAACAGAGCGACAGAAAAGCGTCTCTCGACCTTGTGTAAAACTGCATAGTTTTGTGTGAAAGTACTTTGCGCGTGCGTACTGTGGGCCGTACGCATGCGCAGAAATGACGCTTTTTCACCTAATTGCCTCGCTGCAACCGAAAGCAGCTAGCGATGAACTCGGAATGAGGGCCCGCGTTAGTTAAGAAACAGTGCATTACTAGTACTATAGGGCTATTTAGTACAAGTACCCTTTGCTATGCATCCAGTCTTTACTGTGCATTGATATATCTATAAGTCTCCATAGCTTTACTTAGTATTGCTAGTCCAGTGCAGTTTTATTGTTTTTCATAATTTCTGCATTGTGCATGTGAGTGTGTGTGTGTGTGTGTGTGTGTGTGTGTGTGTGTGTGTGTGTGTGTGTGTGTGTGTGTGTGTGTGTAGCTGCTGTGTGATATCTACTTCGTGTATCTCACTCCTACTGCTGTCCTTATATTCTGTACCCTGAGGGGGGCTAAGTGTGTCAGGATTATTATGTGATATTGGTGTTTCACAGGATATACTTATTGTGTATTTTTCTCTGTGATTTTCAGTCACCATATACCTCCTGAATCCTCTGTTTGTGCTGTCACTGCACAGGTGGTTCTTGGTTAGGTATTATATCTGCTGATATTGTACTGTGTCGCCCGTGGTATACGCTTTCATATCATGTCAGCTACAAGGGGCGATGGTTCTGTGGCTGATCCTGCAATACGCGGTGGTGATGTCCTCTGCTCTGCCTGTCACTACCGTCACCTCTCTGAAGGAACCTACGGATAAGCGTGTGGAGGGTTGTTTGAAGTCTATTTATACCCTTACGGGAGCTGTGCATCCGCCCACTATTGCAGCTACTTGGGCTGCAGAAGCTATTGAAGCGTGGGCTCAGGAGGTGGAAGCAGAGCTACCATCCAATTTTTCTGAAAATGCTAGACAATGTCTTTCGTATATTGTCACAGCCTCTCATTACATTAAGGAGGCGGCTTCTGACGCTGGTGTTCTGGCGGCCAAGGCCTCTACTACGTCCATTCTGGCTCGCCAGATTCTCTGCTTGCGGTCCTGGTCTGTGGATGTGGACTCTAAGAAAACCCTGGAGGTGCTCCCTTTTAAGGGGAACATCCTTTTTGGTGAGGATCTCAACAAGATTGTTGCTGACTTAGCTTCCGCTAAGACGGCATGCCTGCCTAGTACTGCTCCTTCGGCTCCGAAGGTTAAGAGTACTTACTTTCGTTCCTTTCCACCTCCAGGTAAAACAAAGGGTCAGGCATACCCGAAACAGGCTCGCGCTTCCAAAACCACTAAGCCCAAACCTAAACGTGCCTGGGTTGCCCGTTAGCCTGTTTCCAAATCAGACAAGCCTACTGCATGACGGGGCGGGCCTCCCCCTGGGGGATCCCAGGGTGGGAGGCCGACTTCTACGGTTTACCCAGGAATGGTTGAAGACCACTTCGGACATCTAGGTAAGGGAAGTCGTCACTCACAGATACTCCATATCCTTTAAGAATCGTCCCCCTCATCGATTTTGCCTAACAGACGTCCCTTCGGATCAGGTGAAGGCAAAAACTCTTCATTTGGTGGTACAGTCCCTCCTGAACACAGGAGTGGTAGTACAGGTGTGAGGCGACGGGCGGCAGCGCGCCGGAGTACGGAGGAACGAGGATCCGAGAGGATCCAAGTTCCTCCAATCAGCGGCTCCGGATTTGAAAAGGGCGCCGGACGCGAGCCAATCGCTGCTCGCGGCCCGGCGCCCAATGAGGAGTCGCCGCGGCGGACCAATGGGAGTCCGCCGCGTCATGGCTCCGCCTCCTCCCAGCGTCTTATATCAGGCGCTGGGCGGCGGCGGAGCTCAGTCGTGAGCCGGAGACGGAGCGGAGAAGAGCTCCAGAGGACCCCAGGAAGACGCGGGCGGCAGCGGAAGAAGCGGCGCCAGAGGAGGCCGAAGCCAAGCCGGGAAGGAGCAGAGGAAGACGGGACGGTGCCGGAAGAGGCGGAAGCGGCGGCCCAGCAGCGGAAGATCGGCGGAGAGTGCTGTGGAGAGAGGGAAGCAAAAGAGCTGACGAAGCTCCCCTCCCCAGCCTCTCCCACCGGTCCGGGTAAGAGGCCTTGGGCCTGCACCACGCTCCTATAGGCCCTCCTCCCTAGACCACCAGGTGTTCGGGCACTAGGCTCGTGGGCACATTCAGGCCCTCCCGGCCTGTGGGCATTTAGTCGGGCCCTCCCGGCCCGTGGGCGCTAGAGAGTCGGTGCGTCTGGGTCCGAGGCCACGCGTAGTCGGGGATCCCCTCGACCCGTGGCCCAGACCCGATCACTGCCATCCGGGGGGGGTTCGGGCGTTAGGCCCGAGTCGCCCTCTGCCACACGGTAGGCGGGCAGTAGGCCCGGGGGGTACGTTCAGGCAATAGGCCTGTGGGAACATTAGGCCCTAGAGTATTTTGGCCACCAGAGGTACATCAAGGTGACCCTGGGTATTAGGCCCAGGTCACCCAACTGGTAAGTTAGGCGGGCACTAGGCTCGTGGGTGAAGTCAGGTCTCCGGCCTGTGTGCAGCTAGGGGGCACTAGCCCCAGGGAATAAGTCCCCCGAGGTATTTAGGTAGTTAGGCCTGAGGCCCGTATAAGGGAAGGTACAGGAGGTGGGTAGGCCGTGCGGTGCCCACCCTCTTCCTCCTGCGGGTAGGGATTTCCAGGGACAGCACCGTGTTATGTTGTATTTCGATGTGTGATGTTACCGTGCAGGGCAAATTGTTGTTATAAAGTTTGTGCATAGTTGTGTTGCACCACTTACACTTAGGCCAGTTTGAGGGCTTGTTATGAAGTTAGTGTAGCGGACGCACACTAGATTAGAGTTAGGCCTTGCACGGCTGTTTTTCTCCTTGCCTCCTTACAGGGACCTGTAACTGGAGAAGATCGGAGTACAAGACGTAAGACGGTGAGTAACAACGGTCTGAGCGTTTTGTCCGTGTGTGTGTTTCTTTCTATCTCCCTTCCTTCAGGGCAACGGTGAGCCTTGCACGGCTGTGCAAGGCGGAATTTCCACCTGGTGCGAAAGTGCCGATAGGTGAAATTCGGGCTCTGAGGCGGACGCCGGTGATGACCCCCACCTAGCCCGAAGGAGCGATTTTCTTCAGCCACGTAGGGATGCGGGCCACGGTTTGGGGGACGGTATTCAATAGTTTCTCCCTCTTAGGTTTTCTTGTCTCCGGGTCGTCCAGAAGAGTTTCCAGAACTGTCGAGGGTTCCGGCACCTGAGAGTGAGAGCATGCGGCGTCCGGTAAGTGGTACGCCTACACCTGCACGGCAGCAGGCACTATACGTCCCGGCGTTGCCCTCTCACATTTGGCGTAGTCGGCAGGATGTCGAACGCAGAGAACGTCGCTCCTATGGGAGCGGGGAACGACGCCCCTCCGGGAGTAGAGAGGAAATTAAATTTTGGACCGCCCTGACACATACCCCTCGGTATGATGGTCAGAACATGCCGTTGGCAGACTGGAAGAAGAGACTGGAGGGAATCATCCAGCTGTATGGGGTGCCTCCAGAAATGCAGCTACACTTGGCCTTGAATACGCTGGATGGAGACGCCTGGCGATCGGTGATCCTTGTTCCGGAAGAGGAGCGTAAGATGTTGGACGAGATACTCTCGATCCTCGAAGGTACCTATGGGAACACCGCGTCGGCGGGAACCTTGCGTCAGCAACTGTTCAATCGATTTCAGAGGGAGGACGAATCCATACCCCAATTTGCTAACGCGCTGCCGGACATGCTGAGCGAAATTACACGGCGCGATCCGGAAGGTCTGGGGTCCGTGGTCAACCCCAGCCTGATGTTGAGGGACCAGTTTGCGTTGGGCCTCCGGAGTATTCCCATCCGGCAGATTCTGTTGGATAAAATCGCCAGCGATAAGAAAATGACCTTCCGTCAGGTCCAAGTGGAGGCGGTCGCTAGGGATCGTAATGCTAATTTCGGACCTTACGCCATGGCCCCACATTTGTTGGCACCGGTGTCCGCTGTTGCCAGCCGAGAACCCAGTCCCATGGAAGCCTGTGTCCAAGATCTGAAGGCGGCATTCACCAAAGTCACTTTGGAAATGAAGGCAGAGATCTCCCAGTTGCGGGATGAGGTGCACAGGCAGAGAGGTTCGGAGGGGTCCGAGGATCGGGCGCCACAACGGCTGCCCAGGGAATCACGGTCCAATGTCGGAGGCGGCCGCCCCAGGGAAGGCCGGGGTCCCCGTTGCTACCGCTGCAATAGATTTGGACACATTGCCCGGGAGTGTGGTGAGCCTAGGCAGGATCCTCCTTTAAACTAGAGTCCCTCGCGGTAGCGGGACCACCCGCGAGGGAGATGGCCGGGGGAGAAACCACTATAGTGGATTCCGCCGATGTAGTGGGAGAGTGTCCCGTTGTGGTTGGGTGTCTTGGGGGAAAGGAGCAGAAATGCCTGCTGGATACTGGCTCGCAGGTCACCACAATGTCTGAGGTTTGTTTCCTGGAACATTATTCCCATTTGAAGGATTCCGTGTTGGAAAGCTGGGTCACCCTCACTGCGGCCAACAACCTCCCTATTCCGGTTGTCGGAGTTGTGTGGATGGAGATCTCGATCTGCGGACAGGCGTTGGGAAAGAAAGGAATACTGGTCGTGGGGAGCTTGGGCTTGAGTCACGGGCCCGTGATTGTGGGCATGAACGTCCTCCAGGATCTCAATCAGCTTTTGTTTCGGGAGAAGGGTCCGCAATACTGGAAGGAGATGGGTGTTCAGCGGCCGGTACAACAGGCATTTCAGCAGGTAGGGAGAATATGTGAAGCTGAACATCGAGAGGAGTCCCTGGGAACAATTCGGACCGGTGGTCAGCAACAGATCAAGTTACCTCCCCACCAGGAGATGGTCCTCCCCCTCGAGGTGCGGACTCACCAACATCTGGAGGGGTTAGAAGTCATCGTGGAACCCAATGGATACTTCGGAATGGACTCGGGGGTCATCCTGGCCCGAACCCTGGCGATAGTGAGGGACGGCCGGGTGTTGGTTCGGCTGTGCAATCTTCTGGACGAAAGAAAAAGAATCCCGGCGGGAGCAACTATTGCCAACATAACGGCTGTCACCAGGGACGGAGTGTCCGGGGGGCGGCAGGTCTTGCTGCATACGGACGAACCAGGATCCTGGTCCATGGCGGTGAGCCTGGATAAGAAGGAAGAACCCAGTATGGATTGGTGCGGTCGGGTTATTAGGGAGCAGATGGATGTCTGTCTGGACGAATGTAGCCCCAGTATGGTGCTGAAGTTGGAGCATATGCTGTGGGAACGACGGAAGGCGTTCTCCCGATATGAAGAGGATTTCGGATATACGGAAGATGTGAAACATGAGATACGCACTGGAGAGAGCCCTCCAATCCGTGAGAGATATCGTCCCATCCCACCCAAACTCTACCAGGAAGTCAAGAAAATGTTGCGGCAGATGTTGGATAATCAGGTCATTCGTGAGAGCAAAAGTCCATGGGCTGCGCCCATCGTGTTGGTGCGGAAGAAGGATGGTTCCATTCGGTTCTGCATGGATTATCGGCGGTTGAATAGCAGTACCGTGAGGGATGCTTACCCGTTGCCTAGAATAGAGGAGTCTTTGGCGGCCCTGGGGAATGCTCGGTATTTCTCCACGCTGGACTTGGCCAGTGGGTATTGGCAAGTGGCGGTTAGCCCGTCGGATCAAGAGAAGACCGCCTTCACAACTCCTATGGGACTGTTTGAATTCCTGCGCATGCCCTTCGGGCTCACCAATGCCCCGGCTACATTCCAACGGATGATGGAGAGATGTTTGGGAGATTTGAACTTCGAAGCCCTGCTGATATACCTGGACGATATCATAGTATTCGCCCCCACTCTGGAGGAACATTTGGCGCGCCTGGATGTGGTGTTGCAGCGCCTGGAGAAATATGGGCTCAAGCTCAAGCCCCGCAAGTGTCATCTTTTGCAACCAAGCTTGGAATACCTGGAACATGTAGTGTCCCGAGAAGGAGTCTGCCCGACGCCGGGCAAGATTTCAGCAGTCCAGGACTGGGAGACACCCACCACTACCACCGAACTGCGCGCGTTTCTGGGGTTGGTTGGATACTATCGGCGGTTTATCAAGGACTTTGCAAAAATCGCGGAACCCTTGCATGCCCTGCTGCGAGGGTTACCCACTACTAAGAAATCGCAGGTAGTGGCCTGGGGTGAGGCACAGGAGAAGGCATTTCGGCGCCTGAAAGAAATGCTCACGGAGGCTCCGGTTCTGGGATATGCGGATTTTGAGAAGCCATTCCTGCTCTATACCGATGGCAGCCTACAGGGATTGGGAGCAGTTCTCTCCCAAATACAAGATGGCCGAGAACGAGTGATCGCCTATGGGAGTCGAAGTTTGAGGGAAACCGAGTGGAACCCGGACAACTACAGTTCCTTCAAGTTGGAGTTGCTGGCTGTAGTCTGGGCCGTGACTGAGAAGTTCGCCGAGTACCTGACCGCTACCCATGTGGAAATATACACGGATAACAACCCCCTGGCCTATCTGGAGACTGCAAAACTGGGCGCCCTGGAGCAGCGTTGGGTAGCCCGGTTGGCAAAATTCAGCTATAAAATACACTATCGCCCAGGGAAGAGTAACGGGAATGCAGATGCGCTGTCGCGACACCCTGTGTCCATGCCCCCGACCCCGAGGTACCGCGAGGACGAGGATACGGAGGTCCCAGACTTGACCAGGATTGAGTGCCCAGGTACACTGGAAGGGTCACGAGTGCTTGAATGCGCTGCCCTGCTCCAGAATACTGAACTAGAGTGGGCTTCTCTACAGCAGAGTGACCCAGGGCTGAGCGTCATTCGGCGATGGAAACAGAAGGAACATTGGCCTAGCCAGTGGGAGAGGAGTCGGCTGACCCCCTACTGCCGGAAGGTCCTGCGGAGTTGGGACCGATTACTCATCCGCGGCGGAACACTGCGTCGACAGGTGTATCTCCGACACGAACTCAGGAGGGTGGAACAGATTGTGGTGCCGGAAGTATCCCTCCAGGCACTGGTGATGGAGGCGCACGATGGCGGAGCCCATTTAGGGGTAGCAAAGACCTTTCAGTGGATACAGCGCCAGTTTTTCGCCCCTCAGCTATGGACATTGGTGGAGAAAGTGTGCAGGGAATGTCGGAGGTGCGGGGTGGTCAAACCGAACGAACAGCATGCGCCAGTACATACCGTTCAGACGAGTCGTCCCCTGGAGTTGTTGATGATTGATTACGTTCTGATTGGGGAGTCCGTTAGTGGCCATCAATATGCCCTGGTCATGACTGATCATTTCACTAAGTTCACGGTAGTGGTCCCCACCAGGGATCAGACGGCGGAGTCCGCAACCAAATCCATTGTTGAGCATTTTGTCCGGCAGTTTGGGTGCCCTGAGAGGATTCATTCCGATCAAGGGGCTTGCTTCCAGGGGAAGTTGATGGAACAGCTTTGTCGACTTTACAGGATGCAGAAGTCCCGTACTACGCCGTATCATCCTCAGGGAAATGGTGCCTGCGAACGTTTCAATCGGACTTTGCTCCAAATGTTGCGGGTCTTGGAGGACACCAAAAGACGGAGGTGGCCCGAGTATGTAGCCGAGCTGGTATGGGCCTACAACAACCGGGTCCACAGCACCACTGGATACTCCCCCTTCTTTTTGATGTTTGGTCGTCCAGGGCGGGAAGCACAGGATTTGCACTTGACCGAGTTTCGGGAGGAAGGAGGATTGCTGCCAACCGATTGGGTCGCCGAACATCAGCAGCGGTTAAAAGTGGCTCACGAAGTGACTCGGAAGAGGATAGCCGACCACTCTCATACACCCCATAGGACTAGAGGAGCAGAGCCTTTTGACGTGGGACAGCGGGTGCTGGTCCGCATGACGCGGCCGGGCGGCAAGCTAGCGGAGAAGTGGGAGGTGCGACCTTATGTTGTCCGGAGGCGCCTCACCGAGGAGGGCCCGGTGTATCAGGTGGAAGCAACAGATGGGTCTTGTCGGTTGAGAACCCTTCACCGGGATATGCTGCGTCCTTGTAGGTTCCCAGAAGACGTGGGGGTTGAAGGTGCCCCCGGTGTGAACACGGCTCCGTTGCCTGGGGATGACACCGTATTGGCATCTTTGCCCAGAGTGACTGACCTGGATGAAGATTGGTGGATCCCAGTGGTTCCGTCTCATGACAATAGCCTCCTGGATGCTGGGGGCCCCCGGCCTGGGTTATCTCCTTTACCTCGGCGATCTCAGCGCTCCAACCGCGGTGTGCCTGGTCCTCGGTATGCGGACCCGGAGTATATCTGGTCTCAGTCTACCTTTGTCGGGACTACAAAGGACAAACGGGGGGGAAATGTGAGGCGGCGGGCGGCAGCGCGCCGGAGTACGGAGGAACGAGGATCCGAGAGGATCCAAGTTCCTCCAATCAGCAGCTCCGGATTTGAAAAGGGCGCCGGACGCGAGCCAATCGCTGCTCGCGGCCCGGCGCCCAATGAGGAGTCGCCGCGGCGGACCAATGGGAGTCCGCCGCGTCATGGCTCCGCCTCCTCCCAGCGTCTTATATCAGGCGCTGGGCGGCGGCGGAGCTCAGTCGTGAGCAGGAGACGGAGAAGAGCTCCAGAGGACCCCAGGAAGACGCGGGCGTCAGCGGAAGAAGCGGCGCCAGAGGAGGCTGAAGCCAAGCCGGGAAGGAGCAGAGGAAGACGGGACGGTGCCGGAAGAGGCGGAAGCGGCGGCCCAGCAGCGGAAGATCAGCGGAGAGTGCTGTGGAGAGAGGGAAGCAAAAGAGCTGACGAAGCTCTCCTCCCCAGCCTCTCCCACCAGTCCGGGTAAGAGGCCTTGGGCCTGCACCACGCTCCTATAGGCCCTCCTCCCTAGACCACCAGGTGTTCGGGCACTAGGCCCGTGGGCACATTCAGGCCCTCCCGGCCTGTGGGCATTTAGTCGGGCCCTCCCGGCCCGTGGGCGCTAGAGAGTCGGTGCGGGCACTAGGCCCGGGGGGTACGTTCAGGCAATAGGCCTGTGGGAACATTAGAGGGCATTAGGCCCTAGAGTATTTTGGTCACCAGAGGTACATCAAGGTGACCCTGGGTATTAGGCCCAGGTCACCCAACTGGTAAGTTAGGCGGGCACTAGGCTCATGGGTGAAGTCAGGTCTCCGGCCTGTGTGCAGCTAGGGGGCATTAGGCCCAGGGAATAAGTCTCCCGAGGTATTTAGGTAGTTAGGCCTGAGGCCCGTATAAGGGAAGGTACAGGAGGTGGGTAGGCCGTGCGGTGCCCACCCTCTTCCTCCTGCGGGTAGGGATTTCAAGGGACAGCACCGTGTTATGTTGTATTTCGATGTGTGATGTTACCGTGCAGGGCAAATTGTTGTTATAAAGTTTGTGAATAGTTGTGTTGCACCACTTACACTTAGGCCAGTTTGAGGGCTTGTTATGAAGTTAGTGTAGCGGACGCACACTAGATTAGAGTTAGGCCTTGCACGGCTGTTTTTCTCCTTGCCTCCTTACAGGGACCTGTAACTGGAGAAGATCGGAGTACAAGACGTAAGACGGTGAGTAACAACGGTCTGAGCGTTTTGTCCGTGTGTGTGTTTCTTTCTATCTCCCTTCCTTCAGGGCAACGGTGAGCCTTGCACGGCTGTGCAAGGCGGAATTTCCACCTGGTGCGAAAGTGCCGATAGGTGAAATTCGGGCTCTGAGGCGGACGCCGGTGATGACCCCCACCTAGCCCGAAGGAGCGATTTTCTTCAGCCACGTAGGGCGTGCGGTCCACGGTTTGGGGGACGGTATTCAATAGTTTCTCCCTCTTAGGTTTTCTTGTCTCCGGGTCGTCCAGAAGAGTTTCCAGGACTGTCGAGGGTTCCGGCACCTGAGAGTGAGAGCGTGCGGCGTCCGGTAAGTGGTACGCCTACACCTGCACGGCAGCAGGCACTATACGTCCCGGCGTTGCCCTCTCACACAGGTGCCTCTGGCTCAGAGAGGCAAGGGGTACTATTCACCGCTGTTCCTAGTCCCGAAACTGAATGGGTCCTCTCGGCCCATTCTCAACCTTAAGTCCATGAACAAATTTGTGAGGGTGTCCAAGTTTCGTATGGAAACTCTTCACGATCCTGGCAAATTCCCCAGAAGTTCTCCTCCGTCATCTGGATCTGACGGTCCAGTTTCTGCAAGCCCACGGGTGGCTCATCAACTGGAAGAAATCTTTCCTGGTCCCTGCTCAGTGCATGGTGCACTTAGGAGCATTGTTGGACACTCACAACCAGCAGTTGTTCTTGTCACAGGAGAAGGTCCTGAACCTTCAGGACAGGATTCGATGCTTCCTCTCTCACCCGTGAGTGTCGATACACTCGGCGATGCAAGTACTAGGCCTGATGATGTCGGCTTTCGACATGGTAAATTACGCTCAATTTCATTCCTGCCCTCTGCAGAATATGATTAATGCCAAGTGGGACGGCTTGCCTCACCGGATCAGGTCTCAAATGATCTCTTTGTCTCCGGAGGTTCATCTGTCACTGAGCTGGTGGCTACAGGACCAACGATTGAGCAGGGATCGTCCCTTCTGGATCTCCAACTGGGTCCTCCTGACAACGGATGCCATTCTTAGGGGTTGGGGAGTGGTGTTGGAGCAACACTCTCTTCAGGGTTGGTGGACCAGGGAGGAGTCTCTCCTCCCGATAAACATTCTGGAATTGCGGGCGGTGTTCTATGCTCTGAACCTGGACCAGCATCTGATACAGAACAGGCCTGTTCAAGTACAGTTGGACAACGCCACCACGGTGGCGTACATAAATCATCAAGGCGGCACTCGAAGTCGCATGGCAATGATGGAAGTGTCAAGAATTCTTCAGTGGCCGGAACGCCATCTACCAGCCATATCGGCAGTGTTCATTCCGGGGGTCCACAACCGGGAAGCGGACTTCCTCAGTCGTCAGGACGTTCACGCCGGAGAGTCGATCCTATATCCAGAAGTATTTAAACTCCTAGTGGACAAGTGGGGCCTACCAGATGTAGACCTGATGGTGTCTCAACACAATCACAAGGTTCCGGTCTTCGGAGCAAGGACAAGGGATCCCGAAGCGGCGTTCGTGGATGCACTGGCAATTCCGTGGAACTTTTGGATGCCGTACGTGTTCCCTCCGGTGTCACTACTGCCCACAGTAATAAGGAAGGTCAAACAAGAAGGAGGAATCCTACTTCTGATCGCTCCAGCATGGCCCAGACGGCATTGGTTCTCAGATCTACAGGGTCTCTCGTTAGAGCATCCTCTTCTGCTTCCGCAACGTCCAGACCTCCTCGTTCAGGGCCCTTGTGTCTACCAGGATGTGGCCCGGCTGGCTTTGACAGAGTGGCTCTTGAAGCTTCAGTTCTGAGGGCCAAAGGATTTTCTAAGGTGGTCATTCAAACTATGTTGAAGGCCCGTAAGCCGGCTTCGGCTCAGACTTATCATAGGGTCTGGAATTCTTACTTTGCTTGGTGCGCATCTAACAATCATGACGCTAACAAGTTTAGTACAGCCAAACTTTTGGCTTTCCTGCAACAGGGCCTGGGCTTAGGCCTTCGCTGACTCCCTCAAGGTTCATATTTCTGCCTTGTCGGTGTGGTTTCAGAGAAAAATTGCGACTCTGGGGTATATTTACAAAAATTCGTATTTTCCCGTCTGAGGTCAAAGTTCAATCACGAATGACATCGAAAGTGTAAATTTGCAACTTTTTGGATTTATTACGACTAATTTACTAAGCTGTCGTATTCTGCATTTTCGGATTTACCGATGTCGATGTCATTTGTTTTTTTTTGCAGTGTTTTACGTGAGTGACTTGTAAAACACTGCCGACTTTAATACAATGAATCTCGGCCGGATCTGAGAGATCCGTGCTGGGCTTCATTGTGCACCTTTTTAAACATTGAAATCAGTGTTAAAATCCAAAATAAAATTGCGTGGGGTCCCCCCTCCTAAGCCAAACCAGCGTCGGGCTCTTTGAGCCGGTCCTGGTTGTAAAAATATGGGGGGGGAAATGATAGGGGTTCCCCCATATTTAAACAACCAGCACCGGGCTCTGCGCCTGGTCCTGGTTCCAAAAATACGGGGGACAAAAAGCGTAGGGGTCCCCCGTATTTCTGAAACCAGCACCGGGCTCCACTAGCCAGATACATAATGCCACAGCCGGGGGACACTTTTATATAGGTCCCTGCGGCCCTGGCATTACATAACCAACTAGTCACCCCTGGCCGGGGTACCCTGGAGGAGTGGGGACCCCTTCAATCAAGGGGTCCCCCCCTCCAGCCACCCAAGGGCCAGGGGTGAAGCCCGAGGCTGTCCCCCCCATCCAAGGGCTGCGGATGGGAGGCTGATAGCCTTTTTGTCAAAAAATGAATATTGTTTTTAGTAGCAGTACTACAAGTCCCAGCAAGCCTCCCCCGCAAGCTGGTACTTGGAGAACCACAAGTACCAGCATGCGGTGGAAAACCGGGCCCGCTGGTACCTGTAGTACTACTACTAAAAAAATACCCCAATAAAAACATAAGACACACACCTTGAAAGTAAAACTTTAATACATACATCCACACCTCCATATACACATACTTACCTTATGTTCACACGAGGGTCGGTCCTCTTCTCCATGTAGAATCCATGGTGTACCTGTTGGAAAAATTATACTCACAAAATCCAGTGTTGATGGCTCCTCTTTTAATCCATTTGTAATCCTGGTACTTTGCAAAATAACAAAACGGACTCCCGACCTCGCACTGAAAGGGGCCCCATGTTTTCACATGGGACCCCTTTCCCCGAATGCCAGAAACCCCCTCTGACTTATGTCTAAGACGGTTCCATCAGCCAATCAGGGAGCGCCACGTTGTGGCATCCTCCTGATTGGCTGTGTGCTCCTGTAGTGTATGACAGGCAGCACCCGGCAGTGTTACAATGTAGCGCCTATGCGCTCCATTGTAACCAATGGTGGGAACTTTGTGGTCAGCGGTTGACCGAAAGTAACCTCACCCACCCCTTCCCACTGAAAAACATGCACGGATCTCATGGATCCGTGCATGCCTATCCAAACACGGGATAAAAAAGCAGGTCTGTTTTTTTTTTAGCACTTTTTCACGATTTGTATTTCTGCTCGGCAGTGTTTGGCTATTGTCGGCAGTGTTTGTGATTTGCACTTTTTAGTAAATGACCGATTTCTACCAAATTGCAGGCGTATTTGACCGATGGTGTATTGATTCGTAATTTTTTCCTAGGACTTCCAAAATATTACGAATGCCCTCATCACTGCCGTGATTTGAGTTTAGTAAATTCCCGAGATGACACTTTGAAGAAAAAACGTCATCTCGGTCAAAATCGGGACCTTAGTAAATATACCCCCTCTGCCTGATGTTCATACATTCACTCAGGGTGTTTTAAACTGAGCTCCTGTGCACGGAGGTGGGGAGCTGAGCATCTTGGGAACAGTCAAAACTTTTAGCCTGTTGGTGCCTCGGATCAAGATCCTACTCTACACCCCGATGTTATCCCTGTGGAACCCAGTGTACCTCGCAGAAAGAGATTTAACAAATGTAAGTTCTTACCATAAATCTCCTTTTTCAGCATCTGCTGTTTTACTTTAAGTGATTTGAAGAACATTTGGGTAAACGTGTCTACATCCATTGCAACCAATCAGATGACTGCTTTCGCTTAGGAAACGTTTCTAGAACAATGACAGATCCTGATTGGCCACTGTGATCCATAGTATCATTTTTCCATTGCGGCATGAGCACCGGTTTCCACGTACAGTTTACTTCATCCATCATGTCTCATCTGTAACGTGGTGCTCTTGTTGATGAGCACATCTTGTAGGTCAGACGAAGAGCTGGGGGCTTCTGTGCTGTCCTCCTGTCCGACCTTTCTTTGCCATGCTCTGTCTTCATGGTACAATTGCGTGTAGCATGTAACCTACCACAGACATTAAAAGCACGCCCTGAGCCTTGTATATACTGTATGAAACCAATAAGTGTTTATGAACTGCCCTGAAGACCGAACGCTGACTCCTTGGATGCGAGGAGCGAGTGTGGGGAGTTATTTTGCACATTTCATAAACTCCGTGCTTCTAACCATATATCAGAATATTGAAGTATTGCTATTTCTGGCCTCGGAGAGGGTTTCCATGGAAACCGGGGTTTGTTTACCAAATTGATGCACTGAAAGACATGTGTAATGCGACCATTATTTTATTTTGGAATGCTCCTGGAGGTTCAGTATAGAATTAAAGGACCATTAGCTGAATAGTTACTTTTCAGATCTGTACGTTGTACTGTACTGCGTGGTCTGGAGGAAAAATATTCTGTTTAATAGTGGGGCCTTTTATTCTGCATTAGTGCTCGCCGGACGCTCTTTGTAAAAGAATATATATGTCTTTTTGTTCCCGGAAAATGTACATTTTATTACATGGATAAATGGCGCGTTGCCGTCATCTCTGCAAATGACGCAAAAACTCCGGATTAACTTTTCTGATGCCTCAATTTGCGGAAATACGCAAAAGGCGTCATGGAGGCTGACACAGAATGTGACGGCGGATAAGAACCACTTGGCCCCTCTAGTCTGCCCTGTGGCGGCATCAGATACCAGCCAATCCGTAAGTCACGTCACACGCAAACGTATTTCACTGACCCTGATCGCTAGCTGCATTCGTTCACTGTGCAGCGATGAGGCAAAAAAATGGCAGTTCTACGCATGAGTATGCGGCACAATGCACACGCGCGTCGTACTATTACAACGAACGATGTAGTTTCACACAGGGTCTAGCAAAGCTTTTCAGTCGCACTGGTGGCCGCAGAGTGATTGACAGGAAGAGGGCGTTTCTGGGTGTCAACTGACCGTTTTCAGGGAGTGTTTGGAAAAACGCAGGCGTGCCAGGAAAAACGCAGGCGTGGCTGGGCGAACGCAGGGCGTGTTTGTGACGTCGAAACAGGAACTGAACAGTCTGAAGTCGTCGCAAGCGCTGAGTAAGTTTTGAGCTACTCTAAAACTGCACAAAAAAACGTTGCCGCCGCTCTGCGATCCTTTCGTTCGCACTTCTGCTAAGCTAAAATACACTCCCAGTGGGCGGCGGCATAGCGTTTGCATGACTGCTAAAAACTGCTAGCGAGCGATCAACTCGGAATGACCACCAATGCCTCTTAATGAACACAAAGCTCTGCGACTCGTCAAACATCCAGCTAATAAAGGTAATACTGTATAAGATAATGAATAAATTACCTTTATTAACTGGGAACTGTCCATTTGCGTAACAATAGTAGGTCCGGGATGTACGGAATACACAGGCCGTTGGGTCAAGTAGTAGGCCCCATGCTACAGACCCTTCCAATGGATAAGACTCCTCTGCTAGAGGCATTTACCCAAAAACATTCCTGTAAAGATGGCGCTGAGGGGCCTGCCACCGCCCCATGCATTAAAATGCCTCTGGGTATTCCCCAAAAATCAATTCAGAGCCAGACATGGTCTCATATCCATCCGACCAGGATATGGGCTGGGATTTGTGCAGATAATACACCCGATAGGACTCGGCCTGTGCAACGGGGCAGGTAGATTTCCCACTGGTGACGATACAATAGTGACTACTAGTGAAGCGACCTGCGCTGTCCGTGCCTCTGTACAATAGAGTGTAGGCCGCCGGGCGAGCATCCTCAGCCAGGAAGCGGAACCGGGCGTAGGCCATCGCCTCTGTAATAACTGATCTATTGTGAGCTCTGCGGCATAATTAGTGAAGTCATCGTCGGCGCAGTAACAATTCCATTCTCTTGACACAAAAACCAGGGAACAGCTGGCCCTGCCATATTTGGCACCCGCGCCAGAAGCCGTGGCCTTTTCGGAAACGTATCCTGCATGGAGTCTTTGTGCGGATGAGCCCAGATTAGGTACAAACATCCCCCCACTGTCTCCTCGGTTCAGTCCTAACAGTCAGGCGTTATGTTCATCCTTTTATAGCCACAGCAACAGTCTCCCAAACTGGACCGTTCCTCCAAGAACCACAGATTCCTATTGTCCGCCTGGCCGCGCTCTCAATGCAGCTATTGTTCTCCTGGCCGCTGTCAGGACATCAGTAAAAGTAATAAATAATCTGAGCTTCTAATGTTAGAAGGGACCCTTCAGTGTGAGAATGGGGTCAGGCTCAATGTCCGCTGTGCGCTTGGATGCCTTTGTTTCCATAGAAACATCAGCGACAGGGACTCTGAGGCTCAAGTACTAAGCGCAGAATACGCAGATGTGCAGCTCATTTCATTTCGTGCAAATGCGCCTAGCGGTCGGCCTATCCCTGTCGGAGTTAAGTATTGTCGGCTTTTTTGTCAACTGTTTTGGCGAAAGCAGGTAAAAGGATTTTTTCATATTTTATTTTACTTTATCTCATTATTATTTGTGCACTGTATGAAGTGGAACTGATGCCTCACACACGTGTATAGCAAGACTGGTCACTCCGGACCCCGGGCGCCAGGACTTCTGCAACATGAATAAGGGATTAGTTGTTGCTGCAATATTAGAAATCTTCCTATCAACAGTACAGGGCTGCTAATGATACATATCCCAGCAAGTGTGTCTGCAAGAGACAATGGGGGTCATTCTTAGATGATCGGAGCCGTGCAGCTACGATCATTCACACTGACATGCGGGGGGACGCCCAGCACAGGGCTAGCCCACCCCGCATGTCAGTGCCGCCCCCCCCCCGCAGAAGTGCAAAGGCATCGCACAGCCGCCGTTTCACCCCCCCCCCCCACCCCCACCCCCCAGTGACCGCTCTGCCTGTCAATCAGGCAGAGGTGATCGTAGCGGCCCGATGGCCTTAGGCGCAGTTCTGACCTGATCGCACCGCTGCGATAAACTGCAGCGTGCGATCGGGTCAGAATGACCCCCAATGGGCCTAATTCAAGGTTGATTGCAGAAGCAAAATCTTCCTGTAATGGGCAAAACCATGTGCACTGCAGGTGGGGCAGATATAACATGTGCAGAGAGAGTTAGATTTGGGTGGGGTGCATTCAAACTGAAATCTAAACTGCAGTGTAAAAATAAAGCAGCCAGTATTTACCCTGCACAGAAACAATGTAACCCACCCAAATCTAACTCTCTCTGCACATGTTACATCCGCCACAGCTGCCCTACGCATGGTTTTGCCCATTAGAGGAAGATTCAGATTAACCTTGAATTAGGCCCTATGTACTTGGCATTAGCAGTATGTTCTAGTGTCATACTAAAAGGTAATTGCAGGGACACACACCTCCACAGGCGGACCCCAATGATAGAGGAGCCTACTCAGGGAAGTGGCAGACATTGGGGGTTCAGGCGGACTCAGCATGCAGCAGCGTGGGTGTGATCTTTGCAAATGATTATCTGGAAATCTAGGCGGCGGTTTCAGGCCTATCCAGACGACGGAACTCCTGGGCCCCCTTCACCTTGTGGGCCCTGGATATTTGCCAGTCTAGCCACCCTGTCGTTACACCACTGCACGTGACAGTCAGGTCTTCTTGGATAAGAGATGGGTGGGAATACTTTGTCATAAAAATCCATGTGTTCCTCATAACCGCCATCATGAAACGCATTACTTTAATTTGCTGGGGGTGGATACACACGTGCCAGCGGAGAGAGCCTGGGGCGTGTTTTCAGGGAACATTTGCTGAATAGGCGCCCCGGTGTGAATATTGCCACGTATTTAGCAGCGAGGCTGCCGTTCGTGGCTGTTGTCTATTGAGAATCTCAGCACTAATAGAGGTTATGGAAGCAGAAAGTCTGAGACAGAACTTTTCTTAAAAGCGGCTGATGGTCTCTCCCAAAACAGCGTCTCTTTCAGGCGTTAAAGGGAGAATATAACGATAACTATTATAAGGATTGTCATGAGTTTAGCAAAAAAGTAAACAGAGAACATCTAATACACATAGGCCCTCATTCTGAGTTGATCGCTCGCTAGCTACTTTTAGCAGCCGTGCAAACGCATAGTCACCGCCTATAGGGGAGTGTATTTTCACTTTGCAAGAGTGCGAACGCCTGTGCAGCCGAGCGGCTACAAACACATTTTGTGCAGAACAAGACTAGCCCTGTAGTTACTTATCCTGTGCGATGATTGCTGCGACGAAGGTCCTAGAATTGACATCAGACACCCACCCTGCAAACGCCCGGACATGCCTGCGTTTTCCCAAACACTCCCATAAATGCCCACTTCCTGTCAATCTCCTTGCGATCGCCAGTGCGAATGGAATAGTCGCTAGAACATGTGTAAAACAACGATGCTCTTTGTACCCGTATGCCGCACGTGCGCATTGCGGCCCATACGCATGCGCAGATGTGCTATTTCTTTAAAACATCGCTACGCAGCGAACAATGTCAGCTAGCGATCAACTCGGAATGAGGGCCTAAGGTCGCGGCCACAGGTATTACTGACATAGGCCATGCAATAAAGCAATTGGGCCTTCACGTAACTGTGTGGAGTGTGGAATGGTGTCCAGGAGGTGCCACGTGTCCCACCCTGATGCTGTTATACCGGGTGATCCACTTGCTGGCATAAGTGCCATGGCTGCTGATGACGAAGATGAGCAAATGGAGGAAGATGTACATTCTTAGGAGATGAACGCAAGTCAGCCGCAATCGCTACCACACTGCGTGCACCGACTCATAATGCGTATTTTTGCCCGTATGCAGATTTGTGACACCCGTCCATATGCTTGCTTCATTGGTGTTCTCATTATCAGGGCACACGTGCACCAGGCTTCAGTTGGTGCAAATGATGCGTCTGGAAACAGGCGCACTTACACATATGCAAAACTCAGAACGCCCCAAAATACAATCGTCACACCCTGATTGGACTTAGCCAAAGCGAGACGCAGCAGTAGAGTCCGGTGACGCCTCAGCATTGTCATACCAGGATTCGCTCAGCTCCGGAAGCATGCGCACTGCGATAAAAGAGACGGATGGAAGACTGGTTTATGTTCAACTCAGCCCATTGGTCTGAAGATTAATCCTGAGTCCAAAATGTATCATTTGTGTGGGCTCGGGCGGATCCTGCAATGTTACAGCAGCATCTTTATTATACTACCCAGGCCCCATCTGATCTATGACATATAATAGGGGTCTATTTACTAAGCCTTGGATGGAGATAAAGGCCCTCATTCCGAGTTGTTCGCTCGCTAGCTGCTTTTCGCAGCATTGCACACGCTAGGCCGCCACCCTCTGGGAGTGTATCTTAGCTTAGCAGAATAGCGAACGAAAAATTAGAATTGCTACTAAATAATTCCCTGCATTTCCTGAGCAGCTCCAGACCTACTCCCAGATTGCGATCAGCTCAGTCCGTTTAGTTCCTGGTTTGACGTCACAAACACGCACTGCGTTCGGCCAGCCACTCCCCCGTTTCTCCAGACACTCCCGCGTTTTTCCCTGGCACGCCTGCGTTTTTTTAGCACACTCCCGGAAAACACTCAGTTTCCGCCCAGAAACACCCACTTCCTGTCAATCACTCACCGATCAACAGTGCGACTGAAAAGCGCCGCTCGCCCCTGTGTAAAATTGCTTAGTTTTGTGTGAAATTACTTGGCGCGTGCGCCCTGCGGCCCATACACATGTGCAGAACAGCCGGTTTTTAGCCTGATCGCTGCGCTGCAAAAAACGTCAGCGAGCGATCAACTCGGAATGACCCCCTTTATCTCCATTCAAGGCTTAGTAAATAGACCCCGTAGGTGGGTAAGCCAGAGGTCAGTCCATCTTCTTGTACTATTGATAAGAACGGTCGGTCTTTGCCCACCAGTAACGTTCACATAATACTATTTAGGTGGAGCTGTAGCTTTCGCATACGCTCAGCGCCATCTACTTCTACTAGGAAACGCTGGGATTCACCCACCTGTATCTATAATACCGCTCAGCCTGGGGCTGCTCTGATACATCTGTATCCAGTCTCCGCTTGGTGCTAGTATGGAATGTATCTGATCTCTTACAGCCTGTCTTGGACTGTTCTCCACTCAGTTTCAGTTGCCTCCGCTCCCACCCCTAGTAGCAGAGAGATGTGACTAGAGATGAGCGGGTTCGGTTTCTCTGAATCCGAACCCGCACGAACTTCATGTTTTTTTTCACGGGTCCGAGCGACTCGGATCTTCCCGCCTTGCTCGGTTAACCCGAGCGCGCCCGAACGTCATCATGACGCTGTCGGATTCTCGCGAGACTCGGATTCTATATAAGGAGCCGCGAGTCGCCGCCATTTTCACACGTGCATTGAGATTGATAGGGAGAGGACGTGGCTGGCGTCCTCTCCATTTAGATTAGGAGAGAGAGAGAGAGATTGACCTGAGGCTGATACTGTAGAAGAGAGTGCAGAGTTTAGTGACTGACCACAGTGACCACCAGCAGTGCAGTTGTTTTATTTAATATATCCGTTCTCTGCCTGAAAAAAACGGTACACACAGTGACTCAGTCACATACCATATCTGTGTGCACTGCTCAGCCCAGTGTGCTGCATGCCTGCATCATCTATGTATATATTATATATCTGACTGTGCTCAGCTCACACAGCTTATAATTGTGGGGGAGACTGGGGAGCACTGCAGTGCCAGTTATAGGTTATAGCAGGAGCCAGGAGTACAAGACAGTCACATACCATATCTGTGTGCACTGCTCAGCCCAGTGTGCTGCATCAGCTATGTATATATTATATATCTGACTGTGCTCAGCTCACACAGCTTATAATTGTGGGGGAGACTGGGGAGCACTGCAGTGCCAGTTATAGGTTATAGCAGGAGCCAGGAGTACATATTATATTAAAATTAAACAGTGCACACTTTTGCTGCAGGAGTGCCACTGCCAGTGTGACTGACCAGTGACCTGACCACACTGACCACCAGTATAGTTAGTAGTATACTATATTGTGATTGCCTGAAAAAGTTAAACACTCGTCGTGTGACTTCACTTGTGTGGTGTTTTTTTTTTTATTCTATAAAAAACTCATTCTGCTGACAGACAGTGTCCAGCAGGTCCGTCATTATATAATATATATACCTGTCCGGCTGCAGTAGTGATATATATATATTTTTCATATCATTATTTATCATCCAGTCGCAGCAGACACAGTACGGTAGTTCACGGCTGTAGCTACCTCTGTGTCGGCACTCGGCAGTCCATCCATAATTGTATACCACCTACCCGTGGTTTTTTTTTCTTTCTTCTTTATACATACATACTACTACATCTCTTTATCAACCAGTCTATATTAGCAGCAGACACAGTACAGTACGGTAGTTCACGGCTGTGGCTACCTCTGTGTCGGCACTCGGCAGTCCGTCCATAATTGTATACCACCTAACCGTGGTTTTTTTTTCTTTCTTCTTTATACATACATACTACGACATCTCTTTATCAACCAGTCTATATTAGCAGCAGACACAGTACAGTACGGTAGTTCACGGCTGTGGCTACCTCTGTGTCGGCACTCGGCAGTCCGTCCATAATTGTATACCACCTAACCGTGGTTTTTTTTTCTTTCTTCTTCATACATACATACTACGACATCTCTTTATCAACCAGTCTATATTAGCAGCAGACACAGTACAGTACGGTAGTTCACGGCTGTGGCTACCTCTGTGTCGGCACTCGGCAGTCCGTCCATAATTGTATACCACCTAACCGTGGTTTTTTTTTCTTTCTTCTTTATACATACATACTACGACATCTCTTTATCAACCAGTCTATATTAGCAGCAGACACAGTACAGTACGGTAGTTCACGGCTGTGGCTACCTCTGTGTCGGCACTCGGCAGTCCGTCCATAATTGTATACCACCTAACCGTGGTTTTTTTTTCTTTCTTCTTCATACATACATACTACGACATCTCTTTATCAACCAGTCTATATTAGCAGCAGACACAGTACAGTACGGTAGTTCACGGCTGTGGCTACCTCTGTGTCGGCACTCGGCAGTCCGTCCATAATTGTATACCACCTACCCGTGGTTTTTTTTTCTTTCTTCTTTATACATACATACTACTACATCTCTTTATCAACCAGTCTATATTAGCAGCAGACACAGTACAGTACGGTAGTTCACGGCTGTGGCTACCTCTGTGTCGGCACTCGGCAGTCCGTCCATAATTGTATACCACCTACCCGTGGTTTTTTTTTCTTTCTTCTTCATACATACATACTACGACATCTCTTTATCAACCAGTCTATATTAGCAGCAGACACAGTACAGTACGGTATTTCACGGCTGTGGCTACCTCTGTGTCGGCACTCGGCAGTCCGTCCATAATTGTATACCACCTAACCGTGGTTTTTTTTTCTTTCTTCTTCATACATACATACTACGACATCTCTTTATCAACCAGTCTATATTAGCAGCAGACACAGTACGGTAGTTCACGGCTGTAGCTACCTCTGTGTCGGCACTCGGCAGTCCGTCCATAATTGTATACTAGTATCCATCCATCTCCATTGTTTACCTGAGGTGCCTTTTAGTTGTGCCTATTAAAATATGGAGAACAAAAATGTTGAGGTTCCAAAATTAGGGAAAGATCAAGATCCACTTCCACCTCGTGCTGAAGCTGCTGCCACTAGTCATGGCCGAGACGATGAAATGCCAGCAACGTCGTCTGCCAAGGCCGATGCCCAATGTCATAGTACAGAGCATGTCAAATCCAAAACACCAAATATCAGTAAAAAAAGGACTCCAAAACCTAAAATAAAATTGTCGGAGGAGAAGCGTAAACTTGCCAATATGCCATTTACCACACGGAGTGGCAAGGAACGGCTGAGGCCCTGGCCTATGTTCATGGCTAGTGGTTCAGCTTCACATGAGGATGGAGGCACTCAGCCTCTCGCTAGAAAAATGAAAAGACTCAAGCTGGCAAAAGCAGTAGCACCGCAAAGAACTGTGCGTTCTTCGAAATCCCAAATCCACAAGGAGAGTCCAATTGTGTCGGTTGCGATGCCTGACCTTCCCAACACTGGACGTGAAGAGCATGCGCCTTCCACCATTTGCACGCCCCCTGCAAGTGCTGGAAGGAGCACCCGCAGTCCAGTTCCTGATAGTCAGATTGAAGATGTCAGTGTTGAAGTACACCAGGATGAGGAGGATATGGGTGTTGCTGGCGCTGGGGAGGAAATTGACCAGGAGGATTCTGATGGTGAGGTGGTTTGTTTAAGTCAGGCACCCGGGGAGACACCTGTTGTCCGTGGGAGGAATATGGCCGTTGACATGCCTGGTGAAAATACCAAAAAAATCAGCTCTTCGGTGTGGAACTATTTCAACAGAAATGCGGACAACAGGTGTCAAGCCGTGTGTTCCCTTTGTCAAGCTGTAATAAGTAGGGGTAAGGACGTTAACCACCTCGGAACATCCTCCCTTATACGTCACCTGCAGCGCATTCATAATAAGTCAGTGACAAGTTCAAAAACTTTGGGTGACAGCGGAAGCAGTCCACTGACCAGTAAATCCCTTCCTCTTGTAACCAAGCTCACGCAAACCACCCCACCAACTCCCTCAGTGTCAATTTCCTCCTTCCCCAGGAATGCCAATAGTCCTGCAGGCAATGTCACTGGCAATTCTGACGAGTCCTCTCCTGCCTGGGATTCCTCCGATGCATCCTTGCGTGTAACGCCTACTGCTGCTGGCGCTGCTGTTGTTGCTGCTGGGAGTCGATGGTCATCCCAGAGGGGAAGTCGTAAGACCACTTTTACTACTTCCACCAAGCAATTGACTGTCCAACAGTCCTTTGCGAGGAAGATGAAATATCACAGCAGTCATCCTACTGCAAAGCGGATAACTGAGGCCTTGGCATCCTGGGTGGTGAGAACCGTGGTTCCGGTATCCATCATTACTGCAGAGCCAACTAGAGACTTGTTGGAGGTACTGTGTCCCCGGTACCAAATACCATCTAGGTTCCATTTCTCTAGGCAGGCGATACCGAAAATTTACACAGACCTCAGAAAAAGAGTCACCAGTGTCCTAAAAAATGCAGCTGTACCCAATGTCCACTTAACCACGGACATGTGGACAAGTGGAGCAGGGCAGGGTCAGGACTATATGACTGTGACAGCCCACTGGGTAGATGTATGGACTCCCGCCGCAAGAACAGCAGCGGCGGCACCAGTAGCAGCATCTCGCAAACGCCAACTCTTTCCTAGGCAGGCTACGCTTTGTATCACCGGTTTCCAGAATACGCACACAGCTGAAAACCTCTTACGGCAACTGAGGAAGATCATCGCGGAATGGCTTACCCCAATTGGACTCTCCTGTGGATTTGTGGCATCGGACAACGCCAGCAATATTGTGTGTGCATTAAATATGGGCAAATTCCAGCACGTCCCATGTTTTGCACATACCTTGAATTTGGTGGTGCAGAATTATTTAAAAAACGACAGGGGCGTGCAAGAGATGCTGTCGGTGGCCAGAAAAATTGCGGGACACTTTCGGCGTACAGGCACCACGTACAGAAGACTGGAGCACCACCAAAAACTACTGAACCTGCCCTGCCATCATCTGAAGCAAGAAGTGGTAACGAGGTGGAATTCAACCCTCTATATGCTTCAGAGGTTGGAGGAGCAGCAAAAGGCCATTCAAGCCTATACAATTGAGCACGATATAGGAGGTGGAATGCACCTGTCTCAAGCGCAGTGGAGAATGATTTCAACGTTGTGCAAGGTTCTGATGCCCTTTGAACTTGCCACACGTGAAGTCAGTTCAGACACTGCCAGCCTGAGTCAGGTCATTCCCCTCATCAGGCTTTTGCAGAAGAAGCTGGAGACATTGAAGGAGGAGCTAACACGGAGCGATTCCGCTAGGCATGTGGGACTTGTGGATGGAGCCCTTAATTCGCTTAACAAGGATTCACGGGTGGTCAATCTGTTGAAATCAGAGCACTACATTTTGGCCACCGTGCTCGATCCTAGATTTAAAGCCTACCTTGGATCTCTCTTTCCGGCAGACACAAGTCTGCTGGGGTTGAAAGACCTGCTGGTGAGAAAATTGTCAAGTCAAGCGGAACGCGACCTGTCAACATCTCCTCCTTCACATTCTCCCGCAACTGGGGGTGCGAGGAAAAGGCTCAGAATTCCGAGCCCACCCGCTGGCGGTGATGCAGGGCAGTCTGGAGCGACTGCTGATGCTGACATCTGGTCCGGACTGAAGGACCTGACAACGATTACGGACATGTCGTCTACTGTCACTGCATATGATTCTCTCACCATTGAAAGAATGGTGGAGGATTATATGAGTGACCGCATCCAAGTAGGCACGTCACACAGTCCGTACTTATACTGGCAGGAAAAAGAGGCAATTTGGAGGCCCTTGCACAAACTGGCTTTATTCTACCTAAGTTGCCCTCCCACAAGTGTGTACTCCGAAAGAGTGTTTAGTGCCGCCGCTCACCTTGTCAGCAATCGGCGTACGAGGTTACATCCAGAAAATGTGGAGAAGATGATGTTCATTAAAATGAATTATAATCAATTCCTCCGTGGAGACATTGACCAGCAGCAATTGCCTCCACAAAGTACACAGGGAGCTGAGATGGTGGATTCCAGTGGGGACGAATTGATAATCTGTGAGGAGGGGGATGTACACGGTGATATATCGGAGGGTGAAGATGAGGTGGACATCTTGCCTCTGTAGAGCCAGTTTGTGCAAGGAGAGATTAATTGCTTCTTTTTTGGGGGGGGTCCAAACCAACCCGTCATATCAGTCACAGTCGTGTGGCAGACCCTGTCACTGAAATGATGGGTTGGTTAAAGTGTGCATGTCCTGTTTTGTTTATACAACATAAGGGTGGGTGGGAGGGCCGAAGGACAATTCCATCTTGCACCTCTTTTTTCTTTTATTTTTCTTTGCGTCATGTGCTGTTTGGGGAGGGTTTTTTGGAAGGGACATCCTGCGTGACACTGCAGTGCCACTCCTAAATGGGCCCGGTGTTTGTGTCGGCCACTAGGGTCGCTAATCTTACTCACACAGTCAGCTACCTCATTGCGCCTCTTTTTTTCTTTGCGTCATGTGCTGATTGGGAAGGGTTTTTTGGAAGGGACATCCTGCGTGACACTGCAGTGCCACTCCTAAATGGGCCCGGTGTTTGTGTCGGCCACTAGGGTCGCTAATCTTACTCACACAGTCAGCTACCTCATTGCGCCTCTTTTTTTCTTTGCGTCATGTGCTGATTGGGGAGGGTTTTTTGGAAGGGACATCCTGCGTGACACTGCAGTGCCACTCCTAAATGGGCCCGGTGTTTGTGTCGGCCACTAGGGTCGCTAATCTTACTCACACAGTCAGCTACCTCATTGCGCCTCTTTTTTTCTTTGCGTCATGTGCTGATTGGGGAGGGTTTTTTGGAAGGGACATCCTGCGTGACACTGCAGTGACACTCCTAAATGGGCCCGGTGTTTGTGTCGGCCACTAGGGTCGCTAATCTTACTCACACAGTCAGCTACCTCATTGCGCCTCTTTTTTTCTTTGCGTCATGTGCTGATTGGGGAGGGTTTTTTGGAAGGGACATCCTGCGTGACACTGCAGTCCCACTCCTAAATGGGCCCGGTGTTTGTGTCGGCCACTAGGGTCGCTAATCTTACTCACACAGTCAGCTACCTCATTGCGCCTCTTTTTTTCTTTGCGTCATGTGCTGATTGGGGAGGGTTTTTTGGAAGGGACATCCTGCGTGACACTGCAGTGCCACTCCTAAATGGGCCCGGTGTTTGTGTCGGCCACTAGGGTCGCTAATCTTACTCACACAGTCAGCTACCTCATTGCGCCTCTTTTTTTCTTTGCGTCATGTGCTGATTGGGGAGGGTTTTTTGGAAGGGACATCCTGCGTGACACTGCAGTGCCAATCCTAAATGGGCCCGGTGTTTGTGTCGGCCACTAGGGTCGCTAATCTTACTCACACAGTCAGCTACCTCATTGCGCCTCTTTTTTTCTTTGCGTCATGTGCTGATTGGGGAGGGTTTTTTGGAAGGGACATCCTGCGTGACACTGCAGTGCCACTCCTAAATGGGCCCGGTGTTTGTGTCGGCCACTAGGGTCGCTTATCTTACTCACACCGTCAGCTACCTCATTGCGCCTCTTTTTTTCTTTGCGTCATGTGCTGATTGGGGAGGGTTTTGTGGAAGGGACATCCTGCGTGACACTGCAGTGCCACTCCTAGATGGGCCAGGTGTTTGTGTCGGCCACTAGTGTCGCTTAGCTTAGTCATCCAGCGACCTTGGTGCAAATTTTAGGACTAAAAATAATATTGTGAGGTGTGAGGTATTCAGAATAGACTGAAAATGAGTGGAAATTATGGTTTTTGAGGTTAATAATAATATGGGATCAAAATGACCCCCAAATTCTATGATTTAAGCTGTTTTTTAGTGTTTTTTTAAAAAAACACCCGAATCCAAAACACACCCGAATCCGACAAAAAAAATTCGGTGAGGTTTTGCCAAAACGCGGTCGAACCCAAAACACGGCCGCGGAACCGAACCCAAAACCAAAACACAAAACCCGAAAAATTTCAGGCGCTCATCTCTAGATGTGACGCTCCTGGGATTTGGAAGAAGAAACGCGGCCAATACATGTACTGCTGCCGCCAGGGCGCCCGTCAGTGACATCAGTACTAACGCAGGAACAGAAAGAGGCCAAATCTCAGGCCAAGAACCAAACTCTGGACATGTTCTGCTAAAACCAAAGCGGGTTATCCGGAGAGATAGACGCAGATCTTCCTTCCCGCAGTGACATCTGCGTCCATCTACTCACACGCTGGAGGCCACCCAGCACAGGGGAAGACCGCCCAGCATGTGTGTGGCGCCGCCCCGTGATGCGATTGCAATTTAATTGCGAACGCATCGATTTAAGGTCAGGCAGGCAGTCCGGTGCTATTTTTTTTCTCAGGGTGAACATATGTATCTGTGTATATATAACTGTGTATATATATCTGTGTGTATAATTGTGTGTGTATCTGTGTGTATATCTGTGTGTATGTCTGTGTGTGTATAACTGTGTATATATATATCTGTGTGTATAATTGTGTGTGTATCTGTGTGTATATAACTGTGTATATCTGTGTGTGTATATCTGTGTGTATAACTGTGTGTATATCTGTGTGTATATCTGTGTGTATAACTGTGTGTATATCTGTGTGTGTATATCTGTGTGTATAACTGTGTGTATATCTGTGAGTATAACTGTGTGTATATCTGTGTGTATGTCTGTGTGTATAACTGTGTGTATATCTGTGTGTATAATTGTGTGTATCTGTGTGTATATCTGTGAGTATAACTGTGTGTATATCTGTGTGTATATCTGTGTGTATATAACTGTGTATATCTGTGTGTGTATATCTGTGAGTATAACTGTGTGTATATCTGTGAGTATAACTGTGTGTATATCTGTGTGTATAATTGTGTGTATCTGTGTGTATATCTGTGTGTATATCTGTGTGTATAATTGTGTGTATATCTGTGTGTATAATTGTGTGTATCTGTGTGTATATCTGTGTGTATAATTGTGTGTATCTGTGTGTATATCTGTGTGTATATCTGTGTGTATAATTGTGTGTATATCTGTGAGTATAACTGTGTGTATAACTGTGTGTATATCTGTGTGTATGTCTGTGAGTATAACTGTGTGTATATCTGTGTGTATGTCTGTGTGTATAACTGTGTGTATATCTGTGTGTATATCTGTGTGTATATAACTGTGTATATCTGTGTGTATATCTGTGTGTATATCTGTGTGTATAATTGTGTGTATATCTGTGTGTATAACTGTGTATATCTGTGTGTATAATTGTGTGTATATCTGTGTGTATAACTGTGTGTATATCTGTGTGTATATCTGTGTGTATAACTGTGTGTATATCTGTGTGTATAACTGTGTGTATATCTGTGTGTATATCTGTGTGTATATAACTGTGTATATCTGTGTGTATAACTGTGTGTATATCTGTGTGTGTATATCTGTGTGTATATAACTGTGTATATCTGTGTGTATAACTGTGTGTATATCTGTGTGTGTATATCTGTGAGTATAACTGTGTGTATATCTGTGTGTATATCTGTGTGTATATCTGTGTGTATGTCTGTGTGTATAACTGTGTGTATATCTGTGTGTATATCTGTGTGTATAATTGTGTGTATATCTGTGTGTATGTCTGTGTATAACTGTGTGTATATCTGTGTGTATATCTGTGTGTGTATATCTGTGTGTATATCTGTGAGTATAACTGTGTGTATATCTGTGTGTATAACTGACTGTGTGTATATCTGTGTGTATATCTGTGTGTATATCTGTGTGTATAATTGTGTGTATATCTGTGTGTATGTCTGTGTATAACTGTGTGTAAAACTGTGTGTATATCTGTGTGTATATATATAACTGTGTATATCTGTGTGTATGTCTGTGTGTATAACTGTGTGTATATCTGTGTGTATATAACTGTGTATATCTGTGTGTATAACTGTGTGTATATCTGTGTGTGTATATCTGTGAGTATAACTGTGTGTATATCTGTGTGTATGTCTGTGTGTATAACTGTGTGTATATCTGTGTGTATAATTGTGTGTATGTGTGTGTATATCTGTGTGTATCTGTGTGTATATCTGTGTGTATATCTGTGAGTATAACTGTGTGTATATCTGTGTGTATATAACTGTGTATATCTGTGTGTGTATATCTGTGAGTATAACTGTGTGTATATCTGTGTGTATAATTGTGTGTATCTGTGTGTTTATCTGTGTGTATATCTGTGTGTATAATTGTGTGTATATCTGTGTGTATAATTGTGTGTATCTGTGTGTATATCTGTGTGTATAATTGTGTGTATCTGTGTGTATATCTGTGTGTATATCTGTGTGTATAATTGTGTGTATATCTGTGAGTATAACTGTGTGTATATCTGTGTGTATGTCTGTGTGTATAATTGTGTGTATATCTGTGAGTATAACTGTGTGTATAACTGTGTGTATATCTGTGTGTATGTCTGTGTGTATAACTGTGTGTATATCTGTGTGTATATCTGTGTGTATATAACTGTGTATATCTGTGTGTATATCTGTGTGTATATCTGTGTGTATAATTGTGTGTATATCTGTGTGTATAACTGTGTGTATATCTGTGTGTATATCTGTGTGTATAACTGTGTGTATATCTGTGTGTATAACTGTGTGTATATCTGTGTGTATATCTGTGTGTATATAACTGTGTATATCTGTGTGTATAACTGTGTGTATATCTGTGTGTGTATATCTGTGAGTATAACTGTGTGTATATCTGTGTGTATATCTGTGTGTATATCTGTGTGTATGTCTGTGTGTATAACTGTGTGTATATCTGTGTGTATATCTGTGTGTATAATTGTGTGTATATCTGTGTGTATGTCTGTGTATAACTGTGTGTATATCTGTGTGTATATCTGTGTGTATATCTGTGAGTATAACTGTGTGTATATCTGTGTCTATAACTGACTGTGTGTATATCTGTGTGTATATCTGTGTGTATAATTGTGTGTATATCTGTGTGTATGTCTGTGTATAACTGTGTGTAAAACTGTGTGTATATCTGTGTGTATATATATAACTGTGTATATCTGTGTGTATGTCTGTGTGTATAACTGTGTGTATATCTGTGTGTATATAACTGTGTATATCTGTGTGTATAACTGTGTGTATATCTGTGTGTGTATATCTGTGTGTATATAACTGTGTATATCTGTGAGTATAACTGTGTGTATATCTGTGTGTATATCTGTGTGTATATCTGTGTGTATGTCTGTGTGTATAACTGTGTGTATATCTGTGTGTATATCTGTGTGTATATCTGTGTGTATGTCTGTGTGTATAACTGTGTGTATATCTGTGTGTATATCTGTGTGTATATCTGTGTGTATGTCTGTGTGTATAACTGTGTGTATATCTGTGTGTATATCTGTGTGTATATCTGTGTGTATGTCTGTGTGTATAACTGTGTGTATATCTGTGTGTATATCTGTGTGTATAATTGTGTGTATATATGTGTGTATGTCTGTGTATAACTGTGTGTATATCTGTGTGTATGTCTGTGTATAACTGTGTGTAAAACTGTGTGTATATCTGTGTGTATATCTGTGTGTATATCTGTGTGTATAACTGTGCATATCTGTGTGTGTATATCTGTGTGTATAACTGTGTGTATATCTGTGTGTATAACTGACTGTGTGTATATCTGTGTGTATAATTGTGTGTATATCTGTGTGTATGTCTGTGTATAACTGTGTGTAAAACTGTGTGTATATCTGTGTGTATGTCTGTGTGTATATAACTGTGCATATCTGTGTGTATAACTGTGTGTATATCTGTGTGTATATAACTGTGTATATCTGTGTGTATATCTGTGTCATACTTGCCGACATTCTGGCTGCTCTCTGCGGGAGAGAGCAGCCAGGTCGGCTCAGCAAGGGGGCAGGGGAGGGCTGTGACGTGGGGAGGAGGTGGACCGGAGGCGGGATGGGGGTGGAGCAGGGGCAGGATGGGGGCGGAGTTTAGGTGGCACATCCTTTAAGCCACGCCCCCGCTCTGTAATGCCACGATCCCCGGCATTACACTGCAGGGGGCGTGGCTATGATGACGCGATTCAGCAAGAATCACGTCATCAACTGCCCGGACCGCCCACTTTACACACTAAGTGGGCGGACGGGCAGGGGGACCCCTGATTCCGGGAGACTTGCCTGCTCTTCCGGGGGGCCGGGAGGGTCACCCGATTTTCGGGAGCCTCCCGGCCATTCCAGGAGAGTAGGCAAGTATGATCTGTGTGTATATCTGTGAGTATAACGGTGTGTATATCTGTGTGTATATCTGTGTGTATATCTGTGTGTATATCTGTGTGTATATCTGTGTGTATATAACTGTGTATATCTGTGTGTATATCTGTGTGTGTATATCTGTGTGTGTATAACTGTGTGTATATCTGTGTGTATATCTGTGTGTATATAACTGTGTATATCTGTGTGTATAACTGTGTGTATATCTGTGTGTATATAACTGTGTATATCTGTGTGTATATCTGTGTGTATATAACTGTGTATATCTGTGTGTATATCTGTGTGTATATAACTGTGTATATCTGTGTGTATATCTGTGTGTGTATATCTGTGTGTGTATATCTGTGTGTATAACTGTGTATATCTGTGTGTATAACTGTGTGTATATCTGTGTGTATATCTGTGTGTATATAACTGTGTATATCTGTGAGTATAACGGTGTGTATATCTGTGTGTATATCTGTGTGTATATAACTGTGTATATCTGTGTGTATATCTGTGTGTGTATATCTGTGTGTGTATATCTGTGTGTATAACTGTGTGTATATCTGTGTGTATAATTGTGTGTATATCTGTGTGTATGTCTGTGTGTGTATAACTGTGTGTATATCTGTGTGTATATAACTGTGTATATCTGTGTGTATAACTGTGTGTATATCTGTGTGTATATCTGTGTGTATATAACTGTGTATATCTGTGTGTATAACTGTGTGTATATCTGTGTGTATAATTGTGTGTATATCTGTGTGTATGTCTGTGTGTGTATAACTGTGTGTATATCTGTGTGTATATAACTGTGTATATCTGTGTGTATAACTGTGTGTATATCTGTGTGTATATCTGTGTGTATATAACTGTGTATATCTGTGTGTATAACTGTGTGTATATCTGTGTGTATATAACTGTGTATATCTGTGTGTATATAACTGTGTATATATTTGTGTGTATATCTGTGTGTATATCTGTGTGTGTATAACTGTGTGTATATCTGTGTGTATATCTGTGTGTGTATAACTGTGTATATCTGTGTATATATTTGTGTGTATATCTGTGTGTATATCTGTGTTATAACAATGGGCCTGATGTAAGCAGAGCAAAACAAGAAAGTTACTTTGTATCTGGAACACACCATGTCACCATACCAGGGGAGCAAATACATTGATATTGTTTCTGTGCAAGGTAAATACTGGCTGCTTTTGCATGTAGCCCATGTTAGACAGCCTTACTTTTATACTGTAATTTAGATTTCAGTTTGAGCACACCCCACCCGAATCTAACTCTCTCTGCACATGTTACACCTGCCCCACCTGCAGTGCAGCATGGTTTTTCCCAGTTGCTTGCTTTTTTGCTTTACTTACAAACATGAATCAGGTCCAATGTGCAAAGTATCGGCTTGTGACAGCAGTGTGTAGAAAGCATCACCCCATGCTCATTAGATATACTGTATAATGAGGACACCGGCGATTGCAGCTCGGAGCCGTTCTCCGGATGAATGCGCTCTGGACACTCTGGGGGTTATTCCGAGTTGATCGCTCGTTGCCGATTTTCGCAACGGAGCGATTAAGGCTAAAATGTGCAGGCGCATGGTACGCAGTGCACATGCGGTTAGTATTTTAGCACAAAACTTAGATTTACTCACGTCCGAATGAAGAATTTTCATCGTTGAAGTGATCGGAGTGTGATTGACAGGAAGTGGGTGTTTCTGGGCGGAAACGGGCCGTTTCCTGGGAGTGTGCGGAAAAACGCAGGCGTGCCAAGAAAAAACGCAGGAGTGTCTGGAGAAACGGGGGAGTGGCTGGCTGAACGCAGGGCATGTTTGTGACGTCAAACCAGGAACGAAACTGACTGAGCTGATCGCAATCTATGAGTAGGTCTGGAGCTACTCAGAAACTGCTAAGAATTTTCTATACGCAATTCTGCTAATCTTTCGTTCGCTATTCTTCTAAGCTAAGATACACTCCCAGAGGGCGGAGGCCTAGCGTGTGCAATGCTGCTAAAATCTGCTAGCGAGCGATCAACTCGGAATGACCCCCTCTATACGGGCTGCAATTCCTGCCTTTGGGGGTCATTCCGAGTTGATCGTTTAGTAACGCCGAGACACCCCGGGCAGCCGCCCAGGAAGAACCCACTTTACGAGTAGAGTGGTCCTTTACGGAATTCGGACACGGCAATCCTGCCATAGAATAAGCATGCTGGATAGTGAACCTGATCCAGCGTGAAATCAACTGCTTAGAAGCAGGACATCCAATTTTCTTTGGATCAGAGGACAAACAGAGAGTCACTCTTCCTATGATGAGCCGTCCTCTTCACGTAAATCTTCAAAGTCCTCACTACATCCAAGGCCTTTGAAGCAATTCAGGAGTCAGAAGCCACTGGCACCACAATAGGTTGGTTGATGTGGAAAGCCGACACAACCTTAGGTAGGAACTGTGGACGAGTCCTAAGTTGCGCCCTGTCTTCATGGAAGATCAGATAGGGGCTTTTACGCGTCGTGCAGAAGTCAAGGCCAACAAGGTGACCGCCTTCCATGTGAGAAACTTGAGATCAGCCTCCTGTAGAGGCTCAAACCAAGTGGATTGTAGGAACTGCAACACCACCTCAAGATCCCATGGAGCCGTAGGCGCCACAAAGGGAGGCTGGATGTGTATAACCCCTTTCAAAAAGGTCTGAACGTCAGGAAGAACAGCCAATTGTTTTTGGAAGAAGATGGACAAAGCAGAGATCTGGACCTTGATGGAGCCCAGTCTCAGTCCCATATCCACCCCTGCTTGCAGAAAAAGGAGAAAACGACCGAGTTGAAACTCCACCGCCGGAAACTTCTTGGCCTCACACCAAGAAACATATTTCTTCCAAATGCGATGGTAATGTTTAGACGTTACCCCCTTCCTGACCTGTATCAGGGTAGGAATGACCTCACTCGGGATACCCTTCCGAGCTAAGATCTGGCGTTCAACTGCCATGCCGTCAAACGAAGCCGCGGTAAGTCTTGATAAGCGAACGGCCCCTGCAGAAGCAGATCCTCCCGAAGAGGTAAAGGCCGTGGATCTTCCAGCAGAAGATCCAGCAGATTCGCGTACCAAGCCCTCCTTGGCCAGTCCGGAGCAATGAGGATTGTCAGAACCTTCGTTCTTCTCATGAGTTGAAGAACCCTTGGTATCAGAGGAAGTGGAGGGAACACATACACTGACTTTAACACCCAAGGTGTTACCAGTGCGTCCACCGCCACTGCTTTTGGGTCTCTTGACCTGTAACAGTACCTCCGTAGCTTCTTGTTTAGGCGGGAGGCCATCATGTCTATGTGAGGAACCCCCCACCAACCGGTTACCTCCTCGAACACCTCCGGATGGAGGCCCCACTCCCCTGGATGGAGGTCGTGTCTGCTGAGGAAGTCTGCTTCCCAATTGTCTACGCCCGGAATGAAGATTGCTGACATTGCCACCGCGTGCCTTTCTGCCCAGATGAGGATCTTTGACACCTCTGCCATGGCAGCTCTGCTCTTCGTTCCACCTTGTTGGTTTATGTAGGCCACTGTGGTCACGTTGCCCGACTGCACCTGAACAGCGCGATCCTGTAGAAGGTGTGCTGCTTGCAGAAGGGCGTTGTAAACGGCCCTGAGTTCCAGGATGTTTATTGGGAGAAGTGACTCTTGATCCGACCATCGTCCTTGAAAGGTTTCCTCCAAAGCGACCGCTCCCCAACCTCTTAGACTTGCATCTGTGGTCAAAAGAATCCAGTCTTGAATTCCGAACCTTCGCCCTTCCAGAAGGTGTGGAAGTTGCAGCCACCAGAGAAGTTAAATCTTGGCTTTTGGAGACAGGCGTATCCTCTTGTGCATGTGTAGGTGAGAGCCCGACCACTGGTCCAAGAGGTCCAGTTGAAAAGGTTGAGCATGAAACCTGCCATACTGCAGAGCCTCGTAGGCGGCAACCATCTTCCCTAGAAGGCGTATGCATTGATCAACCGATACCCGGGTAGGCCGTAGGACATCCCGGACCATTGTTTGAATCACCAACGCTTTCTCTGCTGTGAGAAATACACTCTGCACTTCCGTGTCGAGGATCATTCCCAGGAAAGACAGCCGCCTTGTCGGCTCCAGATGAGACTTCAGAAGACTCAGGATCCAACCGTGCTTCCTGAGCAGCTGTGTCGTGAGTGCGATGGACCGCAAAACAACCTCTCCCTGGATGACGCCTTGATCAGGAGATCGTCCAGATATGGAATTATGTTCACCCCCTGCTTGCGGAGGAGAACCATCATCTCCGCCCTCACCTTGGTGAAGATCCTTGGTGCTGTTGAGAGGCCAAACGGCAGCGCCTGGAACTGATAGTGATCGTCCAGCAGCGCAAACCTGAGATAAGCCTGATGCGGCGCCCAAATTGGAATGTGGAGGTAAGCATCCTTGATGTCCAGGGACACCCGGAACTCCCCCTCCGACAGCCCTGATATGACAGCTCTCAGAGATTCCATCTTGAATTTGAATTCCTTGAGATAAGGGTTCAAAAATTTTAAATTTAGAATAGGCCGTACCGAACCATCCGGTTTCGGTACCACAAAAAGGTTCGAATAATAACCCTTGTTCCGTTGCTGAAGAGGGACCTGAACAATGACCTCTGACACCACCAATTTCCTGATGGCCTCCAGAAGAATTGTCCTGTCCGCCAGCAGAGCTGGTAAGCCTGACTTGAAGAAACGGTGAGGCGGGTGCTCTTGAAACTCCAGTCTGTACCCCCTGGACACTATATCCAGAACCCAGGGGTCCAGACCCGACGACACCCAGACGTGGCTGAACTGCCTGAGTCTCGCCCCCACCTGACCTTGCTCCAGGCCTAGCTGTCCACCGTCATGCGGAGGACGTAGGGGTATCAGGAGCGGGCTTCTGGGTCTGGGAACCTGCGGGAGCGGGTTTCTTTCCTTTGGCACAACCACCTTTGAAGAAGGTGTTCGAAGGCTTATTCTTTCTAGGCCTCGCGGCCCGAAAGGACTGTGACGTGTTAGATGAAAAGGGCTTCTTCGTAACCGGTGCAGCTGAGGGGAGAAAAGGAGACTTACCCGCGGTAGCCGTGGCAATCCACGCATCCAGCGCCTCCCCAAAGAGAGCCTGACCTTTGTATGGTAGGCCTTCCACGCACTTCCTGGATTCCGCATCCGCAGACCAGTTGCGCAGCCAGAGACCTCTGCGAGCCGAGACGGACATGGAGGAGATCCCCGCAGCCATGGAACCCAGGTCCTTCATGGAATCCTCCAGGAACCCTGCAGAATCCTGAATATTACGCAAAAACAAATCAACGTCACCTTTGTCCAGCGTAGACGATTCCTCCTGCAGAGTGATTGACTACCTGGCAATAGCTTTAGCAATCCAAGCACAGGCTATAGTAGGCCGCAACATAGCCCCCGAAGCCGTGTGAATGGATTTCAGCGTAGAATCCACCTTGCGATCTGCCGGGTCCTTTAACGCGGTAGATCCCAGGACCGGTAAAACTACCTGTTTGGACGGCCTGGAGACAGAGGCGTCGACTATCGGCAGGGACTCCCATCTCTTCCTATCTTCCTCAGGGAAAGTAAAAGCCACCCACACCCTCTTGGGAATCTGGAATTTCTTATCCGGAGTTTCCCATGCCTTTTCAAAGATAGCATTCAATTCCTTGGGTGCCGGGAAGGTGAGGGGGGGGGGGGGGGAGGGCCTTCTTATTATCTGTAAAGAAGGACTCCTCCACCTGTTCTGGAGCTGTGTCTGAAATGTGTAAAACATCCCTAACAGCCTCAATCATCAACTGCACCTCCTTAGCAAGTGATGCCGTCTACCGCAACACCTCCCTATCACCGTCTGCAGCATCAGAGTCGGTGTCCGTGTCATCCTGCATAATTGCAAGCGCCCGTTTATGAGAATGTACCGCCGGGGACCCCGAGGAGGCCGAATCAGACCATACAACCACAGAGGACTGGAGGACCTGAGTGGCGTGCTCAGTCCTAGCCACCCTATCAGAAATCTGGGAAATAGTCCCCCTCAGAGAGACTAACCATTCTGACTCTCTAGCTGGGATCTGCGCTAAAACTGTGCAATCCTGATTACATGGTATGGAGTCCTCCTGGGAGGACAAATCCTCTGCAGCATATGACACATTGTCCCTAGACATGTTACCACACACACACACACACACACACACACACACACACACACACACACACACACACACACACACACACACACACACACACACACACACACACACAACACCCCACAAACACACAGGGTATTATGTAGGCAGAGTTTCCCCCCCAAGAAAGGCAGAGAGACACAGAGATTGGAGCCAACCCACACACAGCGCTTTTTAGGCAAAGGGAGTCCCTTCCCTGCGCTGACTGTGTCCCTTAATAGGTGACACAGCCTATTATGCAGCCTCCCCTCCCTTCTACAGCCCCCTGGTACCGTACAGACTGCTGGAGAAAGCTCTGGAGGGACCTGGATCCAGTGAACCGTGGCTGCAGGCAAGAAAAATGGCGCTGAATGCTGCTGGGTCCGCTCTGAGGAGAAGCTCCGCCCCCTTCAATGGCTCCTGCTTCCCGCTCTCAAGGAGATTATACTGGCCTGGAGGATTTGTCTGACCTAGATCCGCAGACCACGACATGCAGGAAACGACCAGTGCAGGGTCCGGAGCTGGCCCAGGGCGCTCCCTCCCAGCGCCGCACCAAGGTACCGCTGAGCCTTCCAGGAGCGCGGTTAAGACCACGCTCCTAACCCTCTGGCCGCCCTCTTCACACTGTCCCCTCACTTGCAAGGGAGGACAGTGACTCACTCGCCATCTTCAGCTCCTGAGGGGTGGCGGCCGGCTGCCGGGGCGAGCGTTCCCCTGTGGCGGGGCGCGATCGGGCCCCTCTGGAGCTAGTGCCCAATCAGCGGGAACAGTGGCTCAAGACCCCGCAGGGAGGACACTGCTCCCCCCCCCCTCAGTTCCACGCTGCAGGGAGGCTGTCGCCAGCAGCCTCCCTGTAAAATAAACTCTGAAAAGTAAAGAAAAAACTTTTTCTAAGAGAACTCTGTAGAGCTCCCCTAGCTGTGACCGGCTCCTCCGGGCACATTTTCTAAACTGAGTCTGGTAGGAGGGGCATAGAGGGAGGAGTCAGCCCACACTCTCAAACTCTTAAAGTGCCAATGGCTCCTGGTGGACCCGTCTATACCCCATGGTACTAAGTTCACACAAGCATCCTCTAGGACGTTAGAGAAATAAAGGATAATATTAATACAGGATAAAGCAGGATCGGAAGCTGCGCACGTCCTCCACCAGTAATCACAGGAGACGTGTCGCTGCATGGCCGTATGACCCGTCCTCATAGGGACACGGAACCTGGAGGTGCTGTATTCTGCTACACGGAACCAACCTTCTGTATGTTAATTAGAGTATCACTAAGTTAATTATTCCGTCTATTATACTTTTATCCGCGTCCTCTCTTCTTACCGGGAATAATGGGTTTTGTTTTCCTCCTTTGATCTTTGTTTCCGCTTTGTTCTTATCTCTTGCGCTCATTTGGACAACTTCAAATGCCGCGTTTACAAAGACAAAAATTGTTTCTAGAGTAATTCCCGAGAAACAGCTGGACGCATATCAGAGACAGCGAGGTGACGTCCCCTCTCTCGTGTCCTCATCCGGTGATAACAAACCTTCAGCACGAGGACAGGTGTGATGTCCCCGCAACACGGACCTTATTATATGATCTTCCACATGGACACAGCCTAATACCGTGCGCAGATACCGCGTACTGTACAACATATCACAGAGGGAGAACTATTACTGCGCAGCGTATTGTTATAAACCTGCATGTACTATAGACGGTAATGTGAGCGCTGCCGACGGGGGGACATCTGCCGGGTTACAGCAGCCGCTACAGGGCCTGTGCTAGAGACGCCATCGCACATCGATGTTTTGCTATCAATGGTGATAGGTTGATGTTTTAGGGGGTAATTCAGACCTGATCGCTCGCTAGCGTTTTTTGCAGCGCTGTGATCAGGTCAGAACTGCGTATGCACCGCAATGTGCAGGCGCGTCGCACAGGTACAAAGCGATTCGTTGCTCAGCGATGGGTTTGTGCGAAGAATCCATTCACACGGGCGATCGCAAGGAGATTGACAGGAAGAGGGCGTTTGTGGGTGGCAGCTGACCGTTTTCTGGGAGTGGTTGGGGAAACGTAGGCGTGTCCAAGCCTTTGCAGTGCGGGTGTCTGACGTCAATTCCGGTGCCGGACAGGCCGAAGTGATCACAGCGGCTGAGGAAGTCCTGGGCTGCGCAGAAACTGCACAAGATCTGTTTGTGCCGCTCTGCTACACATGCGATCGCACACTTGCACAGCTAAAATATACTCCCATATGGACGGCGACTATGTGAACGCAGGACTGCAAAAAACTGCTAGCGAGTGATCAGGTCTGAATTACCCCCTTGGGGGGTCATTCCGAGTTGATTGGTCGCTAGCTAGTTTTAGCAGCCGTGCAAACGCTATGCCGCCTCCCACTGGGAGTGTATTTTAGCTTAGCAGAAGTGCGAACGGTTCTATCGCAGAGCGCCTGCAAAAAAAATTTGTGTCATTTCAGAGTAGCTCAAAACCTACTCAGCGCTTGCGATGACTTCAGCCTATTCAGTTCCGGATTTGACGTCACAAACACGCCCTGCGTTCGCCCAGCCACGACTGTGTTTTTCCTGGCACGCCTGCGTTTTTCTGAACACTCCCTGAAAACGGTCAGTTGCCACCCAGAAACGCCCACTTCATGTTAATCACTCTGCAGCAACCAGTGCGACTGAAATGCATCGCTAGACCCTGTGCAAAACTACATCGTTCGTTGTGCCCGTACGTCGCACGTGCGCATTGCGCCGCATATGCGCAGAACTGCCATTTTTTTGCCTGATCGCTGCGCTGCGAACAAATTCAGCTAGCGATCAACTCGGAATGACCCCCTTAGGCCGATGCTGAAGTCCCGCAGACGTTGCTTATTGTTAGAGGTGACATTGCATGTTGTCTTGTGGTCATACGCACCCAATGACACACCCTTAGATACAAATCAGTGTCATATCGCAGAGCCTACTATAAACATCTTAGTGATATTTGGTGGACCCCTTTCTTTGAAAGTAAAGCATTCATAACCTAGAACCAGAAATAACGACACTGAGACTTGAATTTTGGCAGAAAATTGCTAGCTATTTATTTGTCCCTATCCATTAGGAAACCTGTAATAAAGAAATTAATTTAATATGCCGCTCCAGCTGGCATATGGTGGCGGCCCAAGAGAACGGCTCAATTAATCTGAATTAACTTTAAATAACTAACCCTATAAATTTACTAAAACTTACTATAAACCGGTAATAGGTGACAACTCAACCCCCACAGTGACTACCCACCGCTCCTGGGTGCCCTGCCGCTGCCTTCCCGGACGGGTGGTCAAGCGGCCATAAGTCGATGGAGGTGAGTGCACCTAAACCACAACAAACTGTAAAAAACACTACAGTTTTCCCTACAATACAAAACTGCCGTTCTTTTCCGCCAATAAATAGCCAACGAAAACAGCCAACAACTTAAAGCCAAAGCCCACGTGCCACAAATTCTTAATACCAGGGCGGGAGGGTGGGAAAGCAAATCACCAAGAGACTTAAGATGGCCTCTCCTTCCCTATATATAGCAAACCCTCCCCCTAAAGAAGGCTGTACTTTCCTCACAGCTAGGTCCACCCCTCCCCAGATGTTTAACTCTTTCCTCTCCTATGCAGTCAATACTCTCTCCTAACAGCTACAGACAGCTCAAAGCTCAACAGCAAGGGTTACCAACTGTAGTGCCCCGACTGGTCATGTTTTCATGATTTCTCTAATCATGCACAGGTGATCTGATCTATTTTGCTGGGACATTTTCTGTTAGAGCCAACAGAGGAGCTTTTCCATACAGGTCTATCAATCAGACCCCAAATAAATGCAGATTGCAAGGAAAAGGAGACCAGAATTACAACCAGCCGGTGAGTTAGGAGCTATAACTCTGGATCTGCTGCGGGTATTAGGGTTCTCTGCCCTGTGGGCACAATGCGGGTTGTTCCTGACAAAGAAAAAACACTCAGTTATCCAGAATCTGCCATTTACACCAGAATTCTATACAGAGGCCTGATCGCTGCTGTGTTTTCGCACAGCGGGCGATTATCGAACTACTGCGCATACGCAATGGACAGCAGCGATGAATCTGGGCGAAAATTTCATTCGCACAGGCGTACGCAAGGCGATTGACAGGAAGCGGGCGTTTGTGGGTGTTAACTGGACGTTTACTGGGTGTCTCCGGAAAAACGCAGGCGTGCCCAAGCGTTTTCAGGGCGGGTGTGTGACGTCAGCTCCGGCCCCGATCACCCTGATTTCTTCGCACTGGAGGAGTAAGTCCTGGGCTGCGCACACACTGCACAGAATGGGAAAAACATTGGATGGTGAGTGTGATGCGAAGGGTTTTGCAGCTGTCCGCTGACTGAGGGGAATTCTCGCACAGCGTACACATACGATCGCACACTTGCACGGGGCGTATTTTCACTCCCCCTGGGCGGTGACTACCTGATCGGAGGACAGTGTAATTTGCAGCACATCCATGGATGGTGGTGGTCCACCGACTGAGATAATTAAAGCAATGCGATCAGAGAACTGCTCCCTCTTGTTAATTGCTAAATTCATAAATTAATAATTGATTAAAATCAAGAAAACAAATCCAACTGGCACCAGTACCAGTGTTACCAATGAGTAGACATGATCCTTTCCGATAACCACCCGACCAATGGTTTCCACCTACCTATTGCCTCACTATTCCAACTCCTTTCCCGGACTCCCCCATATCTGTTGTCCTGACATGCCCCCAGGGTTACCAGAGAAAACGTGGCACCCACATGGCTGCTACCGGCCTAACCTAAGCGGAGAAAGTGGCCCTGGTGGACAGGAGTGGGGGTGGGAGAAGTGGTCGCGGGGTGGGGGAGGGGATTTTCCACCCCAGGGGTTTCCCTCAGCTGACTGTGACGTGAACGCTGATTTATATCCAGGAGATGCTTTAAGTATAATTTGCAGGAACTTAATAGGGCCGACTGTGGGAAATGCCTCGGAATTACCAGGACAGAGGATCTGTGAGCATAAAGCAATCCCTGGAAATAAATATTACACATAAAATCCCTGCAGTTTATTGCCACAAGCCGCGATGAGTGACGGCCTCGCCCCCGCCAGCAGATGGGTCATTTCACCACCAGAATCAATTACACTTCTACTCACATATACTCTGGGCCCTGTGTAATAGATGCTGATTAATTAGGACCCAATAGCAAGATAATGGGGTGTCACTCTGCACAGCTTCCTTCCCGTATCCTGCCCCCAACCCGCATTCACCTCATGTCATCCCCACCACACTATCTATGGGCCTAATTCAGACCTGATCACAGCAGCAACATTTTTCTCTAATGGGCAAAACTATGCGCAGTGCAGGTGGGGCAGATGTAACATGTGCAGAGAGAGTTAGATTTGGGTGGGGTGTGTTCAAACTGAAATCTAAATTGCAGTGTAAAAATAAAGCAGCCAGTATTTACCCTGCACAGAAACAATATAACCCACCCAAATCTAACTCTCTCTGCACATGTTACATCTGCCCCACCTGCACTGCACATGGGGGCCCATTCCGAGTTGATCGCTAGCTGACGTTGTTTGCAGCGATCAGGTTAAAAATCGGCATTTCTGCGCATTTGTATGCACCGCAATGCGCACGCGCGACGTACAGGTACAAAGCCCGTTGTGGTTGTAACAGGCGCAAGAAGATTGACAGGAAGGGGGCGTTTCTGGGTGTCAAATGACCGTTTTCAGGGAGTGTTTGCAATAATGCAGGCGTGGCTGAAAAAACGCAGGCGTGGCTGGGCGGCCGCTGGGCGGGTGTATGACGTCAAATCCGGACACGAATAGGCTGAAGTGATCGCAAGCGCTGAGCTAATCAGAAACTGCACAAACTGTTTTTGCAGATCTCGGCTGCACATGCGTTCGCACTTCTGCTGAGCTAAAATACACTCCCCAGTGGGCGGCGGCATAGCGTTTGCACGGCTGAAAAAAACTAGTCAGCGAGCGATCAACTCGGAATGACCCCCATGGTTTTGCCCATTAGAGAAAGAATTTGCTGCTGTGATCAGGTCTGAATTAGGCCCTATGTCCTTGTCTGTATTCTCTCGGTACGGCCGCACGCTGCAGAAAGCATCACACTGCCACGGACCGTGTACACATAGGGATTCGGAGGTGGTCGCGAAATGCACGCAGTGCTGACTTTCGGAGCCCCTGTCCCTGTATGCGCTATTTAATACATCTGGGCGGTATTGCTGCATCCTGCGATGTGATTTTGGACGCTAATATCGCGCATAGATCGCACTGCAAATACGATTATTGATAAATGGGCCCCTGAGACTTCCGTTAGCCGTGCCAGGAGCTGGCTATCAGCCGAGGTAACAGGTAATAGGGAGGGGTGCGAGACGGGTGGCCATGTTACACTGAGGTGGACTTATCCTGCAGCCAACGGCACTTTAGCAAAGTCAACAAATATTTCACTCAATCTCAGCCTCATTCCAGACGCCGGGAGACCTTAGCGCAAGGGAGGACTTTCTCCATTAAATAACAAATGAGATAAAGCTCTGTGAATTTGCTATAAATAACTTATAACCACGATAACATCATCTCTCGCGTTCTGTGAGCCGCTTATTACACACAGTTGTCGTCATTCTACCCCAATAAAACGACATTTGCAGAAGTTGCAGAGCGCCGGCCCCAGCTGCTGGAATTTGGTGTAGGGTGGGAGGGGGTCCGGGGTCTGCCATCATTGGTGAGTTTGGGCTTGGAGCTAAATGCACAGGGGAACGCTATGGAATAAGCAGCTACACCCTGCACACTGTAAAACGCTTCCAGTCAGATTGGAATTTATGCAGAACAGAATCTCTGTATCTGTAAAACCCAGAGAGAGAGTAAAACATTGTCATTCAGACATCTGACAGGTCACAGAGAACGCACAGGCGCGTTCTGACGGCCAGATCCACAGGAGCATCTCCGGGACACTGTAGATGCGCATTACATGGAATTAGCAAGTGACTGCGACAGTGTAGTACAGGGGATCTCAACTCCTGACAAGCAGGTCATGTTTTCTGGATTCCGTTAATCATGAACAGGTGAGTTAATCTATTTGGTTGGGTCGGTAATTATCCCACCTGCTTCCACCCCAAACGTGACCTATTGAGGGTACTTGACTGGAGCTGAGAAGCGCTGGTGTAGAACATAAGACTGCTGTGTGGACGGCGTTTGTGCGTTATTACACTGCACACACTTTGCATCCGAGTGCGCTTAGTATTACGTTGTAACTGAATGCTGGGGGTCATTCCGCGTTGACCGCTAGCTGCCGTTGTTCGCGGCGCAGCGATCAGGCTAAAAATCAGCATTTTTGCACATGCGTATGGTGCGCAGTGCGCACGTGCGACGTACTTTCACAAAAGCCGATGCAGACAAGGTCTAGCAACACTTTTCAGTAGCACTGCTGACCGCAGAGTGATTGACAGGAAGGGGGTGTTTCTGGGTGGTAACTCAGCGTTTTGGGGAGTGTGTGTAAAAACGCAGGCGTGCCAGATAAAAACGCAGGAGTGGCTGGGGAAACGGGGGCGTGGCTGGCCGAACGCTGGGCGTGTTTGTGACGTCAAAACAGGAACTAAACAGACTGAGATGATCGTAATCTAGGAGTAGGTCTGGAGCTACTCAGAAACTGCACAATCTTTTTTTGTAGCAATGCTGCGATCCTTTTGTTCGCACTTCTGCTAAACTAAGATACACTCCCAGAGGGCGGCGGCATAGCGTTTGCACTGCTGCTAAAAGCAGCTAGCCAGCGAACAACTCGGAATGAGGGCCGCTGACTCTTAGGCGAAGCTGTATCCACTGCCAGAAACGGGGGGCGACACACCCGTTTTCCAGCAGCGGCGAGGCCAAGGACTGCATCACGAGACGCAGTTTTCTAGGCCTCGCAAGCCGCCTTGCGACAACAAGCCTGAGTAAAATGAGGCTTTCTCAGCTCGGTAGATATGGGATAGGTGTTGGTTATAGCATACTGTAATAAAGGGGATGCTCTGCCGGATGACCTGTCTGGTGACCGCTATATGCAAATGAGCAGGGCGGGGATCGTGACAGGGTAACGCAGATGGGGAGATGGAGCCAGACATTCTCCGTGCCGCTAATCTTATTTATTGCTACAGATAAAACAAATATTAATCCAGACGATTAATTATTAATTTGCCTGTTATTCCGCGCTTTGATTCCTCATTTTTATCCATCAGACAACGTCGCATTTAATTAGGGGAAAACATTATTTATTTTTAATTCTGATTGTTATTTCCATCACCGTAGAAATCTTTCCTGCGACTGTCAGCAGTCGGCGTCTGCAGTACAGAACGGCGTCCACTCCTAGCAGCGGGCTGATCTCATTAGACGCTGCTGGTAGGAGTGCGCGTTTTGCAGCAGCGTGACTTATGGCGGGTGTATTTCACTGGTTAATTAGTGCAGGGACGAGGGCCTTTCATGTGTCACTTAGAACAGCAGCACCCGGAGAGCAGCTCTCCCCGGCAGGAGAGAGACAATACTGCAGAGGTCACCCGATAATGCCAGGGGAGTCTCGGAGACCCCAAGGGTGCCTGACCTTCACCCACTGCCCAAACCTGGAGAGAACAAACAGCCTCTGATGCTGGCCTGGCTTCTGAGGCTCCCAGTGTTAGCTAATTGTTTTATAACCTCATTAGGAGGAAAACAGAGAGAGGGAGATAAAGTGATTAAGAACCTGCTGTATAATATTCCAGTAAGATGACATGCGGCCTGTAACGGATAGGCTTCGGGGGATGCTTAGAAAGCCTAGCGGGGATCTTCCCAATCTGCCGCAGATACCTCCGAAGCATTTAGGCAAAGTCAGTCTCATTTCAGGGCGTCTTAGTTAGGCTCCCTGCAGGATCCATTAGGCCGGGCAGCATTTGGGAGTTAATGACCTGAAGAAGGCATTGAACGGGGTGAGATATGCTCAGAGCCCCTGTGTACGGCAGGATCACGGTCCTCAGTCAGCGCAGAGGTAAATACGGATTGAGGGAGTCACTTCGCTGCTGTGTAATAGCCCAAACCGTTCAGGAAAGTTTATCAGAGTCAGAGACAATGGCGGATAGTTCTCTCGCTTGGTGGTTATTACTGAGGCCCTGAATCTTCCTGGCTGGTGTCATATGTCTGGGAGAATTATTATTATTATTACCAGTTATGTATATAGCGCACTCATATTCTGCAGCGCTGTACAGAGAATAATTGTACATTCACATCAGTCCCTGCCCCAGTGGAGCTTACACTCTATATTCCAGGCTTGGCCAACCTGTGGCTCTCCAGATGTTGTGAAACTACACATCCCAGCATGCCCTGCCACAGTTTTAGCAATCCCTAATAGCAAAACTGTGGCAAGGCATGATGGGACTTGTAGTTTTACAACAGCTGGAGAGCCACAGGTTGGCCAGGCCTGCTATATTCCCTATCACATGTACACACACATTCACTCTAGGGTTAATTTTGTTGGGAGCCAATTAACCTACCAGTATATTTTGGATTGTGGGAGGAAACCGGAGTACCCGGAGGAAATCCACGCAAGCACAGGGAGAATATACAAACTCCACACAGTAAGGGCCATGGTGGGAATCAGACCCGTGACCTCAGTGCTGTGAGGCAGTAATGCTAACCGTTATACCGTAGGATTCCTATTGGTTGTTCTCTTTGCCGAGTTTCACTGTTGTGCATCTGACAAACTATAACTGGCGTATTTCCTAACTATAAGGAACGTCGGCCCTCATTCCGAGTTGATCGCTCGCTAGCTACTTTTAGAAGCTGTGCAAACGCATAGTCGCCGCCCACGGGGAGTGTATTTTTGCTTTGCAGGAGTGCGAACGCCTGTGCAGCCGAGCGGCTGCAAACACATTTTGTGCAGAACAAGACCAGCCCTGTAGTTACTTATTCTGTGCGATGATTGCTGCGACGAGTGACACAGTAATGACGTCAGACATCCGCCCAGCAAACGCCCGGCCACGCCTGCATGTTTACAAACACTCCCAGAAAACGGTCAGTTGACACCCAGAAACTCCCACTTCCTGTCAATCTCCTTGCGATCGGCTGTGCGACTGAAAGCGTCGCTAGAACCTGTGCAAAACCACGGTGCTCTTTGTACCCGTACGCCGCGAGTGCGCATTGCGGTGCATACGCATGCGCAGTTTTGCAGTTTTTTTTAACTGATCGCTACGCATCGACCAACGGCAGCTAGCGAACAACTCGGAATGAGGGCCATCATCCATTAGCACTGGTGGGATAATGCCCTATCTGAGGGACTGCATAGATGCGCAGTCCATTCCATGTTACATGCATGAATTTGTCTTTTCATCCGCCACGGATACAGCGTTTTCCTTTTTTCATGTCATGCGCCACTCGATGCAGCCTGATCTGTGTCTTCTATAAGAGTAAGGGAGCTGGTCATCCATCAGAGAACCCAGGCTACTGCCTATGAACACTGCATTCTAAACCCTATTCATACAAATTCTTTGTTTAAAGGGGTGCAGACCCAGGATCTTAAACATGGCCCCATGGGCTCTTTATCAGGCTCAGATTGGGACGGTCTTTATTACACTATAACAATGGGGTTTTACTTTTCGGAGCATCCTCAGTACCCACAAAATGCTGGAGGAAAGAGGCACGGAGCCCCCTCGTACCTGGCAGTGCCCCTATAATATGCACCACAGTAAGGAGCAGCCCAATACATACAGGTACTCCCATCAGAAGGAATAACCCTGTGCCCCTCACAGTTGCCGGCCTTATTTTCTAGACCATGCGTTTCCTCTAAAATCTAAGTTCGGCGCCAGACGTCACCTGCACGGTGATGTTGCCTCTTGGCAGCTTTGCTAATGATGCTTAATACGTATCTTCTCAGACTATTATAGTGCCCCATAGTTATCAAAAAGGGGGACCCCCGATATATATTTTTTTTACACATATGAATAGAGCTAATAAAGTGGGTTCGGTATGTTTTCCCGGTCGTCGGGATGCCGATGGTCACATGACCGACACCAGCATCTCAAGATTGGCGATCCCGACGGCATATTTACCCCACGATCCCCTACCCTAACCCACCGGGAATGGCGGCTAGGGCTAACCACCCCCTCTAGTGCCTAACCCTAACCACCCCTTGTGCCTGACCCTATCCCCCTGGGCACTAACTCTAACTCTCTCCCCGATACTTACTTTCGGTATATCGGTGGTTGGTCTTCCGGCGCCGGTCTGCAGAGAGGTGTCGGGAACACTGCCGGCATCCCGTCCACGCTGACTGCATCCCAATAAAGCCTGTATAGCCGTGTGTGCTGGCCTGAACTCTTGCTGACCTCCTCAGCTCCTGTCAGGGAGTTTGGCGCCACGGCAGTGAGCTGTGTCACCCCTGCCCAGCAACAGCCCTGACCCGAGAAAATCCCTGACAGTTTATTGGGTCTTCAGGTCGCAGGGCAGAGTGGCCAGGGGGCGGCCTGTTGCTGGGGTCCCGGGAGCCAATCAGCGTGAGGGAGACCAGGAGTAGGGGAGTGCCCAAAGTTCCTCGGGACCCATAAAAGAGCCGCCGGGAGCGGGAGCCTGGGGAACCCGTGTGGCATTGTGCCGAGCCGGCAGTTCTGAGGAGGACACAGGAGGATCGGCAATCACAGCCGCCGAGTGAGGAGAGGAGCTGCCCGAGCCACTGCCTGCAGCAGGCGTAGACAGGAGCGGCAGCAGCGCTGGGACGGAGGGGCAGATAGAGGACCAGGAGATCGTGGATGGCCCCAGCCTGACAGTACTTCCGCGGAGAAGGAGAAGATAGCCAGTGACAGGAGGTCGCAGGCACTGCCGATGACAGCCCCGGCTGGCGAGAGGCCTAAGCAAGGACCCCGAGGAGACTCTAGTGCAGTGGTTCGGTTGTGTCTATTTCCTAGTGGGCTAAGGGACATTTGACCCACGTGACACGCAAGACAAGGGGAGGAGCAAGTGTGGCAAAGGGTCCAGAAATCGACCCTTGCTGGCTCGCTTTGCTCGCACCTGATTACTAAAGGTACTAGTTGGTTGCTTGGATACTGAAAGTATCCTGCCGTCCTTGCTCCGCCCCCTGATATCACAGGTCCCTTAGCCCACTAGGATTTAGCATCTACCGCAGTGGTTCTTCTCGGTAGCATCTAGTTCCCCTTCGTGGAGAGGACATTTCCCATAATCCCCTGGCTAACCTGGTCCTCAGGACCTCCAACAGTTCATGTTTTCCAGGTCACCCAGCAGGGACACAGGTGTACTTGTTACTCACTGACACATTTTATAAGAGAGGCACATGTGGACCTAGTTATTTCACTTGTGAGTCTGTGAGGAGACCTGGAAAACTGCTGTTTGGGGTCCTGAGGACCGAGTTTGAGAACCTGTGCTCATTGGGGTCCTGAGGACCGAGTTTGAGAACCTGTGCTCATGTGGAAAGTGGACCGTGGACAGCTGGGATCCCTGGACAGAGTGGACCGCACAAGGACCCAGTGAAGAAGACCAGTGCAGAGGGCCAGAGATTCCCCAGGCGGTGAGAGGGCTTCACAGGTGGACCCCTGCAGAAGAGCCGCAGCAGTTGGTGAGATGCAGCTCTACTGCAATGCTCTCCCTAACCATGACAAAGGTAAATAGGGGGTAGGCTCCCTCTTCCTTCTTGGTACTTCTAAAGGGGGGGGCGGGCGGGCACCCTGAGCCGGCGCCCTAACCCTGCTGGCAACAGCCTCCCTGCATCGAGGGACTGAGGGGGGCAGCAGTGTCCGCCCTGCGGGGTCTGAGCCACTGTCTCCGCTGACTGGACACTGAGCTCCAGAGGGGATAGATCGTTTCCCGCCACAGGGGAACGCTCACCCCAGCAGTATGCCACCACCCGCTTGCAGAGCTGAAGTGTGGCGAGTGAGTCATCGGCTCCCTGGCAAGCGGTTAACCAATGTGAAGATGGCCTGTCGGGGTCCTCAGATCTCAGCAGCAGAAAATCCTCAGGCCAGTATAATCTTGGCAGAGCGGGAAGACGGCGTCATTAAGGGGGCGGAGCTTCTCAGAGCGGACCAAGCAGCGTTCAGCGCCATTTTCCTGCCTGGACGCGGCCTGTGAAGAGCAGTCCCTCCAGAGCAAATCCAGCTATCTGTACGGTACCAGGGGGTTGTAGAAGGGAGGGGAGGCTGTGTATAGACTGTGTCACGTATTAAGGGACACAGTCAGCGCTGGTTAAGGGTTTTCCCTGTACCTATATAGCGCTGTGTGTGGGTTGGCTCCAATCTCTGTATCTCTCTGCCATTCTTGGGAGGTAAACTCTGTCTGCCCTCACCTGTGTGTGTGTGGGGTGTGCAAGCAACCATGTCTAGAGACTGTCTCATATGCTGCAGTGGATATATCTTCTCAGGAAGATCCCATCCCATGTAATCAGGATTGCACTGTTGCAGCGCAGATCCCAGCTAGAGAACCGGAGTGGTTAGCCTCTCTTAGGCGGACTATTTCTCAGATTTCTGAAAGGATTACAAGGACTGAGCATGCTACTCAGGTATTGCAGTCCTCTATGGCAGTATGGTCTGATACTGCTCCCCCGGGGCCCCCTGCGGTACATTCTCACAAACGTGCTCTTGCCCAAATTACGCAGGATGACACGGATACCGATTCTGACACAGCAGACGGTGATGGGGATGTGTCAAGTGGGACGGCATCACTTGCTAAGTGGGTGCAGTTGATGATTGAGGCCATGCGGGATGTGTTACATATTTCTGACACACCTCCTGAGCAGGTTGAGGAGGCCTTTTTCACGGACAGTAAGAAAGTCCCTCTCACCTTCCCTGCTTCTAAGGAATTAAATGACATTTTGAAAAGGCCTGGGAAAACCCGAAGAAAAAATTCCAGATCCTTAAAAGGGTTCTGATTGCTTTTCCCTTCCCGGAGGACGATAGAAAAAAATGTGAGTCTCCGCCTATAGTTGACGCCTCTGTTTCGAGGCTATCAAAACAAGTGGTTTTGCCTATCCCGGGATCTACCACGTTGAAAGACCCGGCGGATCGCAAGGTGGATGCTATGCTCAAATCCATATACACGGCTTCAGGGGCGATACTGCGGCCTACTATTGCCTGTGCATGGATTTCAAAACCAAGAGCAAAGTGGTCAATCACTCTGCAGGAGGACTTGACTACGATGGATAAAGGTAACGTTGATTTGTTTTTACGTAACATACAGGATTCTGCCGGGTTTCTGGTGGAATCCATGAAGGATCTGGGTTCCATGGCTGCGGGGTTCTCCATGTCCGTCTCGGCTCGTAGGGGTCTCTGGCTGCGCCAATGGTCTGCGGACGCGGAATCCAGGAAGAGTGTGGAGAGCCTACCCTATACAGGTCAGGCTCTGTTTGGGGAGGCGCTGGATGCGTGGATTGCCACAGCTACAGCGGGTAAGTCTCCTTTTCTCCCCTCAGCTGCACCGGCTACGAACGAAGAAGCCTTTTTCTCCCAACACGTCACAGTCCTTTCGGACCACTAGGACTAGAAAGAACAAGCTCTCTCACACCTTCTTCAGAGGTGGTCGTGCAAAATCCAAAAAGCCTGCTCCTGCAGGTTCCCAGTACCAAAAGCCTGCTTCTGGTGCCTCAAAGTCCTCAGCATTACGGTGGACCTCACAGCCTGGAAGTAGGTCAGGTGGGAGCGAGACTCCGGCATTTCAGCCACGTCTGGGTGTCGTCCGGCCTGGATCTCTGGATACAGGATTACAGGATATTGTGTCCCGGGGGTACAGGCTGGAGTTTCAAACTCTCCCACCTCACCGATTCTTCAAATCAGGCTTGCCGTCTTTGCCGGCAGACAGAGCTATTTTACTGGACGCTATCCGAAAATTGGTATTGTCGGAGGTCATTGTTCCAGTTCCAACTCATCAGTTGAGCAAAGGTTACCATTTGAACATTTTTTTGGGGGTACCGAAGCCGGATGGTTCGGTCAGGCCAATTCTGAACTTGAAATCATTGAACCCTTATCTCAGGAACTTCAAATTCAAAATGGAGTCTCTGCGAGCGGTTATCTCAGGATTGACGGAGGGGGAGTTCCTGGTGTCCCTGGACATCAAGGATGCATACCTCCACATTCCCATTTGGTCACCGCATCAGGCTTATCTTAGGTTTGCACTGTTAGACGATCACTATCAGTTTCAGGCACTGCCATTCGGTCTCTCCACAGCACCAAGGCTCTTCACCAGGCTGATGGCAGAGATGATGCTTCTCCTCCGCAAGCAGGGGGTGAACATAATTCCGTATCTGGACGACCTGCTGATCAAGGCATCGTCTAGGGAGAAGATGTTAAGATCTCTTGCTCTCACGACGCATCTGCTCAAGGAGCACAGTTGGATCCTAAACCTTCCAAAGTGTCATCTGGAGCCGACAAGGAGGCTGTCTTTCCTGGGGATAATCCTCGACACGGAGGTGCAGAGGGTGTTTCTACCGGTGGAGAAAGCGTTGGTGATTCAAACAATTGTCCGGGATGTCTTGAATCCGGCGCGGGTATCGGTTCATCAGTGCATCCGCCTTCTGGGGAAGATGGATGTCTCCTATGAGGCTCTGCAGTACGGAAGGTTTCATGCTCGGTCCTTTCAACTGGATCTCTTGGACCAGTGGTCGGGATCTCACCTACATATGCACCAGAGGATACGTCTGTCGCCAAAAGCAAGGAAGGGCCGAAGGTTCGGAGTTCAGGACTGGATCCTTCGAACCACGGATGCAAGTCTAAGAGGTTGGGGAGCAGTCGCTCAAGGGGAAACCTTCCAAGGAAGGTGGTCAAGTCAGGAATCCCTTCTTCCGATAAACATCCTGGAGCTAAGAGCCGTATACAACGGCCTTCTTCAAGTGGCACACCTTCTACAGGATCGGGCTGTTCAGGTGCAGTCGGACAATGTGACCACAGTGGCCCACATAAACCGACAAGGCGGACCGAAGAGCAGGGCTGCAATGTCAGAGGTGACAAGAATCCTCCTCTGGGCAGAAAGGCACGCTGTAGCGATGTCAGCAATCTTCATTCCGGGAGTAGACAACTGAGAAGCGGACTTCCTCAGCAGACACGATCTCCATCCAGGAGAGTGGGGCCTCCACCCGGAGGGGTTCGAGAAGGTAACCGGTTGGTGGGGGATTCCTCACATAGACATGATGGCCTCCCGCCTAAACAAGAAGCTGAGGAGGTACTGTTCCAGGTCGAGAGACCCACAGGCAGTGGCGGTGGACATACTAGTAACGCAGTGGGTGTTCACGTCAGTGTATGTGTTCCCTCCACTTCCTCTTATCCCAAGAGTTCTACAACTTGTAAAAAGAACAAGGGTTCTGGCAATCCTCATTGCTCCAGACTGGCCAAGGAGGGCTTGGTAGGCAGATCTGCTGGATCTACTGCTGGAAGAGCCAAGGCCTCTGCCTCTTAGGGAGGATCTTCTACTAAGACTTACCACGGCTATGTTTGACGGAATGGCTGTTGAGCGCCAGATCTTAGGTCGCAAGAGTATTTCGAGCGAGGTTATTACTACCCTGATACAGGCTAGGAAGGGGGTAACGTCTAAACATTACCATCGAATTTGGAAAAAGTATGTGTCTTGGTGTGAATCCAAGAAGTTTCCTGCGGTGGAGTTTCAACTTGGACGGTTGGTCCTTTTCCTACAAGCAGGTGTGGATTTGGGCCTGATATTGGGCTCCATCAAGGTCCAGATTTCTTCCAGAAACAATTGGCTTTCCTCCCTGAGGTCCAGACCTTTTTGAAAGGGGTTCTACACATCCAACCCCCTTTTGTGGTGCCAACGGCACCATAGGATCTTGATGTGGCGTTGCAGTTCCTGCAATCGGATTGGTTTGAGCCTCTACAGGAGGCTGAAATCAAGTTTCTCACATGGAAGGCGGTAACTTTGTTGGCCTTGGCTACTGCTCGACGTGTGTCGGAATTGGGGGCTTTGTCCTGTAAAAGTCCCTATCTGGTCTTCCATGAGGATAGGGCGGAACTCAGGACTCGTCCACCGTTCCTTCCTAAGGTTGTATTGGCTTTTCATATCAACCAACCTATTGTGGTGCCAGTGGCTACTGACTCTTCAATTGCTTCAAAGGCCTTGGATGTTGTGAGGACTTTGAAGATTTATGTGAAGAGGACTGCTCGTCTCAGGAAATCTGACTCTCTGTTTGTCCTCTATGATCCCAAGAAAATTGGGTGTCCTGCTTCTAAGCAGTCGATTTCTCGTTGGATCAGGTTCACCATCCAGCATGCCTATTCTACGGCAGGATTGGCGTGTCTAAAATTGGTTAAGGCCCACTCTACTTGTAAAGTGGGTTCTTCCTGGGCGGCTGCCCGGGGTGTCTCGGCCTTACAGCTTTGCCGAGCAGCTACTTGGTCTGGATCGAACACGTTTGCTAAGTTTTACAAGTTCGATACTTTGGCCTCTGATGACCTCAAGTTTGGTCAAGCAGTTCCGCTCTGGGAGCTTTGGTACATCCCCATGGTACTAATATGGACCCCAGCATCCTCTAGGACGTAAGAGAAAATAGGATTTTAATTACCTACCGGTAAATCCTTTTCTTGTAGTCCGTAGAGGATGCTGGGCGCCCGCCCAGCACTTCGTTTTCCTGCAGTGGTTACCTGGTTCAGTACGGCTTTGTTCTTAATTAAGTACTGCGTTATTACTTGGTTCAGAAATGTTTTTCAGCTGTTGCTGAGTTTCAAGCTAGTTAGCTTGGTTTGCCTTGTATGTGTGAGCTGGTGTGAATCTCGCCACTATCTGTGTTAAATCCTTCTCTTGATGTTGGGGGGGGGGCATAGAGGGAGGAGCCAGCCCACACTATTAAACTCTTAAAGTGCTAATGGCTCCTGGTGGACCCGTCTATACCCCATGGTACTAATATGGACCCCAGCATCCTCTACAGACTATGAGAAAAGGATTTACCGGTAGGTAAGTAAGATCCTATTTTTACCCCTAGTGCTTCCATTGTTGAAGGAGCTATTTAGTGGGTAGGCTCCCCGTTCTAAACTGATTTTGAAAGCTAATTCATAGCGACTGCTTAGCTTAATCTGGTGCACTACAAGTACTACAACAGCCTGCTTGTGTTAAAATGTTCCTCATATAAAAAAATCATTGATTGTCTAGAGTGCTTAGCTTAAACTGGTGCACTACAAGTACTAAGACAGCTTGCTTGTGTTGATCTGTGTTTTGTTTAAAGCTCATTATTTGAATATAATGTAATTTGATGCTTAAATATTCAGTGGTTCTCAAACTCGGTCCTCAGGACCCCACACGGTTCGGTCTCCGTTTGACAAGTCGACTCTGCTTAGGTCGACCACTATTGGTCAACATGGACAAATTGTCGACACATGAAAAATGGTCAACACAGGACAGGTAGACACATGAAAAGGTCGACCTGACTTTTAAAAAAAAAATAGATTTTCAACTTTCTCATACTTAACTATCCACGTGGACCACGATTGGGAATCGTAACCTGTGCCGAGCGCAGCGGTAGGTGAGCGAGGCACCTTGCCCTGCAAGGGGATGTGGTACACTAATTGGGGTTCCTGGTCATGTTACGGAAAAAATTACACCAAAAAGAGTCAAAAAATCCATGTTGACCTTTCCATGTGTCGACCATTTCCATTGGTTGACCTTAACATTTATTTATTAACAGTTTCTTATATAGCGCAGCATATTCCGTTGCGCTTTACAATTAGAACAACAGTAATAGAACAAAACTGGGTAAAAAAAACAGACAGACAAACACGGTCGACCACTCATACCAGAACCACACAGTTCACGTTTTGCAGGTACAGTACCTTTACAACTGGCGGAAGTTCCACGTACACTCGCCTCTCAGTCACGCTGAGCATTTGCTGGTGGACTCAAAGGAAGAAAGCATACTGTAGAATTTATTTTCACCTGTAGCCTATATTCTGTTATTACTGTGAGAGTAGTATGGCTGAACATCTTATACAAATGGTAATTAGTGATGAGCGGGTTCGGTTCCTCGGGATCCGAACCCCCCCGAACTTCACCCATTTTACACGGTTCCGAGGCAGACTCAGATCTTCCCGCCTTGCTCGGTTGACCCGAGCGCGCCCGAATGTCATCATCCCGCTGTCGGATTCTCGCGAGATTCGTATTCTATATAAGGAGCCGCGCGTCGCCGCCATTTTCACTCGTGCATTGGAGATGATAGCGAAAGGACGTACAGCGTTCTCTCAGTTTCTGTGTTCAGTGTGCTGCAAATATCTGTGCTCAGTGTGCTGCAAATATCTGTGCTTAGTGTGCTGCAAATATCTGTGCTCAGTGTGCTGCAAATATCTACGTTCTCTGCCTAAAAAACGCTCCATATCTGTTCTGCATTGTAGTATATAGTAGGAGGACAGTGCAGAATGTTGGCAGTATGGTACAGTAGTCCACTGCTCTACCTACCTCTGTGTCATCAAGTATACTATCCATCCATACCTGTGCTGCATTTTAGTTGTGCGCAGTATATAGTAGGAGGGGACAGTGCAGAATGTTGCTGTGACCACTGACCACCAGTATATATAGCAGTACGGTACAGTAGTCCACTGCTCTACCTACCTCTGTGTCGTCAAGTATACTATGCATCCATTCCATACCTGTGCTGCATTTTAGTTGTGCGCAGTATATAGTAGGAGGGGATAGTGCAGAATGTTGCTGTGACCACTGACCACCAGTATATAATATATATAGCAGTACGGTACAGTAGTCCACTGCTCTACCTACCTCTGTGTCGTCAAGTATACTATGCATCCATTCCATACCTGTGCTGCATTTTAGTTGTGCGCAGTATATAGTAGGAGGGGACAGTGCAGAATGTTGCTGTGACCACCAGTATATAATATATATAGCAGTACGGTACAGTAGTCCACTTCTCTACCTACCTCTGTGTTGTCAAGTATACTACAAAATTTCAGTAAAATGACCCAAAAATCCAAATTAAAAGCGTCTGATGAGAAGCGTAAACTTGCCAATATGCCATTTACGACACGGAGTGGCAAGGAACGGCTGAGGCCCTGGCCTATGTTCATGGCTAGTGGTTCAGATTCACATGAGGATGGAAGCACTCATCCTCTCGCTAGAAAACTGCAGTGCCACTCCTAGATGGGCCAGGTGTTTGTGTCGGCCACTTGGGTCGCTTAGCTTAGCCATCCAGCGACCTTGGTGCGCCTCTTTTTCTTTGCATCATGTGCTGTTTGGGGACTATTTTTTAAATCTGCCATCCTGTCTGACACTGCAGTGCCACTCCTAGATGGGCCAGGTGTTTGTGTCGGCCACTTGGGTCGCTTAGCTTAGTCACACAGCTACCTCATTGCACCTCTTTTTTTCTTTGCATCATATGCTGTTTGGGGGCTATTTTTTAAATCTGCCATCCTGTCTGACACTGCAGTGCCACTCCTAGATGGGCCAGGTGTTTGTGTCGGCCACTGGGGTCGCTTAGCTTAGCCATCCAGCGACCTTGGTGCACCTCTTTTTTTCTTTGCATCATGTGCTGTTTGGGGACAATTTTTTTAAATCTGCCATCCTGTCTGACACTGCAGTGCCACTCCTAGATGGGCCAGGTGTTTGTGTCGGCCACTTGGGTCGCTTAGCTTAGTCACACAGCTACCTCATTGCACCTCTTTTTTTCTTTGCATCATGTGCTGTTTGGGGACTATTTTTTAAATCTGCAATCCTGTCTGACACTGCAGTGCCACTCCTAGATGGGCCAGGTGTTTGTGTCGGCCACTTGGGTCGCTTAGCATAGTCACACAGCGACCTTGGTGCGCCTCTTTTTTTCTTTGCATCATGTGCTGTTTGGGGACTATTTTTTAAATCTGCCATCCTGTCTGACACTGCAGTGCCACTCCTAGATGGGCCAGGTGTTTGTGTCGGCCACTTGTGTCGCTTAGCTTAGTCACACAGCGACCTTGGTGCGCCTCTTTTTTTCTTTGCATCATGTGCTGTTTGGGGACTATTTTTTTGAAGTGCCATCCTGTCTGACACTGCAGTGTCACTCCTAGATGGGCCAGGTGTTTGTGTCGGCCACTTGTGTCGCTTAGCTTAGTCACACAGCGACCTTGGTGCGCCTCTTTTTTTCTTTGCATCATGTGCTGTTTGGGGACTATTTTTTTGAAGTGCCATCCTGTCTGACACTGCAGTGTCACTCCTAGATGGGCCAGGTGTTTGTGTCGGCCACTTGGGTCGCTTAGCTTAGCCATCCAGCGACCTCGGTGCAAATTTTAGGACTAAAAATAATATTGTGAGGTGTGAGGTGTTCAGATTCAGAATAGACTGGAAATGAGTGGAAATTATGGTTATTGAGGTTAATAATACTATGGGATCAAAATGACCCCCAAATTCTATGATTTAAGCTGTTTTTGAGGGGGTATTGTAAAAAAACACCCGAATCCAAAACACACCCGAATCCGACAAAAAAATTTCAGGGAGGTTTTGCCAAAACGCGTCCGAATCCAAAACACGGCCGCGGAACCGAATCCAAAACCAAAACACTAATGGAAATAAGACCACACACATACTATTAGAGAAAATGGACTTAAATCATGTTTTGTATGCAATTGCGATTTTCTAGGCTACGGAGCTGCCGTCCAGTTATGAAAAGAGACACTCACCAGAGCCATCGCCAGCTCAGTCACAATTGCGTACACATTCGCAGCCTATATGCAAAAATGAGCAACATCGGGGCTAAGGGTTGGTTTATGGCTAAGCGGACTGGAGACGGCAGTAGCGACGCAGGTGCCATGTTTCTTCTCTCCATACATGATCACAGCTGACTCCCCGAAAACTCTATTTATAAAGCGTCGTGGATCCCTCTCGTTTTTCTGCGGGATTGTGGCGGTTTTACAGCAAGATCAGGGATTAGGGGTTTAGAAATTCTGGGGTACACTCATTGCACAAACGCAACAACAGAAATGACAGAGAACTCTAGTCACAGCTACTGGAGATATTTGTATTCATAAAGTCAGAATAAGAAGTCGTTACTGAGAAGTAAATGTTTACAAAGAAGCGCGGCGTCTTCACGAAGCAGAATGTATAAACGTTTCCTCTCTGTGCTCCCGACATTATTACCTGTCAATTGGATTACAGAGTCTGTGTGAATGAGCCGGGATGTGTTTATCATTGTCACCTGCGTTTATATAAAAGCTGTGTGCAGATTCTCACCTCTGTGCGGAACCCGTGCCCCAATCTGCATATCTCACACGCAGGTAACGATGAATGTACAACACCGCAGATCTGAGCGCTGCAGCCGGGGCAGAGGGGTCGTCGCTTCGTCACCGCAGCGGACTCATTCCTTGTCCATAATCACAGAGAGGAATTTGTTGGAGGTTTGGCCTGGCTCCGCTGCTCTCACCCTGTGATATCCTAACAGGAATTATCACCCATCAGATACAGAAAGACAACACATCCCTCAGTCTGCTGTGAGAATAAACTGGACACTGGTTGTGGAATGAGTACTCTTTCACTATAATACCCTTATTACCCCTTATTATTATTATTATACCCGTATAATACCCTTATACGAGGCAATAACACAGACGTGAGAACAATTTATAAGGGTGGAATTGCAAGCCATACGGTATTTGCAGTACAGATTATGGGTCCTGATTCTGAGGTAGATGCACTTGTGGTCACTTTTCCATCCTGTCTATGTCGATTATCCGTTGGTCTTCATGAGGAAGCCTAGCCCGCCCACTGTTTGTCCATCATTACTGTCGCTACTTACACTCGCCCCGTGCTGGGTGCACATCTCCATCAGCCTGCTTTAGATGGACATTGGGGGTCATTCCGACCTGATCGTAGCTGTGCTAAATTTAGCACAGCTATGGTCACTTACACAGATATGCGGGGGGACGCCCAGCACAGGGCTATTCCGCCCCACATGTCAGGCCCCCCCCCCCACAAGTACAAAAGCATCGCAAGGCTCCAACAGATATCTGCGCTAACTGCCCTGATCGCGGGAGCCGCAAAGCTGACCCATAGCTCCGGGAATTTATACCAGATTACCGCACAAGGAAAAGGGGCTGTTATTGATAATCCCGGGCGTTAAAGACAGAGGCTACTGTACCACCCTTTTCCCAGCTCAGTAAATTAGCGCTGCTTATTGAATTCGGCCCTATTTGTCAGCTCCAATATCTAGCCGAAAATAGATCATTCACCAAGTGTGACATATATTTCTTTTGTGCGTGAAGGAAGCAGAAATGTTATTAGCAATAATTAGCAAATTCTCTTATTATGTTATTTTTATAAGTTGTGTGAAGTTCCTTATTAATTACATTTATGCAGATTTGTAGTGAAAGTGGCAGATTGCAGAGAACGGATTTATGCTCCGAGCCTGGCAGTGTGTGTGATATGTGTGTGTGTCTGTGATATGTGTGTGTGTGATATGTGTGTGTGTATGTGATATGTATGTATGTATGTATGTATGTATGTATGTGATCTGTGTGTGTGTGTGTGTGTGTGTGTGTGTGTGTGTGTGTGTATGTGATATGTGTGTGTATAATTATATATGTATGTATGTGTGTGTGTGTGTGTGTGTGTGTATGTGATATGTATGTATGTATGTATGTATGTGATAAATCCTGTCTAAAGTGATGAGAGATCGCAGGGCAATATTCAATTGTTGCTGGGTTTTTTGCTCACATCGCGCCCAAACAGACCGCGTTTAGCCGTGTAAAGCAGATAAACCCGCCTAGACTAATGGTCATGAAAGGAAAAGTGCAGTTTGTATGCCCAGCTGACTTTTTGTACATTTCAGCTCCCCACCTCAGGAGGCTGCCAGCCAAAATGTGTTCACCCGCGGCTATTCCTGCCCAAAAAGAGCAACAAGTGAATTGCTCGGTTGGGCTCTCCCTAATTAGCGCTGCCACAAAAAACAATTTAATTGCCCCCCATGGGTCCAATAGTATAGTAGCACTGCAAGGTAAGTGTGATCCAAGTAAGTGGCACCTGGGCTCATTGTGAGCTATACATGTGTAATGTATACGTCACTTGGCAGTATACTGTGTAACACACCTTAGGCTGTTGCTGCAGTATATATACCCCCTGTAGGTGAGTCTGTGCATGACGTAATGTATACGTTACTTGGCAGTATACTCCGTAACACACCTTAGGCTGTTGCTGCAGTATATACACCCTGTAGGTGAGTCTGTGCATGACGTAATGTATACGGTACTTGGCAGTATACTCCGTAACACACCTTAGGCTGTTGCTGCACTATATACCCCCTGTAGGTGAGTCTGTGCATGACGTAATGTATACGGTACTTGGCAGTATACTCCGTAACACACCTTAGGCTGTTGCTGCACTATATACCCCCTGTAGGTGAGTCTGTGCATGACGTAATGTATACGGTACTTGGCAGTATACTCCGTAACACACCTTAGGCTGTTGCTGCACTATATACCCCCTGTAGGTGAGTCTGTGCATGACGTAATGTATACGGTACTTGGCAGTATACTCCGTAACACACCTTAGGCTGTTGCTGCAGTATACCCCCTGTAGGTGAGTCTGTGCATGACGTAATGTATACGGTACTTGGCAGTATACTCCGTAACACACCTTAGGCTGTTGCTGCACTATATACCCCCTGTAGGTGAGTCTGTGCATGACGTAATGTATACGGTACTTGGCAGTATACTCCGTAACACACCTTAGGCTGTTGCTGCACTATATACCCCCTGTAGGTGAGTCTGTGCATGACGTAATGCATACGGTACTTGGCAGTATACTCCGTAACACACCTTAGGCTGTTGCTGCACTATATACCCCCTGTAGGTGAGTCTGTGCATGACGTAATGTATACGGTACTTGGCAGTATACGCCGTAACACACCTTAGGCTGTTGCTGCTTATATACCCCCTGTAGGTGAGTCTGTGCATGACGTAATGTATACGTTACTTGGCAGTATACGCCGTAACACACCTTAGGCTGTTGCTGCAGTATATACCCCCTGTAGGTGAGTCTGTGCATGACGTAATGTATACGTTACTTGGCAGTATACGCCGTAACACACCTTAGGCTGTTGCTGCAGTATATACCCCCTGTAGGTGAGTCTGTGCATGACGTAATGTATACGTTACTTGGCAGTATACGCCGTAAAACACCTTAGGCTGTTGCTGCAGTATATACCCCCTGTAGGTGAGTCTGTGCATGACGTAATGTATACGTCACTTGGCAGTATACTCCGTAACACACCTTAGGCTGTTGCTGCAGTATATACCCCCTCTAGGTGAGTCTGTGCATGACGTAATGTATACGTTACTTGGCAGTATACTCCGTAACACACCTTAGGCTGTTGCTGCAGTATATACCCCCTGTAGGTGAGTCTGTGCATGACGTAATGTATACGGTACTTGGCAGTATACTCCGTAACACACCTTAGGCTGTTGCTGCAGTATATACCCCCTGTAGGTGAGTCTGTGCATGACGTAATGTATACGGTACTTGGCAGTATACTCCGTAACACACCTTAGGCTGTTGCTGCACTATATACCCCCTGTAGGTGAGTCTGTGCATGACGTAATGTATACGGTACTTGGCAGTATACTCCGTAACACACCTTAGGCTGTTGCTGCACTATATACCCCCTGTAGGTGAGTCTGTGCATGACGTAATGTATACGGTACTTGGCAGTATACTCCGTAACACACCTTAGGCTGTTGCTGCACTATATACTAGAGATGAGCGCCGGAAATTTTTCGGGTTTTGTGTTTTGGTTTTGGGTTCGGTTCCGCGGCCGTGTTTTGGGTTCGACCGCGTTTTGGCAAAACCTCACCGAATTTTTTTTGTCGGATTCGGGTGTGTTTTGGATTCGGGTGTTTTTTTCAAAAAACACTAAAAAACAGCTTAAATCATAGAATTTGGGGGTCATTTTGATCCCAAAGTATTATTAACCTCAAAAACCATAATTTACACTCATTTTCAGTCTATTCTGAATACCTCACACCTCACAATATTATTTTTAGTCCTAAAATTTGCACCTAGGTCGCTGGATGACTAAGCGTAAAAGAAAAAAAGAGGCGCAATGAGGTAGCTGTGTGAGTAAGATAAGCGACCCTAGTGGCCGACACAAACACCGGGCCCATCTAGGAGTGTCACTGCAGTGTCACGCAGGATGTCCCTTCCAAAAAACCCTCCCCAAACAGCACATGACGCAAAGAAAAAAAGAGGCGCAATGAGGTAGCTGTGTGAGTAAGATAAGCGACCCTAGTGGCCGACACAAACACCGGGCCCATCTAGGAGTGTCACTGCAGTGTCACGCAGGATGTCCCTTCCAAAAAACCCTCCCCAAACAGCACATGACGCAAAGAAAAATTAAAGAAAAAAGAGGTGCAAGATGGAATTGTCCTTGGGCCCTCCCACCCACCCTTATGTTGTATAAACAGGACATGCACACTTTAACCAACCCATCATTTCAGTGACAGGGTCTGCCACACGACTGTGACTGAAATGACGGGTTGGTTTGGACCCCCACCAAAAAAGAAGCAATTAATCTCTCCTTGCACAAACTGGCTCTACAGAGGCAAGATGTCCACCTCATCATCATCCTCCGATATATCACCGTGTACATCCCCCTCCTCACAGATTATCAATTCGTCCCCACTGGAATCCACCATCTCAGCTCCCTGTGTACTTTGTGGAGGCAATTGCTGCTGGTCAATGTCTCCACGGAGGAATTGATTATAATTCATTTTAATGAACATCATCTTCTCCACATTTTCTGGATGTAACCTCGTACGCCGATTGCTGACAAGGTGAGCGGCGGCACTAAACACTCTTTCGGAGTACACACTTGTGGGAGGGCAACTTAGGTAGAATAAAGCCAGTTTGTGCAAGGGCCTCCAAATTGCCTCTTTTTCCTGCCAGTATAAGTACGGACTGTGTGACGTGCCTACTTGGATGCGGTCACTCATATAATCCTCCACCATTCTTTCAATGGTGAGAGAATCATATGCAGTGACAGTAGACGACATGTCCGTAATCGTTGTCAGGTCCTTCAGTCCGGACCAGATGTCAGCATCAGCAGTCGCTCCAGACTGCCCTGCATCACCGCCAGCGGGTGGGCTCGGAATTCTGAGCCTTTTCCACGCACCCCCAGTTGCGGGAGAATGTGAAGGAGGAGATGTTGACAGATCGCGTTCCGCTTGACTTGACAATTTTCTCACCAGCAGGTCTTTCAACCCCAGCAGACTTGTGTCTGCCGGAAAGAGAGATCCAAGGTAGGCTTTAAATCTAGGATCGAGCACGGTGGCCAAAATGTAGTGCTCTGATTTCAACAGATTGACCACCCGTGAATCCTTGTTAAGCGAATTAAGGGCTCCATCCACAAGTCCCACATGCCTAGCGGAATCGCTCCGTGTTAGCTCCTCCTTCAATGTCTCCAGCTTCTTCTGCAAAAGCCTGATGAGGGGAATGACCTGACTCAGGCTGGCAGTGTCTGAACTGACTTCACGTGTGGCAAGTTCAAAGGGCATCAGAACCTTGCACAACGTTGAAATCATTCTCCACTGCACTTGAGACAGGTGCATTCCACCTCCTATATCGTGCTCAATTGTATAGGCTTGAATGGCCTTTTGCTGCTCCTCCAACCTCTGAAGCATATAGAGGGTTGAATTCCACCTCGTTACCACTTCTTGCTTCAGATGATGGCAGGGCAGGTTCAGTAGTTTTTGGTGGTGCTCCAGTCTTCTGTACGTGGTGCCTGTACGCCGAAAGTGTCCCGCAATTCTTCTGGCCACCGACAGCATCTCTTGCACGCCCCTGTCGTTTTTTTAAAAATTCTGCACCACCAAATTCAAGGTATGTGCAAAACATGGGACGTGCTGGAATTTGCCCATATTTAATGCACACACAATATTGCTGGCGTTGTCCGATGCCACAAATCCACAGGAGAGTCCAATTGGGGTAAGCCATTCCGCGATGATCTTCCTCAGTTGCCGTAAGAGGTTTTCAGCTGTGTGCGTATTCTGGAAAGCGGTGATACAAAGCGTAGCCTGCCTAGGAAAGAGTTGGCGTTTGCGAGATGCTGCTACTGGTGCCGCCGCTGCTGTTCTTGCGGCGGGAGTCCATACATCTACCCAGTGGGCTGTCACAGTCATATAGTCCTGACCCTGCCCTGCTCCACTTGTCCACATGTCCGTGGTTAAGTGGACATTGGGTACAGCTGCATTTTTTAGGACACTGGTGAGTCTTTTTCTGAGGTCTGTGTACATTTTCGGTATCGCCTGCCTAGAGAAGTGGAACCTAGATGGTATTTGGTAACGGGGGCACACTACCTCAAGAAATTGTGTAGTTCCCTGTGAACTTACGGCGGATACCGGACGCACGTCTAACACCAACATAGTTGTCAAGGCCTCAGTTATCCGCTTTGCAGCAGGATGACTGCTGTGACATTTCATCTTCCTCGCAAAGGACTGTTGGACAGTCAATTGCTTACTGGAAGTAGTACAAGTGGTCTTCCGACTTCCCCTCTGGGATGACCATCGACTCCCAGCAGCAACAACAGCAGCGCCAGCAGCAGTAGGCGTTACACGCAAGGATGCATCGGAGGAATCCCAGGCAGGAGAGGAATCGTCAGAATTGCCAGTGACATGGCCTGCAGGACTATTGGCATTCCTGGGGAAGGAGGAAATTGACACTGAGGGAGTTGGTGGGGTGGTTTGCGTGAGCTTGGTTACAAGAGGAAGGGATTTACTGGTCAGTGGACTGCTTCCGCTGTCACCCAAAGTTTTTGAACTTGTCACTGACTTATTATGAATGCGCTGCAGGTGACGTATAAGGGAGGATGTTCCGAGGTGGTTAACGTCCTTACCCCTACTTATTACAGCTTGACAAAGGCAACACACGGCTTGACACCTGTTGTCCGCTTTTCTGTTGAAATACCTCCACACTGAAGAGCTGATTTTTTTGGTATTTTCACCAGGCATGTCAACGGCCATATTCCTCCCACGGACAACAGGTGTCTCCCCGGGTGCCTGACTTAAACAAACCACCTCACCATCAGAATCCTCCTGGTCAATTTCCTCCCCAGCGCCAGCAACACCCATATCCTCCTCATCCTGGTGTACTTCAACACTGACATCTTCAATCTGACTATCAGGAACTGGACTGCGGGTGCTCCTTCCAGCACTTGCAGGGGGCGTGCAAATGGTGGAAGGCGCATGCTCTTCACGTCCAGTGTTGGGAAGGTCAGGCATCGCAACCGACACAATTGGACTCTCCTTGTGGATTTGGGATTTCGAAGAACGCACAGTTCTTTGCGGTGCTTTTGCCAGCTTGAGTCTTTTCAGTTTTCTAGCGAGAGGCTGAGTGCTTCCATCCTCATGTGAAGCTGAACCACTAGCCATGAACATAGGCCAGGGCCTCAGCCGTTCCTTGCCACTCCGTGTGGTAAATGGCATATTGGCAAGTTTACGCTTCTCCTACGACAATTTTATTTTAGGTTTTGGAGTCCTTTTTTTACTGATATTTGGTGTTTTGGATTTGACATGCTCTGTACTATGACATTGGGCATCGGCCTTGGCAGACGACGTTGCTGGCATTTCATCGTCTCGGCCATGACTAGTGGCAGCAGCTTCAGCACGAGGTGGAAGTGGATCTTGATCTTTCCCTAATTTTGGAACCTCAACATTTTTGTTCTCCATATTTTAATAGGCACAACTAAAAGGCACCTCAGGTAAACAATGGAGATGGATGGATACTAGTATACTTATGGATGGACTGCCGAGTGCCGACACAGAGGTAGCTACAGCCGTGGACTACCGTACTGTGTCTGCTGCTAATATAGACTGGATGATAATGAGATGAAATCAATATATATATATGTATGTATATATAATATCACTAGTACTGCAGCCGGACAGGTAGATAATATATTTATTAGGTAATGATGACTGATGACGGACCTGCTGGACACTGTCAGCTCAGCAGCACCGCAGACTGCTACAGTAAGCTACTATACTATAGTAGTATGTACAAAGAAGAAAGAAAAGAAAAAAACCACGGGTAGGTGGTATACAATTATGGATGGACTGCCGAGTGCCGACACAGAGGTAGCTACAGCCGTGGACTAACGTACTGTGTCTGCTGCTAATATAGACTGGATGATTGATAATGAGATGAAATCAATATATATATGTATGTATATATAATATCACTAGTACTGCAGCCGGACAGGTAGATAATATATTTATTAGGTAATGATGACTGATGACGGACATGCTGGACACTGTCAGCTCAGCAGCACCGCAGACTGCTACAGTAAGCTACTATACTCTATAGTAGTATGTACAAAGAAGAAAGAAAAAAAAAACACGGGTAGGTGGTATACAATTATGGATGGACTGCCGAGTGCCGACACAGAGGTAGCTACAGCCGTGGACTAACGTACTGTGTCTGCTGCTAATATAGACTGGATGATTGATAATGAGATGAAATCAATATATATATGTATGTATATATAATATCACTAGTACTGCAGCCGGACAGGTAGATAATATATTTATTAGGTAATGATGACTGATGACGGACCTGCTGGACACTGTCAGCTCAGCAGCACCGCAGACTGCTACAGTAAGCTACTATACTATAGTAGTAGGTACAAAGAAGAAAGAAAAAAAAAAAACCACGGGTAGGTGGTATACAATTATGGATGGACTGCCGAGTGCCGACACAGAGGTAGCTACAGCCGTGGACTAACGTACTGTGTCTGCTGCTAATATAGACTGGATGATTGATAATGAGATGAAATCAATATATATATGTATGTATATATAATATCACTAGTACTGCAGCCGGACAGGTAGATAATATATTTATTAGGTAATGATGACTGATGACGGACCTGCTGGACACTGTCAGCTCAGCAGCACCGCAGACTGCTACAGTAAGCTACTATACTCTATAGTAGTATGTACAAAGAAGAAAGAAAAAAAAAAAACACGGGTAGGTGGTATACAATTATGGATGGACTGCCGAGTGCCGACACAGAGGTAGCTACAGCCGTGGACTAACGTACTGTGTCTGCTGCTAATATAGACTGGATGATTGATAATGAGATGAAATCAATATATATATGTATGTATATATAATATCACTAGTACTGCAGCCGGACAGGTAGATAATATATTTATTAGGTAATGATGACTGATGACGGACCTGCTGTACACTGTCAGCTCAGCAGCACCGCAGACTGCTACAGTAAGCTACTATACTCTATAGTAGTATGTACAAAGAAGAAAGAAAAAAAAAAACCACGGGTAGGTGGTATACAATTATGGATGGACTGCCGAGTGCCGACACAGAGGTAGCTACAGCCGTGGACTAACGTACTGTGTCTGCTGCTAATATAGAGTCTAGACTGGATGATAAATTATTGATAATGAGATGAAATCAATATAATATCACTAGTACTGCAGCCGGACAGGTACTATATATATTTATTATGTAATGACTGATGACGGACCTGCTGGACACTGTCAGGTCAGCACAGCACCGCAGACTGCTACAGTAAGCTACTATAGTAGTATGTATAAAGAAGAATGAAAAAAAAAAAAACCACGGGTAGGTGGTATACAATATTATATATATATATATATATATATATATATTATATACAATTATATATATATATATATATATATATATATATATATATTTATATTAAACTGGTGGTGATTGATTATTAAACTGGTGGTCACTTCAGGTCACGTTGCAACTTGCAACTAGTACTCCGAGGCCTAAGCAGACAATCACAAAATATATTATTATACTGGTGGTCAGTGTGGTCACAACAATGGCAGTGTGGCACTGACTCTGGCAGCAAAAGTGTGCACTGTACGTTATATGTACTCCTGAGTCCTGCTCTCAGACTCTAACTGCTCCCCACTGTCAGTGTCTCCCCCACAAGTCAGATAATACACTTACAGTCACACTATCTAATCTATAAATATCACTTCAGCAAGTAGTATAGTAGTATACAGTATAGTAGTACTCCTCCTAATAATGCTCCCCAAAATACTGTGTCTCTCTCTTCTCTAAACGGAGAGGACGCCAGCCACGTCCTCTCCCTATGACTCTCAATGCACGTGTGAAAATGGCGGCGACGCGCGGCTCCTTATATAGAATCCGAGTCTCGCGATAGAATCCGAGCCTCGCGAGAATCCGACAGCGTGATGATGACGTTCGGGCGCGCTCGGGTTAGCCGAGCAAGGCGGGAAGATCCGAGCCTGCTCGGACCCGTGTAAAAAACCTGAAGTTCGGGCGGGTTCGGATTCAGAGGAACCGAACCCGCTCATCTCTAGTATATACCCCCTGTAGGTGAGTCTGTGCATGACGTAATGTATACGGTACTTGGCAGTATACTCCGTAACACACCTTAGGCTGTTGCTGCACTATGTATACCCCCTGTAGGTGAGTCTGTGCATGACGTAATGTATACGGTACTTGGCAGTATACTCCGTAACACACCTTAGGCTGTTGCTGCACTATATACCCCCTGTAGGTGAGTCTGTGCATGACGTAATGTATACGGTACTTGGCAGTATACTCCGTAACACACCTTAGGCTGTTGCTGCACTATATACCCCCTGTAGGTGAGTCTGTGCATGATGTAATGTATACGGTACTTGGCAGTATACTCCGTAACACACCTTAGGCTGTTGCTGCAGTATATACCCCCTGTAGGTGAGTCTGTGCATGACGTAATGTATACGGTACTTGGCAGTATACTCCGTAACACACCTTAGGCTGTTGCTGCACTATATACCCCCTGTAGGTGAGTCTGTGCATGACGTAATGTCTACGGTACTTGGCAGTATACTCCGTAACACACCTTAGGCTGTTGCTGCACTATATACCCCCTGTAGGTGAGTCTGTGCATGACGTAATGTATACGTTACTTGGCAGTATACTCCGTAACACACCTTAGGCTGTTGCTGCAGTATATACCCCCTGTAGGTGAGTTTGTGCATGACGTAATGTATACGGTACTTGGCAGTATACTCCGTAACACACCTTAGGCTGTTGCTGCAGTATATACCCCCTGTAGGTGAGTCTGTGCATGACGTAATGTATACGTCACTTGGCAGTATACTCCGTAACACACCTTAGGCTGTTGCTGCAGTATATACCCCCTGTAGGTGAGTCTGTGCATGACGTAATGTATACGTTACTTGGCAGTATACTCCGTAACACACCTTAGGCTGTTGCTGCAGTATATACCCCCTGTAGGTGAGTCTGTGCATGACGTTTGGGCCTGTGCTGTGGATTTGGAGCATTTGCCTGAGAATTGCAGTGCAGTGTGGGTAAGTTATGCTCAGCCTCCGCACCTATATCCCTGCAGACACTCTGACAGGTTCCCTCGTTAGGTGAGAGATGGGTGTAATTAAGTATCTGGCTGGGTAAGTGACCAGTGAGCTGATCCACGACTATTATGAAAACAGCTATAGAGTGACTGATACGTGGTCAGACCCAGCTGGCACTCAGTGCCCAGACCACGCATCAGGAGCGCATGGTGCCCAGTTATTGGCGATGGCGCCCGTGTGAAATGAAACTATTTTGGAAGTTCTTTATGACTTCACAAAAGCAAGTAACTAATATAAGGACTTCGCTTTGCGCCTATTGCGTAAGAGGTGTGCACAGAGCCGTATTATCCATAAGGCTGACTAGGCTCAAGCCCAGGGGCCCGCAGCGGCTAGGGGCTCATCAGTTGTTTTGGCCGAGGCACCGTAACCTGCGCACTGTAACCTGCGCACTAGGACTGCAATGGTTAACGGCACTTCGCGCCATAGGAAGGCACACACATAGACATCAGAGGTTTGCTTTGAGATGGAGGTGGGGGGGAGCGGACCAATAGGGTACTAGCGCTATTTCTATTTCACGAGAAAAAAAGAGGAGGAACGATTGCGCTGTGAGAATAGAGTTCTGTGGACTTTATTGTAACTGGGTGTCGGTGTTCATGTGATTACTGATGGCGTAAGCTCTGCTTCCTGAACGTCAGCTGTAGTGGGGTAAAAGATTGACGTGTCGGAGAGGGACGATATACCTAAAAGCCTATGGGTTACTACGGCTCTGGGTGTGCACAGCGTCAGTCCTGTACAGGCCGTCTTCCAGAGATAATAAGCCCAGTTCCTGAGACTTAGCTCCCATCCGCTGAGCCATACCACACAGCCATCCCTCACCGGCATAATGTGGTGCCCGCGTTATAAGCATCATTTAGCTGAAATCTGCTGCTAGGTCTCTTTATGGGGAAGCGGGAGAGTCACGGATTCCTCACTGACCCCTTGAAGGATGATGAATGTAGTGAGACGCAGATTAGAGAGCGGTGGAGAGAGGCGCTATATCCCTTATGTACAGTAACAGCAGCGAGCTATACTGCGCTCTCAGGCCTCTCGGTCGCCATTATGCGCTCTATTTACTTCCCTATCAGAAAGGTAACCGTCTGTGTTCTCCAAATATTCTTATTTGTCAAAAGGAACTTAAAGTGCCAACTTATTCATTTACCCTTCGTCCACACGGGCACGGCTTTTTACAAACTGCGCTTTAATCTGCTTCAGAGAAAGAAAACAAAACTTATGACATGTTTTACAAATGTTTTATATTTCTTATCTGCATTATTTTATATACTTAGCGGCGCAGACATTAGTTTTCAGCCGTAAAAGAATTTCATTTTTTTTCATGGATTTGCGAGCACACGTTTGGCGCACCTTTTGTTTCATAGCTTGGCATTGCAATGTAGCGGGACACCTTTATCTCTGTTCTCTTGGCAGGATATCTCAAGGTCCTAACCGTTGTCCAGTGGTGGGTTTCACATTAGGCACCCCAGGCATATGCCTAGAGGCGCCAGTAGCTAGGGGCAGCACAGCAGCCCCCCTGAAATAAAGCTTTCCAGCACCCCATTTTATCGACGGCTATTTGGACACAGTACGATGGCTTCATCCCCCATAAAGCATCAGGCAGGGGATCAGGAGCGGGTGCATGTGCAGTCCAGGGGTTATATTTGATAATGGTCTATTTTCATTGCGTTTTCATCGATTCCAAATCGATTAAAAGCAATCTTAATCGATGTTGGTCTTTCAGGGCTAAAACACACATCTACTAACAGATAATTTTATGAGATTAAATGTGTGTTTTACCTCTTGAAGTCCAACATCGATTTAGATCAATTTTCATCAATAGGGATCGATGATGATTGACATTTAGTAAATATACTAGAGATGTGCACTTGAAATTTTTCGGGTTTTGTGTTTTGGTTTTGGGTTCGGTTCCGCGGCCGTGTTTTGGGTTCGACCGCGTTTTGGCAAAACCTCACCGAATTTTTTTTGTCGGATTCGAGTGTGTTTTGGATTCGGGTGTTTTTTTCAAAAAACACTAAAAAACAGCTTAAATCATAGAATTTGGGGGTCATTTTGATCCCAAAGTATTATTAACCTCAAAAACCATAATTTCCACTCACTTTCAGTCTATTCTGAATACCTCACACCTCACAATATTATTTTTAGTCCTAAAATTTGCACCGAGGTCGCTGGATGACTAAGCTAAGCGACCCTAGTGGCCGACACAAACACCTGGCCCATCTAGGAGTGGCACTGCAGTGTCACGCAGGATGGCCCTTCCAAAAAACACTCCCCAAACAGCACATGATGCAAAGAAAAAAAGAGGCGCAATGAGGTAGCTGTGTGAGTAAGCTAAGCGACCCTAGTGGCCGACACAAACACCTGGCCCATCTAGGAGTGGCACTGCAGTGTCACGCAGGATGGCCCTTCCAAAAAACACTCCCCAAACAGCACATGACGCAAAGAAAAAAAGAGGCGCAATGAGGTAGCTGTGTGAGTAAGATAAGCGACCCTAGTGGCCGACACAAACACCTGGCCCATCTAGGAGTGGCACTGCAGTGTCACGCAGGATGGCCCTTCCAAAAAACACTCCCCAAACAGCACATGACGCAAAGAAAAAAAGAGGCGCAATGAGGTAGCTGTGTGAGTAAGATAAGCGACCCTAGTGGCCGACACAAACACCTGGCCCATCTAGGAGTGGCACTGCAGTGTCACGCAGGATGGCCCTTCCAAAAAACACTCCCCAAACAGCACATGACGCAAAGAAAAAAAGAGGCGCAATGAGGTAGCTGTGTGAGTAAGATAAGCGACCCTAGTGGCCGACACAAACACCTGGCCCATCTAGGAGTGGCACTGCAGTGTCACGCAGGATGGCCCTTCCAAAAAACACTCCCCAAACAGCACATGACGCAAAGAAAAAAAGAGGCGCAATGAGGTAGCTGTGTGAGTAAGCTAAGCGACCCAAGTGGCCGACACAAACACCTGGCCCATCTAGGAGTGGCACTGCAGTGTCACGCAGGATGGCCCTTCCAAAAAACACTCCCCAAACAGCACATGACGCAAAGAAAAAAAGAGGCGCAATGAGGTAGCTGTGTGAGTAAGCTAAGCGACCCTAGTGGCCGACACAAACACCTGGCCCATCTAGGAGTGGCACTGCAGTGTCACGCAGGATGGCCCTTCCAAAAAACACTCCCCAAACAGCACATGACGCAAAGAAAAAAAGAGGCGCAATGAGGTAGCTGTGTGAGTAAGCTAAGCGACCCTAGTGGCCGACACAAACACCTGGCCCATCTAGGAGTGGCACTGCAGTGTCACGCAGGATGGCCCTTCCAAAAAACACTCCCCAAACAGCACATGACGCAAAGAAAAAAAGAGGCGCAATGAGGTAGCTGTGTGAGTAAGCTAAGCGACCCTAGTGGCCGACACAAACACCTGGCCCATCTAGGAGTGGCACTGCAGTGTCACGCAGGATGGCCCTTCCAAAAAACACTCCCCAAACAGCACATGACGCAAAGAAAAAAAGAGGCGCAATGAGGTAGCTGTGTGAGTAAGCTAAGCGACCCTAGTGGCCGACACAAACACCTGGCCCATCTAGGAGTGGCACTGCAGTGTCACGCAGGATGGCCCTTCCAAAAAACACTCCCCAAACAGCACATGACGCAAAGAAAAAAAGAGGCGCAATGAGGTAGCTGTGTGAGTAAGCTAAGCGACCCTAGTGGCCGACACAAACACCTGGCCCATCTAGGAGTGGCACTGCAGTGTCACGCAGGATGGCCCTTCCAAAAAACACTCCCCAAACAGCACATGACGCAAAGAAAAATTAAAGAAAAAAGAGGTGCAAGATGGAATTGTCCTTGGGCCCTCCCACCCACCCTTATGTTGTATAAACAGGACATGCACACTTTAACCAACCCATCATTTCAGTGACAGGGTCTGCCACACGACTGTGACTGAAATGACGGGTTGGTTTGGACCCCCACCAAAAAAGAAGCAATTAATCTCTCCTTGCACAAACTGGCTCTACAGAGGCAAGATGTCCACCTCATCATCATCCTCCGATATATCACCGTGTACATCCCCCTCCTCACAGATTATCAATTCGTCCCCACTGGAATCCACCATCTCAGCTCCCTGTGTACTTTGTGGAGGCAATTGCTGCTGGTCAATGTCTCCACGGAGGAATTGATTATAATTCATTTTAATGAACATCATCTTCTCCACATTTTCTGGAAGTAACCTCGTACGCCGATTGCTGACAAGGTGAGCGGCGGCACTAAACACTCTTTCGGAGTACACACTTGTGGGAGGGCAACTTAGGTAGAATAAAGCCAGTTTGTGCAAGGGCCTCCAAATTGCCTCTTTTTCCTGCCAGTATAAGTACGGACTGTCTGACGTGCCTACTTGGATGCGGTCACTCATATAATCCTCCACCATTCTTTCAATGGGGAGAGAATCATATGCAGTGCCAGTAGACGACATGTCCGTAATCGTTGGCAGGTCCTTCAGTCCGGACCAGATGTCAGCATCAGCAGTCGCTCCAGACTGCCCTGCATCACCGCCAGCGGGTGGGCTCGGAATTCTGAGCCTTTTCCTCGCACCCCCAGTTGCGGGAGAATGTGAAGGAGGAGATGTTGACAGGTCGCGTTCCGCTTGACTTGACAATTTTCTCACCAGCAGGTCTTTGAACCCCAGCAGACTTGTGTCTGCCGGAAAGAGAGATCCAAGGTAGGTTTTAAATCTAGGATCGAGCACGGTGGCCAAAATGTAGTGATCTGATTTCAACAGATTGACCACCCGTGAATCCTTGTTAAGCGAATTAAGGGCTCCATCCACAAGTCCCACATGCCTAGCGGAATCGCTCTGTGTTAGCTCCTCCTTCAATGTCTCCAGCTTCTTCTGCAAAAGCCTGATGAGGGGAATGACCTGACTCAGGCTGGCAGTGTCTGAACTGACTTCACGTGTGGCAAGTTCAAAGGGCAGCAGAACCTTGCACAACGTTGAAATCATTCTCCACTGCGCTTGAGACAGGTGCATTCCACCTCCTATATCGTGCTGAATTGTATAGGCTTGAATGGCCTTTTGCTGCTCCTCCAACCTCTGAAGCATATATAGGGTTGAATTCCACCTCGTTACCACTTCTTGCTTCAGATGATGGCAGGGCAGGTTCAGGCGTTTTTGGTGTTGCTCCAGTCTTCTGTACGTGGTGCCTGTACGCCGAAAGGGTCCCGCAATTCTTCTGGCCACCGACAGCATCTCTTGCACGCCCCTGTCGTTTTTTAAAAAATTCTGCACCACCAAATTCAAGGTATGTGCAAAACATGGGACGTGCTGGAATTTGCCCATATTTAATGCACACACAATATTGCTGGCGTTGTCCGATGCCACAAATCCACAGGAGAGTCCAATTGGGGTAAGCCATTCCGCGATGATCTTCCTCAGTTGCCGTAAGAGGTTTTCAGCTGTGTGCGTATTCTGGAAACCGGTGATACAAAGCGTAGCCTGCCTAGGAAAGAGTTGGCGTTTGCGAGATGCTGCTACTGGTGCCGCCGCTGCTGTTCTTGCGGCGGGAGTCCATACATCTACCCAGTGGGCTGTCACAGTCATATAGTCCTGACCCTGCCCTGCTCCACTTGTCCACATGTCCGTGGTTAAGTGGACATTGGGTACAACTGCATTTTTTAGGACACTGGTGAGTCTTTTTCTGACGTCCGTGTACATTCTCGGTATCGCCTGCCTAGAGAAGTGGAACCTAGATGGTATTTGGTAACGGGGGCACACTACCTCAAGAAATTGTTTAGCTCCCTGTGAACTAACGGCGGATACCGGACGCACGTCTAACACCAACATAGTTGTCAAGGCCTCAGTTATCCGCTTTGCAACAGGATGACTGCTGTGATATTTCATCTTCCTCGCAAAGGACTGTTGGACAGTCAATTGCTTGGTGGAAGTAGTAAAAGTGGGCTTACGACTTCCCCTCTGGGATGACCATCGACTCCCAGCAGCAACAACAGCAGCGCCAGCAGCAGTAGGCGTTACACGCAAGGATGCATCGGAGGAATCCAAGGCAGGAGAGGACTCGTCAGACTCAGAATTGCCAGTGACATTGCCTGCAGGACTATTGGCATTCCTGGGGAAGGAGGAAATTGACACTGAGGGAGTTGGTGGGGTGGTTTGCGTGAGCTTGGTTACAAGAGGAAGGGATTTACTGGTCAGTGGACTGCTTCCGCTGTCGCCCAAAGTTTTTGAACTTGTCACTGACTTATTATGAATGCGCTGCAGGTGACGTATAAGGGAGGATGTTCCGAGGTGGTTAACGTCCTTACCCCTACTTATTACAGCTTGACAAAGGCAACACACGGCTTGACAAATGTTGTCCGCATTTCTGTTGAAATACTTCCACACCGAAGAGCTGATTTTTTTGGTATTTTCACCAGGCATGTCAACGGCCATATTCCTCCCACGGACAACAGGTGTCTCCCCGGGTGCCTGACTTAACAAACCACCTCACCATCAGAATCCTCCTGGTCAATTTCCTCCCCAGCGCCAGCAACACCCATATCCTCCTCATCCTGGTGTACTTCAACACTGACATCTTCAATCTGACTATCAGGAACTGGACTGCGGGTGCTCCTTCCAGCACTTGCAGGGGGCGTGCAAATGGTGGAAGGCGCATGCTCTTCACGTCCAGTGTTGGGAAGGTCAGGCATCGCAAACGACACAATTGGACTCTCCTTGTGGATTTGTGATTTCGAAGAACGCACAGTTCTTTGCTGTGCTTTTGCCAGCTTGAGTCTTTTCATTTTTCTAGCGAGAGGCTGAGTGCTTCCATCCTCATGTGAAGCTGAACCACTAGCCATGAACATAGGCCAGGGCCTCAGCCGTTCCTTGCCACTCCGTGTGGTAAATGGCATATTGGCAAGTTTACGCTTCTCCTCCGACAATTTTATTTTAGATTTTTGAGTCCTTTTTTTACTGATATTTGGTGTTTTGGATTTTACATGCTCTGTACTATGACATTGGGCATCGGCCTTGGCAGACGACGTTGCTGGCATTTCATCGTCTCGGCCATGACTAGTGGCAGCAGCTTCAGCACGAGGTGGAAGTCGATCTTGATCTTTCCCTAATTTTGGAACCTCAACATTTTTGTTCTCCATATTTTAATAGGCACAACTAAAAGGCACCTCAGGTAAACAATGGAGATGGATGGATACTAGTATACTTATGGATGGACAAGCGACTGCCGACACAGAGGTAGCTACAGCCGTGGACTACCGTACTGTGTCTGCTGCTAATATAGACTGAATGATAATGAGATAAAATTAAAATATATATATATATATATATATCACACTAGTACTGCAGCCGGACAGGTATATATTATGTAATGACGGACCTGCTGGACACTGTCTGTCAGCACTGCAGACTTCTAAAGTAAGCTACTAGTATCAAGAAGATAGAAAAAAAAAATAAACCACGGATAGGTGGTATACAATTATGGATGGACGAGCGACTGCCGACACAGAGGTAGCTACAGCCGTGGACTACCGTACTGTGTCTGCTGCTAATATAGACTGGATGATAATGAGATAAAATTAAAATATATATATATCACACTAGTACTGCAGCCGGACAGGTATATATTATGTAATGACGGACCTGCTGGACACTGTCTGTCAGACTCAGCACTGCAGACTCCTAAAGTAAGCTACTAGTATCAAGAAGATAGAAAAAAAAAATAAACCACGGGTAGGTGGTATACAATTATGGATGGACGAGCGACTGCCAACACAGAGGTAGCTACAGCCGTGGACTACCGTACTGTGTCTGCTGCTAATATAGACTGGATGATAATGAGATAAAATTAAAATATATATATATATCACACTAGTACTGCAGCCGGACAGGTATATATTATGTAATGACGGACCTGCTGGACACTGTCTGTCAGCACTGCAGACTCCTAAAGTAAGCTACTAGTATCAAGAAGATAGAAAAAAAAATAAACCACGGGTAGGTGGTATACAATTATGGATGGACGAGCGACTGCCGACACAGAGGTAGCTACAGCCGTGGACTACCGTACTGTGTCTGCTGCTAATATAGACTGGACGATAATGAGATAAAATTAAAATATATATATATATATATATCACACTAGTACTGCAGCCGGACAGGTATATATTATGTAATGACGGACCTGCTGGACACTGTCTGTCAGCACTGCAGACTCCTAAAGTAAGCTACTAGTATCAAGAAGATAGAAAAAAAAAATAAACCACGGGTAGGTGGTATACAATTATGGATGGACGAGCGACTGCCGACACAGAGGTAGCTACAGCCGTGGACTACCGTACTGTGTCTGCTGCTAATATAGACTGGATGATAATGAGATAAAATTAAAATATATATATATATATATTTATATATCACACTAGTACTGCAGCCGGACAGGTATATATTATGTAATGACGGACCTGCTGGACACTGTCTGTCAGCACTGCAGACTCCTAAAGTAAGCTACTAGTATCAAGAAGATAGAAAAAAAAAATAAACCACGGGTAGGTGGTATACAATTATGGATGGACGAGCGACTGCCGACACAGAGGTAGCTACAGCCGTGGACTACCGTACTGTGTCTGCTGCTAATATAGACTGGATGATAATGAGATAAAATTAAAATATATATATATATATATATCACACTAGTACTGCAGCCGGACAGGTATATATTATGTAATGACGGACCTGCTGGACACTGTCTGCAGAATGCGTTTATAAAAACACCACACGACGAGTGTTTAACTTTTTCAGGCAGACAATCACAATATACTGGTGGTCAGCAGACAATCACAATACTGGTGGTCAGTGGTCACTGGTCAGTCACACTGGCAGTGGCACTCTGGCAGCAAAAGTGTGCACTGTACTTAAAATATGTACTCCTGCTATAACTGCTCCCCAGTCTCCCCCACAATTAAGCTGTGTGAGCAGTGAGCACTCAGCAGTCAGATAATGATATACAGTATATGATGCAGCACACTGGGCTGAGCACAGATATGGTATGTGTGACTGTGTCACACTGTGTATCGTTTTTTTTCAGGCAGAGAACGGATTCATTAAACTGGTGGCACTGGTCACTGCCACTGGTCACACTATCAGCAGCAAGTAGTACTCCTCCTATATTATGCTCCCCAAAATTTGTGTCTCTCTCTCTCTAGTACTATTAGTCACTCTAAACGGAGAGGACGCCAGCCACGTCCTCTCCCTATCAATCTCAATGCACGTGTGAAAAATGGCGGCGACGCGCGGCTCCTTATATAGAATCCGAGTCTCGCGATAGAATCCGAGCCTCGCGAGAATCCGACAGCGGGATGATGACGTTCGGGCGCGCTCGGGTTAACCGAGCAAGGCGGGAGGATCCGAGCCTGCTCGGCCCCGTGTAAAAAAAGCTGAAGTTCGGCGGGTTCGGATTCAGAGAAACCGAACCCGCTCATCTCTAAAATATACCCGAGGATACTTTAAGATTATGTCTCGATAGTGTTCGCATGTCCAGCTATGGAGCTCAGAAAGGGAGGTTCTTAGCTCATGATAGATGTCTGTGAAATATAAGTGAATATAAGTATAGAAAGTGTGGTCCCTCCATGGCTCAGAGGCCCTACACCCATTATAAATACTGTACATCAATGGTACCAGACATCGGGTGCTCTTGCCACTATCGCCCACGTCAATGTGGGTTTGAGTAAGAATAGGGGAAGGGGGCTACATTTCTCTAAGCACGTTCCTGGGGGAATTGGCAGGCTGTCTTGTGACTCCGCCATGCCCACATCACACTGTGTCCCAATTCAAAAACATCTTAAACTGTTTTTGTCGTATTTTTTAGATAGTTTTACGTTTCAGACAGTGTTGCAAAACAATCACAGATCTCCGTTCCCTTCGCTCCACTGGGAGAGTAACAAGATAAACGCCCGTAAACACTTCTGAATGCTGCTTTTAGATGATGGACGGAAATTGAGGACTGAATTATTTTCCATGCTTCCCGGATGAGGCAACATGAAGAAAATTCCAATTTGGAGCCTTAGTTTCTGCAAACATCAGAGTTTCACCATCGGTGGATCTGTTTGCAAGGACCACGATGGAAAATGTTTCAGCATAGTTGTTTATTAAAGAGTCATTTTTGGGCAAAACTGTATTTGAAACACTGAAAGCAAAAATGCGCATCAGAGACATGTATAACCTAAATGCATTTACAACCTTGTAGTTTGAACCACTATTACATATTTGGTGACACCAATTAATCGATCTATTCATCATCCGCATGGGTTTGATTCATCTCTACAGAGTGTTTACTTATGAAAGTCGGAGACTTGGGCCGTGGGACAGTCACTCTCAAGAATATGGCAGCATTCATTGAGTAAATTATAAATTATTTTCGTAGCAAGCAGAACTTAATGTTCACAATCTGCTGCTGCCGCCAAAAATATGTTTGCTTAATATTCTCAAATGGGAGCTGACACAGAGAGAGGGACAAAAAAATAATAAAAAGGAGCAAATTTGCACCTTAGCAAAACCATCTAGGAGTGTAGATGTAAACTGCGCGTGGTAGGGGCGCGTCCCAGCTGAAGTCTTTATCGCATTGTAACAATAAAGCTGCCCAGTATTTGTGGGCTACATGCAAAAGCAGCCAGTATTTACCCTGCATGCGTGATAATAAATATATTTGCTCCGCTTAAATTGCCTAATCCAGGTTTGTAAGTAAAGCAAAACAGGAAGCAACTGAGCAAAACTATGCTGTACTGCAGGTGGGGCAGATGTAACCTGTGCAGAGAGAGTTAGATTTGGGTGGGTTATAGTGTTTCTGTGCAGGGTAAATACTGACTGCTTTTGCATGCAGCCCACAAATGTTAGCCAGCTTTATTTTTACACTGCAATTTAGATTTTGCTTTGAACACACCCCACCCAAATCTAACTCTCTCTGCACATTTTACATCTGCCCCACCTGCAGTGCAGCATTGTTTTGCACAGTTGTTTGCTCTTTTGCTTTACTTACCTGAATGACCCCCAAAGTGCAGCGTGGTTTGTACAATTACAAAGTTACTCCTATTTTTTGCTCTACTTCCTCACGCCAGTTATCTTCAGGACAGATAAGCCCCTGACATATATATTTGTGAACGTTATTGTATAAAACTGAATTATAGACTTGCACATAGAACAGTAGCGATGTGCAGATTCGCTCAGTGTGAGCTGAGCTCTGTAGTGAGACGTACAGTACGAATGTATAAATGGGGGTATTGTCTCGCAGAGCTCAGATGTATAAAGTGACCTCACTGTATTCCTAGCTCACCCAAAATAAAAAAGGTGCGAGAACCCATTACGTATCTTAGATCAGCACTGGCCACGTTTGTTTAGGTTACAGTGGCATCGAGGACCCGCAGCCTCCATGTGCCAGGGAAATGGGGCTTACTATTATCTCATTCATCAAACTAGCAGACCGCGGTGAGATGTGAGCTCACATTGTCGCTACACCGCTGCCCCTCGCGGGACCCACCGCGCGCACAGCCCGACCGTGTAATGAAAATCATATGACGTGTTGTGTTCCGAAGGCGGGAGAGGAACAAACAGCGTTTAATACTCAAACAGATGACGGACTCGACACATTTCACAATCCGGGTGACATCGCCTTCATTTGCAGCAATTTTAGAATTACATAATAAAATAATTTCCCAAATTGCCTGATAATTGTAATGTCATTTCTCTCAGCTGTCAGGAAAGTGCTGCGAAAATGTTGTTTTAGGATGACGACATGATGACACAAAGAGCTGCTATTTATAGGGCATATTTTTCCAGCGAGTAGGAGCTGTGCGGAGGGCTTCAGAAATATGACATTATTTACACTTAGGAGGGTCCTCAGTTACTCTCCAAGGCAGGCCGCCAGTCCCCCGAATCAACACAGCCTATGTTCCCCACTGACGGTGTAGTGTCTCCAGTGGCGCACACAAGGCGCAGATTCGCACTGCGCTCTCAGAGGATCCGAATATCAAAGAGTCGCACTGCAATCTCAGGGGATCCGAAGATCAAAGAGTCGCACTGCACTGCAATCTCAGGGGATCCGAAGATCAAAGAGTCGCACTGCACTCTCAGGGGATCGAAATAGCGAAGAGTCGCACTGCACTGCAATCTCAGGGGATCCGAAGATCAAAGAGTCACACTGCACTGCAATCTCAGGGAATGCAAAGATCAAAGTGTCACACTGCACTGCAATCTCAGGGAATCCAAAGATCAAAGAGTCACACTGCACTGCAATCTCAGGGGATCCGAAGATCAAAGAGTCGCATTGCACTGCAATCTCGGGATCTAAAGATCAAAGAGTCTCAGTGCACTGCAATCTTAGGGGATCTGAATATCAAAGAGTCACACTGCACTGCAATCTCAGGGGATCCGAAGATCAAAGAGTCGCATTGCAATCTCAGGGGATCTGAAGATCAAAACTGCCGCTGCTTTAATAATTTTCTGTATTTAAAGTGTTACATATACAGGTGGTAAATTAATTATTAAGCCGAGGGTGCTAGCAACGGCAACAAAATATATGAGAAAACCGAGTTCACAAAGAGAGAAGAGACGACATCAAATGTGAAAACTATTTTCTGGGTAAAGGGCACATTAAGCAGTTACAATGTAAATAGCCAGTTGCATGTAAATAAAGACACTTTACGAGTTATGGCTGTGGATTTCAGAGTGACCGGATGTGTCCACTTACACCTTTCCTATTTTGCTCAGTTTGGCATGCAATGCATAGCACGGCATCCAGGCCAAGCTGCTTTTCCACCAGTAGTGAGTGGTGGATGGATAAAAAATGTTTTTTGCCATAATATAATATGTATAAAGAAGTGTATTAAAGAATCAAATTAAGAAAAAAAACAAGGAATGACTACATTTCTGAGTCTGTGGCATGCCGTACCACACATGCCAAGAGAAAAGAAAGGTGTATGTGCTGCACCTATCCGTCACTCAGCAAAGCATCGTCATCATTCATCTTCATCCCACTGAATTAGGACAATTCTGAATAGCTCACAATGGGGGTCATTCCAAGTTAATCGCTTGGTAGCTACTTTTTGCAGCGCTGCGATCAGACAGTTGCCGCCCATAGGGGAGTGTATTTTCGCTTTGCAAGTGTGTGAACGCGTGTGCAGCCGAGCGGTCCAAAAAAAGTTTTGTGCAGTTTCTGAGTTGCCCAGAACTTACTCAGCCGCTGCGATCACTTCAGACTGTACGTGTCCGGAATTGACGTCAGAGACCCGCCCTGCAGACGCTTGGACACACCTGCGTTTTTCCAAACACTCCCAGAAAACGGTCAGTTGCCACCCACAAACGCATTCTTTCTGTCAATCTCCTTGCGATCGGCTGTGCGAATGGATTTTTTGTTAAATCCATCGCTCAGCAACGATCCGCTTTGTACCCGTACAAGGGCCCTCATTCCGAGTTGATCGCTCGCAAGGCGAATTTAGCAGAGTTGCTCACGCTAAGCCTACGCCTACTGGGAGTGTATCTTAGCTTCTTAAAATTGCGACCGATGTATTCGCAATATTGCGATTACAAACTACTTAGCAGTTTCAGAGTAGCTTCAGACTTACTCGGCATCTGCGATCAGTTCAGTGCTTGTCGTTCCTGGTTTGACGTCATAAACACACCCAGCGTTCGCCCAGACACTCCCCCGTTTCTCCGGCCACTCCTGCGTTTTTTCCGGAAACGGTAGCGTTTTTATCCACACGCCCCTAAAACGCCGTGTTTCCGCCCAGTAACACCCATTTCCTGTCAATCACACTACGTTCGCCGGAGCGAAGAAAAAGCCGTGAGTAAAAATACTATCTTCATTGTAAAATTACTTGGCGCAGTCGCAGTGCGAATATTGCGCATGCGTACTAAGCGGAATTTCACTGCGATGCGATGAAAATTACCGAGCGAACGACTCGGAATGAGGGCCAATGTGTATGCGCATTGCGGGGCATACGCATGCGCAGTTTTGACCTGATCGCACCGCAGCGAAAAAACCTAGCGTGCGATCAGGTCGGAATGACCCCAAAAGAGAGAAAACGGAGCAGGAAGGGCAGAAGCAGAGAAGTGGCAAACAGAAAAAGGGGTAAGTGTAAAATAAGTGGAAGGTGGTGGCAGATGCTAGAGAGGTAAACTGGAGGAGAGGATATTTGGGGCGGGGGGGGCGACAAGAGATACTATAACTGCTAAGTTCTTCCATTAGAAAACTCCTTAGCACCAGGCAGTAGAATGAGCCCCTTGTTTGGGGTCTGCAGGGATAATAACGCACCACATGTCCCAGCCCTAATCCCCGGCACATTAAATCATTAAATCAACGTCACTGCAGACAAATTCCTCATCAAACAAAAACAGCTCTGTAAATTTGGGTTTGTAAATGAAGACAAATAGAATTTCAACCTTTGAATTTGACGCAATACATTTTTTTTTTCTTTTTAAAGTGCCATTAAAAGCAACACGTTTAAAAAAATCTCTTTTTTTAAAATACGGGGCTTGCTCTCACAAAAAACATCTGGGTTACTCTGGTGAATGCTGATTGTTCAGCTACTCTTTGAAAAAATATTTTTTTTAAATTTCGCTTGACAGTAAAATATTCTGAGAAAAAATAATAATAATAATTGACGCACTTTCCTCTTATTTCTTCCTAACCCAGAGCGCGTCCGTGGATTATATCCCTGTAAATATAAAACAGACTTTAGATGAACTCTGGTGCGACAAAAGGAAAATGCGATTTTAGTGCTTATTTCAGCCCCTGCCAGTCCAGCAGCGAGACCGCGGAATATAATGTAATGAGTGTTTATTTGTACAGAGATAATCTCTCTGGCAACAGGGAGGTCACTGTACTGCTATTTAGCAGGGGCGAGAGTTGTACAACTGTGATTCTTGCTGGAAAAAAAATTGTGATCATGAAATTTACACAAGACGCCTCCTTCCAACACTGGCGTATTATTATTACACAGTCCTGGCATGCGCAATGTACAGAACATCGGTACACCGCAACATTCCCTTTAAAGTGATCGGAACTGAATCAGGCCCCACATTCATCCTCTAATGGCTGCTTCCAGCAGATTACCGCGCCATACCACACAGCGCAAGTCATTCGATGGCTGCGTCAGTCACCAGGTCACAGGACAGTAGCACACCGCTGGGATGTGGGGGAACGAGCAGCCAAATCTGCGGCAACTGCGTGATGCCATCTTGTCTCTTTGGGTAGAGTCTTCCCAGTGGGATCCATTTAATTTGCCGGCTATTGGGATCCTGGCAGTGAGGACACCGACAGCCGGCAACGGCGCTACAGTACTGGGGAGGGAGGGTTAGGGACTGGGGAAAGAGGGTTAGGGTTAGGCATCAAGCGGGGAGGGTTAGGCACCACCTGGTAGGGTTAGGCACCCACAAGGGAGGGGTACAGGAGGGTTAGGGGGCTTACTGGGGGGCTGTCGGGTTTTTGATGGACAGGATGCCGCTGTCTGAATTCTAAACCCCGGTATCCCGTCCATCGGCAAATCATACTGATCACGTGGTGAGTGCCATCTCTTAACCTCATTCCCTCCCTGGATTTGAATGTCGCAAGCGCCATACATTTCGTACTTTTTTAATGTAATTTTTTTGGGCCTTTAAGGCCACACCCCATGCTAGTACCCGGGCCCAGAATGGGTCTCTACAGCCCTGCTCACCGGGTGAGGCATGAGGCTAGAGTCACAAAGTTGGTCAGGGGCAGGTGCAGTGGCAAACGTAGGATTTCTAAAGGGGGGTTTCCAAATGTAATCCACAGTCTACCACTCTGCAGAACATGGAATACAGTATTAAATTAATATGTAACACTATAGACTATCAAACATTTAAATAATATGAATAAGATAAGTGGTCATGAAAAAGGTTAAACATACTATAATAAATAAATACGCAAACACAATGGAACCAGTACTACACTTTCTAAGCACACATTCTTCCACCTCATGATAAGGCTCCTGTCTCTTCTTCTTGGTAGCTACTCTCTGGTCCAGTGCACTGATTGAGTGCTCAGATCTACACACCGCAAACTTGATAGATGAAGCTGCTACCACTGGGCATGTGTAACAGCTCTGCTCTGTCTCTTAACTTGCATGATGTGGCAGCAGCTCTAGTAATCATATTATATACCATTGGTATTGTCAAAATTTGAGAGAACGGGGGTTTCCGGACAACCAGAAACCCCCCCTGCGTTTGTCTATGAGGTGCGTGCTGTGGTTTCCTGGGCAGGACGCGTCACCCATACTGGCTCAGTACTCCCACCCCGTCACACCCAGTCTCTTCTAGAACATCGCTCCAGAATTCTCCCCAAATGATTAGCGACTTCCTCAGACATCTCCCTCTCCTTTAAACACTCAGTTTCCAGAAGTCGCCTCTGCTAGCTGACATATTGTGTTAAGAGCAAACTTTGATAATTTCCGGGGCAGATCTGACAGGAGCGATTATAAAGCATCAGACAGCGAATGTATCTCCATTCCTGTACTTTCCCCGAGCGTTGTGCAACAAGCAGACAACAGGCGCACAAACTGCTCAGCTGCAACTGTTCCAAGACGAATAATTACAAGTTGTCAGAAAGAATTAATTTCCCCATTTCTCATAAAGATGTGTAAAAATTACCATGTTATTATACACTGACACTCTCTGGAGGCAGACACAAAATTTAATTTTGAATTCTTTCCGCATATTAAATTAAATCCATAAATAAGAGTTTAGGCATTCACTCGGAAGCATATGTTCGTTGGGAGCGAAAGCCAACGCGCACACCACTGTAATGGCTGCTGTAATGTTTTAATAGCTCGCATCTTCTGAGCACCAATAAATTTACATGATCATAACAGTCGTGGGCATACAAGAAGCACATTACTGTCTGGGCACCGGCTGCCGTGTTAACAGGACGGAAAAATAATAATAAAAAAAAAAAACTAAATAAAATTAAGCAACCAAACTCGTCAGCTGCTCCACAATTTCAGTTTTTTTTTTCCTCTCCTTTTAATATCGGGGACAATTGGTCAAAAACAAATAATAGAAAAAACATTTGATGCATTTAAAACCGGCTTCTGCAGCCATCTTACGTTTATTATTATTATCGCTACAGACGGGAGGAGCGGTCGTAGTTTGCGACGAGGGACATGGACCCGTCCTACGCAATACGCTCGTCTGTCATGGCGCCATGGAAAATTAAAAGAGATAATTCTTTGCCTGGCAAAGAAATATATTTCTTATAGACGTCATATTAAAAAAATTGCTCCACGCCAGGATTTTGTTTTATTTTTCACACTGAAAGAGTTATTGTGTTTTGATTGTGACGGTATAAGATTGAAAAGCACACTTGTTGGTGGAAAGCGTCTTTCAAGGTGTGTAGGCATGGAGTGTGAGTTCTTCTGGGGATTTTTTTTACTTCTTGAATGTCAGGGAATACTCAGGAATATCCTTCCAACGTTGCTCACTTCTTGCTGCCATATTCCTGTGAAAGTCTGTTGTCCATCTCAAGTCACTAACTTGAATAATTTGAATGCACAACGGCCCTCATTTAGATGTGGTTGGAGGTGCTATCGCTGCAGCTTACATAACAGCACTTCCACTCCAGTGTTTTAGTGCCGCGACCATTTCCCACTGATCGCTTCCCGTAGGTAACAGTAGCACACGCATTTGGGGACATGTTCTCTGTCATATTCTGATGGTCATAGAATTGTGAAATCCCCTATGACCACATAATAAGGTCCGCGGAGGCAGCATTTCAATGGGGCCGGCTGTCCCGCCAGTGGGGTGGTGCACTTTTGTGATCTGTGAGATTCTGTCCTGGTATTTTTCATTTTGTATCTTGTCATGATGCAATCTATATGGGAGAAGAGGAACTGTATACAGTCTGCGATGTACGCTAATGCCGACACAGGTGCAAATTTATATGCAGCGGTTTTGTGAAAATATGCAAATGTCGCAGCCGCTGGGATTTATATTGAGACTCCCACTGGTGGCCTCTCTGACTTGCCCATTGCATACAAAGATGCATCCATCAGGCGTATAGTCAAACATCAATCTTCTGAGTTACCCTGTGGCAGCAAAGACTGGGAGATGGACCTGAGATGCCGGAGCCATATTGACTGCGTACGGGATCGCAGTCGCAGGCAGTTACATGACCCCAAAATGGTCGTAACTCATCTGCGTTTTAGTAACCCCCCTCTCCCCGTTACTGCCTACATATGATGCCTGACTGTCAATCACTTTGCAAAGCACCACCATCCCCAGCATCTGCCAGGGCACTGCACCATCATCCCCGGCATCTGCCAGGGCACTGCACCATCATCCCCAGCATCTGCCAGGGCACTGCACCATCATCCCCAGCATCTGCCAGGGAACTGCACCATCATCCCCAGCATCTGCCAGGGCACTGCACCATCATCCCCAGCATCTGCCAGGGCACTGCACCATCATCCCCAGCATCTGCCAGGGCACTGCACCATCATCCCCAGCATCTGCCAGGGAACTGCACCATCATCCCCAGCATCTGCAAGGGCACTGCACCATCACCCCCAGCATCTGCCAGGGAACTGCACCATCATCCCCAGCATCTGCCAGGGCACTGCACCATCATCCCCAGCATCTGCCAGGGCACTGCACCATCATCCCCAGCATCTGCCAGGGCACTGCACCATCATCCCCAGCATCTGCCAGGGCACTGCACCATCATCCCCAGCATCTGCCAGGGAACTGCACCATCATCCCCAGCATCTGCCAGGGCACTGCACCATCATCCCCAGCATCTGCCAGGGCACTGCACCATCATCCCCAGCATCTGCCAGGGCACTGCACCATCATCTCCAGCATCTGCCAGGGCACTGCACCACCATCCCCAGCATCTGCCAGGGCACTGCACCATCATCCCCAGCATCTGCCAGGGCACTGCACCATCATCCCCAGCATCTGCCAGGGCACTGCACCATCATCTCCAGCATCTGCCAGGGAACTGCACCATCATCCCCAGCATCTGCCAGGGCACTGCACCATCATCCCCAGCATCTGCCAGGACACTGCACCATCATCCCCAGCATCTGCCAGGGCACTGCACCATCATCCCCAGCATCTGCCAGGGCACTGCACCATCATCCCCAGCATCTGCCAGGGCACTGCACCATCATCCCCAGCATCTGCCAGGGCACTGCACCATCATCCCCAGCATCTGCCAGGGCACTGCACCATCATCCCCAGCATCTGCCAGGGCACTGCACCATCATCCCCAGCATCTGCCAGGGCACTGCACCATCATCCCCAGCATCTGCCAGGGAACTGCACCATCATCCCCAGCATCTGCCAGGGCACTGCACCATCATCCGCAGCATCTGCCAGGGCACTGCACCATCATCCGCAGCATCTGCCAGGGCACTGCACCATCATCCCCAGCATCTGCCAGGGCATTGCGCCATCATCCCCGGCATCTGCCAGGGCACTGCGCCATCATCCCCGGCATCTGCCAGGGCACTGCGCCATCATCCCCGGCATCTGCCAGGGCACTGCGCCATCATCCCCGGCATCTGCCAGGGCACTGTGCCATCATCCCCGGCATCTGCCAGGGCACTGCGCCATCATCCCCGGCATCTGCCAGGGCACTGCACCATCATCCCCGGCATCTGCCAGGGCACTGCACCATCATCCCCGGCATCTGCCAGGACACTGCACCATCATCCTCGGCATCTGCCAGGGCACTGCACCATCATCCTCGGCATCTGCCAGGGCACTGCACCATCATCCCCGGCATCTGCCAAGGCACTGCACCATCATCCCCGGCATCTGCCAGGGCACTGCACCATCATCCCCAACATTTGCCAGGGCACTGCACCATCATCCCCAGCATCTGCCAGGGCACTGCACCATCATCCCCAGCATCTGCCAGGGCACTGCATCATCATCTCCAGCATCTGCCAGGGCACTGCACCATCCCCAGCATCTGCCAGGGCACTGCACCATCATCCCCGGCATCTGCCAGGGCACTGCACCATCATCCCCGGCATCTGCCAGGTCACTGCACCATCCCCAGCGTCTGCCAGGGCACTGCACCATCATCCCCAGCATCTGCCAGGGCACTGCACCATCATCCCCAGCATCTGCCAGGGCACTGCACCATCATCCCCAGCATCTGCCAGGGAACTGCACCATCATCCCCAGCATCTGCCAGGGCACTGCACCATCATCCCCAGCATCTGCCAGGGCACTGCACCATCATCCCCAGCATCTGCCAGGGAACTGCACCATCATCCCCAGCATCTGCCAGGGCACTGCACCATCATCCGCAGCATCTGCCAGGGCACTGCACCATCATCCCCAGCATCTGCCAGGGCACTGGACCATCATCCCCAGCATCTGCCAGGGCACTGCACCATCATCCCCGGCATCTGCCAGGTCACTGCACCATCCCCAGCGTCTGCCAGGGCACTGCACCATCATCCCCAGCATCTGCCAGGGCACTGCACCAGCATCTGCCAGGGCACTGCACCACCATCCCCAGCATCTGCCAGGACACTGCACCATCATCCCCGGCATCTGCCAGGACACTGCACCATCATCCTCGGCATCTGCCAGGGCACTGCACCATCATCCTCGGCATCTGCCAGGGCACTGCACCATCATCCCCGGCATCTGCCAGGGCACTGCACCATCATCCCCGGCATCTGCCAAGGCACTGCACCATCATCCCCGGCATCTGCCAGGGCACTGCACCATCATCCCCAACATCTGCCAGGGCACTGCACCATCATCCCCAGCATCTGCCAGGGCACTGCACTATCATCCCCAGCATCTGCCAGGGCACTGCACCATCATCCCCAGCATCTGCCAGGGCACTGCATCATCATCTCCAGCATCTGCCAGGGCACTGCACCATCATCCGTGGCATCTGCCAGGGCACTACACCATCATCCCCAGCATCTGCCAGGGCACTGAACAATTTTATTGACAGATATTTGGTCCCATATAGTACCAGCCCTGTTGTATATATATGTGAGTAGTTATCACCCATTAAAAGATTTGCTTTGATAAACCCACTTAGGAGACCTCCAGAACGCAGTCTGGTCCAGAGAGAAACACAACTAACGGAGTAAATACTGAAATAATGTAATAGAACTGGATGCGGCATGGTTTGCTTTGTGGTTAACATTGATGCTTCTGATTCAATTCCTGACCAATCCACTATAAGTGTGTATGTTCTCTCCAAGTTTGCAGGGCAGGGCCGGCTCTACCATTAGGCAGCTTTAGGCGGCTGCCTAGGGGCGCTGGCCACTGGAGGGTACCACTGAATTCATCTAGCAAAAAAATGAAGGCTGTCTCTGTATCATACTTGCCTACCTGACCCTCTCCATGAGGGAGAAAATGCTCTGTTCCTGGACTTTCCTGGTAATGTATGATTGCCATCCCCTGTGGTGAGCTAGTTAATTGATAAGAAAGGTGTTTCACCACAGGTGATGGCAATCATACATTACCAGGAAAGTCCAGGAACAGAGCATTTTCTCCCTCATGGAGAGAGTCAGGTAGGCAAGTATGCTCTGTATGCTGGACAGTAATGAACTTTCAGATGAAGGCATGGGACACAGTAAGGAGCATACAAATATATGACGCCGGAATCCCGACTGCCGAGATCCTGAATCAGGGCCGGCTCGAGGCATGTTCGACTCGAGCGGCCGCGCAGGGCGCCACCCTTAATGGGCGCCGTGCGCTGGCGCCGCCATGTCGGAGCCCGGAGCCGGCCCTGATCTCCCCTGCTGTCCCGGCTGACACTGCTGTGTGCGCCGCCGCTGTGTGCGCTATGCGGCGCCGGCGTCTGATGTCAGACACCGGCGCCGCTCAGCGCGCGCAGACAGCACGGACAGCGGGCGCGCACAGCAGCACTCCCCCTCCCTCGGCACAGCAGGTACTGGGGGCATTTATCTGGCACTGTGGGGGGCATTTATCTGGCACTGTGGGGGGCATTTATCTGGCACTGTGGGTGGCATTTATCTGGCACTGTGGGGGCATTTATCTGGCACTGTGGGGGGCATTTATCTGGCACTGTGGGTGGCATTTATCTGGCACTGTGGGGGCATTTATCTGGCACTGTGGGGGGCATTCATTTATCTGGCACTGTGGGGGGCATTCATTTATCTGGCACTGTGGGGGGCATTCATTTATCTGGCACTGCGGGGGGACGGGACATTTATCTGTGCACTGTGAGGGGGCACTAATGTATCTGGCACTGTGGGGGAATTTCTGGCACTGTGGGGGCATATCTGCGCTGTGGGGGCATTTATGTATCTGCACTGTGGGGGCATGTATGTATCTGGCACTGTGGGGGCATTTCTGTATCTGGCACTGGGGGGGCATATCGGCACTGTGGGGGTATTTATGTATCTGGCACTGTGGGGGTATATCTGCACTGTGGGGGCACTTATTTATCTGGCACTGGGGGCATTTATTTATCTGGCACTGTGGGGGCATTTATTTATCTGGCACTGTGGGGGGCATTTATTTATCTGGCACTGTGGGGGCATATCTGGCACTGGGGGCATTAATGTATCTGGCACTGTGGGGGCATTAATGTATCTGACACTGTGGGGGGCAATAATGCATCTGGCACTGTGTGGGCACTTATGCATCTGGCACTGGGGGCATTTATGCATCTGGCAATGTGTGGGCATTTATGTATCTGGCACTGGGGGCATTTATGTATCTGGCCCTGTGGGGGCATATCTGGCACTGTGGGGGCATTTTTATATATGGCACTGTGGGGACATATCTGGCACTGTGTGGGCATTTTTATATCTGGCACTGTGGGGGCACTTATGTATCTGGCACTGTGTGGGCACTTATGTATCTGGCACTGTGGGGGGCATATCTGCACTGTGGAGGCATTTATGTATCTGGCACTGTGGGGGGCATATCTGCACTGTGGAGGCATTTATGTATCTGGCACTTTGGGGACATTTATGTATCTGAACTGTGGGTGCATATCTGGCACTGTGTGGCCATTTATGTAGCTGGCACTGCTGGAGGGGGCATGTCACGTGTAGCTGGCACTGCTGGGGGGGGGGGGGCATGTCGCGTGTAGCTGGCACTGCTGGGGAGCATGTCGCGTGTAGCTGGCACTGCTGGGGGGCATGTCGCGTGTAGCTGGCACTGCTGGGGGGCATGTCGCGTGTAGCTGGCACTGCTGGGGGGCATGTCACGTGTAGCTGGCACTGCTGGGGGGCATGTCACGTGTAGCTGGCACTGCTGGGGGGCATGTCACGTGTAGCTGGCACTGCTGGGGAGCATGTTATGTAGTGTTCCCGCTAGGCGTCTGTGGCTAGGCAATGTGTCTCAGTTATCTCCCTGGTGCAATGTGTCTCAGTGCTGTGCCTGGCGCAAAGTGTATAGGAGGTTCTACCTGGTGCAGTGTGTATTAGCTGCACTACTGTGTGGTGTAATGCAAATTGCCACTATTATGTGGCCACGTACCTTCCCCACGAAGTAACTTCCCTTAATTTTTGCTGCGCGCCTTCGGCGCGCACTGTCCATGCTTTGCCATATAGGTATGGGAACAACAAGCATTATGTACATCATTTTGCCCTCCTAACTTAAAAATGTGCCCTCCCTGTGATCAGCACCATGCCCTAAAAAGTGAACACTATCATGTGTAGCTGGCACTGCTGCGGGGCATGTCATGTGTAGCTGGCACTGCTGCGGGGCATGTCATGTGTAGATGGCACTGCTGCGGGGCATGTCATGTGTAGCTGGCACTGCACATTATGTGTATCTGGCACTATACTGGAGACATTGTGTGTAAGGAACACTACTGTGGCTATGTGTAAGGCTGCTAATTGTGTGAAAATATGTTTATAGTTTGATGATATGAAGTTACGAGGCCACGCCCACTTTTACAGAGGCCACACCCACTTTTCCAGGAGCGCATGGGGGGGGCGCTTTTACATTTTCTCGCTCAGGGTGCTAGTAGGCCTGGAGCCGGCCCTGTCCTGAATGTTTGTATGCCGGGAAGCATAGCCAGATTAAGGGGAGTCACAGGGCATACTGTACCCCGCCCCCCCCCCCCCCCCCCTTTGTTAGGGGGCCCCCCGGCCAGAGCACACGAACATCGCTAGCTTTCCCTCTCATACAGTAGCAGAACCAGACAGCCAGAATGCGAGCAGAGCAGTATGCATTGCAAGCAGAGTATCACGTTTTGTGAGCTACCAATTGAGCTTTCCAACCAGAGGAGAGATAGGATGGTGGAGAGAGCTGCAAGTGACACAGGGATCCCTGCTTCTCCTCCCCAACTGGGTTTCTGAGTCCTGTGTAATCTGTTATCTAATGAGGGTCTAGAGAGAGACACACACATACAGAGTCCTCTTGAGTCCTGTACCAGTGTGTAAGTAGTACAGAGGCTGCTGCTACTATTCTTGCATGTGACAGGATAAATTATAGATTTTTTTCTATGTGTATTCTAAGGTTGTTTAAGATGTCTTTGTGCCACTATAAGAACATTTTATAAAATAGTTGTCATTCAATTAGATGGAGCTATAAAGAGTAACCAGGCATTTTTAAACTATTAGTTTAAATCTTATCTACCCCATTGGGTTAAATTTAATATGCACAATCCATACATCCTAACATGACCCAGTCCTGGAGGGATAACATGCTGTCTTAAGTTATGACTGCAATCACCTGTGTTGAAACACCTTTCATATCTATTAAATAGTTCAACACAGGTGACACCAATCATATATTAAGAGGAAAGACCAGATAGAGAGCATTTTGTCCCTCCTGGAAGTGGTCGTGTTGGGGGGGTATGCACAATCTAAAATACATTTTCTTGCCTTCCACTGGGAGCCCCCTAGTCTTAAGTGCCCCAGGCTCCCCCAAGGCTTAATCCGGCCCTGCTGGGAAGTGTTAGCGTTAAGGGGGGTACTCACGGGAGAGATGTGTGCTGAGCGATCTTAACACAGACCGCTCAGCACACACCTCTCTCACCCCGCTCAGCACAGCGCGATGTGCTGAGCGAGGGGGAAAGCCGACGGGGGGGCCGCTCACTTCACACAATGGTGAAGTGAGCGACCCGCTAGATTGAGCCTGCATGCAGCTCAATCTAGCATCGGCGATAGCGATGCGCGGGGCGCGCATCGCTATCGCTGGAGGGCATACACACGGCAGATCCGTGCTTCAAATCTAAGCAATCTAGCAAGATTGCTTAGATTTTAAGCACGGATCTCTCCGTGTGTACCCCCCTTTAGGTTGCAGGGAGGGTTAGGATAAGGATAAGGGGTAAGGTTAATTTCATTCAAAATGTGCATATTATGGTGGCCGGGATGCCGCTGTCGGTATTCTGACCTGCGGCATCCCATACACAACCCCAATTAAATATCCCTACAAGACTCCATATACAGTATTATACAGTAAGGACTTTTACAGTGAAACTATACAGTGAACAAAGTCATAAAATTATGTGACCGTTAACAATATATTTATCACTTTAAAAGTCCTTAAGAATGTTGTCCCTTTTCTCTGTATATGTATAATGATGCAATTCATGGCAGCCCACTTAGTGGCCACATGCATCTCTCCTCTGAGAGGTGGTGGTGGTGGGGGGGTTTGCAGGTTAGGGGGCGCTAGGCTGAAACTTTGCCTAGGGTGCAGAGTCCTTGCACCGGCCCTGTTGGTTTATACACCCACATTCCGTAAACATGCCAGGAGGGTATCTGTCTTCTGACCAAACTTTAACCCTTCTATCCATGTGTGTCCATATGATGGAGGTATAGGGGTCGATCCTATTAGCCGCGATGATTTTGCGCGTGCTTGCTGTCCCATAGGGCTCTGAACACTTTGGTGCGAATTCAGCCTGACATCAGCCCGCGATGTATGCGTAATCAGGTGCCGTGGCTGGTGTTTAAAAGCCGCAGCAACAGCACATCGCACCCTTCACGGGTATTAGGATCGACCCCATAGATCATTATTTCTTTTTTTATTACTATTATTTTCGCCAATTATTTTTTTGGCAATGAGTGGGTTAATTAACACTTTCTCCCCAAAACACCAGAATGAATATAAGAAAGATGGATGAGGGGGGGGGACACGGCTTTTAGGAGACAAGTGGTCACGTCCTCACCTCAGTAATGTCAGTGGGAATTTTCCACTGTTATGTCGGCCACTGTCTGATCCTGCGGAACTCCGTCAGCGGTCAGCCACAGAACACTTCAAGTTCTGTGTGTGGGTTGGCGGGCCGTGGGCGGGAGGACAGCGCAGGGCGGGCGTGAGGGAGAGCAGTGTGATGTCAGCACGTCACACCGCTGCCAGGATCACAGCGCAGGGCGGGCAGGAGGTGAGTGCGGTGTGACATCAGTACGTTACATCGCGAGCTGGCCGGTGGTGGATGGGGCTGTGTCTCGGCAGCGCAACCGTCCATTACCCCCAGGAATTTCATTTTTACCCCATTTGGGGTAATTTACCCCTGTTCCCTGACCACTGGCATAGACTGTAAGCTCTATGGTGCAGGGACTAATGTGACTGAAATACTCTCTGTAAAGCACAGCAGTATACAGTATGTGTGTTCAATATAAATAACGCGACAACAGTAAATTAAGAACTGAATATAATTGTATTATTAACAATACGCAAACCATATACTGAGGACTGATCACCTAATTATATTTCATACCGGAATAAATCATACTTTAGAGAACACCTTTAAATATGAGGTTTTTGGGGCTCCCCCCGTTATGATATAACCGCACCTGTTACACGTTTCTCACTTTATCTGTGATAAACAATTAATCTCGCCTTCACATCTCTTTGTCTCAGTCTTATCAAAGCAAACAAAGGTAAATCTGCTTTCGCTCCGAGCAGCAGGTGGAAATAAGACCTTGCAATCAAATACTTCTTGTTTTCCAGCCAACGTACTCTCTGCCCAACTCAGAGGAAAACACAGAAACTCTCCTCGTTTTATGTTCTTCAAAACAAGATGTTATTTTTTCCAGTCTTCGTTTTGTGCTACAATTCGTCGAGAAGGTGGGAAGACAACTCCTGCGCATTGATGTACATGTCTTAATGACTTCTGCTTCTGTTTGAGGTGAGAGATTTCAAATTTCACCAAACAATCATCTATTTACACTGTTTTGCATTTGTCTTAAGACTTTTCCTTTTTCTTGCCAGACCTTCAGATCGGGAAAAGTTTCTTTGAGACGGGTTGTTAAAAACTTCAAGTTCTTAAAGATGACATAAAATCGGATAAAAAATTTCCTTGATGTGACAGAGGAGTCCTCGAGGCTTTGCAACTAGCCGCTCGGTGTTTGAAAGGCAGCAGCTTTGCGAGCCATTGAAACGCAGTAGAGTGGAGCTGGGTATACACCGCAGCGAGAATGATGCCTTGCAGCCTGTATTGCGAGCGTAAAACTTCTCATTGAAGTCGATTTTAATTAGAACTGTACAGGGCGGTGTGAGGAGAAGTCCTTTATTTTGTAACTATCGGCTTGTAGAGTTTTGGGGCAAAAAAAAGAAGAAGAAAAGGTGAAAATAAAATACGGAAAAAAAAAAAACCCATGTCTTTCCATCAGAGGTCCTGACAAAATCTGTAAACAGATAAATAAAAATATCTGTGAAGATCTGACCAAACGCGGCAACAATTTGGCGTATTAGGGAAACTTTCAGAAACTTTGTACACCGGGATAAATGGCGTTGCACACGGGAGGAATCTGATGAACGGACACGCAGGAAAGAACTAAGTGGCGGATATTGGGGGTCATTCCGAGTTGTTCGCTCGTTATTTTTTTCTCGCAACGGAGCGATTAGTCGCTAATGCGCATGCGCAATGTCCGCAGTGCGACTGCGCCAAGTAAATTTGCTATGCAGTTAGGTATTTTACTCACGGCATTACAAGGTTTTTTCTTCGTTCTGGTGATCGTAATGTGATTGACAGGAAGTGGGTGTTTCTGGGCGGAAACTGGCCGTTTTATGGGTGTGTGCGAAAAAACGCTACCGTTTCTGGGAAAAACGCGGGAGTGGCTGGAGAAACGGAGGAGTGTCTGGGCGAACGCTGGGTGTGTTTGTGACGTCAAACCAGGAACGACAAGCACTGAACTGATCGCACTGGCAGAGTAAGTCTCGAGCTACTCAGAAACTGCACAGAGAAGTCTTTTCGCAATATTGCGAATCTTTCGTTCGCAATTTTGTTAAGCTAAGATTCACTCCCAGTAGGCGGCGGCTTAGCGTGTGCAAAGCTGCTAAAAGCAGCTTGCGAGCGAACAACTCGGAATGACCACCATTATTAGGATAGTCCGAGATGCGTTTATATATGTCCAAAGTAGCAATAGTCTGTTGAGACGTTAAACTGAAATATGTCTTACTTGTTTTAGTTATCCACAGATAAAACACTATCCATGCCAAACAGTCTCCTGTAAACAGGTGGCGTTGTCGGTGAGGCCGAACCCACTGCGATTATATACCACGTTCAGTAACAATGATGTTCCTTGCTTACACCAATGATTGGTCTGTGAGATCATGGGCAACATCCGGGAGATCCCGTCACTCTGCCCGCACACATAGTAATAGGATTGACACATATGAGAGGCCTAAATGCACGTGTGCTATGGATTTTGAGCATTTAGAGAGTGCCGGGGAGGGATCTTATGGATCCCTCTCCCAGTAACTCTTGTAGAAAGTGGCCCATAGTCTGCAATGGCAAACGTCATCTTCTTCAGATGGCATTATCTACTGGGTCCAAGCTCTGGAACGTATGGCGTTCCAGAGCTTGGTAAATTTGTCTGGGAAGCAGCCCCCATAGGTTTCAATGGGGCCTGCTTTTGTGAGTGAAAACGAGAGACTGCTGCAGATATACGAGACATTCGATGGATACTTATTATTTGTGGATACCTCCCAAAAAATGGGTGTTTTGCACTGATATACCACAAATAATAATGGATAAATAGGCCCCATTGAACTTCTTCTTGACAAGCCACCATGTGATCTATATTGAAGGGTCTAATTGTATCGTGGTCGAGTCTTCCCTCATTAACCTAGGTCGGAGGTCAGTCTCTAGTTTTGTTATCTAACAGCAGAGGGAAATCAGTGTATCCATTGAAGCCCCTATTAATTCTATTGCTCCTTTTGGCTGGGGATGAGCAGCCGCTTGTCTTGAGCATCACAGCTCACCTCTGAGGCCGGCTCTTCTGTCTTCTCATAGTATGTCTCATCAGGCGGTCATGGCAATCCCTCAGAACTAGTGTTGGTTCTGTTAGATTTGTATCATATGAGCCACCTGTGCCAAGGGTGGCAGAGATCCGGATGGAAGCAGCGGGATATTGTCACTGAGAAACAGTCCTCAACTCACGTATAATGCTGAGTGTAACCTGGCTCGTGCGCCTGATTTAATATTTTCTATAGCCCTTGTATTGAAGCGTCACAATGTAAGGGCTTTTCTGGATCAATGTATGGCAGATCTGTTACACAGTATTCCTTTATTTCTTGGAGACCCAGTTCATACTCAGGTGTCCAACTCTCTCCAAAGGTCTCATGTACTCAGGAATAGCCCTTTTCTGGGGTTCTACAAATCCTACTGGATATTAATTCTGCTGTAGTAGATCATCCCAAGCAGAGGTCACCCATGCATTTCAGGTGGTCCTTCCACTGAGGGAAGAACCACTCAACAAGGTCTCTGAGTAAATGAACATGGGTGTGAGCTGGGTTAGTACCAAGTTACTAATTGAGGCATCCTTTGATACTGGAAGACTCTGGCTCCTCATGGTCGGTCTTACTCATTGGTATTTGATGATGGCCAAATCTTAGCTCGAGTCCAGGAAATCATTGACTCTTCTACTGATATCCCTGCCTTATTAATAGAGGGAATGGCACAGGTTATTGGCCAGGATATGTTCTTTTGCTGAGGATTCAGTTGTCAACTTACATTCAGATGGTTCCATTTCACTTTTTGATAACAACAATGGAAGAATCACAGTGGATTCACTAGACCCAAAAATGCTGTATCACATTTTCTGTATCTGCTGATGCTAGTCTCTATGACCCTTCTCTAACCGGTCATTCAGTTTGGAGACAAATGTAGTGGTAGACTCCTTTTGCTGGCCCAATACCCCATATACCTGGGGAAACACAGGCGCCTGCTGTATCATTCCCCCATCATTCTTATCTCCCCTGCAGGAAGAAGAACAATGTGGGTGTAATCTTCACACCCCACACACTGATGTAGACTCTTCACACAGGACCACTCACAGGGCAGTTGCCCAGGGCCCTACGAATCTAGGGACCTCTGATCAGGGGCAATTTGGGTGGGGACATTTGCCCCCTGGACCGGTGCCTCCGTAGCTTCTTGGGAGGCAGGTAGAGATTGCTGCCGAGCCGCTCTGATTGCGATTCTGAATGGCTGTTAGCCTGCTGATTGGTGGATGGCTGGAGCTATCCACCAATCAGAGTGCTTACAGCGATTCACTGTATGGAAGCATGTGGAGAGACTGTGTGGAACTGTAGGAGGGGCAAGTTATTATTATTATAGTCTGTTCCCCTGAATGGGTGGGTAGGGGCCCCAGTACATTGCTTTGCCCAGGGCCTACAATGCTGTTAAGACAGCCCTGCCTACACAAAGGCCTACGTATTAGAAGATGCTCACATATTCAGACACACACACGTAGTAGCCCCATGGAGAGATAGTCCATGGTTCCTCTAATGAAACATATCACTGTGGCCTTATTGTTGAATGATTAAGGCTTCTTGCAGTCACCTGCCAAGAATGGCCCAACATCGCAAATTAGGCCTTTTCCTGGTCAGCGTTACACAAACTGAAAGAAAAGAAGCACCAAGAACTGTGACATAAATTCTCTTCTGGGGACCATCATATGCTATGGACCCTCTAGGAAGTCTTCTGCTGGCTCAGTAATAATAATGATAATAATGTCTCATTCTCCAGTGGTTTTCATAGTTGCTGCTTGATACCGCCTGGCTACACCTTATGTTTCTCCTTACAGAGCCTCTCTATTGCCTCCTTACTCCGCAGCTGTCCTAGCAACAAAAACAAAGAGATGGACAATGCCACTCAGTAGCCTATCATCAGGTCTCAGGTAGGTCCTCAAAGCAGCCGCAGGACTTGCCTACCAACCCCCGCCACTACAGAATCACGGGAAAGTATCATGCTCGCACCACTAACTCACTGCAACAAATAAAATAAAAAAAGTGAATTTTGTTTAACTTTTTCTTCTTCTTTTTTTCCCCCCATTGTTCAACTCATGAATCCCATAATGATTAAAATTCAAATCTAAATGAGAAAAGTGATGATAATGAGGCCATTCTCATAGCCGGCCCTCCGCTGTGAGGTACATTAAGATATTTTCTGTGGTTTCACAGATTAAACACAGACTATAGATGAGGACACAAAGGGAAAAAGAAAAACCTCATAATCGTTACATCTTTATTCATACTCCCCCCCCGCCCCCCACGCCAAACCCCATTTTCGGGAGAGACAAAAGGCGCAAATAGCAGGAACTGGAATAGTTAAACAAATGCTGTTAAATTATATAATGAGTGGACAATTATGTAAAAAAGACAATAGTGCCTTAGTGTAATTCTGCAAACACTGGGAAAGAAAGAGCAATCATATCTAATTAGTGTTGAAATAAGGTTCCCCTTTGAAATGTTTAATTAGCTCTGTTTTATTACACAAACATTCTTGATGTAGAGTGCTCTGCGCTGGAAGAATCTGATGAGTTAAACAGAGCAAAGTGCTCCGGCTTCCCAGTGAGGGGCAGAACCTGACAAGGACTAGCTGTTGTTACCAGATGTCTAGGCCATCAGCCGGAATCACGCTGGTCCCTGCAAACAGCGGGCTATCATTTCAACCTTTGTTGCCTCTACTGAAGGCTCCCATTGTGCTTTCAATTTAACAGCATCACAACCAGACAAAAGAAATTTTTCACCATATGCCCTTCAGTCCAGAGATGAATTCTATTAAAGCTTGTCTAACCTTGTGTAATTTATCAGCGATTGTTGCCGCTCCGGCACGGCGGAGAGCGACGCTGTGACTTCTGCGGGCATCTGTGTCCTTTAGACGGCTCGAGCAGAACCAGGTTTGCTGGCAAGCTTATAGCAAAATGCAATTATTCTTATTAGAAATATGGTTATCTGCAGAATTACATCGCGGCCTGTGTACAGTTCTGCCGCTGCTGACTGTGCGACGGGAACCGCTCGGTACATTTTGTTTTCCAGGGAAAATCTAATTAGGGGAATTAGTTGGAGAGACAAAGGTGAACTTTTCTTTATTTGAATGATATGCACATGGGGGGGGGGGGGGTCATTCAGACCTGGTCGCTGCTGTGCGTTTTCGCACAGCGGGCGATCAGGTCCTAACCGCATGCGTATGCACCGTACTGCGCCGGCGCGTCGCACAACGGCAACAGGCATCGGAACCTAGCGACGGGATGGTGTGAAAAATTCTGATCGCTCGGGCGTTCGCCAGGAGATTGACAGGAAGAGGCCTAGTCAAGTATATTCTGGTCTAGTATATTCTGCAAAGTGATTGGTAGTTGTAGATTGGGCTGGGGTGGTCACCTGTCAAACCGTAATGCAGGTGTCGTAAGGCGAGCTCGTATAGGAGAGGAACTTCCCGTGGAGCTGAAGGTCTAATTCGCCCCTCTTTAGAAAGTTCTCACTGGCCAATCCTCACCAAAATCTCCAGTGTATACATATTGGGGGCACTTAGGGTAGCCCTGGGGTGTAGGAAGGCTTGCTTACACCCAGAGAAGCGCCTGTATTGTTATTCATCCACTCCAGCAATCTGTCTCTCTATATATCTCTAATAAAAGATGTATCCAGCCTCGGACAGAGATAAAGTGGAGAAGTTCCCTAAGGCAGCTAATCAGCTTCTCACTGTCATTTCAGAGACTGTGCTAGATAAATGACATTAAGCTGATTGGTTGCTTTGGGCACCTACTCATCTTTATCACTCTCCAAGACTTTCTACAGCTAACCTTTAGGATCCAAGGTTGCCAAGAGATTTCTCAGCCTCCACTACCAGGGGTTGAGGTCAATTGTAAATGTACTAAAGGGGGCCCAGCCGCGACCAACCCGCGGCTCTGAAGCCGCACGCAGCTCTTTCCTTACACTGATGTGGCTACTAAGTCAGTGCTCATTGGTTATTCTGCTCTGGGTGATGTGATGTAATGAGAGGCGGAGCTCAAGCCATGAGAAGGACGTCGTCATGGGCGCAAGAAGCCAGTCTCCTTCCCTGGTCGCCACTGCAATAAAGGCAAGAGCTGTTTTTTTTCATTGTTTATTTTACAAATAGGGGTGCCTGGGAACTTCCTGAGTGGTGCAGGGGTGATGTCTGAGTGGTGCAGGGGTGATGTCTGAGTGGTGCAGGGGGGCTGTCTGAGTGGTGGGGCAGGCTGTCTAAGTGGTGCAGGGGGGCTGTCTGAGTGGTGCAGGGGGGCTGTCTGAGTGGTGCAGGGGGGATGTCTGAGTGGCGGGGCAGGCTGTCTAAGTGGTGCAGGGGGGCTGTCTGAGTGGTGCAGGGGGGCTGTCTGAGTGGTGCAGGGGGGATGTCTGAGTGGCGGGGCAGGCTGTCCAAGTGGTGCAGGGGGGCTGTCTGAGTGGTGCAGGGGTGATGTCTGAGTGGTGCAGGGGTGATGTCTGAGTGGTGCAGGGGTGATGTCTGAGTGGTGCAGGGGGGCTGTCTGAGTGGTGCAGGGGTGATGTCTGAGTGGCGGGGCAGGCTGTCTAAGTGGTGCAGGGGGGCTGTCTGAGTGGTGCAGGGGTGATGTCTGAGTGGTGCAGGGGTGATGTCTGAGTGGTGCAGGGGTGATGTCTGAGTGGTGCAGGGGGGCTGTCTGAGTGGCGGGGCAGACTGTCTAAGTGGTGTAGGGGGGCTGTCTGAGTGGCGGGGCAGGCTGTCTAAGTGGCGGGGCAGGCTGAGTGGTACAGGGGGGCTGTCTGAGTGGCGGGGCAGGCTGTCTAAGTGGTGCAGGGGGGCTGTCTGAGTGGTGCAGGGGGGCTGTCTGAGTGGTGCAGGGGGGCTGTCTGAGTGGTGCAGGGGGGATGTCTGAGTGGCGGGGCAGGCTGTCCAAGTGGTGCAGGGGGGCTGTCTGAGTGGTGCAGGGGGGATGTCTGAGTGGCGGGGCAGGCTGTCTAAGTGGTGCAGGGGGGCTGTCTGAGTGGTGCAGGGGGGCTGTCTGAGTGGTGCAGGGGGGCTGTCTGAGTGGTGGGGCAGGCTGTCTAAGTGGTGCAGGGGGGCTGTCTGAGTGGTGCAGGGGGGCTGTCTGAGTGGTGCAGGGGGAATGTCTGAGTGGCGGGGCAGGCTGTCTAAGTGGTGCAGGGGGGCTGTCTGAGTGGTGCAGGGGGGCTGTCTGAGTGGTGCAGGGGGGATGTCTGAGTGGCGGGGCAGGCTGTCTAAGTGGTGCAGGGGGGCTGTCTGAGTGGTGCAGGGGGGATGTCTGAGTGGTGCAGGGGTGATGTCTGAGTGGTGCAGGGGGGCTGTCTGAGTGGCGGGGCAGACTGTCTAAGTGGTGCAGGGGGGCTGTCTGAGTGGTGCAGGGGGGATGTCTGAGTGGCGGGGCAGGCTGTCTAAGTGGTGCAGGGGGGCTGTCTGAGTGGTGCAGGGGGGCTGTCTGAGTGGTGCAGGGGGGATGTCTGAGTGGCGGGGCAGGCTGTCCAAGTGGTGCAGGGGGGCTGTCTGAGTGGTGCAGGGGGGCTGTCTGAGTGGTGCAGGGGGGCTGTCTGAGTGGTGCAGGGGGGATGTCTGAGTGGCGGGGCAGGCTGTCTAAGTGGTGCAGGGGGGCTGTCTGAGTGGTACAGGGGGGGCTGTCTGAGTGGTGGGGTAGGCTGTCTGAGTGGTGCAGGGGGGCTGTCTGAGTGGTGCAGGGGGGCTGTCTGAGTGCTGCAGGGGGGCTGTCTGAGTGGTGCAGGGGGGCTGTCTGAGTGGTGCAGGGGTGATGTCTGAGTGGTGCAGGGGTGATGTCTGAGTGGTGCAGGGGTGATGTCTGAGTGGTGCAGGGGTGATGTCTGAGTGGTGCAGGGGGGCTGTCTGAGTGGTGCAGGGGGGCTGTCTGAGTGGTGCAGGGGGCTGTCTGAGTAACACCGGGGGCTGTCTGAGTAACACGGGGGGCTGCCTGAATGGCAGGGGGCTGTCTAAGTAACAATGGGGGCTGTCTGAATGGCAGGGGGCTGTCTGAGTAACAATGGGGTCTGTCTGAGTAACACGGGGGGCTGCCTGAATGGCAGGGGGCTGTCTGAGTGACACGGGGGGCTGTCTGAATGGCAGGGGGCTGTCTGAGTAACACAGGGGGCAGCCTGAATGGCAGGGGGCTGTCTGAGTAACACGGGGGGCTGCCTGAATGGCAGGGGGCTGTCTGAGTAACACAGGGGGGCTGCCTGAATGGCAGGGGGCTGTCTGAGTAACAATGGGGGCTACCTGAATGGCAGGGGGCTGTCTAAGTAACAATGGGGGCTGTCTGAATGGCAGGGGGCTGTCTGAGTAACAATGGGGTCTGTCTGAGTAACACGGGGGGCTGCCTGAATGGCAGGGGGCTGTCTGAGTGACACGGGGGGCTGTCTGAATGGCAGGGGGCTGTCTGAGTAACCCAGGGGGCTGCCTGAATGGCAGGGGGCTGTCTGAGTAACACGGGGGGCTGCCTGACTGGCAGGGGGCTGTCTGAGTAACACGGGGGGCTGCCTGAATGGCAGGGGGCTGTCTGAGTAACAGAGGGGGGCTGCCTGAATGGCAGGGGGCTGTCTGAGTAACAATGGGGGCTACCTGAATGGCAGGGGGCTGTCTAAGTAACAATGGGGTCTGTCTGAGTAACACGGGGGGCTGCCTGAATGGAAGGGGGCTGTCTGAGTGACACGGGGGGCTGTCTGAATGGCAGGGGGCTGTCTGAGTAACAGGGGGGGCTGCCTGACTGGCAGGGGGCTGTCTGAGTAACACGGGGGGCTGTCTGAATGGCAGGGGGCTGTCTGAGTAACACAGAGGGGCTGCCTGAATGGCAGGGGGCTGTTTGAGTAACACAGGGGGGGCTGCCTGAATGGCAGGGGGCTGTCTGAGTAACACGGGGGGCTGCCTGAATGGCAGGGGGCTGTCTGAGTAACACAGGGGGGCTGCCTGAATGGCAGTGGGCTGTCTGAGTAACACAGGGGGGCTGTCTGAATGGCAGAGGGCTGTCTGAGTAACACAGGGGGGCTGCCTGAATGGCAGGGGGCTGTCTGAGTAACACAGGGGGGCTGCCTGAATGGCAGGGGGCTGTCTGAGTAACACAGGGGGGCTGTCTGAGTAACACGGGGGACTGCCTGAATGGCAGGGGGCTGTCTGAGTAACACAGGGGGGCTGCCTGAATGGCAGGGGGCTGTCTGAGTAACACAGGGGGACTGCCTGAATGGCAGGGGGCTGTCTGAGTGACACGGGGGGCTGTCTGAATGGCAGGGGGCTGTCTGAGTAACACAGGGGGCTGCCTGAATGGCAGGGGGCTGTCTGAGTAACACGGGGGGCTGTCTGAGTAACACGGGGGGCTGCCTGAATGGCAGGGGGCTGTCTAAGTAACAATGGGGGCTGTCTGAATGGCAGGGGGCTGTCTGAGTAACAATGGGGGCTACCTGAATGGCAGGGGGCTGTCTAAGTAACAATGGGGTCTGTCTGAGTAACACGGGGGACTGCCTGAATGGCAGGGGGCTGTCTGAGTGACACGGGGGGCTGTCTGAATGGCAGGGGGCTGTCTGAGTAACACAGGGGGCTGCCTGAATGGCAGGGGGCTGTCTGAGTAACACGGGGGGCTGCCTGACTGGCAGGGGGCTGTCTGAGTAACACGGGGGGCTGTCTGAGTAACACAGGGGGGCTGCCTGAATGGCAGGGGGCTGTCTGAGTAACAATGGGGGCTACCTGAATGGCAGGGGGCTGTCTAAGTAACAATGGGGTCTGTCTGAGTAACACGGGGGGCTGCCTGAATGGAAGGGGGCTGTCTGAGTGACACGGGGGGCTGTCTGAATGGCAGGGGGCTGTCTGAGTAACAGGGGGGGCTGCCTGACTGGCAGGGGGCTGTCTGAGTAACACGGGGGGCTGTCTGAATGGCAGGGGGCTGTCTGAGTAACACAGAGGGGCTGCCTGAATGGCAGGGGGCTGTTTGAGTAACACAGGGGGGGGCTGCCTGAATGGCAGGGGGCTGTCTGAGTAACACGGGGGGCTGCCTGAATGGCAGGGGGCTGTCTGAGTAACACGGGGGGCTGTCTGAATGGCAGGGGGCTGTCTGAGTAACACAGAGGGGCTGCCTGAATGGCAGGGGGCTGTTTGAGTAACACAGGGGGGGGCTGCCTGATGACAGGGGGCTGTCTGAGTAACACGGGGGGCTGCCTGAATGGCAGGGGGCTGTCTGAGTAACACAGGGGGGCTGCCTGAATGGCAGTGGGCTGTCTGAGTAACACAGGGGGGCTGTCTGAATGGCAGAGGGCTGTCTGAGTAACACAGGGGGGCTGCCTGAATGGCAGGGGGCTGTCTGAGTAACACGGGGGACTGCCTGAATGGCAGGGGGCTGTCTGAGTAACACAGGGGGGCTGCCTGAATGGCAGGGGGCTGTCTGAGTAACACAGGGGGGCTGCCTGAATGGCAGGGGGCTGTCTGAGTAACACGGGGGGCTGCCTGAATGGCAGAGGGCTGTCTGAGTAACACAGGGGGGCTGTCTGAGTAACACGGGGGACTGCCTGAATGGCAGGGGGCTGCCTGAGTAACACAGGGGGGCTGCCTGAATGGCAGGGGGCTGTCTGAGTAACACAGGGGGGCTGCCTGAATGGCAGGGGGCTGTCTGAGTAACACGGGGGACTGCCTGAATGGTAGGGGGCTGTCTGAGTAACATGGGGGGCTGCCTGAATGGCAGGGAGCTGTCTGAGTAACACAGGGGGGGCTGCCTGAATGGCAGGGGGCTGTCTGAGTAACATGGGGGGCTCCCTGAATGGCAGGGGGCTGTCTGAGTAACACAGGGGGGCTGCCTGAATGGCAGGGGGCTGTCTGAGTAACAATGGGGGCTACCTGAATGGCAGGGGGCTGTCTGAGTAACACAGGGGGGCTGCCTGAATGACAGTGGGCTGTCTGAGTAACACGGGGGGCTGCCTGAATGGCAGAGGGCTGTCTGAGTAACACAGGGGGGCTGCCTGAATGGCAGGGGGCTGTCTGAGTAACACAGGGGGGCTGCCTGAATGGCAGGGGGCTGTCTGAGTAACAATGGGGGCTACCTGAATGGCAGGGGGCTGTCTGAGTAACACAGGGGGGCTGCCTGAATGACAGTGGGCTGTCTGAGTAACACGGGGGGCTGCCTGAATGGCAGAGGGCTGTCTGAGTAACACAGGGGGGCTGCCTGAATGGCAGGGGGCTGTCTGAGTTACACGGGGGGGCTGCCTGAATGGCAGGGGGCTGTCTGAGTAACACAGGGGGGGCTGCCTGAATGGCAGGGGGCTGTCTGAGTAACACAGGGGGGCTGTCTGAATGGCAGGGGGCTGTCTGAGTAAAACGGGGGGCTGCCTGAATGGCAAGGGGCTGTCTGAGTAACACAGGGGGGCTGCCTGAATGACAGTGGGCTGTCTGAGTTACACGGGGGGCTGCCTGAATGACAGTGGGCTGTCTGAGTAACACGGGGGGCTGCCTGAATGGCAGAGGGCTGTCTGAGTAACACAGGGGGGCTGCCTGAATGGCAGGGGGCTGTCTGAGTTACACGGGGGGCTGCCTGAATGGCAGAGGGCTGTCTGAGTAACACGGGGTGCTGCCTGAATGGCAGGGGGCTGTCTGAGTAACACAGGGGGGGCTGCCTGAATGGCAGGGGGCTGTCTGAGTAACACAGGGGGGCTCTCTGAATGGCAGGGGGCTGTCTGAGTAAAACGGGGGGCTGCCTGAATGGCAGGGGGCTGTCTGAGTAACACGGGGGGCTGCCTGAATGGCAGGGGGCTGTCTGAGTAACACAGGGGGGGCTTCCTGAATGGCAGGGGGCTGTCTGAGTAACACGGGGGGCTGCCCGAATGGCAGGGGGCTGTCTGAGTAACACGGGGGGGGGGGGGGGGCTGCCTGAATGGCAGGGGGCTGTCTGAGTAACAATGGGGGCTACCTGAATGGCAGGGGGCTGTCTAAGTAACAATGGGGTCTGTCTGAGTAACACGGGGGACTGCCTGAATGGCAGGGGGCTGTCTGAGTGACACGGGGGCTGTCTGAATGGCAGGGGGCTGTCTGAGTAACACAGGGGGCTGCCTGAATGGCAGGGGGCTGTCTGAGTAACACGGGGGGCTGCCTGACTGGCAGGGGGCTGTCTGAGTAAACGGGGGGCTGCCTGAATGGCAGGGGGCTGTCTGAGTAACACAGGGGGGCTGCCTGAATGGCAGGGGGCTGTCTGAGTAACAATGGGGGCTACCTGAATGGCAGGGGGCTGTCTAAGTAACAATGGGGTCTGTCTGAGTAACACGGGGGGCTGCCTGAATGGCAGGGGGCTGTCTGAGTAACACAGGGGGCTGCCTGAATGGCAGGGGGCTGTCTGAGTAACACGGGGGGGCTGCCTGAATGGCAGGGGGCTGTCTGAGTAACAATGGGGGCTACCTGAATGGCAGGGGGCTGTCTAAGTAACAATGGGGTCTGTCTGAGTAACACGGGGGGCTGTCTGAATGGCAGGGGGCTGTCTGAGTAACACAGGGGGCTGCCTGAATGGCAGGGGGCTGTCTGAGTAACACGGGGGCTGTCTGAATGGCAGGGGGCTGTCTGAGTAACACGGGGTGCTGCCTGAATGGCAGGGGGCTCTCTGAGTAACACAGGGGGGCTGCCTGAATGGCAGGGGGCTGTCTGAGTAACACAGGGGGGCTGTCTGAATGGCAGAGGGTTGTCTGAGTAACACAGGGGGGCTGCCTGAATGGCAGGGGGCTGTCTGAGTAACACGGGGGACTGCCTGAATGGCAGGGGGCTGTCTGAGTAACACAGGGGGGCTGCCTGAATGGCAGGGGGCTGTCTGAGTAACACAGGGGGGCTGCCTGAATGGCAGGGGGCTGTCTGAGTAACACGGGGGGCTGCCTGAATGGCAGAGGGCTGTCTGAGTAACACAGGGGGGCTGCCTGAATGGCAGGGGGCTGTCTGAGTAACACGGGGGACTGCCTGAATGGCAGGGGGCTGTCTGAGTAACACAGGGGGGCTGCCTGAATGGCAGGGGGCTGTCTGAGTAACACAGGGGGGCTGCCTGAATGGCAGGGGGCTGTCTGAGTAACACGGGGGACTGCCTGAATGGCAGGGGGCTGTCTGAGTAACATGGGGGGCTGCCTGAATGGCAGAGGGCTGTCTGAGTAACACAGGGGGGCTGCCTGAATGACAGGGGGCTGTCTGAGTAACACGGGGGGCTGCCTGAATGGCAGAGGGCTGTCTGAGTAACACAGGGGGGCTGCCTGAATGACAGTGGGCTGTCTGAGTTACACGGGGGGCTGCCTGAATGACAGTGGGCTGTCTGAGTAACACGGGGGGCTGCCTGAATGGCAGAGGGCTGTCTGAGTAACACAGGGGGGCTGCCTGAATGGCAGGGGGCTGTCTGAGTTACACGGGGGGCTGCCTGAATGGCAGAGGGCTGTCTGAGTAACACAGGGGGGCTGCCTGAATGACAGTGGGCTGTCTGAGTTACACGGGGGGCTGCCTGAATGGCAGGGGGCTGTCTGAGTAACACAGGGGGGGCTGCCTGAATGGCAGGGGGCTGTCTGAGTAACACGGGGGGCTGCCTGAATGGCAGGGGGCTGTCTGAGTAACACGGGGGACTGCCTGAATGGCAGGGGGCTGTCTGAGTAACACAGGGGGGCTGCCTGAATGGCAGGGGGCTGTCTGAGTAACACAGGGGGACTGCCTGAATGGCAGGGGGCTGTCTGAGTGACACGGAAGGCTGTCTGAATGGCAGGGGGCTGTCTGAGTAACAATGGGGGCTACCTGAATGGCAGGGGGCTGTCTAAGTAACAATGGGGTCTGTCTGAGTAACACGGGGGACTGCCTGAATGGCAGGGGGCTGTCTGAGTGACACGGGGGGCTGTCTGAATGGCAGGGGGCTGTCTGAGTAACACAGGGGGCTGCCTGAATGGCAGGGGGCTGTCTGAGTAACACGGGGGGCTGCCTGACTGGCAGGGGGCTGTCTGAGTAACACGGGGGGCTGCCTGAATGGCAGGGGGCTGTCTGAGTAACACAGGGGGGCTGCCTGAATGGCAGGGGGCTGTCTGAGTAACAATGGGGGCTACCTGAATGGCAGGGGGCTGTCTAAGTAACAATGGGGTCTGTCTGAGTAACACGGGGGGCTGCCTGAATGGCAGGGGGCTGTCTGAGTAACACAGGGGGCTGCCTGAATGGCAGGGGGCTGTCTGAGTAACACGGGGGGGCTGCCTGAATGGCAGGGGGCTGTCTGAGTAACAATGGGGGCTACCTGAATGGCAGGGGGCTGTCTAAGTAACAATGGGGTCTGTCTGAGTAACACGGGGGGCTGTCTGAATGGCAGGGGGCTGTCTGAGTAACACAGGGGGCTGCCTGAATGGCAGGGGGCTGTCTGAGTAACACGGGGGCTGTCTGAATGGCAGGGGGCTGTCTGAGTAACACGGGGTGCTGCCTGAATGGCAGGGGGCTGTCTGAGTAACACAGGGGGGCTGCCTGAATGGCAGGGGGCTGTCTGAGTAACACAGGGGGGCTGTCTGAATGGCAGAGGGCTGTCTGAGTAACACAGGGGGGCTGCCTGAATGGCAGGGGGCTGTCTGAGTAACACGGGGGAATGCCTGAATGGCAGGGGGCTGTCTGAGTAACACAGGGGGGCTGCCTGAATGGCAGGGGGCTGTCTGAGTAACACAGGGGGGCTGCCTGAATGGCAGGGGGCTGTCTGAGTAACACGGGGGGCTGCCTGAATGGCAGAGGGCTGTCTGAGTAACACAGGGGGGCTGCCTGAATGGCAGGGGGCTGTCTGAGTAACACGGGGGACTGCCTGAATGGCAGGGGGCTGTCTGAGTAACACAGGGGGGCTGCCTGAATGGCAGGGGGCTGTCTGAGTAACACAGGGGGGCTGCCTGAATGGCAGGGGGCTGTCTGAGTAACATGGGGGGCTGCCTGAATGGCAGGGGGCAGTCTGAGTAACACAGGGGGGGCTGCCTGAATGGCAGAGGGCTGTCTGAGTAACATGGGGGGCTGCCTGAATGGCAGGGGGCTGTCTGAGTAACACAGGGGGGCTGCCTGAATGGCAGGGGGCTGTCTGAGTAACAATGGGGGCTACCTGAATGGCAGGGGGCTGTCTAACTAACAATGGGGGCTGTCTGAGTAACACAGGGGGGCTGCCTGAATGACAGTGGGCTGTCTGAGTTATACGGGGGGCTGCCTGAATGACAGTGGGCTGTCTGAGTAACACGGGGGGCTGCCTGAATGGCAGAGGGCTGTCTGAGTAACACAGGGGGGCTGCCTGAATGACAGTGGGCTGTCTGAGTTACACGGGGGGCTGCCTGAATGACAGTGGGCTGTCTGAGTAACACGGGGGGCTGCCTGAATGGCAGAGGGCTGTCTGAGTAACACAGGGGGGCTGCCTGAATGGCAGGGGGCTGTCTGAGTTACACGGGGGGCTGCCTGAATGGCAGAGGGCTGTCTGAGTAACACAGGGGGGCTGCCTGAATGGCAGGGGGCTGTCTGAGTAACACAGGGGGGCTGCCTGAATGGCAGGGGGCTGTCTGAGTAACACGGGGGACTGCCTGAATGGCAGGGGGCTGTCTGAGTAACACAGGGGGGCTGCCTGAATGGCAGGGGGCTGTCTGAGTAACACAGGGGGACTGCCTGAATGGCAGGGGGCTGTCTGAATGGCAGGGGGCTGTCTGAGTAACACAGGGGGCTGCCTGAATGGCAGGGGGCTGTCTGAGTAACACGGGGGGCTGTCTGAGTAACACGGGGGGCTGCCTGAATGGCAGGGGGCTGTCTAAGTAACAATGGGGGCTGTCTGAATGGCAGGGGGCTGTCTGAGTAACAATGGGGGCTACCTGAATGGCAGGGGGCTGTCTAAGTAACAATGGGGTCTGTCTGAGTAACACGGGGGACTGCCTGAATGGCAGGGGGCTGTCTGAGTGACACGGGGGGCTGTCTGAATGGCAGGGGGCTGTCTGAGTAACACAGGGGGCTGCCTGAATGGCAGGGGGCTGTCTGAGTAACACGGGGGGCTGCCTGACTGGCAGGGGGCTGTCTGAGTAACACGGGGGGCTGCCTGAATGGCAGGGGGCTGTCTGAGTAACACAGGGGGGCTGCCTGAATGGCAGGGGGCTGTCTGAGTAACAATGGGGGCTACCTGAATGGCAGGGGGCTGTCTAAGTAACAATGGGGTCTGTCTGAGTAACACGGGGGGCTGCCTGAATGGAAGGGGGCTGTCTGAGTGACATGGGGGGCTGTCTGAATGGCAGGGGGCTGTCTGAGTAACAGGGGGGGCTGCCTGACTGGCAGGGGGCTGTCTGAGTAACACGGGGGGCTGTCTGAATGGCAGGGGGCTGTCTGAGTAACACAGAGGGGCTGCCTGAATGGCAGGGGGCTGTTTGAGTAACACAGGGGGGGCTGCCTGAATGGCAGGGGGCTGTCTGAGTAACACGGGGGGCTGCCTGAATGGCAGTGGGCTGTCTGAGTAACACAGGGGGGCTGTCTGAATGGCAGAGGGCTGTCTGAGTAACACAGGGGGGCTGCCTGAATGGCAGGGGGCTGTCTGAGTAACACGGGGGACTGCCTGAATGGCAGGGGGCTGTCTGAGTAACACAGGGGGGCTGCCTGAATGGCAGGGGGCTGTCTGAGTAACACAGGGGGGCTGCCTGAATGGCAGGGGGCTGTCTGAGTAACACGGGGGGCTGCCTGAATGGCAGAGGGCTGTCTGAGTAACACAGGGGGGCTGTCTGAGTAACACGGGGGACTGCCTGAATGGCAGGGGGCTGTCTGAGTAACACAGGGGGGCTGCCTGAATGGCAGGGGGCTGTCTGAGTAACACGGGGGACTGCCTGAATGGCAGGGGGCTGTCTGAGTAACATGGGGGGCTGCCTGAATGGCAGGGGGCTGTCTGAGTAACACAGGGGGGGCTGCCTGAATGGCAGGGGGCTGTCTGAGTAACATGGGGGGCTGCCTGAATGGCAGGGGGCTGTCTGAGTAACACAGGGGGGCTGCCTGAATGGCAGGGGGCTGTCTGAGTAACAATGGGGGCTACCTGAATGGCAGGGGGCTGTCTAACTAACAATGGGGGCTGTCTGAGTAACACGGGGGGCTGCCTGAATGGCAGAGGGCTGTCTGAGTAACACAGGGGGGCTGCCTGAATGGCAGGGGGCTGTCTGAGTTACACGGGGGGCTGCCTGAATGGCAGAGGGCTGTCTGAGTAACACAGGGGGGCTGCCTGAATGACAGTGGGCTGTCTGAGTTACACGGGGGGCTGCCTGAATGGCAGGGGGCTGTCTGAGTAACACAGGGGGGGCTGCCTGAATGGCAGGGGGCTGTCTGAGTAACACAGGGGGGCTGTCTGAATGGCAGGGGGCTGTCTGAGTAAAACGGGGGGCTGCCTGAATGGCAGGGGGCTGTCTGAGTAACACGGGGGGCTGCCTGAATGGCAGGGGGCTGTCTGAGTAAAACAGGGGGGGCTTCCTGAATGGCAGGGGGCTGTCTGAGTAACACGGGGGGCTGCCCGAATGGCAGGGGGCTGTATGAGTAACACGGGGGGGGGGGGGGGGGCTGCCTGAATGGCAGGGGGCTGTCTGAGTAACAATGGGGGCTACCTGAATGGCAGGGGGCTGTCTAAGTAACAATGGGGTCTGTCTGAGTAACACGGGGGACTGCCTGAATGGCAGGGGGCTGTCTGAGTGACACGGGGGGCTGTCTGAATGGCAGGGGGCTGTCTGAGTAACACAGGGGGCTGCCTGAATGGCAGGGGGCTGTCTGAGTAACACGGGGGGCTGCCTGACTGGCAGGGGGCTGTCTGAGTAACACGGGGGGCTGCCTGATTGGCAGGGGGCTGTCTGAGTAACACAGGGGGGCTGCCTGAATGGCAGGGGGCTGTCTGAGTAACAATGGGGGCTACCTGAATGGCAGGGGGCTGTCTAAGTAACAATGGGGTCTGTCTGAGTAACACGGGGGGCTGCCTGAATGGCAGGGGGCTGTCTGAGTAACACAGGGGGCTGCCTGAATGGCAGGGGGCTGTCTGAGTAACACGGGGGGGGGGCTGCCTGAATGGCAGGGGGCTGTCTGAGTAACAATGGGGGCTACCTGAATGGCAGGGGGCTGTCTAAGTAACAATGGGGTCTGTCTGAGTAACACGGGGGGCTGTCTGAATGGCAGGGGGCTGTCTGAGTAACACAGGGGGCTGCCTGAATGGCAGGGGGCTGTCTGAGTAACACGGGGGCTGTCTGAATGGCAGGGGGCTGTCTGAGTAACACGGGGTGCTGCCTGAATGGCAGGGGGCTGTCTGAGTAACACAGGGGGGCTGCCTGAATGGCAGGGGGCTGTCTGAGTAACACAGGGGGGCTGTCTGAATGGCAGAGGGCTGTCTGAGTAACACAGGGGGGCTGCCTGAATGGCAGGGGGCTGTCTGAGTAACACGGGGGACTGCCTGAATGGCAGGGGGCTGTCTGAGTAACAGGGGGGCTGTCTGAGTAACACAGGGGGGCTGCCTGAATGGCAGGGGGCTGTCTGAGTAACACGGGGGGCTGCCTGAATGGCAGAGGGCTGTCTGAGTAACACAGGGGGGCTGCCTGAATGGCAGGGGGCTGTCTGAGTAACACGGGGGGCTGCCTGACTGGCAGGGGGCTGTCTGAGTAACACGGGGGGCTGCCTGAATGGCAGGGGGCTGTCTGAGTAACACAGGGGGGCTGCCTGAATGGCAGGGGGCTGTCTGAGTAACAATGGGGGCTACCTGAATGGCAGGGGGCTGTCTAAGTAACAATGGGGTCTGTCTGAGTAACACAGGGGGCTGCCTGAATGGCAGGGGGCTGTCTGAGTGACACGGGGGGCTGTCTGAATGGCAGGGGGCTGTCTGAGTAACACAGGGGGCTGCCTGAATGGCAGGGGGCTGTCTGAGGTACACCGGGGGCTGCCTGACTGGCAGGGGGCTGTCTGAGTAACACGGGGGGCTGTCTGAATGGCAGGGAGCTGTCTGAGTAACACAGAGGGGCTGCCTGAATGGCAGGGGGCTGTCTGAGTAACACAGGGGGGGCTGCCTGAATGGCAGGGGGCTGTCTGAGTAACACGGGGGGCTGCCTGAATGGCAGGGGGCTATCTGAGTAACACGGGGGGCTGCCTGAATGGCAGGGGGCTGTCTGAGTAACACAGGGGGGCTGCCTGAATGGCAGGGGGCTGTCTGAGTAACACGGGGGGCTGCCTGAATGGCAGAGGGCTGTCTGAGTAACACAGGGGGGCTGTCTGAGTAACACGGGGGACTGCCTGAATGGCAGGGGGCTGTCTGAGTAACACAGGGGGGCTGCCTGAATGGCAGGGGGCTGTCTGAGTAACACAGGGGGGCTGCCTGAATGGCAGGGGGCTGTCTGAGTAACACGGGGGACTGCCTGAATGGCAGGGGTCTGTCTGAGTAACACGGGGGACTGCCTGAATGGCAGGGGGCTGTCTGAGTGACACGGGGGGGCTGTCTGAATGGCAGGGGGCTGTCTGAGTAACACAGGGGGCTGCCTGAATGGCAGGGGGCTGTCTGAGTAACACGGGGGGCTGCCTGACTGGCAGGGGGCTGTCTGAGTAACACGGGGGGCTGCCTGAATGGCAGGGGGCTGTCTGAGTAACACAGGGGGGCTGCCTGAATGGCAGGGGGCTGTCTGAGTAACAATGGGGGCTACCTGAATGGCAGGGGGCTGTCTAAGTAACAATGGGGTCTGTCTGAGTAACACGGGGGGCTGCCTGAATGGCAGGGGGCTGTCTGAGTAACACAGGGGGCTGCCTGAATGGCAGGGGGCTGTCTGAGTAACACGGGGGGGCTGCCTGAATGGCAGGGGGCTGTCTGAGTAACAATGGGGGCTACCTGAATGGCAGGGGGCTGTCTAAGTAACAATGGGGTCTGTCTGAGTAACACGGGGGGCTGTCTGAATGGCAGGGGGCTGTCTGAGTAACACAGGGGGCTGCCTGAATGGCAGGGGGCTGTCTGAGTAACACGGGGGCTGTCTGAATGGCAGGGGGCTGTCTGAGTAACACGGGGTGCTGCCTGAATGGCAGGGGGCTGTCTGAGTAACACAGGGGGGCTGCCTGAATGGCAGGGGGCTGTCTGAGTAACACAGGGGGGCTGTCTGAATGGCAGAGGGCTGTCTGAGTAACACAGGGGGGGCTGCCTGAATGGCAGGGGGCTGTCTGAGTAACACGGGGGACTGCCTGAATGGCAGGGGGCTGCCTGAATGGCAGGGGGCTGTCTGAGTAACACAGGGGGGCTGCCTGAATGGCAGGGGGCTGTCTGAGTAACACGGGGGGCTGCCTGAATGGCAGAGGGCTGTCTGAGTAACACAGGGGGGCTGCCTGAATGGCAGGGGGCTGTCTGAGTAACACGGGGGGCTGCCTGACTGGCAGGGGGCTGTCTGAGTAACACGGGGGGCTGCCTGAATGGCAGGGGGCTGTCTGAGTAACACAGGGGGGCTGCCTGAATGGCAGGGGGCTGTCTGAGTAACAATGGGGGCTACCTGAATGGCAGGGGGCTGTCTAAGTAACAATGGGGTCTGTCTGAGTAACACAGGGGGCTGCCTGAATGGCAGGGGGCTGTCTGAGTGACACGGGGGGCTGTCTGAATGGCAGGGGGCTGTCTGAGTAACACAGGGGGCTGCCTGAATGGCAGGGGGCTGTCTGAGGTACACCGGGGGCTGCCTGACTGGCAGGGGGCTGTCTGAGTAACACGGGGGGCTGTCTGAATGGCAGGGAGCTGTCTGAGTAACACAGAGGGGCTGCCTGAATGGCAGGGGGCTGTCTGAGTAACACAGGGGGGGCTGCCTGAATGGCAGGGGGCTGTCTGAGTAACACGGGCGGCTGCCTGAATGGCAGGGGGCTATCTGAGTAACACAGGGGGGCTGCCTGAATGGCAGGGGGCTGTCTGAGTAACACAGGGGGGCTGCCTGAATGGCAGGGGGCTGTCTGAGTAACACGGGGGGCTGCCTGAATGGCAGAGGGCTGTCTGAGTAACACAGGGGGGCTGTCTGAGTAACACGGGGGACTGCCTGAATGGCAGGGGGCTGTCTGAGTAACACAGGGGGGCTGCCTGAATGGCAGGGGGCTGTCTGAGTAACACGGGGGACTGCCTGAATGGCAGGGGGCTGTCTGAGTAACATGGGGGGCTGCCTGAATGGCAGGGGGCTGTCTGAGTAACACAGGGGGGGCTGCCTGAATGGCAGGGGGCTGTCTGAGTAACATGGGGGGCTGCCTGAATGGCAGGGGGCTGTCTGAGTAACAATGGGGGCTACCTGAATGGCAGGGGGCTGTCTAACTAACAATGGGGGCTGTCTGAGTAACACAGGGGGGCTGCCTGAATGACAGTGGGCTGTCTGAGTTACACGGGGGGCTGCCTGAATGACAGTGGGCTGTCTGAGTAACACGGGGGGCTGCCTGAATGGCAGAGGGATGTCTGAGTAACACAGGGGGGCTGCCTGAATGACAGTGGGCTGTCTGAGTTACACGGGGGGCTGCCTGAATGACAGTGGGCTGTCTGAGTAACACGGGGGGCTGCCTGAATGGCAGAGGGCTGTCTGAGTAACACAGGGGGGCTGTCTGAATGGCAGGGGGCTGTCTGAGTAAAACGGGGGGCTGCCTGAATGGCAGGGGGCTGTCTGAGTAACACGGGGGGCTGCCTGAATGGCAGGGGGCTGTCTGAGTAACACAGGGGGGGCTTCCTGAATGGCAGAGGGCTGTCTGAGTAACACAGGGGGGGCTGCCTGAATGACAGTGGGCTGTCTGAGTTACACGGGGGGCTGCCTGAATGGCAGGGGGCTGTCTGAGTAACACAGGGGGGGCTGCCTGAATGGCAGGGGGCTGTCTGAGTAACACAGGGGGGCTGTCTGAATGGCAGGGGGCTGTCTGAGTAAAACGGGGGGCTGCCTGAATGGCAGGGGGCTGTCTGAGTAACACGGGGGGCTGCCTGAATGGCAGGGGGCTGTCTGAGTAACACAGGGGGGGCTTCCTGAATGGCAGGGGGCTGTCTGAGTAACACGGGGGGCTGCCTGAATGGCAGGGGGCTGTCTGAGTAACACGGGGGGGGGGGGCTGCCTGAATGGCAGGGGGCTGTCTGAGTAACAATGGGGGCTACCTGAATGGCAGGGGGCTGTCTAAGTAACAATGGGGTCTGTCTGAGTAACACGGGGGACTGCCTGAATGGCAGGGGGCTGTCTGAGTGACACGGGGGGCTGTCTGAATGGCAGGGGGCTGTCTGAGTAACACAGGGGGCTGCCTGAATGGCAGGGGGCTGTCTGAGTAACACGGGGGGCTGCCTGACTGGCAGGGGGCTGTCTGAGTAACACGGGGGGCTGCCTGAATGGCAGGGGGCTGTCTGAGTAACACAGGGGGGCTGCCTGAATGGCAGGGGGCTGTCTGAGTAACAATGGGGGCTACCTGAATGGCAGGGGGCTGTCTAAGTAACAATGGGGTCTGTCTGAGTAACACGGGGGGCTGCCTGAATGGCAGGGGGCTGTCTGAGTGACACGGGGGGCTGTCTGAATGGCAGGGGGCTGTCTGAGTAACACAGGGGGCTGCCTGAATGGCAGGGGGCTGTCTGAGGTACACGGGGGCTGCCTGACTGGCAGGGGGCTGTCTGAGTAACACGGGGGGCTGTCTGAATGGCAGGGGGCTGTCTGAGTAACACAGAGGGGCTGCCTGAATGGCAGGGGGCTGTCTGAGTAACACAGGGGGGGCTGCCTGAATGGCAGGGGGCTGTCTGAGTAACACGGGGGGCTGCCTGAATGGCAGGGGGCTGTCTGAGTAACACAGGGGGGCTGTCTGAGTAACACGGGGGACTGCCTGAATGGCAGGGGGCTGTCTGAGTAACACAGGGGGGCTGCCTGAATGGCAGGGGGCTGTCTGAGTAACACAGGGGGGCTGCCTGAATGGCAGGGGGCTGTCTGAGTAACACGGGGGACTGCCTGAATGGCAGGGGGCTGTCTGAGTAACATGGGGGGCTGCCTGAATGGCAGGGGGCTGTCTGAGTAACACATGGGGGCTGCCTGAATGGCAGGGGGCTGTCTGAGTAACAATGGGGGCTGCCTGAATGGCAGGGGGCTGTCTGAGTAACACAGGGGGGGCTGCCTGAATGGCAGGGGGCTGTCTGAGTAACATGGGGGGCTGCCTGAATGGCAGGGGGCTGTCTGAGTAACACATGGGGGCTGCCTGAATGGCAGGGGGCTGTCTGAGTAACAATGGGGGCTACCTGAATGGCAGGGGGCTGTCTAACTAACAATGGGGGCTGTCTGAGTAACACAGGGGGGCTGCCTGAATGACAGTGGGCTGTCTGAGTTACACGGGGGGCTGCCTGAATGGCAGAGGGCTGTCTGAGTAACACAGGGGGGCTGCCTGAATGGCAGGGGGCTGTCTGAGTTACACGTGGGGCTGCCTGAATGACAGTGGGCTGTCTGAGTAACACGGGGGGCTGCCTGAATGACAGTGGGCTGTCTGAGTAACACAGGGGGGCTGTCTGAATGGCAGGGGACTGTCTGAGTAACACAGGGGGGCTGCCTGAATGACAGTGGGCTGTCTGAGTTACACGGGGGGCTGCCTGAATGACAGTGGGCTGTCTGAGTAACACGGGGGGCTGTCTGAATGGCAGGGGGCTGTCTGAGTAACACAGGGGGGCTGCCTAAATGGCAGGGGGCTGTCTGAGTAACACGGGGGGCTGCCTGAATGGCAGGGGGCTGTCTGAGTAACACAGGGGGGCTGCCTGAATGGCAGGGGGCTGTCTGAGTAACACAGGGGGGGCTGCCTGAATGGCAGGGGGCTGTCTGAGTAACACGGGGGGCTGTCTGAATGGCAGGGGGCTGTCTGAGTAACACAGGGGGGCTGCCTGAATGGCAGGAGGCTGTCTGAGTAACACAGGGGGCTGCCTGAATGACAGTGGGCTGTCTGAGTAACACGGGGGGCTGCCTGAATGGCAGAGGGCTGTCTGAGTAACACAGGGGGGCTGCCTGAATGGCAGGGGGCTGTCTGAGTTACACGGGGGCTGTCTGAATGGCAGGGGGCTGTCTGAGTAACACAGGGGGGCTGCCTGAATGGCAGAGGGTTGTCTGAGTAACACAGGGGGGCTGCCTGAATGACAGTGGGCTGTCTGAGTTACACGGGGGGCTGCCTGAATGACAGTGGGCTGTCTGAGTAACACAGGAGGGCTGCCTGAATGGCAGGGGGCTGTCTGAGTAACACGGGGGGCTGCCTGAATGACAGTGGGCTGTCTGAGTAACACGGGGGGCTGTCTGAATGGCAGGGGGCTGTCTGAGTAACACAGGGGGGCTGCCTGAATGACAGTGGGCTGTCTGAGTAACACGGGGGTCTGTCTGAATGGCAGGGGGCTGTCTGAGTAACACAGGGGGGCTGCCTGAATGACAGTGGGCTGTCTGAGTAACACGGGGGGCTGTCTGAATGGCAGGGGGCTGTATGAGTAACACAGGGGGGCTGTCTGAATGACAGGGGGCTGTCTGAGTAACACAGGGGGGCTGCCTGAATGACAGGGGGCTGTCTGAGTAACACGGGGGTTGTCTGAATGGCAGGGGGCTGTCTGAGTAACACGGGGTGCTGCCTGAATGACAGGGGGCTGTCTGAGTAACACGGGGGCTGTCTGAATGGCAGGGGGCTGTCTGAGTAACACGGGGTGCTGCCTGAATGGCAGGGGGCTGTCTGAGTAACACAGGGGGGCTGCCTGAATGACAGTGGGCTGTCTGAGTAACACGGGGGGCTGTCTGAGTAACACAGGGGGGCTGTCTGAATGACAGGGGGCTGTCTGAGTAACACAGGGGGGCTGCCTGAATGGCAGAGGGCTGTCTGAGTAACACGGGGGACTGCCTGAATGGCAGGGGGCTGTCTGAGTAACACGGGGGGCTGCCTGAATGACAGGGAGCTGTCTGAGTAACACGGGGGCTGCCTGAATGGCAGGGGGCTGTCTGAGTAACATGGGGGGCTGCCTGAATGGCAGAGGGCTGTCTGAGTAACACGGGGGGCTGCCTGAATGGCAGGGGGCTGTCTGAGTAACACAGGGGGGCTGCCTTAATGGCAGGAGGCTGTCTGAGTAACACAGGGGGGCTGCCTGAATGACAGGGGGCTGTCTGAGTAACACGGGGGCTGTCTGAATGGCAGGGGGCTGTCTGAGTAACACGGGGTGCTGCCTGAATGGCAGGGGGCTGTCTGAGTAACACAGGGGGGCTGCCTGAATGGCAGTGGGCTGTCTGAGTAACACAGGGGGGCTGTCTGAATGGCAGAGGGCTGTCTGAGTAACACAGGGGGGCTGCCTGAATGACAGTGGGCTGTCTGAGTCACAAGGGGGGCTGCCTGAATGGCAGGGGGCTGTCTGAGTAACACAGGGGGGCTGCCTGAATGGCAGGGGGCTGTCTGAGTAACACAGGGGGGCTGCCTGAATGGCAGAGGGCTGTCTGAGTAACACAGGTGGGCTGTCTGAATGGCAGAGGGCTGTCTGAGTAACACGGGGGCTGCCTGAATGGCAGGGGGCTGTCTGAGTAACACAGGGGGGCCGGTAGCTGCCCACAATGGGGGGATTGGGAACTTCCAACACTGTTTCGCCCCAAAGGTATTTATGGTGCTGGACACATAAATGGCTGCTGCAGGGGGAGGGGGCTGTAGTGACACATGGAGGGGCTGAAGTGTATAATGTGAGTCTGGCTTTTTAAATGTATTCATGTGGATCTGGCTTGTTTCACTTTATTTTATGCTGGATCTGGCTTTTTCAGTATATTCCATACAAGGGGCGTGGCCTAGCGGGCACAAGACCCTGCCCCATTTTTCTGCGCGCACCCAAGGCGCACATGGTGTCGGCTCTTTGACATAACCAAAGATTTTTCATGGCTCTTTGTCACTGCCTGGTTGGCCACCCCTGGAAGGGAACATGCCATCTTGGGGGTGCGTGGCTGATACTCAATCACCGGCCCCCAATAAGCCGTGGGCATAGGTACTTTGTTCCTGCCTGCTCCCGGTGCCCTTGTTAGTGACTATCTTACCCTTTAATGTGTGTGTCCAGTTGGCTGCAGGTTCTGTGTGCTATGTGAGCCAATCTGTCTGAATATGGCTGGCGTCAGGTCTGTGACAGTTACGGATGGGTTATTAGTGAAGGGCATGTGTATATACAGTGAGCGACGTCCGTATCTCTGTAATACCCTGATTATGCCACCTGCCGCAGGCATGAAAGCGTCTCCGGCTCTCAGAACACAAGCACTTAACATGACCTGATTTACTAGTACAATGGCATTGTATAATTTACAGCACGGTGATTATAACATGATGGGGAAACGCTATCAGATCATTGGGGTAACAGCAAATGCTAGCCTTGTGGTTCTACATTTTACCACTTGAAGAACAAACCTGAATTCAGATCAGCCTGACAGACACTCTCCTGTTACATTCCTTGTATTTGGGTCTGAAAAAAGCATTTGTTGTGTGAAGGACAAAATGAGCCCTTTCTCGCCCTAATTCAATGCATTCCGTGAGGTTGGAAAAACACTGACTTCTCAATGAAATGAGCGTCGCAGGGCAAACCAATAAACCGGAGCAGAAGTCACAAATACCGCGCTCCTCTAGGCGGCAAGATACCCCCGCCGCATCAAGGACTTCTGCTAAGTGCGGTGTCATTTGTTTCATTGTATCGGAGCTCGGAAGCGGAGCCATACGCACAGGGATATGCCAGGACACTTATTCACTAAACGCATCCAGGAATTCTGAGTCAAATGGTTTCTATGAAAGACTGACCTTGTATAGGCAGCTGCCACGCAAACACGTTTCTCTGACCTCGCGCTAACGGAGATTTAGCAAAGAACCAGCTTGTGATACTCATGAATTCACATCCTGATAGTCTTTATCACATGGGTAACTATCTCGTGTTTGATGATTATAATACACCTAGAAATATCATTTACTGCAAAGTGCGGATGGAATGTGCGAAACGCGTCCTGTTATAGGGACAGGATCTGATCCCTGGAACCACTAATATGGGCCGAGAACGTCATTTAAATGTACCCTCTCCTCCCCATGATCTCATTAATCCTGTCCACAAAATGAAAAAGTGCAAAGATGGGGTCAGAAGTATACCTAATCCCTGCTGAGCGAAGGACGCCCAGGAACCACCCAACTGCACCCATAACCTATAGATTTCTGCTCCGCTAAACATACAGCCAGCATGCAACTGCGATCCGTGCGCTCACACAAAAGTAGGTGATAACGGTGGATTTGTGCCGCAGTTCTGCATTTTGTGGCTGTTAAATGACCATTATTGGGCCAAGCTGAAACGGATCATAAAGCAGTTTTAAAATTAAATTTAAAAAAATGAAAGTAAGACAAAAATAATTGCTGGGATGCTCGTGTGTGCGGCAAGTTGGGGGTTTCCAGTGGAGAGAGAAATTGGGGGGTGGTCTAGAGGGGTGTGGGTTGACTCAACTTAGGGCGACCATGGAAGGTCGACATGTACTAGGTCGACAGGACAAAAGGTCGACATGGGTTTTTAGACTTTTTTTTGGTGTTGTTTTCTTCGTAGAGTGACCGGGAACCCCAATTAGTGCACCGTGTCCCCTCGCTTCGCTCGCCATGCTTTGGGCCAGGTGCCTCGCTCTGCTACCGCTGCGCTCGGCACAAGTTACTGTTCCCAATTGTAGTCCACGTGGATCGTCAAGTATGAAAAAGTCCAAAAATAAAAAAAATGTGAAAAACTCATGTCGACCTTTGACCTGTCGACCTAATGATCATGTCGACCAGTAGCGGATCTTGCCACGGGTAAGCAGGACTTTTGGCCGGGGTGCCGCCTTCCGGAGGGCGCCATCTGGAGGGCGCCGCACCATGGCAAGATCCGCTACTGCTGTGCTGCCCGCTGTGTCCCCCGACTGTATCCCCCTGTGAAGGGAACTAGACGCTACGCGTCTAGTTTCCCTTCGTGGAGAGGACCTTTGCTGTGCGGTGCACGATGACGTCATCACGCACCGCTCAGCATTTCAGCGGCACTACTCTACTGTACAGGGGGCTTAACTGACCATGCCCCCTGTATGAAGCCACGCCCCTATTTCCCACCCGGGGCACAGAAAGGGCTAGAACCAGCCCTGATGTCGACCTATTGACCATGTTGACCTAGTGCATATCAATCTTCAGTGGTCGACCTAATGACTGTCGACCTAAGCTGTGTCGACCTAACGACCGTATCGCATCTAGAGCTCTGGCCTCCATGCCCCAAAACCAACCTGCCAATGCCCCCTTGTCAGGACTATCCTCTCTTCAACCACTGGTTATATGAAATGCAATATACGCAGCGGAAAACAGGCGTGCGCCCACCTCCGCACCAGCCCCACCATATGAGCAGAGAACCCCTGTGCCAGCTTTGTGCTCCAGGCTAGGGTCACTGGGCAGCTCTGGTTATAGGTGACCGAGTGACGCTTCTCCACAATCAGTGCTACCCTCTGGACAATGAACAGGAGACGAGACACCATAGGGACCCATTCAGTCTCTGCGGATTATTTGATCTACACTACATAGGTCTACCAGTAATGGGAGGCACGCATTAGGTCGTCAGGGTGTAAAGGCCGACACAGAATAGGGAGACAGTAGAAAAAGTCAACACTCTTTTAGGTGTTTTGCCTTTTTTCTGCCACAAACGAGCCCCATTAGTGTACCACGTCCCCTCAGATCGCTCGCTATGCTCGCCATGATTCTGGCAAAGGGCCTAATTCAGACCTGATCGCTCGCTCGGGTGTTTTTGCACGGATGCGATCAGATAGTCGCCGCCCATAGGGGAGTATATTTTCGCTTTGCAAGTGCGATCACATGTGTAGCCGAGCGGTATAAAAAGAGGTTGTCTCTGCGCAGCCCAGAACTTACTCAGCCGCTGCGATCACTTCAGCCTGTCCGGTCCCGGAATTGACATCAGACACCCGCCCTGCAAATGCTTGGACACGCCTGCGTTTTTCCAACCACTCCCAGAAAACGGTCAGTTGCCACCCACAAACGCCCTCTTCCTGTCAATCTCCTTGCGAACGGCCGTGCGAATGGATTCTTCATAAAACCCATCGCTGAGCGGCGACCCGCTTTGTACCTGTGCGACGCGCCTGCGCATTGTGGTGCATACGCATGCACAGTTCTGACCTGATCGCAGCGCTGTAAAAAAATGCTAGCGAGCGATCAGGTCTGAATTACCCCCAAGGTGCCTCACTCTGCTACCGCCACGCTCGCCTTAGGGTGCTATTGCCAATCGTAGTCCACGTGGATGGTAAAGTATAAAAAAGTTTAAAAAAAATAAAAAAAAGTGTCATGTTAACCGTTTGACCCCATTGACCTAATGCATGCCTTCCATTAGTGGCAGACCTATTGGGGGTCATTCCAACCCGATCGCACGCTGCACTTCTTCGCAGCTGCGCGATTGGGTCGGAACTGTCTATGCCCGGCGACGGCTGGCACCGGGCAGCAACGCCGCGTATGCAGAAAGCCGTCGCAGCTGCGACCGCAAGAAGATTTACAGGAGCAAGGCGTTCCAGGGCGTCAACTGACCGTTTTCCAAGAGTGGTTCGGCAAATGCAGGCATGTCCAGGCGTTTGGAGGGCAGATGCCTGACGTTAATTCCGGGACTTGCATCGCTGAAAACATCGCACCAGGTAAGTAGGTCCAGGGCTAGTTTTGTTTTACACAAAACTTTTTTAGCATAGCAGGGCTGTACAAACGATCGCAGCCTTGCTATGCAGAAATACACTCCCCTATGGGCAGCGTCTAGTTGATCGCACCAGCAGCAAAATGTTTCTATGTGCGATCAACTCAGAATGACCCCCATTGACTGTAGAGCTTTTTAGTGTAGGTCTATAGACCGGATACCCTCTGTGTTACACACTAGACGTTCTATAGACCGGATACCCTCTGTGTTACACACTAGACGTTCTATAGACCCGATACCCTCTGTGTTACACACTAGACGTTCTATAGACCCGATGCCCTCTGTGTTACACACTAGACGTTCTATAGACCGGATGTCCTCTGTGTTACACACTAGATGTTTTACAGACCGGATGCCCTCTGTGTTACACACTAGACGTTCTATAGACCGGATACCCTCTGTGTTACACACTAGACGTTCTATAGACCGGATACCCTCTGTGTTACACACTAGACGTTCTATAGACCGGATACCCTCTGTGTTACAAACTAGACGTTCTGTAGACCGGATGCCCTCTGTGTTACAAACTAGACGTTCTATAGACCGGATACCCTCTGTGTTACACACTAGACGTTCTATAGACCCAATGCCCTCTGTGTTACACACTAGACGTTCTAAAGACCGGATGCCCTCTGTGTTACACACTAGACGTTCTATAGACCGGATGCCCTCTATGTTACACACTAGACGTTCTATAGACCGGATGCCCTCTGTGTTACACACTAGACGTTCTATAGACCGGATACCCCCTGTGCTACACACTAGACGTTCTATAGACCGGATACCCTCTGTGTTACACACTAGACGTTCTATAGACCGGATACCCTCTGTGTTACACACTAGACGTTCTATAGACTGGATACCCCCTGTGCTACACACTAGACGTTCTATAGACCGGATACCCTCTGTGTTACACACTAGACGTTCTATAGACCGGATGCCCTCTATGTTACACACTGGACGTTCTATAGACCGGATGCCCTCTGTGTTACACACTAGACGTTCTATAGACCGGATACCCTCTGTGTTACACACTAGACGTTCTATAGACCGGATGACCTCTGTGTTACACACTAGAGGTTCTATAGACCGGATGCCCTCTGTGCTACACACTAGACGTTCTATAGACCGGATGCCCTCTGTGCTACACACTAGACGTTCTACAGACCGGATGCCCTCTGTGTTACACACTAGACATTCTATAGACCGGATACCCTCTGTGTTACACACTAGACGTTCTATAGACCGGATACCCTCTGTGTTACACACTAGACGTTCTATAGACCGGATGTCCTCTGTGTTACACACTAGATGTTTTACAGACCGGATGCCCTCTGTGTTACACACTAGACGTTCTATAGACCGGATACCCTCTGTGTTACACACTAGACGTTCTATAGACCGGATACCCTCTGTGTTACACACTAGACGTTCTAGTTGATCGCACCAGCAGCAAAATGTTTCTATGTGCGATCAACTCAGAATGACCCCCATTGACTGTAGAGCTTTTTAGTGTAGGTCTACAGACCGGATACCCTCTGTGTTACACACTAGACGTTCTATAGACCGGATACCCTCTGTGCTACACACTAGACGTTCTATAGACCCGATACCCTCTGTGTTACACACTAGACGTTCTATAGACCCGATGCCCTCTGTGTTACACACTAGACGTTCTATAGACCGGATGTCCTCTGTGTTACACACTAGATGTTTTACAAACCGGATGCCCTCTGTGTTACACACTAGACGTTCTATAGACCGGATACCCTCTGTGTTACACACTAGACGTTCTATAGACCGGATACCCTCTGTGTTACACACTAGACGTTCTATAGACCGGATACCCTCTGTGTTACAAACTAGACGTTCTGTAGACCGGATGCCCTCTGTGTTACAAACTAGACGTTCTATAGACCGGATACCCTCTGTGTTACACACTAGACGTTCTATAGACCCAATGCCCTCTGTGTTACACACTAGACGTTCTAAAGACCGGATGCCCTCTGTGTTACACACTAGACGTTCTATAGACCGGATGCCCTCTATGTTACACACTAGACGTGCTATAGACCGGATGCCCTCTGTGTTACACACTAGACGTTCTATAGACCGGATACCCCCTGTGCTACACACTAGACGTTCTATAGACCGGATACCCTCTGTGTTACACACTAGACGTTCTATAGACCGGATACCCTCTGTGTTACACACTAGACGTTCTATAGACCGGATACCCCCTGTGCTACACACTAGACGTTCTATAGACCGGATACCCTCTGTGTTACACACTAGACGTTCTATAGACCGGATGCCCTCTATGTTACACACTGGACGTTCTATAGACCGGATGCCCTCTGTGTTACACACTAGACGTTCTATAGACCTGATGCCCTCTATGTTACACACTAGACGTTCTATAGACCGGATACCCTCTGTGTTACACACTAGACGTTCTATAGACCGGATGACCTCTGTGTTACACACTAGAGGTTCTATAGACCGGATGCCCTCTGTGCTACACACTAGACGTTCTATAGACCGGATGCCCTCTGTGCTACACACTAGACGTTCTACAGACCGGATGCCCTCTGTGTTACACACTAGACATTCTATAGACCGGATACCCTCTGTGTTACACACTAGACGTTCTATAGACCGGATACCCTCTGTGTTACACACTAGACGTTCTATAGACCGGATGCCCTCTGTGTTACACACTAGACGTTTTATAGACCGGATGCCCTCTGTGTTACACACTAGACGTTCTATAGACCGGATACCCTCTGTGTTAAACACTAGACGTTCTGTAGACCGGATACCCTCTGTGGTACACACTAGATGTTCTATAGACAGGATGCCCTCTGTGTTACACACTAGACGTTCTATAGACCGGATGCCCTCTGTGTTACACACTAGACGTTCTATAGACCGGATACCCTCTGTGTTACACACTAGACGTTCTATAGACCGGATACCCTCTGAGTTACACACTAGAAGTTCTATAGACCGGATACCCTCTGTGTTACACACTAGATGTTTTACCGACCGGATGCCCTCTGTGTTACACACTAGACGTTCTATAGACCGGATGCCCTCTGTGTTACACACTAGACATTCTATAGACAGGATGCCCTCTGTGTTACACACTAGACGTTCTAAAGACCGGATGCCCTCTGTGGTACACACTAGATGTTCTATAGACCGGATGCCCTCTGTGTTACACACTAGACGTTCCATAGACCGGATAACCTCTGTGTTACACACTAGAAGTTCTATAGACCGGATGCCCTCTGTGTTACACACTAGATGTTCTATAGACCAGATACCCTCTGTGTTACACACTAGACGTTCTATAGACCAGATGCCCTCTGTGCTACACACTAGACGTTCTATAGACCGGATGCCCTCTGTGTTACACACTAGACATTCTATAGACCGGATGCCCTCTGTGTTACACACTAGACGTTCTATAGACCGGATACCCTCTGTGTTACACACTAGACATTCTATAGACAGGATGCCCTCTGTGTTACACACTAGACGTTCTATAGACCGGATGCCCTCTGTGTTACACACTAGACGTTCTATAGACCGGATACCCTCTGTGTTACACACTAGACCGGATGCCCTCTGTGTTACACACTAGACGTTCTATAGACCGGATGCCCTCTGTGTTACACACTAGACGTTCTATAGACCGTATACCCTCTGTGTTACACACTAGACGTTCTATAGACCGGATGCCCTCTGTGTTACACACTAGACGTTCTAAAGACCGGATGCCCTCTGTGTTACACACTAGACGTTCTATAGACCGTATACCCTCTGTGTTACACACTAGACGTTCTATAGACCGGATGCCCTCTGTGTTACACACTAGACGTTCTAAAGACCGGATGCCCTCTATGGTACACACTAGACGTTCTATAGACCGGATGCCCTCTGTGTTACACACTAGACGTTCTATAGACCAGATGCCCTCTGTGTTACACACTAGACGTTCTATGGACCGGATACCCTCTGTGTTACACACTAGACGTTCTATAGACCGGATACCCTCTGTGTTACACACCAGACGTTCTATAGACCGGATACCCTCTGTGCTACACACTAGACTTTCTATAGAACGGATGCCCTGTGTTACACACTAGATGTTCTATAGGCCGGATACCCTCTGTGTTACACACTAGACGTTCTATAGACTGGATACCTTCTGTGTTACACACTAGACGTTCTATAGACCGGATACCCTCTGTGTTACACACTAGACGTTCTATAGACCGGATACCCTCTGTGTTACACACCAGACGTTCTATAGACCGGATACCCTCTGTGCTACACACCAGACGTTCTATAGACCGGATACCCTCTGTGTTACACACCAGACGTTCTATAGACCGGATACCCTCTGTGTTACACACTAGACGTTCTATAGACCGGATACCCTCTGTGTTACACACTAGACGTTCTATAGACCGGATGCCCTCTGTGTTACACACTAGACGTTCTATAGACCGGATACCCTCTGTGTTACACACTAGACGTTCTATAGACCGGATACCCTCTGTGTTACACACTAGACGTTCTATAGACCGGATACCCTCTGTGTTACACACTAGACGTTCTATAGACCGGATGCCCTCTGTGTTACACACTAGACGTTCTATAGACCGGATACCCTCTGTGTTACACACTAGACGTTCTATAGACCGGATACCCTCTGTGTTACACACTAGACGTTCTATAGACCGGATGCCCTCTGTGTTACACACTAGACGTTCTATAGACCGGATACCCTCTGTGTTACACACTAGACGTTCTATAGACCAGATACCCTCTGTTACACACTAGACGTTCTATAGACCGGATGCCCTCTGTGCTACACACTAGACGTTCTATAGACCGGATGCCCTCTGTGTTACACACTAGACGTTTTATAGACCGGATGCCCTCTGTGTTACACACTAGACGTTCTATAGACCGGATGCCCTCTGTGTTACACACTAGATGTTCTATAGACCGGATACCCTCTGTGTTACACACTAGACGTTCTATAGACCGGATACCCTCTGTGTTACACACTAGACGTTCTATAGTCCGGATACCCTCTGTGTTACACACTAGACGTTCTATAGACCGGATGCCCTCTGTGTTACACACTAGATGTTCTATAGACCGGATACCCTCTGTGTTACACACTAGACGTTCTATAGACCGGATACCCTCTGTGTTACACACTAGACGTTCTATAGTCCGGATACCCTCTGTGTTACACACTAGACGTTCTATAGACCGGATGCCCTCTGTGTTACACACTAGATGTTCTATAGACCGGATGCCCTCTGTGTTACACACTAGACGTTCTATAGACCGGATGCCCTCTGTGTTACACACTAGATGTTTTACAGACCGGATACCCTCTGTGTTACACACTAGACGTTCTATAGACCGGATACCCTCTGTGTTACACACTAGACGTTCTATAGACCGGATACCCTCTGTGTTACACACTAGACGTTCTATAGACCGGATGCCCTCTGTGTTACACACTAGATGTTCTATAGACCGGATGCCCTCTGTGTTACACACTAGACGTTCTATAGACCGGATACCCTCTGTGTTACACACGAGACGTTCTATAGACCGGATACCCTCTGTGTTACACACTAGACGTTCTATAGACCGGATACCCTCTGTGCTACACACTAGACGTATGTGCATTCTAGTAGGGAAGGGGGTGCTAAGGCCGAATGATCTGGGACGACAACAGAAGTCTTGGGGCCCGGTATAGTGATATCTCTGGGGCCTCCTCAGATTATACATATATTAAAGCGCAATAGAATTTGCTGCGCTATGTAAGAAACGTAATAAATAAATATATATTTATTCATTTATCTATAAACTTATATAAATATATATATCTCTCCTTCCCACAACATACCTCCCAACTGTTCCAATGTTCGCAAAACAGTCCCTCTTTTTTGGGACTGACCCGCTCTCCCACCCGCGGAGCGCAGTGTCCCGCGGTGAGGTGGGTGGGGGCAGTTGGGAGGCTCCTGTCACTGCTTAGACTAACAGAGCAGCAGTGAATAGTCGCTGCAATGTAAACTGGATAATGGAGGCTACAATTTACACAGGGCAATGGAGGCTGCAATGTAGAGTATACAGAACAATGGAGGCTGCACTGTATACAGGACAATAGAAACTGCAATGTATACGGGAAACTGAGGCTGCACTGTATACAGGACAATAGAAACTGCAATGTATACGGGAAATGGAGGCTGCACTGTATACAGGACAATAGAAACAGCAACGTTACAGGAAACAGAGGCTGCACTGTATACAGGACAATAGAAACTGCAATGTATACAGGAAACGGAGGCTGCACTGTATACAGGACAATAGAAACTGCAATGTATACAGGAAACGGAGGCTGCACTGTATACAGGACAATAGAAACTGCAATGTATACAGGAAACGGAGGCTGCACTGTATACAGGACAATAGAAACTGCAATGTTACAGGAAACAGAGGCTGCACTGTATACAGGACAATAGAAACTGCTATGTATACAGGACAACGGAGGCTGCACTGTATACAGGATAATAGAAACTGCTATGTATACAGGAAACGGAGGCTGCACTGTATACAGGACAATAGAAATTGCTATGTATACAGGACAACGGAGGCTGCACTGTATACAGGAAACAGAGGCTGCACTGTATACAGGACAATAGAAACTGCAATGTATACAGGAAACAGAGGCTGCACTGTATACAGGACAATAGAAACTGCAACGTTACAGGAAACAGAGGCTGCACTGTATACAGGACAATAGAAACTGCTATGTATACAGGACAACGGAGGCTGCACTGTATACAGGACAATAGAAACTGCAATGTATACAGGAAACAGAGGCTGCACTGTATACAGGACAATAGAAACTGCTATGTATACAGGAAACGGAGGCTGCACTGTATACAGGACAATAGAACCTGCAATGTATACAGGAAACGGAGGCTGCACTGTATACAGGACAATAGAAACTGCAATGTATACAGGAAACGGAGGCTGCACTGTATACAGGACAATAGAAACTGCAACGTTACAGGAAACAGAGGCTGCACTGTATACAGTACAATAGAAACTGCTATGTATACAGGACAACGGAGGCTGCACTGTATACAGGACAATAGAAACTGCAATGTATACAGGAAACGGAGGCTGCACTGTATACAGGACAATAGAAACTGCAATGTATACAGGAAACGGAGGCTGCACTGTATGTAGGACAATAGAAACTGCAATGTATACAGGAAACGGAGGCTGCACTGTATACAGGACAATAGAAATTGCTATGTATACAGGACAACGGAGGCTGCACTGTATACAGGACAACAGAGGCTACAATGTACTTCACAAAATAATTCGGTCTTTCCCCACGTCTTGCAAACTAAACAGGGGGCTGATTCAATTGCACACGAGGTTCTGCCGGAGTTCCACCACATATTCTTTGTGCACGTAACATCAATTCTTTTAGGGAAATGTACGGTCGCACCTCCATGAGCGAGAGACTGGTTGTGAAACCGTTCCTTGTGTAAGTGAATGGGCCCCCATAGGTCAGAAAACGCTGATTTCCGTAGTTCTGTCACCTCTGTACATCTGTCCACAACTGAAACTTTGCAGCAGAAAGTGATTTTTCCTTTGTTTCTGTGTGATCCAATCGATGCCTTTATAGCTGCGATCATTACAGAGGATTTGCGCGCTCCGATTATACTGGAGTTCATTTTCTTGTTACTGACAAAAAAAAACAATAAAAATGAGACCTTGTTTTAAGCCTCACAGTATTCCTGAGAGAAAGATTTAAGATCTACTCCCATATGTCAGGACAATTATCCCGTACAGTCCTTGAAGGAATTGATTTTCAGTCATCCAATTGATCTTATTTTCCAGCCGGCATCTGACACATTGTTACTGCCATTTCTGTGCTTAAAACACGGGAGTAACAAAGTGTTTCGGTTCCCGGTGGCGGAACATGGAGACCCTTTCTGAGCCCTCCGTAGAGGCTGGGGATTTCCCCGTAGGACGCAGGACAGGCCCTCTGACCTGCGCAGTATGCGGGATGGTACCAACCACAGCGCACCATCCTCACATAATAAGTAACGGAGGAGCCACATTAACGAAGCCGAGGAGAGAGCCACGCGCTTTATTTAGGTTTCATTTTGTTTTGGGTGTAACCTGCATTATTGTGCTCTTTTGCTGTCAGTCTGTGTCGGATTGGGGCATAAAAAGGTAGCACCTAGTTACCCCAGGGCCGAAACTAGGATTTTCATCACCTGCGGCAAGGCAGTCATTTGGCGCCACCTTCCCCCCCCCCAAAAAAAAAAAAAAAACCCACAACACAGCAAAACACAGTCTGACAGACTACAATATTCAGATTATCAAAAAAATTGAAAAAATAGGATTTTGATAACCTACCGGTAAATCCTTTTCTCCTAGTCCGTAGAGGATGCTGGGGACGACATCAAGACCATGGGGTATAGACGGGATCCGCAGGAGACATCGGCACTCTAAAGACTTTTCATTGGGTGTGAACTGGCTCCTCCCTCTATGCCCCTCCTCCAGACCTCAGTATAGGAACTGTGCCCAGGGAGACTGACATTTTGAGGAAAGGAATTACTTAACTAGTGGTGAGATTTCTACCAACTCACACCCTCAACCATGCCGCACACATGGAATTCAACATAACACACGCCAACAGGCATGAACCAAATGCAGCAACATGCTGAAACCATGATAACACAACTTGTGTAACTCTAATAACTAAACTGCAGGTAAAGTACGCACTGGGACGGGCGCCCAGCATCCTCTATGGACTAGGAGAAAAGGATTTACCGGTAGGTTATCAAAATCCTATTTTCTCATACGTCCTAGAGGATGCTGGGGATGACATCAAGACCATGGGGTCTATACCAAAGCTCCAGTACGGGCGGGAGAGTGCGGATGACCCTTCAGCACCAATTGACCAAACTTGAGGTCCAAGGTGTCAAACTTGTAGAATTTAGCAAATGTGTTTGATCCTGACCAAGTAGCTGCTCGGCAAAGCTGTAATGGCGAGACCCCCCGGGCAGCCGTCCAGGATGAGCCCACCTTCCTAGTGGAATGGGCCTTTACCAACGTCGGTAACGGCAAACCAGCCGCAGTATGAGCTTGCTGAATCGTATTTCTAATCCAACGTGCAATAGTCTGCTTGGAAGCAGGACAGCCAATCTTGTTGTGAGCATACAGGACAAACAGAGCCTCTGTTTTCCGTATACGAGCCGTTCTAGCGACATAGATTTTCAAAGCTCTGACCACATCTAGAGATTTTGAATCAGTGAATGCGTCAGTAACTACTGGCACTACAATAGGTTGGTTTATGTGGAAAGATGAAACCACCTACGTAAGAAATTGTTGACGAGTCCTCAACTCTGCCCTATCTTCATGGAAGATCAGGTAAGGGCTATTGTGAGACAAGGGCCCCAATTCAGACACCCGCCTTGCGGATGCCAAAGCCAAAAGCATCACCACTTTTCAAGTGAGAAACTTCAATTCTATCTTTTGCAGAGGCTCAAACCAATCCGATTGAAGAAACTGCAATACCACGTTAAGGTCCCATGGTGCCACTGGAGGCACGAATGGAGGCTGGATGTGGAGAACCCCTTTCACAAAGGTCTGAACCTCTGGAAGAAAGGCCAATTGTTTCTGGAAGAACACTGACAAGGCCGAAATCTGGACCTTGATTGATCCCAATCGGAGGCCCGCCTCCACACCATCCTGCAAAAAATGGAGAAAACATCCCAACTCAAACTCTTCCATAGGAGCCTTCTTAGATTCACACCAAGACACATATTTTCTCCAAATACGGTGGTAATGTTTCGACGTTACTCCCTTTCTGGCCTGAATAAGGGCGGGGATGACCTCCTTGGGAATACCCTTCCTGGCTAGGATACGGCGCTCAACAGCCATGCCGTCAAACGTACCCGCGGTAAGTCTTGGTACACGCATGGCCCCTGCTGCAGCAGGTCCTCTCGAGGAGGAAGAGGCCGAGGATTTTCCATGAGCAACTCCTGAAGATCTGGGTACCAAGCCCTCCTTGGCCAGTCTGGGGCAATGAAGATTGCTCAATCCTTGTTTTTCTGAGTACTTTTGGGATCAGCGGAAGTGGAGGGAAGACATACACTAACGGAAACACCCACTGGGTCACCAGCGCATCCACTGCTACTGCTTGAGGGTTTCTCGACCTGGAACAGTATCTCTGAAGCTTCTTGTTGAGACGAGACGCCATCATGTCTATTGGAGGAACTCCCCAAAGACTTGTCACCTCTGCGAAGACTTCTTGGTGGAGACCCCACTCTCTTGGATGGAGATCGTGTCTGCTGAGGAAGTCTGCTTCCCAGTTGTCTACTCTCGGAATGAATATTGCCGACAGGGCTTGTAGATGTTTTTCTGCCCAGCTGAGGATTTTTGTCGCCTCTGCCATTGCCGCTCTGCTTTTCGTTCCACCCTGCCTGTTTATGCATGCGACTGCTGTTACATTGTCCGCCTGGATCTTCACGGGACGGTCTTGAAGAAGATTTACCGCTTGTTGAAGGCCGTTGTAAATGGCTCTAAGCTCCAGAACGTTTATGTGAAGGCAGGCTTCCTGTTGTGACCAACGTCCCTGGAAGTTTTCTCCCTGAGAGACTGCTCCCCAGCCTTGGAGACTTGCATCCGTGGTTACCAGGACCCAGTCCTGATTCCCGAACCTGCGTCCCTCTAGCAGGTTAGAGCTGTGCAACAACCACAGGAGCGAAATCCTGGTTTTTGACAACAGAATTATCTTTCTGTGCATGTGTAGGTGTGACCCCGACCACTTGTCCAACAGGTCCCACTGGAATATACTGACATGGAAGCTGACAAACTGTATGGCCTCGTAGGCCGCCACCATCTTCCCCAACAACCGAATGCACTGATGGATCGACACACTTGATGGTTTCAATATCTGTTTTACCATTTTCTGGATTTCCAGAGCCTTTTCCAGCGGAAGAAATTCTCTCTGAACGTCTGTGTCCAGAATCATCCCGAGGAAAGACAACCTTGTCGTCGGTTCCAACTGTGACTTTGGGTAATTTATGATCCACCCGTGTTGTTGGAGTATTGACATAGAGAGTGATATGTTTTGTAACAACTGCTCCCTGGACCTCGCCTTTATCAGGAGGTCGTCCAGATAAGGAATTATATTGACTCCTTTCTGATGAAGGAGAACCATCATCTCCGCCATCACCTTGGTGAATACCCTCGGTGCCGTGGAGAGACCGAACGGTAACGTCTGGAATTGGTAATGGCAATCCTGAACCGCAAATCTCAGATAAGCCTGGTGCGGAGGATAAATGGGAACATGCAGGTAAGCATCCTTTATGTCCACCGACACCTCCTCCAGACTGGCAATCACTGCCCGAAGTGATTCCATCTTGAACTTGAAACTTTTTAGGTAACAATTCAGATCCTTTAGATTTAGGATCGGTCTGACCGAGCCGTCCGGCTTCAGAACCACAAAGAGGCTTGAATAAAAACCCCTCCCTTGTTGTGACAATGGTATCAGGACTATGACCTGGTCTTGACATAATTTTTGGATTGCCGCTGTTACTGCTTCTCTTTCTGACGGAGAAACTGGCAAGGTCGATTTGAAAAATCAGCATGGGGGAACGTCTTGAAACTCCAGCTTGTACCCCTGGGATACTATTTGCAACACCCAGGGATCCAGGCCAGACAGAATCCAATCCTGGCTGAAGAGTCTGAGACGTGCCCCCACCCGAGAGGCCTCCCACAAGGGAGCTCCAGCGTCATGCTGGGGATTTGGCAGAAGTAAGGGTAGACTTCTGCTCTTGGGAACCTGGAGCCGCTGTGGGCTTCTTTCCCCTTCCTCTTCCCCTACCTGCAAAGAAGGGGGAACCTCTCGTCTTTTTGTATTTATTGGGCCGAAAGGACTGCATTTGCGGATGATAGGTCTTTTTTGCCGATGCAGGCGCAGAGGGCAAAAATGTCGACTTACCTGCGGTAGCCGCCGAGACTAACGCATCCAGGCCATCACCAAATAAGGCCTCACCTTTATATGGGAGAGCCTCCATGTTTCTTTTGGAATCTGTATCCGCGTTCCACTGGCGAATCCACAACGCCCGCCTAGCCGATACTGCCATGGTAGCGGCCTGTGAACTCAAGAGTCCAATATCCTTCATTGCTTCCAGCATGTAGGCGGCAGCGTCCTTGATATTCCCTAACTTAAGGAGAATCTCATCTTTATCAATCGTGTCAATTTCTGATGACACGCTTTCTGACCATTTTTCAATAGCGCGACTAACCCATGCGCAGGCAATAGTGGGCCTAATCAGTGTACCATTGGTAACATAAATGGATTTCAATGTCGTTTCCATTTTTCGGTTTGCCGGCTCTTTAAAGGAAGCCGTGCCAGGAGCAGGGAGAATTACCTTCTTTGTCAACCTGGAAAGTGCACTGTCTAACACAGGGGGTGACTCCCACTTTTTCCTGTCCTCAGCCGGGAAAGGGTAAGCTATGTGAATCCTTTTGGGAATACGAAGTCTTTTATCAGGATTCACCCACATCCCTTCAAACAGAGCATTTAGTTCGTGTGAAGGAGGGAACGTGACTTTGGACTTCTTTTCCTTACATAAATACGCCTTCTCCTGAGGTACAGGAGTGGTTTCTGTAACCTCCAACACGTCCCTTATAGCCACAATCACACGTGTACTGCACACCAACAGACACACTGGGACTTATTTTGGTGACAGACCCACAGTAAAATCTGTCAGAGGGACACAGGATAGGAGCAGCCAGTTCACAACCCCAACGCCAGTATTCCCTGTGAACACAGAATGTCCACAGTCAAATAGCGCCATAGACAGTAATTCACACTATTAAATGCAGCACAATCGCTTTGTGCCCCCCCTTAATAGCACCCTGTACTTGTCAGAAGTGGAGGAGAGGACCAGCGTGTTCTCTGCAATCTGAGGAGAGAGAGAAAATGGCGCTGAGTAGTGTGCTGGCTGCCTGAGGAAGAAGCTCCGCCCCCGCAATGGCGCGTCCTTACATTCATATAAACACTGTAATATTTAAACTGGCGGAGGTAGGCCTGTACCAGCGGCAACTTATGCCCCCTTTTAGCCAGTTTTGAGGTATTTTTATTGCTGCCCAGGGCGCCCCCCCCCCCCCGCGCCCTGCACCCTGCAGTGCCTGTGTGTGTGGGCAGCAATGGTGCGCTGCGCTCCCGCTAGCCGCGCCGCACCTCAGCCGTCACTTGCTTGATAGTAGATCATTCTTCTTATACTCACCTGTCTTCTGACTTCTGGCTCTGTGAGGTGGGTGACGGCGTGCTGTGGGAGTGAGCATCTAGACACGGCTAGCGTTCAGTTCCCTTCAGGAGCTAATGGTGTCCTGTCAGCCAGAAGCAGAGCCATGAAACTCTGAGGAAGTTGGTTCCTAATTCTGCCCCCTCAGTCCCACGAAGCAGGGAGTCTGATGCCAGCAGATCTCCCTGAAAATAAAAAACCTAACATACGTCTTTTCAGAGAAACTCAGTAGAGCTCTTCAGAGTGCATCCAGTCAGCCCGGGCACATTTCTAAAACTGAGGTCTGGAGGAGCGGCATAGAGGGAGGCAGAGCCGGCCCTAACCAATATGATGCCCTAGGCAAGATTTTGGCTGGTGCCCCCTAGCACCACTGGCTCCGCCTCTGACCTTGCACTTCTTTCCCAGCACCATCACCCCTCACCCATAGCAGTCCTTATTTTGGTGTTTGTACCCCCTATATTTTAAATAGGAACAGTTTGCACATTTGGCACACAGCCCAAAAAGGGGTGTGTTTGCTGGGAAAGGGCATGGCCACACAATAACCCCAATTCCAATTACGCCACACAGTACTGCAACTTTATTCACATTTGATCATGCGATAGTGTCCATAATTCATATTACATCCCACAGTAATATCACTTTACCTTATAAATGTTACTCCTCACAGTAGAGCCCCTTATTCACATTACATCACACTGAATTGCTTCTTATTCACATTACACCACACCCTATTGCTCTTTATTCACATTAGACGACACAGTAGTGCCTTTTCTATATGCAATGCCACATAGTAGAGCACCTGAGCACCTTATAAACATAATGCCACATGTTAGTAATGCATTTATACACATTCTACACAGTAATGCCCCTTACACATATGATAAACCTTATTAATCTCCTCATAAACATAATGCACCTTACACATTATGACAACCTTTATTAATGCCCTTTTACACATAATGTCCCTTACAGTACACATATGCCGCACATTATTGCCCTTATACACGTAATGACACATAGTGCCCCTACACATTTGCTGCACATTATTAATGTCCTTATACACATAATGACACACATAGTGCCCCTTACACATATGTTGCACATTTTTAATGCATTTTTACAGGACACATATAATGCTCCTTACACATTTTCCGAACACTACTGCACAACCAACCCACTCACATGCACACAGCACTCACACTGCCACTAACACTGTGACCTCTGCCTCTGCTTGGATACAGATGTGTCCTCATAAATCTTGCTTAAATGCTAACGACGGGCACACCTTTTTTTTATTTTATGAAAATGCATCTTATTTGCATTGCTATGAGGCTAGGATGCACAAGCAGCTTCTGCTGATTAAAATGATATGCAGCATGCCTATATACTGTGTGAGACTGTGGCTGTATCTGCATATGAAATGCTACACACAGAATATAAGCATGCTGCATATCATTTTAATCAGCAGAAGCTGCTGATGCCCCTAGGCATATCAAATGCCCTATGCAATTGCCTAGTTTGCCTATGCCTATGGCCGGCTCTGGAGGGAGGAGCCAGTTCACACCCAATGAAAAGTCTTTAGAGTGCCCATGTCTCCTGCGGATCCCGTCTATACCCCATGGTCTTGATGTCGTCCCCAACATCCTCTAGGTCGTATGAGAAAAAGGCATACTATTGGACAATATTCCCCTATGTGCCTCAAATGCCCTATGCATCACATGCCCCACCAGAGTGTTCAACTACATGCTCCTCTGTGTGTCCCCATACAGTATATTCTAACACTTCATCACTGCACTATATTCCCCTACACACTGAACTGCATCACTACACTACATGACCCTACTAGAGATGTGCACCGGAAATTTTTCGGGTTTTGTGTTTTGGTTTTGGATTCGGTTCCGCGGCCGTGTTTTGGATTCGACGCGTTTTGCTAAAACCTCCCTGAAAATTTTTTGTTGGATTCGGGTGTGTTTTGGATTTGGGTGTTTTTTTTACAAAAACCCTCAAAAACAGCTTAAATCATAGAATTTGGGGGTCATTTTGATCCCATAGTATTATTATACTCAATAACCATAATTTCCACTCATTTTCAGTCTATTCTGAACACCTCACACCTCACTATATTATTTTTAGTCCTAAAATTTGCACCGAGGTCGCTGGATGGCTAAGCTAAGTGACACAAGTGGCCGACACAAACACCTGGCCCATCTAGGAGTGGCACTGCAGTGTCAGGCAGGATGGCACTTCAAAAAAATTGTCCCCAAACAGCACATGATGCAAAGAAAAAAAGAGGCGCAATGAGGTAGCTGTGTGACTAAGCTAAGCGACCCAAGTGGCCGACACAAACACCTGGCCCATCTAGGAGTGGCACTGCAGTGTCAGACAGGATGGCACTTGAAAAAAATACTCCCCAAACAGCACATGATGCAAAGAAAAAAAGAGGCGCACCAAGGTCGCTGTGTGACTAAGCTAAGTGACACAAGTGGCCGACACAAACACCTGGCCCATCTAGGAGTGGCACTGCAGTGTCAGACAGGATGGCACTTCAAAAAAATAGTCCCCAAACAGCACATGATGAAAAGAAAAAAAGAGACGCACCAAGGTCGCTGTGTGACTAAGCTAAGCGACACAAGTGGCCGACACAAACACCTGGCCCATCTAGGAGTGGCACTGCAGTGTCAGACAGGATGGCCCTTCAAAAAAATAGTCCCCAAACAGCACATGATGCAAAGAAAAAAAGAGACGCACCAAGGTCGCTGTGTGACTAAGCTAAGCGACACAAGTGGCCGACACAAACACCTGGCCAATCTAGGAGTGGCACTGCAGTGTCAGGCAGGATGGCCGATTTAAAAAATAGTCCCCAAACAGCACATGATGCAAAGAAAAAAAGACGCTGGATGGCTAAGCTAAGCAACCCAAGTAGCTGACACAAACACCTGGCCCATCTAGGAGTGGCACTGCAGTGTCAGACAGGATGGCACTTCAAAAAATTGTCCCCAAACAGCACATGATGCAAAGAAAAAAAGAGGTGCACCAAGGTCGCTGGATGACTAAGCTAAGCGACCCAAGTGGCCGACACAAACACCTGGCCCATCTAGGAGTGGCACTGCAGTGTCAGACATGATGGCACTTAAAAAAATAGTCCCCAAACAGCACATGATGCAAAGAAAAAAAGAGGTGCACCAAAGTCGCTGTGTGACTAAGCTAAGCGACCCAAGTGGCCGACGCAAACACCTGGCCCATCTAGGAGTGGCACTGCAGTGTCAGACAGGATGGCAGATTTAAAAAATAGTCCCCAAACAGCACATGATGCAAAGAAAAAAAGAGGTGCAATGAGGTAGCTGTGTGACTAAGCTAAGCGACCCAAGTGGCCGACACAAACACCTGGCCCATCTAGGAGTGGCACTGCAGTTTTCAAGCAAGAGGATGAGTGCTTCCATCCTCATGTGAATCTGAACCACTAGCCATGAACATAGGCCAAGGCCTCAGCCGTTCCTTGCCACTCCGTGTCGTAAATGGCATATTGGCAAGTTTACGCTTCTCATCAGACGCTTTTAATTTTGATTTTTGGGTCATTTAACTGAAATTTTGTTTTTTGGATTATACATGCTCTCTACTATGACATTGGGCATCGGCCTTGGCAGACGACGTTGATGGCATTTCATCGTCTCGGCCATGACTAGTGGCAGCAGCTTCAGCACAAGGTGGAAGTGGATCTTGATCTTTCCCTGTTTTAACCTCCACATTTTTGTTCTCCATTTTTTAATGTGTGGAATTATATGCCAGTATCAATAGCAATGGCCTACTACTATATATACTGCGCACAACTGAAATGCACCACAGGTATGGATGGATAGTATACTTGACGACACAGAGGTAGGTAGAGCAGTGGCCTTCCGTACCGTACTGCTATATATACTGGTGGTCACTATCAGCAAACTGCAAAACTAAAATGTACCACAGGTATAGAATCTAGATGGATAGTATACTTGACGACACAGAGGTAGGTAGAGCAGTGTCCTTCCGTACCGTACTGCTATATATACTGGTGGTCACTGTCAGCAAACTGCAAAACTAAAATGCACCACAGGTATAGAATCTAGATGGATAGTATACTTGACGACACAGAGGTAGGTAGAGCAGTGGCCTTCCGTACCGTACTGCTATATATACTGGTGGTCACTGTCAGCAAACTGCAAAACTAAAATGCACCACAGGTATAGAATCTAGATGGATAGTATACTTGACGACACAGAGGTAGGTAGAGCAGTGGCCTTCCGTACCGTACTGCTATATATACTGGTGGTCACTGTCAGCAAACTGCAAAACTAAAATGCACCACAGGTATAGAATCTAGATGGATAGTATACTTGACGACACAGAGGTAGGTAGAGCAGTGGCCTTCCGTACCGTACTGCTATATATACTTGTGGTCACTGTCAGCAAACTGCAAAACTAAAATGCACCACAGGTATAGAATCTAGATGGATAGTATACTTGATGACACAGAGGTAGGTAGAGCAGTGGCCTTCCGTACCGTACTGCTATATATACTGGTGGTCACTGTGTCAGCAAACTGCAAAACTAAAATGCACCACAGGTATAGAATCTAGATGGATAGTATACTTGACGACACAGAGGTAGGTAGAGCAGTGGCCTTCCGTACCGTACTGCTATATATACTGGTGGTCACTGTCAGCAAACTGCAAAACTAAAATGCACCACAGGTATAGAATCTAGATGGATAGTATACTTGACGACACAGAGGTAGGTAGAGCAGTGGCCTTCCGTACCGTACTGCTATATATACTGGTGGTCACTGTCAGCAAACTGCAAAACTAAAATACACCACAGGTATAGAATCTAGATGGATAGTATACTTGACGACATAGAGGTAGGTAGAGCAGTGGCCTTCCGTACCGTACTGCTATATATTATATACTGGTGGTCACTTTCAGCAAACTGCAAAACTAAAATGCACCACAGGTATAGAATCTAGATGGATAGTATACTTGATGACACAGAGGTAGGTAGAGCAGTGGCCTTCCGTACCGTACTGCTATTTATACTGGTGGTCACTGTCAGCAAACTGCAAAACTAAAATGCACCACAGGTATAGAATCTAGATGGATAGTATACTTGATGACACAGAGGTAGGTAGAGCAGTGGCCTTCCGTACTGTACTGCTATATATACTGGTGGTCACTGTCAGCAAACTGCTAAACTAAAATGCACCACAGGTATAGAATCTAGATGGATAGTATACTTGACGACACAGAGGTAGGTAGAGCAGTGGCCTTCCGTACCACACTGCTATATATACTCCTCCTATATAATACTGCTGGTCCCCAGTCCCCACAATAAAGCAGTGTGAGCACAGATATATGCAGCACACTGAGCACAGATATGGAGCGTTTTTCAGGCAGAGAACGGATAAAACTGGTAGTCACTGATCAGCAAAACTCTGCACTGTACTCCTCCTATATAATACAGCTGCTCCCCAGTCCCCACAATTAAGCAATAAGCACAAACGGAGAGGACGCCAGCCACGTCCTCTCCCTAACATTTCCAATGCACGAGTGAAAATGGCGGCGACGCGCGGCTCCTTAAATAGAATCCGAATCTCGCGAGAATCCGACAGCGGGATGATGACGTTCAAGCGCGCTCGGGTTAACCGAGCCATACGGGAGAATCCGAGTATGCCCTCACCCGTGTAAAATGGGTGAAGTTCGGGGGGGTTCGGTTTCCGAGGAACCTCATCACTACTATGCACTGCACTACATACCCTATATGCTACAATACATCACTACACTACATCCCCTTATATGCTACACCACATCGGTGCACTACATGCTCCTATATACTGCAATACATTACTATACTACATACCCTATATGCTACAGTACATCACTACACTACATCCCCTTATATGCTACACCACATCGGTGCACTACATGCTCCTATATACTGCAATACATTACTATACTACATACCCTATATGCTACAGTACATCACTACACTACATCCCCTTATATGCTACATCACATCAGTGCACTACATGCCTCTATATTAGTGATGAGCGGGTTTCTCGGAAACCGAACCCCCCCGAACTTCACGCTTTTTACACGGGTCCGAGGCAGACTCGGATCTTCCCGCCTTGCTCGGCTAACCCGAGTGCGCCCGAACGTCATCATCCCGCTGTCGGATTCTCGCGAGGCTCGTATTCTATCGCGAGACTCGGATTCTATATAAGGAGCCGCGCGTCGCCGCCATTTTCACACGTGCATTGAGATTGATAGGGAGAGGACGTGGCTGGCGTCCTCTCCGTTTAGATAGAGAGTGAGACACTTGATTTACTGGAGCATTAGGAGTACTCAGAGAGTGCAGAGTTTTGCTGATAGTTATACTAGTGACCACCAGTTTTATTTATTATTTAATATAATCCGTTCTCTGCTGGACACTGAAAGATCAAGATCCACTTCCACCTCGTGCTGAAGCTGCTGCCACTAGTCATGGCCGAGACGATGAAATGCCATCAACGTCGTCTGCCAAGGCCGATGCCCAATGTCATAGTACAGAGCATGTAAAATCCAAAACACCAAATATCAGTAAAAAAAGGACTCAAAAATCTGAAAAAAAACGATACACAGTCACATACCATATCTGTGCTCAGCCTCAGTGTGCTGCATGATAATATCATCTATGTATATCTGACTGTGCTGAGTGCTCACTGCTCACACAGCTTAATTGTGGGGGAGACTGGGGAGCAGTTATAGCAGGAGTACATATTTAACAGTGCACACTTTTGCTGCCAGAGTGCCAGTGTGACTGACCAGCAGTGACCACCAGTATATTGTCTGCCTGAAAAAGTTAAACACTCGTGTGGTTTTTTTTTTTTTTATTCTATAAACGCATTCTGCTGACAGTGTCCAGCAGGTCCGTCATTCATTATATTTCTATCTTCTTCATACTAGTAGTTTAGGAGTCTGCAGTGCTGACAGTGTCCAGCAGGTCCGTCATTATATAATATATACCTGTCCTGCAGTAGTGATATATCTATATTTTTTATATCATTATCATCCAGTCTATACTAGCAGACGCAGTACGGTAGTCCACGGCTGTAGCTACCTCTGTGTCGGCAGTCGCTCGTCCATAATTGTATACCTACCTGTGGTGGTTTTTTTTTTTTCTATCTTCTTCATACTAGTAGTTTAGGAGTCTGCAGTGCTGACAGTGTCCAGCAGGTCCGTCATTATACAATATATACCTGTCCTGCAGTAGTGATATATATATATTTTTTATATCATTATCATCCAGTCTATACTAGCAGACGCAGTACGGTAGTCCACGGCTGTAGCTACCTCTGTGTCGGCAGTCGCTCGTCATCCATAAGTATACTAGTATCCATCCATCTCCATTGTTTACCTGAGGTGCCTTTTAGTTGTGCCTATTAAAATATGGAGAACAAAAATGTTGAGGTTCCAAAAATAGGGAAAGATCAAGATCCACTTCCACCTCGTGCTGAAGCTGCTGCCACTAGTCATGGCCGAGACGATGAAATGCCATCAACGTCGTCTGCCAAGGCCGATGCCCAATGTCATAGTACAGAGCATGTAAAATCCAAAACACCAAATATCAGTAAAAAAAGGACTAAAAAATCTGAAAAAAAACGATACACAGTCACATACCATATCTGTGCTCAGCCTCAGTGTGCTGCATGATAATATCATCTATGTATATCTGACTGTGCTGAGTAGTGCTCACTGCTCACACAGCTTAATTGTGGAGGAGACTGGGGAGCAGTTATAGCAGGAGTACATATTTAACAGTGCACACTTTTGCTGCCAGAGTGCCAGTGTGACTGACCAGCAGTGACCACCAGTATATTGTCTGCCTGAAAAAGTTAAACACTCGTGTGGTGTTTTTTTTTTTTATTCTATAAACGCATTCTGCTGACAGTGTCCAGCAGGTCCGTCATTCATTATATTTCTATCTTCTTCATACTAGTAGTTTAGGAGTCTGCAGTGCTGACAGTGTCCAGCAGGTCCGTCATTATATAATATATACCTGTCCTGCAGTAGTGATATATATATATTTTTTATATCATTATCATCCAGTCTATACTAGCAGACGCAGTACGGTAGTCCACGGCTGTAGCTACCTCTGTGTCGGCAGTCGCTCGTCCATAATTGTATACCTACCTGTGGTGGTTTTTTTTTTTTCTATCTTCTTCATACTAGTAGTTTAGGAGTCTGCAGTGCTGACAGTGTCCAGCAGGTCCGTCATTATACAATATATACCTGTCCTGCAGTAGTGATATATATATATTTTTTATATCATTATCATCCAGTCTATACTAGCAGACGCAGTACGGTAGTCCACGGCTGTAGCTACCTCTGTGTCGGCAGTCGCTCGTCCATAATTGTATACCTACCTGTGGTGGTTTTTTTTTTTTTTCTATCTTCTTCATACTAGTAGTTTAGGAGTCTGCAGTGCTGACAGTGTCCAGCAGGTCCGTCATTATACAATATATACCTGTCCTGCAGTAGTGATATATATATATATTTTTTATATCATTATCATCCAGTCTATACTAGCAGACGCAGTACGGTAGTCCACGGCTGTAGCTACCTCTGTGTCGGCAGTCGCTCGTCCATAATTGTATACCTACCTGTGGTGGTTTTTTTTTTTTCTATCTTCTTCATACTAGTAGTTTAGGAGTCTGCAGTGCTGACAGTGTCCAGCAGGTCCGTCATTATATAATATATACCTGTCCTGCAGTAGTGATATATATATATTTTTTATATCATTATCATCCAGTCTATACTAGCAGACGCAGTACGGTAGTCCACGGCTGTAGCTACCTCTGTGTCGGCACTTGCAGTCGCTCGTCCATAATTGTATACCTACCTGTGGTGGTTTTTTTTTTTTCTATCTTCTTCATACTAGTAGTTTAGGAGTCTGCAGTGCTGACAGTGTCCAGCAGGTCCGTCATTATACAATATATACCTGTCCTGCAGTAGTGATATATATATATTTTTTATATCATTATCATCCAGTCTATACTAGCAGACGCAGTACGGTAGTCCACGGCTGTAGCTACCTCTGTGTCGGCAGTCGCTCGTCATCCATAAGTATACTAGTATCCATCCATCTCCATTGTTTACCTGAGGTGCCTTTTAGTTGTGCCTATTAAAATATGGAGAACAAAAATGTTGAGGTTCCAAAAATAGGGAAAGATCAAGATCCACTTCCACCTCGTGCTGAAGCTGCTGCCACTAGTCATGGCCGAGACGATGAAATGCCATCAACGTCGTCTGCCAAGGCCGATGCCCAATGTCATAGTACAGAGCATGTAAAATCCAAAACACCAAATATCAGTAAAAAAAGGACTCAAAAATCTAAAATAAAATCGTCGGAGGAGAAGCGTAAACTTGCCAATATGCCATTTACCACACGGAGTGGCAAGGAACGGCTGAGGCCCTGGCCTATGTTCATGGCTAGTGGTTCAGCTTCACATGAGGATGGAAGCACTCAGCCTCTCGCTAGAAAAATGAAAAGACTTAAGCTGGCAAAAGCACAGCAAAGAACTGTGCGTTCTTCGAAATCACAAATCCACAAGGAGAGTCCAATTGTGTCGGTTGCGATGCCTGACCTTCCCAACACTGGACGTGAAGAGCATGCGCCTTCCACCATTTGCACGCCCCCTGCAAGTGCTGGAAGGAGCACCCGCAGTCCAGTTCCCGATAGTCAGATTGAAGATGTCAGTGTTGAAGTACACCAGGATGAGGAGGATATGGGTGTTGCTGGCGCTGGGGAGGAAATTGACAAGGAGGATTCTGATGGTGAGGTGGTTTGTTTAAGTCAGGCACCCGGGGAGACACCTGTTGTCCGTGGGAGGAATATGGCCATTGACATGCCTGGTGAAAATACCCAAAAAATCAGCTCTTCAGTGTGGAAGTATTTCAACAGAAATGCGGACAACATTTGTCAAGCCGTGTGTTGCCTTTGTCAAGCTGTAATAAGTAGGGGTAAGGACGTTAACCACCTCGGAACATCCTCCCTTATACGTCACCTGCAGCGCATTCATCATAAGTCAGTGACAAGTTCAAAAACTTTGGGCGACAGCGGAAGCAGTCCACTGACCAGTAAATCCCTTCCTCTTGTAACCAAGCTCACGCAAACCACCCCACCAACTCCCTCAGTGTCAATTTCCTCCTTCCCCAGGAATGCCAATAGTCCTGCAGGCCATGTCACTGGCAATTCTGACGAGTCCTCTCCTGCCTGGGATTCCTCCGATGCATCCTTGCGTGTAACGCCTACTGCTGCTGGCGCTGCTGTTGTTGCTGCTGGGAGTCGATGGTCATCCCAGAGGGGAAGTCGTAAGCCCACTTTTACTACTTCCACCAAGCAATTGACTGTCCAACAGTCCTTTGCGAGGAAGATGAAATATCACAGCAGTCATCCTGTTGCAAAGCGGATAACTGAGGCCTTGACAACTATGTTGGTGTTAGACGTGCGTCCGGTATCCGCCGTTAGTTCACAGGGAACTAGACAATTTCTTGAGGTAGTGTGCCCCCGTTACCAAATACCATCTAGGTTCCACTTCTCTAGGCAGGCGATACCGAGAATGTACACGGACGTCAGAAAAAGACTCACCAGTGTCCTAAAAAATGCAGTTGTACCCAATGTCCACTTAACCACGGACATGTGGACAAGTGGAGCAGGGCAGGGTCAGGACTATATGACTGTGAAAGCCCACTGGGTAGATGTATGGACTCCCGCCGCAAGAACAGCAGCGGCGGCACCAGTAGCAGCATCTCGCAAACGCCAACTCTTTCCTAGGCAGGCTACGCTTTGTATCACCGGTTTCCAGAATACGCACACAGCTGAAAACCTCTTACGGCAACTGAGGAAGATCATCGCGGAATGGCTTACCCCAATTGGACTCTCCTGTGGATTTGTGGCATCGGACAACGCCAGCAATATTGTGTGTGCATTAAATATGGGCAAATTCCAGCACGTCCCATGTTTTGCACATACCTTGAATTTGGTGGTGCAGAATTTTTAAAAAAATGACAGGGGCGTGCAAGAGATGCTGTCGGTGGCCAGAAGAATTGCGGGACACTTTCGGCGTACAGGCACCACGTACAGAAGACTGGAGTAACACCAAAAACGCCTGAACCTGCCCTGCCATCATCTGAAGCAAGAAGTGGTAACGAGGTGGAATTCAACCCTATATATGCTTCAGAGGTTGGAGGAGCAGCAAAAGGCCATTCAAGCCTATACAATTGAGCACGATATAGGAGGTGGAATGCACCTGTCTCAAGCGCAGTGGAGAATGATTTCAACGTTGTGCAAGGTTCTGCTGCCCTTTGAACTTGCCACACGTGAAGTCAGTTCAGACACTGCCAGCCTGAGTCAGGTCATTCCCCTCATCAGGCTTTTGCAGAAGAAGCTGGAGACATTGAAGGAGGAGCTAACACGGAGCGATTCCGCTAGGCATGTGGGACTTGTGGATGGAGCCCTTAATTCGCTTAACAAGGATTCACGGGTGGTCAATCTGTTGAAATCGTGTCGGTTGCGATGCCTGACCTTCCCAACACTGGACGTGAAGAGCATGCGCCTTCCACCATTTGCACGCCCCCTGCAAGTGCTGGAAGGAGCACCCGCAGTCCAGTTCCTGATAGTCAGATTGAAGATGTCAGTGTTGAAGTACACCAGGATGAGGAGGATATGGGTGTTGCTGGCGCTGGGGAGGAAATTGACAAGGAGGATTCTGATGGTGAGGTGGTTTGTTTAAGTCAGGCACCCGGGGAGACACCTGTTGTCCGTGGGAGGAATATGGCCATTGACATGCCTGGTCAAAATACCAAAAAAATCAGCTCTTCGGTGTGGAAGTATTTCAACAGAAATGCGGACAACATTTGTCAAGCCGTGTGTTGCCTTTGTCAAGCTGTATTAAGTAGGGGTAAGGACGTTAACCACCTCGGAACATCCTCCCTTATACGTCACCTGCAGCGCATTCATAATAAGTCAGTGACAAGTTCAAAAACTTTGGGCGACAGCGGAAGCAGTCCACTGACCAGTAAATCCCTTCCTCTTGTAACCAAGCTCACGCAAACCACCCCACCAACTCCCTCAGTGTCAATTTCCTCCTTCCCCAGGAATGCCAATAGTCCTGCAGGCCATGTCACTGGCAATTCTGACGAGTCCTCTCCTGCCTGGGATTCCTCCGATGCATCCTTGCGTGTAACGCCTACTGCTGCTGGCGCTGCTGTTGTTGCTGCTGGGAGTCGATGGTCATCCCAGACGGGAAGTCGTAAGCCCACTTTTACTACTTCCACCAAGCAATTGACTGTCCAACAGTCCTTTGCGAGGAAGATGAAATATCACAGCAGTCATCCTGCTGCAAAGCGGATAACTGAGACCTTGGCATCCTGGGCGGTGAGAAACGTGGTTCCGGTATCCATCATTACTGCAGAGCCAACTAGAGACTTGTTGGAGGTACTGTGTCCCCGGTACCAAATACCATCTAGGTTCCATTTCTCTAGGCAGGCGATACCGAAAATGTACACAGACCTCAGAAAAAGACTCACCAGTGTCCTAAAAAATGCAGTTGTACCCAATGTCCACTTAACCACGGACATGTGGACAAGTGGAGCAGGGCAGACTCAGGACTATATGACTGTGACAGCCCACTGGGTAGATGTATTGACTCCCGCCGCAAGAACAGCAGCGGCGGCACCAGTAGCAGCATCTCGCAAACGCCAACTCTTTCCTAGGCAGGCAACGCTTTGTATCACCGCTTTCCAGAATACGCACACAGCTGAAAACCTCTTACGGCAACTGAGGAAGATCATCGCAGAATGGCTTACCCCAATTGGACTCTCCTGTGGATTTGTGGCATCGGACAACGCCAGCAATATTGTGTGTGCATTAAATCTGGGCAAATTCCAGCACGTCCCATGTTTTGCACATACCTTGAATTTGGTGGTGCAGAATTATTTAAAAAATGAGAGGGGCGTGCAAGAGATGCTGTCGGTGGCCAGAAGAATTGCGGGACACTTTCGGCGTACAGGCACCACGTACAGAAGACTGGAGCACCACCAAAAACGCCTGAAACTGCCCTGCCATCATCTGAAGCAAGAAGTGGTAACGAGGTGGAATTCAACCCTCTATAATGCTTCAGAGGTTGGAGGAGCAGCAAAAGGCCATTCAAGCCTATACAACTGAGCACGATATAGGAGGTGGAATGCACCTGTCTCAAGCGCAGTGGAGAATGATTTCAACGTTGTGCAAGGTTCTGCAACCTTTTGAACTTGCCACACGTGAAGTCAGTTCAGACACTGCCAGCCTGAGTCAGGTCATTCCCCTCATCAGGCTTTTGCAGAAGAATCTGGAGACATTGAAGGAGGAGCTAACACTGAGCGATTCCACTAGGCATGTGGGACTTGTGGATGGAGCCCTTAATTCGCTTAACAAGGATTCACGGGTGGTCAATCTGTTGAAATCAGAGCACTACATATGGCCACCGTGCTCGATCCTAGATTTAAAACCTACCTTGGATCTCTCTTTCCGGCAGACACAAGTCTGCTGGGGTTCAAAGAACTGCTAGTGACAAAATTGTCAAGTCAAGCGGAACGCGACCTGTCAACATCTCCTCCTTCACATTCTCCCGCAACTGGGGGTGCGCGGAAAAGGCTCAGAATTCCGAGCCCACCCGCTGGCGGTGATGCAGGGCAGTCTGGAGCGACTGCTGATGCTGACATCTGGTCCGGACTGAAGGACCTGACAACGATTACGGACATGTCGTCTACTGTCACTGCATATGATTCTCTCCCCATTGAAAGAATGGTGGAGGATTATATGAGTGACCGCATCCAAGTAGGCACGTCACACAGTCCGTACTTATACTGGCAGGAAAAAGAGGCAATTTGGAGGCCCTTGCACAAACTGGCTTTATTCTACCTAAGTTGCCCTCCCACAAGTGTGTACTCCGAAAGAGTGTTTAGTGCCGCCGCTCACCTTGTCAGCAATCGGCGTACGAGGTTACATCCAGAAAATGTGGAGAAGATGATGTTCATTAAAATGAATTATAATCAATTCCTCCGTGGAGACATTCACCAGCAGCAATTGCCTCCACAAAGTACACAGGGAGCTGAGATGGTGGATTCCAGTGGGGACGAATTGATAATCTGTGAGGAGGGGGATGTACACGGTGATATATCGGAGGATGATGATGAGGTGGACATCTTGCCTCTGTAGAGCCAGTTTGTGCAAGGAGAGATTAATTGCTTCTTTTGGGGTGGGAGGGCCCAAGGACAATTCCATCTTGCACCTCTTTTTTCTTTAATTTTTCTTTGCGTCATGTGCTGTTTGGGGAGTAGTTTTTGGAAGGGCCATCCTGCGTGACACTGCAGTGCCACTCCTAGATGGGCCAGGTGTTTGTGTCGGCCACTTGGGTCGCTTATCTTAGTCACACAGCTACCTCATTGCGCCTCTTTTTTTCTTTGCGTCATGTGCTGTTTGGGGGGTGTTTTTTGGAAGGGCCATCCTGCGTGACACTGCAGTGCCACTCCTAGATGGGCCAGGTGTTTGTGTCGGCCACTAGGGTCGCTTAGCTTACTCACACAGCTACCTCATTGCGCCTCTTTTTTTTCTTCTTTGCGTCTTGTGCTGTTTGGGGGGTGTTTTTTGGAAGGGCCATCCTGCGTGACACTGCAGTGACACTCCTAGATGGGCCAGGTGTTTGTGTCGGCCACTTGGGTCGCTGAGCTTAGTCATCCAGCGACCTCGGTGCAAATTTTAGGACTAACAATAATATTGTGAGGTGTGAGGTGTTCAGAATAGACTGAAAATGAGTGGAAATTATGGTTATTGAGGTTAATAATACTTTGGGATCAAAATGACCCCCAAATTCTATGATTTAAGCTGTTTTTTAGGTTTTTTTGAAAAAAACACCCGAATCCAAAACACACCCGAATCCGACAAAAAAAATTCGGTGAGGTTTTGCCAAAACGCGTTCGAACCCAAAACACGGCCGCGGAACCGAACCCAAAACCAAAACACAAAACCCGAAAAATTTCCGGTGCTCATCACTACTCTATATACTGCAATACATTACTACACTGCATATCCTATATGCTACAGTACATCACTACACTACATCCCCTTATATGCTACACCACATCAGTGCACTACATGCTCCTATATACTGCAATACATTACTATACTACATACCGTATATGCTACACTACATCACTACACTACATCCCCTTATATGCTACACCACATCGGTGCACTACATGCTCCTATATACTGCAATACATTACTATACTACATACCGTATATACTACAGTACATCACTACACTACATCCCCTTATATGCTACATCACATCAGTGCACTACATGCCTCTATATACTTCAATACATTACTACACTACATACCCTATATGGTACACTACATCACTACACTACATACCCCTATAAGCTACACCAAATCCCCCCCATCTGGGAGGCAGTGCGGAGATTGATACTGCTAACTGGGAGCACAGTGCGCTTCTATATCTTGTACAGTGCACTGCACGCTAGTCGCAGCACTGCATGGCAAAGAAGAGAGTTTAAGACAGTAGCCGGCATAGGAGAGATCCCAGGTACTGGAGCTCACCCGCACAGCGTCGGAGCCAGCTGCGGGCAGACAAGTGGGTCACATACATTGCCCTGGGAGCTGTCTGCTGTCTCACTGGAGCAGCACAGCTCAGCACTGCCGGTAAAAAAACACAAAAAAACCCTGCTCCTCTGTAACTACTTGGCGCCCCCCAAATCCTGCACCCGGGGGCGCATGCCCCCTTAACCCCCCTAGTTACGGCCCTGGTTACCCTTCGTGGAGAGGACCCTCCCATAAGCCCCTGGGTTCATGTCATTTACTATGTGGAATAGTAACCTGTGGCGAGCAGAGCGAGTCTCCGAGCCTGCGCGGGTACAATGGTGAATAGATAAAACAAAATAGCCTCAAGCAAATGGAGAATGGATAAAACATAAGGTGCTGTAAGGGCGGAAGTTCTCTTCTGACCTCTCGTGCTGTCACTTCCTGGTCCTGATCACGAAGGGAACATAGACACAATCGTCAGGGTTAGGCTGCATGGAAGGGGGGTTCGGTTTAGGCACCCCCCAGGGAGAGTTAAGTTAGGCTGCAGGGAAGGGAGGATTATGGTTAGACACCCCCCAGGGAGAGTTAGGTTAGGCTGCAGGGAAGGGAGGATTAGGGTTAGGCTGCGGGGAAGGGGGTTATGTCTAGGCTGCGGGGAAGGGGGGTTAATCTGCAGGGAAGGGGGGTTAGGTTTAGGCGCCCCCCCAGGGAGAGTTAGGTTAGGCTGCAGGGAAGAGAGGATTAGGGTTAGGCTGCGGGGAAGGGGGGTTAGGCTGCAGGGAAGGGGGGTTAGGCTGCAGGGAAAGGGGGTTAGGCTGCAGGGAAGGGGGGTTAGGCTGCAGTGAAGGGAGGTTAGGCTGCAGGGAAGGGAGGATTAGGGTTAGGCTGCGAGGAAGGGGGGTTATGTCTAGGCTGCGGGGAAGGGGGGTTATGTCTAGGCTGCAGTGAAGGGGGGTTAGGCTGCAGGGAAGGGAGGATTAGGGTTAGGTTTAGACATCCCCCAGGGAGAGTTAGGTTAGGCTGCAGGGAAGGGAGGATTAGGGTTAGGCTGCGAGGAAGGGGGGTTATGTCTAGGCTGCAGGGAAGGGGGGTTATGTCTAGGCTGCAGTGAAGGGGGGTTAGGCTGCAGGGAAGGGAGGATTAGGGTTAGGTTTAGACATCCCCCAGGGAGAGTTAGGTTAGGCTGCAGGGAAGGGAGGATTAGGGTTAGGCTGTGGGGAAGGGGGGTTATGTCTAGGCTGCAGTGAAGGGGGGTTAGGCTGCAGGGAAGGGAGGATTAGGGTTAGGTTTAGACATCCCCCAGGGAGAGTTAGGTTAGGCTGCAGGGAAGGGAGGATTAGGGTTAGGCTGTGGGGAAGGGGGGTTATGTCTAGGCTGCAGGGAAGGTGGGTTAGGCTGCAGGAAAGGTGGGTTAGGCTGCAGGAAAGGTGGGTTAGGCTGCAGGGAATAGGGGTTAGGCTGCAGGGAAGGGGGGTTAGGCTGCAGGAAAGGTGGGTTAGGCTGCAGGGAATAGGGGTTAGGCTGCAGGGAAGGGGGGTTAGGCTGCAGGAAAGGTGGGTTAGGCTGCAGGGAATAGGGGTTAGGCTGCAGGGAAGGGGGGTTAGGCTGCAGAGAAGGGAGGAGTAGGGTTAGCGTGCAGAAAAGGGGAAGTTAGGTTTAGGCACCCCCATGGAGGGTTAGGGGGATTCAGGAGGAGCTGGCCACAGGAGGTGATTTACTTGGGGGCACATGGAGGGGGAGTCACACTGTGTAGCATAATGGGGACCTCTGGGGCATACTGGGTTCAGTATCCCTCCCAAACGTTCTGCTTTTGGAGCGGCAGTTCCGCTTTTTGGGCACTGTCCCACCCATGAACAGCAATGTGGGAATACTGAATAGATGCCATGCACGTTTGCATGGCATCTAAACAGTAGGGGGGTGAGCCCGGGGGGTAGTCCAGCTGCTTAAGGACTGCTGGGCACGCCCCAAAAGTGACAAATTTGGGGACATGACAAGCGGCCACATCCCTTGCCCGTGAGGCCAAATGATGGATTCGTCTAGAGTGCCAAGTATATTAGGTACGCCATTGCTGTTACGTCAAAACTGTTGCGGCAGTTTTCCCGTGTAGCATTGCAAAAGTTGTAAATAATAGCAGATTGGCGTGTTTATTCTCTGATGGCGACAGTGAGATATATTCATTTAAAAAATGACAATTAAACAGCATAAAAGATGCAGAAATAAAACTAAAGTAAACACAATGAAAATGCTGTAAAGAGACCGGACATGGAATGTACAGAAAATACAATTCAACAGCAAGGAAACGTTGTATGTGATTGTCACAGATAAACAGATGTGCAGACAGCATTCCATTCGTGTAAACACGGCCTCCACACACATGCAAAAACTGCTGTCTGTGTAACAGCTATGTGCACAACACGCCGCATACGTGACCCAAATACCTCCTAGCACCTTTATTTACTACTGTACAATATGTGCACTATTATTTACTACTGTACAATATGTGCACCATTATTTACTACTGTACAATATGTGCACCATTATTTACTACTGTACGGTATGTGCACTATTATTTACTACTGTACAATATGTGCACCATTATTTACTACTGTACAATACTGTATGTGCACCGTTATTTACTATTGTACGGTATGTGCACTATTATTTACTACTGTACAATATGTGCACCATTATTTACCACTGTACGGTATGTGCACCGTTATTTACTACTGTACAATATGTGCACCATTATTTACTACTGTACAATACTGTACGTGCACTATTATTTACTATTGTACGGTACATGCACTATTATTTACTACTGTACAATATGTGCACTATTATTTACTACTGTATGGTATGTGCACCGATATTTACTACTGTACATTATGTGCACCGTTATTTACTACTGTACATTATGTGCACCGTTATTTACTACTGTACGGTATGTGCACCGTTATTTACTACTGTACATTATGTGCACCGTTATTTACTACTGTACGGTATGTGCACTATTATTTACTACTGTACGGTATGTGAACTGTTATTTACTACTGTACAATATGTGCACCAATATTTACTAATGTACGGTATGTGCACTATTATTTACTACTGTACAATATGTGCACTATTATTTACTACTGTACGGTATGTGCACCGTTATTTACTACTGTACATTATGTGCACCGTTATTTACTACTGTACATTATATGCACTGTTATTTACTACTGTACGGTATGTGCACTATTATTTACTACTGTACGGTATGTGAACTGTTATTTACTGTACAGTATGTGCACCATTATTTATTACTGTACGGTATGTGCACCGTTATTTACTACTGTACATTATGTGCACTGTTATTTACTACTGTACGGTATGTGCACTATTATTTACTACTGTACGGTATGTGAACTGTTATTTACTGTACAGTATGCGCACCATTATTTACTACTGTACGGTATGTGCACCGTTATTTATTACTGCATGGTATGTGCACCGTTATTTACTACTGTACGGTATGTGCACCGTTATTTATTACTGCATGGTATGTGCACCGTTATTTACTACTGTACAATATGTGCACCGTTATTTACTACTGTACGGTATGTGCACTATTATTTACTACTGTACGGTATGTGCACCGTTATTTATTACTGCATGGTATGTGCACCGTTATTTATTACTGCATGGTATGTGCACCGTTATTTACTACTGTACGGTATGTGCACCGTTATTTACTACTGTACAATATGTGCACCGTTATTTACTACTGTACGGTATGTGCACTATTATTTACTACTGTACGGTATGTGAACTGTTATTTACTGTACAGTATGTGCACCATTATTTATTACTGTACAGTATGTGCACCATTATTTATTACTGTACGGTATGTGCACCGTTATTTATTACTGTACGGTATGTGCACCGTTAGTTACTACTGTACATTATGTGCACCGTTATGAAGAGCGAGTGCGAGCAATCGTAAACTTCAAGGCAGTAGGATTGTATGATTCTCACACAATTTAGTTAGGTAATCAAACAGTTAATAGGTTTGGGCGCAGGAAGCACTTATAATAGTGCGAGTGTTAGGGAGGAGCTGGCGGACATTTTGTGTGAGGAAAGGGTATCATATTCCTCTTTCTCTTTGGATTTCCCACTCTCCCACCCAAAGTCACCTTTGTTCCCCCCCCGTTTTTTTCTTTTTCTTTGCCGGTTGGGGTTTGTCGACCTATATGTGGCGGGAAAGAACGGCGGTTACAGTGGCTATTGTGCCTCCTTACTGGGGGTCATTGGGCTTGGCTGTCTGGCCGGCCCTACTATGGTGTATTGGGGAGAGAGGTGCGTGCAGCCAGACTGCGCGTGCGCACACAGTGAGATGCACAGTCATCTCACTGGTGCGATCGCCTCTGCTTGATTGACAGGCAGGGGCGAAAGGAGGCGTGTCGGCTGACCGGATCGTTGTTGGGGTAGGTTGCGGCGGCTGCGTGACGTTACACGCAGCCGCTGCCACCAAAAACATGACAGGCAGCTGCTTGCCTCTGCAGCTAGGCTGCGTAAGGAGGGAGCTACTTGCCAGGTGCGAAAGTATCGCCGCTGTGCAAAGCTTTCGCACCTCTGCGATTGGGGGACTAGGGCTTGGCATGCGGGGCGGACTAGCCCTGTGCTGGGCGTTTCCCCGCATGTCAGAGATTTTGATCGTAGATGTGCATTTTTTAATGAATTTTTGCATACACACTGAACGATTTGTAAGAACGATTTGACATTGCAAACATCTATATCATCCAAATTGGCTTACAATGATAAACGAAGATAGACCAACGATGAACGACTGTGGGGACGCGCATTGTTCATCATCGGTGCCTCCACACTGAACGATATGATCGATATAGCGTTCATTTTTTAGCAATATCTTTCTAAAATGTTGTCCAGTGTGTAGGGCCCTTAAGCGTGTGTGACGCGCGTCCGTCACACACCGGGTGGGTATGATAGTGCGGCCGACCTGCACGTAGCTTGTGATCATTGCAGCTTTGCATTTACGCCACGTTGTGACTTTTTTTAATGGCCACAAATTGCGCCTGGGTTTTGGGGGAGCAGCCAACTCTGCGTCGTTATCTCGGCCACTTCGGAGCTCTCTATACGGTGCTGGAGAATGAAGGCTCCATTGTTCCTCAGAGTTTAGGCGCGTATAGCCCTCTTCTGTTCTGCTAATCATTGCAGCTCTGAATAGCGTCTATCTTGGCACCGGATGCCCGATAACGGTGCCAAGATGCAAGCACCATATCCACAGCGCAGCAGAAGGAATGACCAGGCTTGATAAGTTTGTTTGAACAGTTCCGCAGAGCGGTGTGATACTGCAGATAACGCGCTGAAACAAAGACATTTCTTAAAATACTCATTATGAGCCGTCTATTAACTGTGCAGGGTGAGGTCACTCAGCCCAACTGGGCAACACTGAAACAATTCCAAACAATCAGGTTTACGAGCCGGGCACATCGAGTAGAGAGAAAAACACGACACCTTCCTGCCAACTTCGCCAGCCACTCATTTGTTTTATACTGCAGGAATAATAATGAATATAACAAACTTGTGAATGAAAACTGAAACAAACGGAAATCCCTTAACCCTTTCAGAGGTCGCTGCGTATTGTTACCAGGAATCGCTGCAGCGCGCGGCGTGGGTACAGCTGCAGATAATGCCGAGCGGACTAACGGATTATATTGTGAGGATTGTGTTTGTGTTCATTCTTTTATATATTTGCTTCATATTATTGTGAAAGCTGGCCAAGGGCCTGACGTGCACGCAATTCATGTAGCAGAGGGATTATTTGCTACTGCGCATGTGCGCAAGTTTCAGACAACCCTTATGGCGCATGCGTTACCCTGGGTGCACGGCTGCGATCGGAACAGACGGTATCAGAAATGGTAAAGAGATGGGCGGTGACTGAGGGACGGCTAGAGCTGGACGCAAACCAGTCTGTCTCATGGGCCTTTCTATTGTGAGCGCCGCAGGGCGTGTCAGTGATGGCGGCTGAGTTCTCGGACGCACAACCGCTGCCACAAAGGCCAGGCTTAGATAGAGATACTGCACCTGCATAAAGTCGCAGACGGATGACCGATAGACGCAGGCCCCCCGTATCACTGCAGTACGCGGATATACAGTATATACGGGGTCATTCCGAGTTGTTTGCGTGTTATTTTTTTCTCGCAACGGAGCGATTAGTCGCTAATGCGCATGCGCAATGTCCGCAGTGCGACTGCGCCAAGTAAATTTGCTATGCAGTTAGGAATTTTACTCACGGCATTACAAGGTTTTTTCTTCGTTCTGGTGATCGTAATGTGATTGACAGGAAGTGGGTGTTTCTGGGCGGAAACTGGCCGTTTTATGGGAGTGTGTGAAAAAACGCTACCGTTTCTGGGAAAAACGCGGGAGTGGCTGGAGAAACGGAGGAGTGTCTGGGCGAACGCTGGGTGTGTTTGTGACGTCAAACCAGGAACGACAAGCACTGAACTGATCGCACTGGCAGAGTAAGTCTCGAGCTACTCAGAAACTGCACAGAGAAGTCTTTTCGCAATATTGCGAATCTTTCGTTCGCAATTTTGATAAGCTAAGATTCACTCCCAGTAGGCGGCGGCTTAGCGTGTGCAAAGCTGCTAAAAGCAGCTTGCGAGCGAACAACTCGGAATGACCCCCATAATGTACTCAGGGCCGGATTAACAATGGGGCGGATGGAGCTGCAGCTCCAGGCCCCCCATTGAAAATAGGCCCACAGCAAACTGACAGCATTGACAGGAAAAAACTTTTTCCTGTCACAGACTGCCAGCAGCGTCCACTCTCCCATGTCCCCTCCTCCTCCGGCTCAAGCACTCTCACCTGAGAGAAGTAACGGACTGGAGCCGTGCAGGCAGTGTGCTGGCCGACCCTCCCTCTCCAGTCTCTCCTCCGGGGTCCTGCTCTCACTCACAGGCCCAAGCTCCGCCCCTCCAGACTGCACGGAGAGCTGCTGTTGCAGGAACCAGAAGCCTGGCAACTTGGCAAGTGTAGTGATGGCTTCTTGAGTAATGTGTGTATACAGTTTGTGTGGTGTGTGTGTGTGTACTGAATGTGTGTACTGTGTGTGTATACATTAGGTGTGTGTAGTGTACTGTGTGTATATGGTGGGTGGGTGTAGTGTGTGTGTATATGTGGTGGTGGGTGTGTGTGTGTACATTAGGTGTGTGTAGTATACTCTGTATATGGTGTGTGTATATGTGGTGGTGGAGGTGTGTGTACTGTGTGTGTGTGTGTATATATGGTGGTGGGTGTGTACTGTGTGTGTGTGTGTATATATGTGGTGGTGGGGGTGTACATTAGGTGTGTGTAGTGTACTGTGTGTATATGGTGAGTATGTGTAGTGTGTATGTATATGAGGTGGTGGAGGTGTGTACTTTGTGTGTGTATATGAGGTGGTGGGTGTGTACTGTGTGTGTGTATATGTGTGGTGGTGGGGGTGTGTGTAGTGTACTGTGTGTATATGGTGGGTGTGTGTGTGTGTGTGTATATGAGGTGGTGGAGGTGTGTACTTTGTGTGTGTATATGAGGTGGTGGGTGTGTACTGTGTGTGTATATATGTGGTGGAGGTGTGTGTGTGTACTTTGTGTGTAGTGTTTATATGTGGTGGTATGGGTGTTTCTTCTGTTGGCAGCTGTCTGTCCATTAAGGTAAAAAGTGGATGGGAAGCTATAGTTAAATATACATGAATGCGAGTACAGTACTACTTTAGTGCCCTATGTTCTGTTCATCCTTTGCTGTGGGGATGACCAACTGAGCAGCAGTCAGAAATTCAAGCAAATATTTAGCTGAAGAAGGAAAGTATTGTATAAAGGGCCTATCATGCAGCAATGTGGTTATGTAACTTTTGTTATATCCAGAAAGCTGCAAAACATAAAAAAACTGAGTCAATCAGTTATTATCTAGCATATATCATAATCGGGAACATTCAGATTTACAGTCTGGTTCTGAAGTCAGTGCTTTAGTTAAATTTATTGGGCTAACTGTAATTTAGCAATTCTAGGGCAGATTTATTAAGCTCGGTGAAGTGATAAAGTGGAAGGTGATAAAGCACCAACCAATCAGCTCCTAACTGTCATTTTTCAAACCCAGCCTGTAACATGGCAGTTAGGAGCTGATTGGCTGGTACTTTATCTCGGTGCAATTTATCACTTCGCTAGGCTTAATAAATCTGCCGCTGAATCACATGCAAATTATTGTGGTAATTTAATGTGTTCTTAGTGTTTTGTACAGCTTGGAGAATATATAACAATGTGTGTTTGCAATAATCTACTAGTGATTGTTACACTTGATATTATAAAGAAATCTGTTTCTAAGCTGAGTACACGTTATCCAATTCGAGCAGATCAGCTAATAATTGTCTGATTGGCCCAATAATTGCATGGCTTGTATGCAGAAGCAGTAGCTGATAAATGGCTTCAAACGCTCCTGCAATGGTCAGATCAGGGGGGCGGAGTATAGGGCATTGCACAGGCTATCTCCTTCCCGACCTCCCAATCCCATTGTAGAGTACACACTGAGTAAGAAATTGGTGCGCACCATTCCAATAATCACTCGTCGTATTGGAGTGTTTTTTTGGATAGTTATCAATTTTCTTATAGTGTGTATCCATTTTAACAGATCACAATGGAAAATTGATAATCTACAAGATTCAATCTGCACATCAAATGTAAGCATGGCATAATTCATAGCTGACATCCTGCGTTGTATGTACCAAGATAGATAAGGTCATATCATATAGTGGCTCTTTCCTTACTGACATCATGGGCCGGATATAATGATGCCTGAGTTTGGCGGGCGTGTGGAATACTGGCTGAACTCTGACTCTTTTTAAAGGGGCAATAACTTGCAAGGCATGGTTTTACCTTGCAAGTGATTGTCCTTTAAAAAATAAAAGTCTGAGTTCAGCCGGTATCCTGCACGGCCGACAAACCCAGGCGTCATTACATCCGCCCCGTGTTTATTATAAATAGCAACATTTGTACATCTTCTGTTCGCTTAATATACGGGTAGTGGTTGAAAGTGTGTTGGTGTGCTCGCCCCCATTTCTCTCAAAGAACATTATGCAAAAAAAGGGGCGTGGCTTTGTGGTGAAGGGACATAACTCATACACAGGCAGGGAAATAAATAATGAAGTTATCAAATAAAGATATAAAGGCAGTCTTTTATGAACTGAGATATCTCATAATAATGGTACCAGGAATCTCTTTAGGTCCTGGTCTAATAGTATGTGCTCTTTCAACTGACCTTCCATTCAATGTAATTCTAATTTCAGATTCCATTGATGCAGCAAGCTGATAGTGTTTATAGGAGCCGGGGGAGCGGGTGACTCGCCCCTCCTACCTGCCCGATGGATCTGGGGAGAAGGCTGTGACTTTGGTGTGCAGGCTAGGAGTCACCGGGTGTGTTGTAGAGTGGTTGCTGGCACCGCACATGCTCCTGGTCTGCACATGCTGCTGGCTCAGCTCATAGCTCCGTTACCTGGAGCTATTAAACGTCCGTCCACTTCTGGTTGTCCGAGGGGGGGGCGGGGAGGGGTGTCGTGTGGTTGCATAGGGACTCAGAGTAGATGGTCCTAATACTGGTATACATACATAGACAGTACAATACATGACAAAAAACAAGAAACATGAAAACATTTAAAATGCCATTTGAATAATGCAGTGGCAAGAAGTAATATTTCTGCTGACCTATTTGATTGGAGAAAAATCCCTGTTTTCCCCTATTTTTCCTAAGCAATTCAACCTAAGGAATACATTTTTCCCATTTTTACCTGTTTGTAGAGGTACAAAAGCACTGAAGGGAGAGTAAACCGCACAAGGTGTATCTACCTGTATTCAGATTTTTCTCCAATCAAATAGGACAGCAAAAATATTTCTTCTTGCCATCGCATTATTCAAATGTCATTTTAAATGTTTCTTGTTTTTTTTGTCATGTATTGTACTGTCTATGTATACCGGTAGTAGGACCATCAGCATTATATAAACCATATAAACTAAATAATATGGAGATTTTCTGCATTATATCCTAATAAATAAATTGGATTACACCAGATTTTAAAAGTAAACTGTGTTTGTGTGTATATGGTGTGTTGGGGTTGTTTGTGTGTACTTTGTGTGTGGAAGTAATGTGTACTGTGTGTATGTATATGTGGTGGTGGAGGTGTGTGTGTGTGTGTAGTTTGTACTGTGTGTGTATATGTGGTGGTGTGTGTGTACTGAGTGTGTACACGTGGTGGGGGCATGTATACTTCTTATGTGTATAGTGTGTACTGTGGGTGTATGTACTTTATGTGTGTCTAGTGTGTGCTGTGTGTGTATGTATGTGTGTGTGTGTACTGTGTGTTTGTATATGTGGGGAGGTGAATGTGTTGGTGGGCACTGTGATCATGATGTTGAAATTGATAAATGAATGGCTTATGACTGCTAGATGAGGGTAGTTAACGGGTGCTGCCATGTGTGTGTAGTAAGGGGTGCTGCTGTGTGTGTAGTAAGGGGTGCTGCTGTGTGTGTGCAGTAAAGGGTGCTGCTATGTGAGTGTAGTAGGGGGTGCTGCTGTGTGTGTAGTAACGAGTGCTGTTGTGTGACTGTAGTAACTGGTTCTGCTGTATGTGTGTAGTAACGGGTTCTGCGGGGTTAGTGTAGCAACAGGTGCAGCTGTGTGAGTATAGTAATAGGTGCTGCTGTTAGTGTGCTGCTGTGAGTGCCCCTCCACATCACTAGTCACACCCTCAGCGGCCCCATATAATAGGCCCTTTGTAAATTTCAGCTCCAGGCCCATGTGGACCTTAATCTGGCACTGAATGTACTGTAATGCAGCAATATGTTGGAGAATATTGAATAGAGCCCGTGCTGTACTTATATTGGTACATGTGTCAATATTCACTGATAACTATGATTAAAATATCAATTAGTTATTGGCTCACACATATACAAAAATCAATTCCACAACGAGTTACAAAAACCAATCAGATTTGCAGCAGTGCCTGTCAAAGTCTCCCTGGCGCGGCGTTGGTGACAGAGGGTGGTGGGTAGGTGGGTGTGGTAGGTGCTGTAGGTTGACATACAATAAATAATAAAATCAGTGTAGAGGTTAATGAGAGAAGTTGTGATGTCAGGGATACCTCCAGCCTCCCTTCTACAGGATACGCCTATAAATCTTCCTCAGCCTCCTGTCAGACGCCAAAGACTCAGAGGTATCTGCAAACAAGACAGGGATTGCCAGTGACCCTGAACAAATGGGCGCCCCCTCCCCTCCGCAGACAGCGAGGTGACACGTGTGGGTAGACCACCCTGGTGATCCCCCATTATAAGCCACCTACAGGTTATCCTGTGCTCTTCCTAACACACCATTGTTTTGTGTCTGAGGGAGCAGAAATCGCAGGCTGTTATTATTAGCAGCACAGGAATATGATGTGTATATATGGAGGGAGGCTGAGGAAAGAGGCACGAGGGTCACTCGGAAACAGCTGCGGGACAGCAAAGTGGGGGGTCTGGGCTTTTATACAGTGATGTGTTTAAGCGGAACTCTAATATATATAATTGTATCATTCATGGCTTTAATGCAAAACTGGGTTTAAGGTGCGCCCAACAATGCCTCGCGACTGTACTGAGGTTAGCGGGGCAGTGCCAACCTGGGTTAGGTGGGAGGGTGCCCCACTTCTGGGTACAACTTCAGAGTTAGGTGCGCACAACAGTAAATAAAAAAAATTTGGGAAGGGAATTGGATGCGGCCTAGCACTTTATGCAGTGACCACACCCCTCCACGTTCAGATTGCGCCCTGGGCGTAACGCATCTATGCGACTGCTCCTCCCCTATCTGTACGACTCGGATTTGCTTGTAGATGCGTATGTTTGGCTACTGAGCAGGCACAAAGACCCGTTTGCAAAACAGACTCTAGTGCAACTCCGCTACAGCGCCGTTGTTTTTGAAAAAAGATAAATGTTATGAGCGGAGGTCATTACTGAAACACCCCAGAGGTGTGTGCGGGTAAATGCATACTTGCCTACCTGACCCTCTCCATGAGGGAGAAAATGCTCTGTTCCTGGACTTTCCTGGTAATGTATGATTGCCATCACCTGTGGTGAAACACCTTTCTTATCAATTACCTAGCTCACCACAGGTGATGGCAATCATACATTACCAGGAAAGTCCAGGAACAGAGCATTTTCTCCTTCATGGAGAGGGTCAGGTAGGCAAGTATGGGTAAATGCCATTCCTTAGTTTGACTTGTGCAAATCAAGGCGCACACCTCCTCTCCAGGGAAGTCTGTGGGGGCGATTCAATTATTTTTTGCCCCCCTTCCCAGTAAGTAATGGCACAGGATGGTGCTACTCATTTGTTTTTGGGCATCCATAATTTGTCGCGCTTGTCACACCCAACTGCATGGGGTTTTGCCACGTAAAAGCCGTATAAAGTATGGGACGCGACAAGGAAAATGCCGTTTGAGACACCAAAAGCCTGACAAACAGTATGGCACATTTCTGCTCGCCGCCTCAGGAGGGGGTGAACAGAAATAACGGGCACCCGCGGCACTCACGCCTGATCAGAACAACAATTGAAATTGCTCTGTTGGGCCCCATTACTAAGTGGAACGCCGAAAAACAGGGCGTGTCGCAGTCCTACCTTCCACCATGTTAGTGCCACGACCTTACATAAAATAAGCCATTTAGGGGGTCATTCCGAGTTGTTCGCTAGCTGCTTTCGTTCGCTGCGCAGCGATCAGGCAAAAAAATCGGCACTTCTGAGCATGCGTATCGCAATGCGCACGCACGTCGTACTAATACAACAAATGATGTAGTTTCACACAAGGTCTAGCGAAGCTTTTCAGTCGCACTGCTGACGGAAGAGGAAGAGGGCGTTTCTGGGTGTCAACTGACCGTTTTCAGGGAGTGTTCGGAAAAATGCAGGCGTGCCAGGAAAATGCAGGAGTGGCTGGGCGAACGCAGGGCGTTTTCGTGACGTCAAAACAGGAACTGAATGGTCTGAAGTCATCGCAAGCGCTGAGTAGGTATGAAGCTACTCTGAAACTGCAAAAAAAAAAAAATTGTAGCCGCTCTGCGATCCTTTCATTCGCACTTCTGCTAAGCTAAAATACAGTGGGCTGCGGCATAGCGTTTGCACGGCTGCAAAAAACTGCTAGCGAGCGAACAACTCGGAATGACCACCTTAGTTCTTCTCAGTTAAGTTTAAATTATGACCCCCAACCCCCCAAAAGAAACCCCCATAGAAAGAGAGCACCCCCAGGCCCTTCCTGCCATCAAACTGTCTACGGATATGAATAAAACATGAATTTACATTTGCTTTAGTGCTCCTAATGCATCTTGTAGCAACGTTTGGAAAGTGTCAGAATAATTCCAGGCGTTTGTCTTCCGCCATCAGCCCTGAGTTCCCTACCCCAAATTTATGGAAATCACTTTCATTGTCTTTGTCCGGTGGCGGCGCAAACTCCGACCCTCCTGCGATTGCTGGTGAGATCGTTATTGGGCGCGGAATCCGGAAAGCACAAGTTTATAACGGGAGAAAAAAAAAAAGAATCTGAGCTACAAAACCTGACAAAATGAAAACCTGAACGTGTCAGAGAAAAATGACATTTGGAGTCGCGGATGGCTCCATATTTCCTCTATCTGTCGGCGGATCACTTGTGGTTAGACACATATTTAATAACACTAAGCAATTCACTTAACGGTCTTGAAGATAGATCATCGGAATAAATCACGATCGCCTGACTTATCTCAGGAATAATCCCATAAAACAAGATGATTTGTGGGAAGCTGTCGCTGCGCCCGTGTATCCGCTGCATTGTTGATATTCCTGCGTATACAGTTTATTTCCTGAAAATAAAATATAAAACCAAACGTCACATTAATTGCTCTGAACAAGGTCGGAATGAATAATTTCAGCTGAACCACAGATGATTTCAGCTTTGAGAGCCTTGGCTTATTTTAGTAAATATATATTATAATTATTATCAGCAATTTCATAGCTTCATTTGCATGTAACAACATTATACTACCGGCAACATTTAAAGGCGCAACCACGTGTTTCGTCGCAATTCCCTATGTCCAATTCCTTGTTTTGTGCTGAAGGTTGTAAATGAAGGTGCGTTGGGGCTTATTCTGTATGCGGCAGCGAATTATTGTTATTTATTTACATAATGCCACCAGTTACGCAGTTGGGATGGACATCGAATGTTGATGATTTAACACCATTAATGTTTTTCCTGTTTCTACCTTTCCATGGCGGCTCTCTGATTTGCGCATGCGGGAATAATTGCAATGTTTTTTTAAATCAAATTCTTAGTTACCGTCCTCTCAGATGGTCGATTATCGAAAGATCTGCGACTGGCGCAGCCACTTGTTTTTGTGATGGCGGCAGAAGGCTTCCCAATTCATTTCCAGGTGGCTGCAGCATTGGAACATTTTCGCACATACGCTGGAAACAAATTTGCAGCTGCGAATGCATTAGCGTGATCTCTGAATCAGGCGCTTTGTATCCGTGAACATCTATACTCTCTGTATTAGCCTGTACTTATGCGGCCTAATGTCACTGTTATCCCCTGTTACAACGTTACAGAACCCTTGTGGCGCCTTATAAATAAAGTCTAATAGAAATACTAAGCAATCCATAGCACCATTCACATGTACCCAGTCGAGTCACATTATTCTGACCACCTCCTACGTGTGACGTCGGCAACGCATAGTCCATGAAGTACGTCACGTGTCGTGCGCTGGCTTGGTGGGTATATAAGGTGTGCGCTGGCTTGGTGGGTATATAAGGTGTGCGCGAGCTTGGTGGGTATATAAGGTGTGCGCTGGTTTGGTGGGTATATAAGGTGTGCGCTGGCTTGGTGGGTATATAATGTGTGCGCTAGCTTGGTGGGTATATAAGGTGTGCGCTGGCTTGGTGGGTATATAAGGTGTGCGCTGGCTTGGTGGGTATATAAGGTGTGTGCTGGCTTGGTGGGTATATAAGGTTGGTGATAGGCCGTCTGCACACATATCACTCGTTGCTGTCATGGGTAAAAGGGGCGATTTCTCTGAGTTGCAGAAAGGGCTGATTATCGTATTTCAGGCCAAGGGCGGCGTTATTTCTGACACAGCGCATGTGTGAGCTGTTCGCGTGCTGCTGCGGTGATGGTGTATCGTGACTGGACAAATGACGCCATTGCGAATAACCAATGTGGAAACTGCGGCACACCACGTGTCATTGATGTGAGAGGTGAACGTCAGCTATGAAGGTGCGTGAGGGCCGACCAACACGCTGCAGAAGAGCATCTCACCGTTATAATGGCCTGGGGGCTACCAGACGTGTGTCTAACATGACAGTTCCCGTCTAGCTGCTGTCTGTGCCGCACACGGCGGTTACTCCGGCTATTAGCTGGTGGTCAGAATAATGTGACTCCACCGTAGTGCATTTCTCCAATAGGATTGACGGTGCTTAACAAAAACCATGACCATGATAGAGAGGTGATTGCAGCCATCTTGGGCGCGCTACATAGTTTCCAGGGGACATAATAGGCAATGCCTGGAAGAGATGACACGTACACAATACTAAAGCCACAATCAGGATCTGTACAATATCATTAGAACCGTGGATTGTTATGTTACAGTGGTGTTGTAGAAGGGAGGAATGGAGGGGCAGTATCACGCAGGGAGGGGGCAGTATCACGCAGGGAGGGGGCAGTATCACGCAGGGAGGGGGCAGTACCTGAGCACCTGTGCTGTTTTTGAATAGGTAAAAATAAAGTAAAATCCAGTTCCTTGATATTGACATGTAAGACCTGCAGACAAATAAAACAATGTCCCGGTGCTAGAGGAGCGCGCTCAGTGCTGTCTCCTCTTCTACACCCCCGGGACCCCGTAGGGACCTTATTGTGCTACTGCGCATGTGCAGCGTCTCCGTACGTCTTCAGCTCTGTCCTCCATGCATGAAGGACGTCTTCAGGGTCTCAACAAAGTGAGCAGATGCCCCATGAAGTGGGTGGAACAATGGGCAGTGATGACGCGTTTCGCCATAAAGCGTGTCATTGTAGCCCAGTCCCCAGCAATGCAAAGCCGGGTGTCCCAGCAAAAAGTCACCGTGGGTGGGGCTGCAGTGAGTGCTTTTCTGCACTCCACCCACCTGGACCATCCACTCCTGGGAACTCCCGGAAAAGGAACTTGCCGAAGTGGTCAAACGTGTATCGGTGCAGTTAGATAGTGGCTGGTGGATGAATACTGTAGTTGGTGGGCAGCAGGGAAAGTGTAAGGACTGTGACAATGACGTCTCACATTAAACGTGCTGCTTTAGGTGTGAAGAGTCAGATGAGATAACTTCCCAGTATGGTACCTGCTGACTATGGCTGCCCCTCTGGGATGGGTCACCAGGTAGGAGGGGCAAAGAGTGTGGGGCATCCAAGTAAGTTGTGCCAGGGGGTGATCATTAAAGTCACAATTCCCGCCTTTGTGTCGTGAAGTGGTGGGACGGGGCTGTGGCTCAGCATGAATCGCGTCACCTAGCTATCTGGGCCACCCATTTCACCTGGGAAGTGGTCAGCACTTAGCGACAGCAGGTGGCACACCGGGAGACTTGCCTACCTTTCCCAGTCATCCAGGAGAGACACCTGAGTTCCGGGAATGTCCTGGATGATCACGGAGAACAGACAATTATTCAGGAGACTTTGACAGTGGATGGTGTAAGATAAGACTGCACCAGACACGTACCATGAAGTTACCTGTAGAGAGAGAAGTGGAGGTGAGAGTCCAGGAAACGTGCCCCAAACCTGTGTGCAGGAAAGGATTCCTATAGCCAGACCTGTGTGCAGGAAAGGATTCCTATAGCTAGACCTGTGTGCAGGAAAGGATTCCTATAGCCAGACCTGTGTGCAGGAAAGGATTCCTACAGCTAGACCTGTGTGCAGGAAAGGATTCCTATAGCTAGACCTGTGTGCAGGAAAGGATTCCTATAGCCAGACCTGTGTGCAGGAAAGGATTCCTATAGCCAGACCTATGTGCAGGAAAGGATTCCTATAGCCAGACCTGTGTGCAGGAAAGGATTCCTACAGCTAGACCTGTGTGCAGGAAAGGATTCCTATAGCTAGACCTGTGTGCAGGAAAGGATTCCTATAGCCAGACCTGTGTGCAGGAAAGGATTCCTATAGCCAGACCTGTGTGCAGGAAAGGATTCCTACAGCTAGACCTGTGTGCAGGAAAGGATTCCTATAGTCAGACCTGTGTGCAGGAAAGGATTCCTACAGCCAGACCTGTGTGCAGGAAAGGATTCCTATAGCCAGACCTGTGTACAGGAAAGGATTCCTATAGCCAGACCTGTGTGCAGGAAAGGATTCCTACAGCTAGACCTGTGTGCAGGAAAGGATTCCTATAGCCAGACCTGTGTGCAGGAAAGGATTCCTATAGCCAGACCTGTGTGCAGGAAAGGATTCCTACAGCTAGACCTGTGTGCAGGAAAGGATTCCTATAGCTAGACCTGTGTGCAGGAAAGGATTCCTATAGCCAGACCTGTGTGCAGGAAAGGATTCCTATAGCCAGACCTGTGTGCAGGAAAGGATTCCTATAGCCAGACCTGTGTGCAGGAAAGGATTCCTACAGCTAGACCTGTGTGCAGGAAAGGATTCCTATAGCCAGACCTGTGTGCAGGAAAGGATTCCTACAGCCAGACCTGTGTGCAGGAAAGGATTCCTATAGCCAGACCTGTGTGCAGGAAAGGATTCCTATAGCCAGACCTGTGTACAGGAAAGGATTCCTATAGCCAGACCTGTGTGCAGGAAATGATTCCTACAGCTAGACCTGTGTGCAGGAAAGGATTCCTATAGCCAGACCTGTGTGCAGGAAAGGATTCCTATAGCCAGACCTGTGTGCAGGAAAGGATTCCTATAGCCAGACCTGTGTGCAGGAAAGGATTCCTGTTGCCAGACCTGTGTGCAGGAAAGGATTCCACTGGCCAGGAGCTTAAATAGCCACAGATGTGTGTGCAGGAAAGGAATCCTCTAGCCAGTACCTGGAATAGACTTAGATCTTTATGCAGGAAAGGAATCCCCTGGCCAAAAGCTGGAATAGCAGCAAAACTGTGTGCAGGAAAGGATTCCACTGTCCAGAAGCTACGTGTAGATTTAGCTGCAGACCTGTGTGCAGGAAAGGATTCCAGTGGGAGCAAAACGGCTGGTGTAATGGTTAGCATTGCTGCCCCAGAGCACTGAGGTTATGGGTTCCATTCCCAGCATTGTCATAACTGTGTGGAGTTTGTATATTCTCCCTGTGCTTGCATGGGGGTACTCCGGTTTCCTCCCACAATCCAAAAATATACTGGTAGGTTAATTGGATCCCAACAAAAAATAACCCCAGCGTGAATGTGTGCGTGTATACATGTGGTAGAGAACATAGAGTGTAAGCTCCACTGGGGCAGGGAGTGATGTGAATGGCCAAATACCCTCTGTACAGCGCCGCAAAATATGTGTGCGCTATATAAATAACTGCTAATAATAATGGCAGGAAGCTGGAATAGCAGACGACCTGTGGCCAGGAAATGATTCCTATAGCCAGACCTGCGTGCAGGAAAGGATTCCACTGTCCGGAAGCTGGAATAGCAGACGACCTGTGGGCAGGAAAGGATTCCTATAGCCAGACCTGCGTGCAGGAAAGGATTCCACTGTCCGGAAGCTGGGATTTCCCTGCCTGCACCATCACCATTCCCCACTGTACTTTCACCTTTCACAGAAGGTCACAGGCAGAATACTCTGTGCAGGAACAGAGAGCTGGCTCCAGCCTCACAGCTGCTCACAGAAGATCACACACAGAATACTCTGTGCAGGAACAGAGAGCTGGCTCCAGCCTCACAGTTGCTCACAGAAGGTCACACGCAGAATACTCTGTGCAGGAACAGAGACGTGGCTCCAGCCTCACAGCTGCTCACAGAAGGAAACACACAGAATACTCTGTGCAGGAACAGAGAGCTGGCTCCAGCCTCACAGCTGCTCACAGAAGGTCACACGCAGAATACTCTGTGCAGGAACAGAGAGCTGGCTCCAGCCTCACAGCTGCTCACAGAAGGTCACACGCAGAATACTCTGTGCAGGAACAGAGAGCTGGCTCCAGCCTCACAGCTGCTCACAGAAGGAGACACGCAGAATACTCTGTGCAGGAACAGAGAGCTGGCTCCAGCCTCACAGCTGCTCACAGAAGGTCACACGCAGAATACTCTGTGCAGGAACAGAGAGCTGGCTCCAGCCTCACAGCTGCTCACAGAAGATCACACACAGAATACTCTGTGCAGGAACAGAGAGCTGGCTCCAGCCTCACAGCTGCTCACAGAAGGTCACACGCAGAATACTCTGTGCAGGAACAGAGAGCTGGCTCCAGCCTCACAGCTGCTCACAGAAGGAGACACGCAGAATACTCTGTGCAGGAACAGAGACGTGGCTCCAGCCTCACAGCTGCTCACAGAAGGTCACACGCAGAATACTCTGTGCAGGAACAGAGAGCTGGCTCCAGCCTCACAGCTGCTCACAGACGGAAACACACAGAACACTCTGTGCAGGAACAGAGACGTAGCTCCAGCCTCACAGCTGCTCACAGAAGGTCACATGCAGAATACTCTGTGCAGGAACAGAGAGCTGGCTCCAGCCTCACAGTTGCTCACAGAAGGTCACACGCAGAATACTCTGTGCAGGAACAGAGAGCTGGCTCCAGCCTCACAGCTGCTCACAGACGGAAACACACAGAACACTCTGTGCAGGAACAGAGACGTAGCTCCAGCCTCACAGCTGCTCACAGAAGGTCACATGCAGAATACTCTGTGCAGGAACAGAGAGCTGGCTCCAGCCTCACAGCTGCTCACAGAAGGAAACACGCAGAATACTCTGTGCAGGAACAGATAGCTGGCTCCAGCCTCACAGCTGCTCACAGAAGGTCACACGCAGAATACTCTGTGCAGGAACAGAGAGCTGGCTCCAGCTTCACAGCTGCTCACAGAAGGTCACAGGCAGAATACTCTGTGCAGGAACAGAGAGCTGGCTCCAGCCTCACAGCTGCTCACAGAAGGAAACACGCAGAATACTCTGAGCAGGAACAGAGAGCTGGCCCCAGCCTCACAGCTGCTCACAGAAGGTCACACGCACAATACTCTGTGCAGGAACAGAGAGCTGGCTCCAGCCTCACAGCTGCTCACAGAAGGTCACACGCAGAATACTCTGTGCAGGAACAGAGAGCTGGCTCCAGCCTCACAGCTGCTCACAGAAGGAAACACGCAGAATACTCTGTGCAGGAACAGAGAGCTGGCTCCAGCCTCACAGCTGCTCACAGAAGGTCACACGCAGAATATTCTGTGCAGGAACAGAGAGCTGGCTCCAGCCTCACAGCTGCTCACAGAAGGTCACACGCAGAATACTCTGTGCAGGAACAGAGAGCTGGCTCCAGCCTCACAGCTGCTCACAGAAGGTCACACGCAGAATCCTCTGTGCAGGAACAGAGAGCTGGCTCCAGCCTCACAGCTGCTCACAGAAGGTCACACGCAGAATACTCTGTGCAGGAACAGAGAGCTTGCTCCAGCTTCACAGCTGCTCACAGAAGGAAACACGCAGAATACTCTGTGCAGGAACAGAGAGCTGGCTCCAGCCTCACAGCTGCTCACAGAAGGTCACACACAGAATACTCTGTGCAGGAACAGAGAGCTGGCTCCAGCCTCACAGCTGCTCACAGAAGGTCACACACAGAATACTCTGTGCAGGAACAGAGAGCTGGCTCCAGCCTCACAGCTGCTCACAGAAGATCACACGCAGAATACTCTGTGCAGGAACAGAGAGCTGGCTCCAGCCTCACAGCTGCTCACAGAAGGTCAAACGCAGAATACTCTGTGCAGGAACAGAGAGCTGGCTCCAGCCTCACAGCTGCTCACAGAAGGTCACACGCAGAATCCTCTGTGCAGGAACAGAGAGCTGGCTCCAGCCTCACAGCTGCTCACAGAAGGTCACACACAGAATACTCTGTGCAGGAACAGAGAGCTGGCTCCAGCCTCACAGCTGCTCACAGAAGGTCACACGCAGAAAACTCTGTGCAGGAACAGAGAGCTGGCTCCAGCCTCACAGCTGCTCACAGAAGGTCACACGCAGAATACTCTGTGCAGGAACAGAGAGCTGGCTCCAGCCTCACAGCTGCTCACAGAAGGTCACACGCAGAATCCTCTGTGCAGGAACAGAGAGCTGGCTCCAGCCTCACAGCTGCTCACAGAAGGTCACACGCAGAATACTCTGTGCAGGAACAGAGAGCTGGCTCCAGCCTCACAGCTGCTCACAGAAGGTCACACGCAGAATACTCTGTGCAGGAACAGAGAGCTGGCTCCAGCCTCACAGCTGCTCACAGAAGGTCACACGCAGAATACTCCGTGCAGGAACAGAGAGCTGGCTCCAGCCTCACAGCTGCTCACAGAAGGAAACACACAGAATACTCTGTGCAGGAACAGAGACGTGGCTCCAGCCTTACAGCTGCTCACAGAAGGTCACACAAAGAATCCTCTGTGCAGGAACAGAGATGTGGCTCCAGCCTCACAGCTGCTGACAGAAGGTCACATGCAGAATACTCTGTGCAGGAACAGAGAGCTGGCTCCAGCCTCACAGCTGCTCACAGAAGGAAACACACAGAATACTCTGTGCAGGAACAGAGACGTGGCTCCAGCCTCACAGCTGCTCACAGAAGGAAACACGCAGAATACTCTGTGCAGGAACAGAGAGCTGGCTCCAGCCTCACAGCTGCTCACAGAAGGTCACACGCAGAATACTCTGTGCAGGAACAGAGACGTGGCTCCAGCCTCACAGCTGCTCACAGAAGGTCACACGCAGAATACTCTGTGCAGGAACAGAGAGCTGGCTCCAGCCTCACAGCTGCTCACAGAAGGTCACACGCAGAATACTCTGTGCAGGAACAGAGAGCTGGCTCCAGCTTCACAGCTGCTCACAGAAGGTCACACGCAGAATACTCTGTGCAGGAACAGAGAGCTGGCTCCAGCCTCACAGCTGCTCACAGAAGGTCACACGCAGAATACTCTGTGCAGGAACAGAGAGCTGGCTCCAGCCTCACAGCTGCTCACAGAAGGTCACACGCAGAATACTCTGTGCAGGAACAGAGAGCTGGCTCCAGCCTCACAGCTGCTCACAGACGGAAACACGCAGAATACTCTGTGCAGGAACAGAGACGTGGCTCCAGCCTCACAGCTGCTCACAGAAGGTCACACGCAGAATACTCTGTGCAGGAACAGAGAGCTGGCTCCAGCCTCACAGCTGCTCACAGAAGGAAACACGCAGAATACTCTGTGCAGGAACAGAGACATGGCTCCAGCCTCACAGCTGCTCACAGAAGGTCACACGCAGAATACTCTGTGCAGGAACAGAGAGCTGGCTCCAGCCTCACAGCTGCTCACAGAAGGTCACACGCAGAATACTCTGTGCAGGAACAGAGAGCTGGCTCCAGCCTCACAGCTGCTCACAGAAGGTAACACGCAGAATACTCTGTGCAGGAACAGAGAGCTGGCTCCAGCCTCACAGCTGCTCACAGACGGAAACACACAGAATACTCTGTGCAGGAACAGAGAGCTGGCTCCAGCCTCACAGCTGCTCACAGAAGGTCACACGCAGAATACTCTGTGCAGGAACAGAGAGCTGGCTCCAGCCTCACAGCTGCTCACAGAAGGAAACACGCAGAATACTCTGTGCAGGAACAGAGAGCTGGCTCCAGCCTCACAGCTGCTCACAGAAGGTCACACGCAGAATACTCCGTGCAGGAACAGAGAGCTGGCTCCAGCCTCACAGCTGCTCACAGAAGGTCACACGCAGAATACTCTGTGCAGGAACAGAGAGCTGGCTCAAGCCTCACAGCTGCTCACAGAAGGTCACACGCAGAATACTCTGTGCAGGAACAGAGAGCTGGATCCAGCCTCACAGCTGCTCGCAGAAGAAAACACACAGAATACTCTGTGCAGGAACAGAGAGCTGGCTCCAGCCTCACAGCTGCTCACAGAAGGTCACAGGCAGAATACTCTGTGCAGGAACAGAGAGCTGGCTCCAGCCTCACAGCTGCTCACAGAAGGTCACACGCACAATACTCTGTGCAGGAACAGAGAGCTGGCTCAAGCCTCACAGTTGCTCACAGAAGGTCACACGCAGAATATTCTGTGCAGGAACAGAGAGCTGGCGCCAGCCTCACAGCTGCTCACAGAAGGTCACACGCAGAATACTCTGTGCAGGAACAGAGAGCTGGCTCCAGCCTCACAGCTGCTCACAGAAGGAAACACGCAGAATACTCTGTGCAGGAACAGAGAGCTGGCTCCAGCCTCACAGCTGCTCACAGAAGGTCACACGCAGAATACTCTGTGCAGGAACAGAGAGCTGGCTCCAGCCTCACAGCTGCTCACAGAAGGAAACATGCATAATACTCTGTGCAGGAACAGAGACGTGGCTCCAGCCTCACAGCTGCTCACAGAAGGTCACACGCAGAATACTCTGTGCAGGAACAGAGACGTGGCTCCAGCCTCACAGCTGCTCACAGAAGGTCACAGGCAGAATACTCTGTGCAGGAACAGAGAGCTGGCTCCAGCCTCACAGCTGCTCACAGAAGGTCACATGCAGAATACTCTGTGCAGGAACAGAGAGCTGGCTCCAGCCTCACAGCTGCTCACAGAAGGAAACACGCAGAATACTCTGTGCAGGAACAGAGAGCTGGCTCCAGCCTCACAGCTGCTCACAGAAGGTCACACGCACAATACTCTGTGCAGGAACAGAGAGCTGGCTCCAGCCTCACAGCTGCTCACAGAAGGTCACACACAGAATACTCTGTGCAGGAACAGAGAGCTGGCTCCAGCCTCACAGCTGCTCACAGAAGGAAACACACAGAATACTCTGTGCAGGAACAGAGAGCTGGCTCCAGCCTCACAGCTGCTCACAGAAGGTCACACGCAGAATACTCTGTGCAGGAACAGAGAGCTGGCTCCAGCCTCACAGCTGCTCACAGAAGGTCACATGCAGAATACTCTGTGCAGGAACAGAGAGCTGGCTCCAGCCTCACAGCTGCTCACAGAAGGTCACACGCAGATTACTCTGTGCAGGAACAGAGAGCTGGCTCCAGCCTCACAGCTGCTCACAGAAGGAAACACACAGAATACTCTGTGCAGGAACAGAGAGCTGGCTCCAGCCTCACAGCTGCTCACAGAAGGTCACACGCAGAATACTCTGTGCAGGAACAGAGAGCTGGCTCCAGCCTCACAGCTGCTCACAGAAGGAAACACGCAGAATACTCTGTGCAGGAACAGAGAGCTGGCTCCAGCCTCACAGCTGCTCACAGAAGGAAACACGCAGAATACTCTGTGCAGGAACAGAGAGCTGGCTCCAGCCTCACAGCTGCTCACAGAAGGTCACACGCACAATACTCTGTGCAGGAACAGAGAGCTGGCTCCAGCCTCACAGCTGCTCACAGAAGGTCACACGCAGAATACTCTGTGCAGGAACAGAGATGTGGCTCCAGCCTCACAGCTGCTCACAGAAGGTCACACGCAGAATACTCTGTGCAGGAACAGAGAGCTGGCTCCAGCCTCACAGCTGCTCACAGAAGGTCACATGCAGATTACTCTGTGCGGGAACAGAGACGTGGCTCCAGCCACACAGCTGCTCACAGACGGAAACACGCAGAATACTCTGTGCAGGAACAGAGACGTGTCTCCAGCCTCACAGCTGCTCACAGAAGGTCACATGCAGAATACTCTGTGCAGGAACAGAGACGTGGCTCCAGCCTCACAGCTGCTCACAGAAGGTCACATGCAGATTACTCTGTGCAGGAACAGAGACGTAGCTCCAGCCTCACAGCTGCTCACAGACGGAAACACATTGTTATTTTACATTTAAACAACTGTAACAAACAAAGTGATTGTCTCCTCAGTGTATACAGAGTCATGTGGTGGAATGTACACAGGAGGAATGAGGGGATAATGTGAGATAAAGGAGCGGAAACCAGCGGTGACAATAAGTCACGTCACTATAAATCACAAACAGATAAACTCTCCGGAACGTCAGCCATATAGGGACAACTTTGTGTCACCGAGCTCCATAGAAATAATTAAAACTAATGTTTATAGTTGTGTAATTAAACTCCTTTTATTTAGGGGAATAGCCGGCAGCGAAGGCGTTGATACACGGAGGCGAGAGGGAGAGTTTGGGAGAGGGTGTGCGGCGTGTGATAGATAATACATTACGCTGATAAACTAGTTTAATCAGAGCACACATGAAGGCATTATTCCCGGTGTCGGGAGATGTTTAATGCATGGCGCCCTGTGCGTTGTAAGCAGGCCTATAGCGAGGAGCCACATGCAAATGAACTGATTAACAGAATCGGGAAGACTTGCGCTGTGATTTAAGAAAACAAATTATAAAATTGCAACTTGCCTTTCATTTTGTATCATTGTGTGGTGGGGGGTGTGCAGGCCCGCGGTGTGTCGGACTCTCCTGGCAGGGCTGAGGACCCTCCTGGTATGATGTGTTGGGGGGGGTGTGCAGGCCTGCGGTGTGTCGGACTCTCCTGGCAGGGCTGAGGACCCTCCTGGTATGATGTGTGGCTGGGCGGTATACATACCACGGATCCCTCCCCAGCAATGGCCTCCGCATGTGTGTTGTTAGTAGACTGCGCATGTGCAGTTGTCCCGCTAGAGGAGTAAAGAGATGGCAGATGCGGTGGCGCTGGGGTGCGCTAGCCAAAATCTTGCCCCAGGCATCTAATTGGTTAGGGCCAGCTCTGATTATTATTCTGTGGCTAAAAGACAATTTGTGAATTCCAAAACTTTCTACTTTCAGACTTTGCGACGATCCTGCCGGTAGTGCAACATAGATGTCTGCAGTAACTCTCAACTCACGGAAACGTTTCATTCAGTAAGAAGTATAGTTTAGATGGACATTGGAACACTGAGCCTGCTGCAAAAAAAAAAAAGGAGCAACTTTGGGGCTAATTCAGACCTGTTTGCTCGCTAGGGTTTTTTTGCAGTCCTGTGATCGGATAGTCGCCGCCCATAGGGGAGTGTATTTTAGCTGTGCAAGTGTGCGATCGCATGTGTAGCCGAGCTGTACAAACAGATCTTGTGCAGTCTCTGCGCAGCCCAGGACTTACTCAGCCGCTGCGTTCACTTCAGCCTATCCAGGACCGGAATTGATGTCAGGAACCCTCCCTGCAAACGTCTAGACACGCCTGCGTTTCCCCAACCACTCCCAGAAAACGGTCAGTTGCCACCCACAAATGCCCTCTTCCTGTCAATCTCCATGCGAACAAATCCTTCGCGCAAACCCATCGCTGGCTGGCGATCCGCTTTGCAGCCGTGCTACGCGCCTGCGCATTGCGGTGCATAACTCTCTCTGCACATGTTATATCTACCCCCCTGCAGTGCAGCATGGTTTTGCGCAGTTGCTTGCTTTTTTGCTTTACTTACACACATGACTCAGATCCATTGTGTAATACCCAGAATATAATGGTACCATTACAGTAACTATCCTTTACTGTAAATTTCCTCTGGAATATTCATAGTCACCGTGAAGTATCTTCAGGCACGTAGCCGTAGCGCTGCGCCGAGCCCCCTAGGTTCTGGGGAATGGACGGCGGCCAGCAGCTCCTGCCATTATCCCCGCCGTCAGAATGCTTGATGATAACTTGTCTTTTTCCTGTGATTTTGGGAGAAGTCCAGGACATAATACGCTCTGTGCGCTGTAATTGCTGCTTTTTTCTTGATAACAATATTAAGGAGGCGCACACAATACCCAGCTATCAATATGAGGAGCAGTTTTAGAACAAGTCTTTATGATGAAATAAAGTTGCCATATCAATTACCTCCGGTTTTAATGTCTTTCTTACACTACAGACTATGCCGGTATATGGCTGCCATCTTCGCCCTGAGACTGCGAGACTAAGTCACCCAGCCAGAAGCTGCCAGAACACCGCACAAGGTCATTCAATAAACTTCCCGGCGGATCTTGTCGCCCCCCCCAGACAGCGAGACGCTCACAGTACATTAACTCCTCGCCGAGTGCATTAATATACACTCACTGTGGAAGCGACCACAGTATCACATAGCAGCCACGTTGCTGGGCCACTGATTTGGGGGAAGGACCCTTTCAATCTCTTTTTTTTGTGAATCCATTTCCCCTTTCCCCAGATTTCCCTGAGAGAATAAACATCCCATGTAGAATATAGGCCCTCATTCCGAGTTGATTGCACGTAGCAACTTTTTGCTGCTGGTGCGATCAACTAATCTCCGCCTATGGGGGAGTGTATTTTAGCATAGCAGAGGTGCGATCGCTTGTGTAGCGCTGCTATGCTAAAAAAGTTTCCTGCAAAACAAGATCAGGGTAAGAGTTACTTACCCTGTGCGACGGCTCCAGCGATGAAGGTCCCGGTCCTGACGTCAGACACCCGCCCTCCAAGCGCCTGGACACGCCCGCGTTGGACTCACCACGCCTGTAAAACAGTGAGTATCCGCCCCGGAACGTCTCCCGCCTGTCCATCTTCATGCGATCGCCGCTACGATCACATTTGTCGCTGGCGGCGTTGTTGCCCGGTGATGATCGTTGCCAGGCAATGACGTGCGTGCCCAATGCATCCGCCGCGCATGCGCATTTCTGACCCGTTCACACCACAGCGAAGAACCGCTGCGTGCGAATGGGTCAGAATGACCCCCATAATTCACAGAACGAAGGAACTATTTCCTTATTAAACGCTTTCAGTTATATGTATATTTGTGTCTACAACTCGAAAACCCAAAGAAGTAAATTCTTAAGAGTGCAAGCTCTTCAGGATAATGAGCTCTGAATCTTTGTACTGGGGAGGTAATTCCAAGATCATCGCAGCAGCAAATTTGTTAGCAGTTGGGCAAAACCATGGCCCTTATTCCGAGTTGTTCGCTCGCTAGCTGCTTTTAGCAGCATTGCACACGCTAAGCCGCCGCCCTCTGGGAGTGAATCTTAGCTTAGCAGAATTGCGAATAGAAATTTCTTTGCAGTTTCTGAGTAGCTCGAGACTTACTCTGCCACTGCGATCAGCTCAGTCAGTTTCGTTCCTGGTTTGATGTCACAAACACACCCAGCGTTCGCCCAGACACTCCCCCGTTTCTCCAGCCACTCCCGCGTTTTTCCCAGAAACGGTAGCGTTTTTTCACACACACCCATAAAACGGCCAGTTTCCGCCCAGAAACACCAACTTCCTGTCAATCACACTCCGATCACCAGAACGAAGAAAAAACCTTGTAATGCCGTGAGTAAAATACCAAACTTCTTAGCAAATTTACTTGGCGCAGCCGCAGTGCGAACATTGCGCATGCGCAGTTTGCGGAAAATCGCTGCGATGCGATGAAAAATAACGAGCGAACAACTCGGAATGAGGGCCCATGTGCACTGCAGGTGGGGCAGATGTAACATGTGCAGAGAGAGTTAGATGTGGGTTGGGTGTGTTCAAACTGAAATCTAAATTGCAGTGTAAAAATAAAGCAGCCAGTATTTACCCTGCACAGAAACAAAATAACCCACCCAAATCTAACTCTCTCTGCACATGTTACATCTGCCTCCCCTGCAGTGCACAAGGTTTTACCCAACTGCTAACAAATTTCCTGCTGCGATCAACTCGGAATTACCCCCTGTAATCTGTATGTTTTTTTATTTTGTATTAGCGCGCCTTTATATTTAGGCATTTGCAGAACCCTAAACATTTAAAGGTGCAGAACCAGGACAACATAAGCTTCACCCCCTATTTGCCCTTAACCTACCCCTTATATTGCCAAAACCCACCCAGCTAACTAGGCCACATGTGCAGCAGGTGATGCCCGGCTTCTGATAAACCTCACTCATGTCCGGGTCCAGAAGTAGCCCGTACATTAATCACAGGTATTGGGGGGTAATCGCTTTGTAATGTAAGCTGTTATCGGCTAACCGGCCCGATATGACCGATGCGCCCAAGAATTACAGGACTGACGGGGTCTATGTACCAATCCCTGGAGAAAGATAAAGTGGAGAGAGATAAAGTACCAACCAATCAGCTCCTAGCTGCCATGTGACAGGCTGTGTTTGCAAAATGCCAGTTCGGTGCTGTAATGCTCAGAAATACAAAGTGTAATGTGTGTGATTCTAGGCGTGCACGTGTCTGAGCGGTCCGTGCTGTACACACATACAGTAATACATAGATATCCGTTACACGTGGCCGCACTCAAAATGTCTTTACTCCAAGAAGAATTTTTTGTTAAATGCATTTGTTCTGGAGCTTCCAGCCTAAGTCTCCGGATAGATAATCTTCCCCATACATACGAAGTGTGCCGTCGCCTCCACACCAGGGCGATAATGCGTTTATGGCCATTACAAATCCCTCTGATAGTTCTGTCTGGATACAGAGTCGCAGGTAAAGCTGTATTCAGAGTCGGCTGTGTCTATGCGACCGTCTTGGTACGGGATCAGTATGAATGACTGATGGACGGGGGACCGGTGGTAAAACCATCTAGCAGCAGCAGCGCGCAGATGTACCGACGCAATCCTTTTTATTTATTTGCATTTACTGATATAGCGCCAGCAGATTCCATTGCACTTTACTGTCCGTGGCGCTGACTGTACGGTCTGCATACGCTTATTCTGAATAACTCGCAGTTCCGTCAACATACCCACGACAGGCCCCTGGCAAACGTATCCGACCAGTTACACCTATTCAGTTGGGTGCCACCAAGATGTGTACAACTCTGATTTGACGCAATTGCACCAAGTTGCGCATACAGGACACGCAAGATCTGAGCGCAGTCGGAATAGCGCGCATCTCAGACCCATAGAGCGACGTTATAATGCATTATAGAAGTGGATCTTTGCCCTATGATAATTAGGCACCGTATTCCTGAATAAGACATCACTCATATACTGCTTGTAGCCTGGTAATGTGGCCACTGGGGGCAGTGTTCTATTGTAGCCTTTAGTATGTGACGATAGGAAATATCACATAGCGTGGTTACATATGTGCACCATCATGTATGTACCTATGTACCATAAACAAACGCACACGGTTTGTGACAGCGCAAAGAAATGTGAAGATTTTCATCCATAGAGCAGGTTTCTGTGACGTTCAGTCCTCTGGAGTTTCATATAACAGTTATCTCTATCAGCAAACTTGTAAGACGGGAAGTAATAAACAATTGGCTTCCGCGGGCTCACCCACAGGCTTTGTAAAATTAGAAATGTCATATTTACACTACTGGGGGCTCTGTCAGCAGCTGGGACGCAACAGACAAGGAAGGAAGGAATAATAGAATCCAATGACTCCATTTATTAGCGAGCTGTGAATTGGGGACCCGGGGGAGGGGGGTGGGGGGCCGAAACGTGCGCTCTGTACACTGTGAGAGAGACAGACGCTGCCAGACGGTTTGGTGATCTATTCCTGCTTAGCAGCCGCTGGAACTGTAGTTCTGGAGTGAAACTCATCCTGATATGGGGGTAACGGGGTCAGGCCAGTGCTACAGGAGCCGAAGCCATTGCCACAGCGGCTACAGGTAGTAGTGCAAAGTCACTGACATTTTTTTTACCCTTCAATAAATGGTTACATTTAAAAAGACAAAACAGAAGAAAATTGACTCGATTTTTAGACTATTCTCCTATCTGGGATCTCATTGGCATTGGCCATGTGTGAGCCGGGAGGCAAAGCGTAAACTGACCCTTACCAGCCAGCCAGCACTGCCGCTGAGATCTGCTGTTTTATTAGTAAAGCAACAACATGGACAGGCAGACTGTGACGGCAGATAAGAACCACTTGGCCCATCCCTTTTGAAACCTTTTAAGATTTGATCCTGGCAGTCGAAATACCAACGCTGGGATACCAAATGGGTATTTGCCAGGCCGCCGTTTAGGTTGTGGGGGTGTGTGCTTAGGTATAGGCTAACGGGGGGAAGTGTTAGGGTTAGGCTGCGCCCCAGGGGGTTAGGTTTAGGCTGTGGGGAGGGTGGTTGGGTTTAGGCCATACTTGCCTACTCTCCGGGAATGGCCGGAGGCTCCCGAAAATCGTGTGACCCTCCCAGCCCCCCGGAAGAGCAGGCAAGTCTCCCGATTTGCGGGGTCCCCCCTGCCCGTCCGCCCACTTAGTGTGTAAAGTGGGCGGTCCGGGCAGTTGATGACGCGATTCCTGCTGAATCGCGTCATCATAGCCACGCCCCCTGCATCATAGCCACGCCCCCGGTGATCGCGGCATTACGGAGCGGGGGCGTGGCTTGAAGGAGGCGTCACCGTGACCCCGCCCCGCCCATGCCCCACCCTTGTTCCACCTCCGGCCCACCCCCTCCTCTACATCACAGCCTTCCCTGCCCGCCCTCTGAGCCGACCTGGCTGCTCTCTCCCGCAGAGAGCAGCCAGAATGTCGGTAAGCATGGTTTAGGCCCCCCCCCCCCCCTTCCCCAATGAGGGTTAGTCTGCAGTGGGGGGAGGGTTACTTTTAGGCGGTGGGGAGGGGGGGGGTTAGAGTTAAGCGCTAGGGTTAGCCTGTGGTGAGGGGGGGCGGGGTTAGATTTCGGCTGCGGGAAGGGGGGGTTGGGTGTAGTCATCACTGGGGAGGGTTAGGGTGCGGGATGGGAGGGTCAGGGTTAGGGGGGTACTGGAGAATGGTTCATTTACTTACCTTGCCCCTGTCGGGATTCTCACCATCGGGAACTTCCCGGTGGGCCCCACTGCTCGGAGGCCCCGCCCCCTCCTCCAGGGATCAGGTTCCACACTGTGCACTTGAATTATACATATACATATGTTACTCTACACTGCACAGGATTATGATGTATTCTCTACAGTACATTGCTGTTATTACTCTGGTACATTATCATGCATGTACTAGCAGTATTTACTATAGCGATTTATCAAGGGCCCCAGTACATGCACTCTCTAATAGTTAGGCAAACCAATGTGGTGGCTGGCCACACCCCTCTGGAGGCTGGCCACACCCATAAGTATTGGCCCTTATCACGGCATTCCCCCCGGTGGGGCCTTTCATGCACCAGTCTGACACTGACCCCAATAGTGACTCCTATGTCTGGTCTACATGTGATTAGAGATGAGCGCCTGAAATTTTTCGGGTTTTGTGTTTTGGTTTTGGGTTCGGTTCCGCGGCCGTGTTTTGGGTTCGACCGCGTTTTGGCAAAACCTCACCGAATTTTTTTTGTCGGATTCGGGTGTGTTTTGGATTCGGGTGTTTTTTTCAAAAAACCCTAAAAAACAGCTTAAATCATAGAATTTGGGGGTCATTTTGATCCCAAAGTATTATTAACCTCAAAAACCATAATTTCCACTCATTTTCAGTCTATTCTGAATACCTCACACCTCACAATATTATTTTTAGTCCTAAAATTTGCACCGAGGTCGCTGTGTGAGTAAGATAAGCGACCCTAGTGGCCGACACAAACACCGGGCCCATCTAGGAGTGTCACTGCAGTGTCACGCAGGATGTCCCTTCCAAAAAACCCTCCCCAAACAGCACATGACGCAAAGAAAAAAAGAGGCGCAATGAGGTAGCTGTGTGAGTAAGATTAGCGACCCTAGTGGCCGACACAAACACCGGGCCCATCTAGGAGTGGCACTGCAGTGTCACGCAGGATGTCCCTTCCAAAAAACCCTCCCCAAACAGCACATGACGCAAAGAAAAAAAGAGGCGCAATGAGGTAGCTGACTGTGTGAGTAAGATAAGCGACCCTAGTGGCCGACACAAACACCGGGCCCATCTAGGAGTGGCACTGCAGTGTCACGCAGGATGTCCCTTCCAAAAAACCCTCCCCAAACAGCACATGACGCAAAGAAAAAAAGAGGCGCAATGAGGTAGCTGACTGTGTGAGTAAGATAAGCGACCCTAGTGGCCGACACAAACACCGGGCCCATCTAGGAGTGGCACTGCAGTGTCACGCAGGATGTCCCTTCCAAAAAACCCTCCCCAAACAGCACATGACGCAAAGAAAAAAAGAGGCGCAATGAGGTAGCTGACTGTGTGAGTAAGATAAGCGACCCTAGTGGCCGACACAAACACCGGGCCCATCTAGGAGTGGCACTGCAGTGTCACGCAGGATGTCCCTTCCAAAAAACCCTCCCCAAACAGCACATGACGCAAAGAAAAAAAGAGGCGCAATGAGGTAGCTGACTGTGTGAGTAAGATAAGCGACCCTAGTGGCCGACACAAACACCGGGCCCATCTAGGAGTGGCACTGCAGTGTCACGCAAGATGGCCCTTCCAAAAAACCCTCCCCAAACAGCACATGACGCAAAGAAAAAAAGAGGCGCAATGAGGTAGCTGACTGTGTGAGTAAGATAAGCGACCCTAGTGGCCGACACAAACACCGGGCCCATCTAGGAGTGGCACTGCAGTGTCACGCAGGATGTCCCTTCCAAAAAACCCTCCCCAAACAGCACATGACGCAAAGAAAAAAAGAGGCGCAATGAGGTAGCTGACTGTGTGAGTAAGATAAGCGACCCTAGTGGCCGACACAAACACCGGGCCCATCTAGGAGTGGCACTGCAGTGTCACGCAGAATGTCCCTTCCAAAAAACCCTCCCCAAACAGCACATGACGCAAAGAAAAAAAGAGGCGCAATGAGGTAGCTGACTGTGTGAGTAAGATAAGCGACCCTAGTGGCCGACACAAACACCGGGCCCATCTAGGAGTGGCACTGCAGTGTCACGCAGGATGTCCCTTCCAAAAAACCCTCCCCAAACAGCACATGACGCAAAGAAAAAAAGAGGCGCAATGAGGTAGCTGACTGTGTGAGTAAGATAAGCGACCCTAGTGGCCGACACAAACACCGGGCCCATCTAGGAGTGGCACTGCAGTGTCACGCAGGATGTCCCTTCCAAAAAACCCTCCCCAAACAGCACATGACGCAAAGAAAAAAAGAGGCGCAATGAGGTAGCTGACTGTGTGAGTAAGATAAGCGACCCTAGTGGCCGACACAAACACCGGGCCCATCTAGGAGTGGCACTGCAGTGTCACGCAGGATGGCCCTTCCAAAAAACCCTCCCCAAACAGCACATGACGCAAAGAAAAAAAGAGGCGCAATGAGGTAGCTGACTGTGTGAGTAAGATAAGCGACCCTAGTGGCCGACACAAACACCGGGCCCATCTAGGAGTGGCACTGCAGTGTCACGCAGGATGGCCCTTCCAAAAAACCCTCCCCAAACAGCACATGACGCAAAGAAAAAAAGAGGCGCAATGAGGTAGCTGACTGTGTGAGTAAGATAAGCGACCCTAGTGGCCGACACAAACACCGGGCCCATCTAGGAGTGGCACTGCAGTGTCACGCAGGATGGCCCTTCCAAAAAACCCTCCCCAAACAGCACATGACGCAAAGAAAAAAAGAGGCGCAATGAGGTAGCTGACTGTGTGAGTAAGATAAGCGACCCTAGTGGCCGACACAAACACCGGGCCCATCTAGGAGTGGCACTGCAGTGTCACGCAGGATGTCCCTTCCAAAAAACCCTCCCCAAACAGCACATGACGCAAAGAAAAAAAGAGGCGCAATGAGGTAGCTGACTGTGTGAGTAAGATAAGCGACCCTAGTGGCCGACACAAACACCGGGCCCATCTAGGAGTGGCACTGCAGTGTCACGCAGGATGGCCCTTCCAAAAAACCCTCCCCAAACAGCACATGACGCAAAGAAAAATAAAAGAAAAAAGAGGTGCAAGATGGAATTGTCCTTGGGCCCTCCCACCCACCCTTATGTTGTATAAACAAAACAGGACATGCACACTTTAACCAACCCATCATTTCAGTGACAGGGTCTGCCACACGACTGTGACTGATATGACGGGTTGGTTTGGACCCCCCCCAAAAAAGAAGCAATTAATCTCTCCTTGCACAAACTGGCTCTACAGAGGCAAGATGTCCACCTCATCATCATCCTCCGATATATCACCGTGTACATCCCCCTCCTCACAGATTATCAATTCGTCCCCACTGGAATCCACCATCTCAGCTCCCTGTGTACTTTGTGGAGGCAATTGCTGCTGGTCAATGTCTCCGCGGAGGAATTGATTATAATTCATTTTAATGAACATCATCTTCTCCACATTTTCTGGATGTAACCTCGTACGCCGATTGCTGACAAGGTGAGCGGCGGCACTAAACACTCTTTCGGAGTACACACTTGTGGGAGGGCAACTTAGGTAGAATAAAGCCAGTTTGTGCAAGGGCCTCCAAATGGTGGCCCCTGTGTCGGTATCGCTGGGCTGCTTCAGGTCGGCACACCCTAACACTTTATTAACACTTATGAGTTTCCCTATCACTTTGTATATATTTTTGTATTATTTTAATCACACCACTCACATAGCACTTCTGTGCTTCTTATTAACCCTATTAACTCTCACCTGTGTGCTGACCTGGGGTAGCCGACCTGTGCCGACATTATGGGGTCCTGCACCCCGGACCCATACCTAATATTAGGGACCCCCAGTGACGGAGAGGCCTTGTCGATCGGCCTGGGGGCTTAACCCTATATCTGCAGATATACGCAACCAAGATCTCCGTATTATCTGACTATTATGTAGGAATATTATTCACTCAGTGTGCATTAGGGAACCATTGTTTTTTCCTTCACAGAATTACCCCTCCCTTTTAGCACCTGAGTGACATCACTATCTGATTGAGCAGTTCACCATTTTTTTGCATTGTATTGAGAGGCATGAATGGGTCAGCATTAGGAGGGATTGCTGACTCTAGACTGCCATAGGGGGAAGTCAGGGGTATCCCCAGGTAAGCTGGCTCTCAGATGCTGTAGGAGCCATTACCATGTGGCCTTACACTGGGAATTCAACCCAGACATATTTGGAATTATTTGTGGGGTGGGTGTGGGGTGTGGTGGCCCCTGTGTCGGTATCGCTGGGCTGCTTCAGGTCGGCACACCCTAACACTTTATTAACACTTATGAGTTTCCCTATCACTTTGTATATATTTTTTTTTTTTTTAAATTGTTTATTTTAATTTTTAGGTTATGCGTATCACCACAGCTCCCCACCACACGTGGGGTGAGCTGTTGTCATGTAACAAATACAACCAAAAACAGAGATATAACCTTAGAACATAGATCATACGGTTCCCAGCTTGCGACAGGAAAGAAAGGAGGGAAATAAGAGGAATAGGATAACATATGGGTCCTTAATCATACATTTGTTAAAATGAGAAACAGTTATGGGTTATACCTCTGGGTGAGAATAAAGAGAAGACCATACTGTCGGATGGGGACCGGAGATTACGCACTTAGCTATGGCATTAGAAGGATGAAGACTAAGGAAAGAAAGAGAGAGCAAGAAGAGAGAGAAGAGGGAGCGGGACAAGACGGGATGGGAGTAGGATAGGGGGGGGGGGGAAGACCCAGGTTTGGGGGCGCCGCTAGTGCGCCTCCACTATCCGCTGATCACGTGTAGGGCGTTAGTATATAAAGGGAAAATGCTGCCTGGGGGACACGAAGGGGTCACATTTGGGGGGCGAGCTTGTAACCACTTGTCAGGATAGGTGAGCACCGTACTCAGAGCAGTAGAGCCATCGAGCTCCCGGGGGATCGTAATCCACTTGCGGGAGCCTGTGAATCGAACCATAGTTCCCAGCTCAGAAGAAACTGGAAAGATCTATTATGGAGATATGCAGTGATTTTTTCCATGCTTGCGAGATACCATACTTTGTTGATGACCTGCCTAATAGGGGGGGGCTCCCTCTGTTTCCATTGAACTTTGTATATATTTTTGTATTATTTTAATCACACCACTCACATAGCACTTCTGTGCTTCTTATTAACCCTATTAACTCTCACCTGTGTGCTGACCTGGGGTAGCCGACCTGTGCCGACATTATGGGGTCCTGCACCCCGGACCCATACCTAATATTAGGGACCCCCAGTGACGGAGAGGCCTTGTCGATCGGCCTGGGGGCTTAACCCTATATCTGCAGATATACGCAACCAAGATCTCCGTATTATCTGACTATTATGTAGGAATATTATTCACTCAGTGTGCATTAGGGAACCATTGTTTTTTCCTTCACAGAATTACCCCTCCCTTTTAGCACCTGAGTGACATCACTATCTGATTGAGCAGTTCACCATTTTTTTGCATTGTATTGAGAGGCATGAATGGGTCAGCATTAGGAGGGATTGCTGACTCTAGACTGCCATAGGGGGAAGTCAGGGGTATCCCCAGGTAAGCTGGCTCTCAGATGCTGTAGGAGCCATTACCATGTGGCCTTACACTGGGAATTCAACCCAGACATATTTGGAATTATTTGTGGGGTGGGTGTGGTGGCCCCTGTGTCGGTATCGCTGGGCTGCTTCAGGTCGGCACACCCTAACACTTTATTAACACTTATGAGTTTCCCTATCACTTTGTATATATTTTTGTATTATTTTAATCACACCACTCACATAGCACTTCTGTGCTTCTTATTAACCCTATTAACTCTCACCTGTGTGCTGACCTGGGGTAGCCGACCTGTGCCGACATTATGGGGTCCTGCACCCCGGACCCATACCTAATATTAGGGACCCCCAGTGACGGAGAGGCCTAGTCGATCGGCCTGGGGGCTTAACCCTATATCTGCAGATATACGCAACCAAGATCTCCGTATTATCTGACTATTATGTAGGAATATTATTCACTCAGTGTGCATTAGGGAACCATTGTTTTTTCCTTGACAGGTGCATTCCACCTCCTATATCGTGCTCAATTGTATAGGCTTGAATGGCCTTTTGCTGCTCCTCCAACCTCTGAAGCATATAGAGGGTTGAATTCCACCTCGTTACCACTTCTTGCTTCAGATGATGGCAGGGCAGGTTCAGTAGTTTTTGGTGGTGCTCCAGTCTTCTGTACATGGTGCCTGTACACCGAAAGTGTCCCGCAATTCTTCTGGCCACCGACAGCATCTCTTGCACGCCCCTGTCGTTTTTTAAAAAATTCTGCACCACCAAATTCAAGGTATGTGCAAAACATGGGACGTGCAAGAATTTGCCCATATTTAATGCACACACAATATTGCTGGCGTTGTCCGATGCCACAAATCCACAGGAGAGTCCAATTGGGGTAAGCCATTCCGCGATGATCTTCCTCAGTTGCCGTAAGAGGTTTTCAGCTGTGTGCGTATTCTGGAAACCGGTGATACAAAGCGTAGCCTGCCTAGGAAAGAGTTGGCGTTTGCGAGATGCTGTTACTGGTGCCGCCGCTGCTGTTCTTGCGGCGGGAGTCCATACATCTACCCAGTGGGCTGTCACAGTCATATAGTCCTGACCCTGCCCTGCTCCACTTGTCCACATGTCCGTGGTTAAGTGGACATTGGGTACAGCTGCATTTTTTAGGACACTGGTGACTCTTTTTCTGAGGTCTGTGTACATTTTCGGTATCGCCTGCCTAGAGAAATGGAACCTAGATGGTATTTGGTACCGGGGACACAGTACCTCCAACAAGTCTCTAGTTGGCTCTGCAGTAATGATGGATACCGGAACCACGTTTCTCACCACCCAGGATGCCAAGGCCTCAGTTATCCGCTTTGCTGTAGGATGACTGCTGTGATATTTCATCTTCCTCGCAAAGGACTGTTGAACAGTCAATTGCTTACTGGAAGTAGTACAAGTGGGCTTACGACTTCCCCTCTGGGATGACCATCGACTCCCAGCAGCAACAACAGCAGCGCCAGCAGCAGTAGGCGTTACACGCAAGGATGCATCGGAGGAATCCCAGGCAGGAGAGGAATCATCAGAATTGCCAGTGACATGGCCTGCAGGACTATTGGCATTCCTGGGGAAGGAGGAAATTGACACTGAGGGAGTTGGTGGGGTGGTTTGCGTGAGCTTGGTTACAAGAGGAAGGGATTTACTGGTCAGTGGACTGCTTCCGCTGTCACCCAAAGTTTTTGAACTTGTCACTGACTTATTATGAATGCGCTGCAGGTGACGTATAAGGGAGGATGTTCCGAGGTGGTTAACGTCCTTACCCCTACTTATTACAGCTTGACAAAGGGAACACACGGCTTGACACCTGTTGTCCGCATTTCTGTTGAAATAGTTCCACACCGAAGAGCTGATTTTTTTGGTATTTTCACCAGGCATGTCAACGGCCATATTCCTCCCACGGACAACAGGTGTCTCCCCGGGTGCCTGACTTAAACAAACCACCTCACCATCAGAATCCTCCTGGTCAATTTCCTCCCCAGCGCCAGCAACACCCATATCCTCCTCATCCTGGTGTACTTCAACACTGACATCTTCAATCTGACTATCAGGAACTGGACTGCGGGTGCTCCTTCCAGCACTTGCAGGGGGCGTGCAAATGGTGGAAGGCGCATGCTCTTCACGTCCAGTGTTGGGAAGGTCAGGCATCGCAACCGACACAATTGGACTCTCCTTGTGGATTTGGGATTTCGAAGAACGCACAGTTCTTTGCGGTGCTACTGCTTTTGCCAGCTTGAGTCTTTTCATTTTTCTAGCGAGAGGCTGAGTGCCTCCATCCTCATGTGAAGCTGAACCACTAGCCATGAACATAGGCCAGGGCCTCAGCCGTTCCTTGCCACTCCGTGTGGTAAATGGCATATTGGCAAGTTTACGCTTCTCCTCCGACAATTTTATTTTAGGTTTTGGAGTCCTTTTTTTACTGATATTTGGTGTTTTGGATTTGACATGCTCTGTACTATGACATTGGGCATCGGCCTTGGCAGACGACGTTGCTGGCATTTCATCGTCTCGGCCATGACTAGTGGCAGCAGCTTCAGCACGAGGTGGAAGTGGATCTTGATCTTTCCCTAATTTTGGAACCTCAACATTTTTGTTCTCCATATTTTAATAGGCACAACTAAAAGGCACCTCAGGTAAACAATGGAGATGGATGGATACTAGTATACAATTATGAATGGACTGCCGAGTGCCGACACAGAGGTAGCTACAGCCGTGGACTATTGTACTGTACTGTGTCTGCTGCTAATATAGACTGGATGATAATGAGATGTAGTATGTATGTATAAAGAAGAAAGAAAAAAAAACCACGGGTAGGTGGTATACAATTATGGATGGACTGCCGAGTGCCGACACAGAGGTAGCTACAGCCGTGGACTACCGTACTGTACTGTGTCTGCTGCTAATATAGACTGGATGATAATGAGATGTAGTATGTATAAAGACGAAAGAAAAAAAAAACACGGGTAGGTGGTATACAATTATGGATGGACTGCCGAGTGCCGACACAGAGGTAGCTACAGCCGTGAACTACCGTACTGTGTCTGCTGCTAATATAGACTGGTGGATAAAGAGATGTAGTATGTATGTATAAAGAAGAAAGAAAAAAAAAACCACGGGTAGGTGGTATACAATTATGGATGGACTGCCGAGTGCCGACACAGAGGTAGCTACAGCCGTGGACTACCGTACTGTACTGTGTCTGCTGCTAATATAGACTGGATAATAATGAGATGTAGTATGTATAAAGAAGAAAGAAAAAAAAAACACGGGTAGGTGGTATACAATTATGGATGGACTGCCGAGTGCCGACACAGAGGTAGCTACAGCCGTGAACTACCGTACTGTGTCTGCTGCTAATATAGACTGGTTGATAAAGAGATGTAGTATGTATGTATAAAGAAGAAAGAAAAAAAAACCACGGGTAGGTGGTATACAATTATGGATGGACTGCCGAGTGCCGACACAGAGGTAGCTACAGCCGTGGACTACCGTACTGTACTGTGTCTGCTGCTAATATAGACTGGATGATAATGAGATGTAGTATGTATAAAGAAGAAAGAAAAAAAAAACCACGGGTAGGTGGTATACTATTATGGATGGACTGCCGAGTGCCGACACAGAGGTAGCTACAGCCGTGGACTACCGTACTGTACTGTGTCTGCTGCTAATATAGACTGGATGATAATGAGATGTAGTATGTATAAAGAAGAAAGAAAAAAAAACCACGGGTAGGTGGTATACAATTATGGACGGACTGCCGAGTGCCGACACAGAGGTAGCTACAGCCGTGGACTACCGTACTGTGTCTGCTGCTAATATAGACTGGATGATAATGAGATGTAGTATGTATGTATAAAGAAGAAAGAAAAAAAAACACGGGTAGGTGGTATACAATTATGGACGGACTGCCGAGTGCCGACACAGAGGTAGCTACAGCCGTGGACTACCGTACTGTACTGTGTCTGCTGCTAATATAGACTGGATGATAATGAGATGTAGTATGTATAAAGAAGAAAGAAAAAAAAACCACGGGTAGGTGGTATACAATTATGGATGGACTGCCGAGTGCCGACACAGAGGTAGCTACAGCCGTGGACTACCGTACTGTACTGTGTCTGCTGCTAATATAGACTGGATGATAATGAGATGTAGTATGTATAAAGAAGAAAGAAAAAAAAACCACGGGTAGGTGGTATACAATTATGGATGGACTGCCGAGTGCCGACACAGAGGTAGCTACAGCCGTGGACTACCGTACTGTACTGTGTCTGCTGCTAATATAGACTGGTTGATAATGAGATGTAGTATGTATGTATGAAGAAGAAAGAAAAAAAAACCACGGGTAGGTGGTATACAATTATGGACGGACTGCCGAGTGCCGACACAGAGGTAGCTACAGCCGTGGACTACCGTACTGTACTGTGTCTGCTGCTAATATAGACTGGATGATAATGAGATGTAGTATGTATAAAGAAGAAAGAAAAAAAAAACCACGGGTAGGTGGTATACAATTATGGATGGACTGCCGAGTGCCGACACAGAGGTAGCTACAGCCGTGGACTACCGTACTGTGTCTGCTGCTAATATAGACTGGATGATAATGAGATGTAGTATGTATAAAGAAGAAAGAAAAAAAAAAACCACGGGTAGGTGGTATACAATTATGGATGGACTGCCGAGTGCCGACACAGAGGTAGCTACAGCCGTGAACTACCGTACTGTGTCTGCTGCGACTGGATGATAAATAATGATATAAAAAATATATATATATCACTACTGCAGCCGGACAGGTATATATTATATAATGACGGACCTGCTGGACACTGTCTGTCAGCAGAATGAGTTTTTTATAGAATAAAAAAAAAAACACCACACAAGTCACACGACGAGTGTTTAACTTTTTCAGGCAATCACAATATAGTATACTATACTGGTGGTCAGTGTGGTCAGGTCACTGGTCAGTCACACTGGCAGTGGCACTCCTGCCTGCAGCAAAAGTGTGCACTGTTTAATTTTAATAATATGTATGTACTCCTGGCTCCTGCTATAACCTATAACTGCTCCCCAGTCTCCCCCACAATTAAGCTGTGTGAGCACAGTCAGATATTATACATAGATGATGCAGCACACTGGGCTGAGCACAGATATGGTATGTGACTGAGTCACTGTGTATCGTTTTTTTCAGGCAGAGAACGGATTATATTAAATAAAACTGCACTGGTGGTCACTGGTCAGTGGTCAGTCACTAGTAAACTCTGCACTCTCTAGTACTCCTAAGCTCCAGTAAATCAAGTGTCTCTGTCTCAATCTCACTCTCTCTCTTCTAATCTAAATGGAGAGGACGCCAGCCACGTCCTCTCCCTATCAATCTCAATGCACGTGTGAAAATGGCGGCGACGCGCGGCTCCTTATATAGAATCCGAGTCTCGCGATAGAATCCGAGCCTCGCGAGAATCCGACAGCGTCATGATGACGTTCGGGCGCGCTCGGGTTAACCGAGCAAGGCGGGAAGATCCGTGTCGCTCGGATCCGTGTAAAAAAAGCTGAAGTTCGGGCGGGTTCGGATTCCGAGGAACCGAACCCGCTCATCTCTACATATGATACAACCATAGTGTGACGGCAACTGAAGACACCAGCTTATCCACAGGTAACTTATATCCTCCTGTCAGGCTGAGCGGTTATGTCCCTCTGGCCACTCCCACAATGGGAGGAGCCACATGAAACATTTCTGTAATCATAAGACACCCGCAGGTCACACGTCACTTGCGCTTCCAAATATAGTCACGGGTCATTGTGGGGTTCTCGGAACACATTGGGGCTTATACAGATAGGAATGTACACCCATTTACTAGAGATGTGCACTTGAAATTTTTTGGGTTTTGTGTTTTGGTTTTGGGTTCGGTTCCGCGGCCGTGTTTTGGGTTCGACCGCGTTTTGGCAAAACCTCACCGAATTTTTTTTGTCGGATTCGGGTGTGTTTTGGATTCGGGTGTTTTTTTCAAAAAACACTAAAAAACAGCTTAAATCATAGAATTTGGGGGTCATTTTGATCCCAAAGTATTATTAACCTCAAAAACCATAATTTCCACTCATTTTCAGTCTATTCTGAACACCTCACACCTCACAATATAATTTTTAGTCCTAAAATTTGCACCGAGGTCGCTGGATGACTAAGCTAAGCGACCCTAGTGGCCGACACAAACACCTGGCCCATCTAGGAGTGGCACTGCAGTGTCACGCAGGATGGCCCTTCCAAAAAACACTCCCCAAACAGCACATGACGCAAAGAAAAAAAGAGGCGCAATGAGGTAGCTGTGTGAGTAAGCTAAGCGACCCTAGTGGCCGACACAAACACCTGGCCCATCTAGGAGTGGCACTGCAGTGTCACGCAGGATGGCCCTTCCAAAAAACACTCCCCAAACAGCACATGACGCAAAGAAAAAAAGAGGCGCAATGAGGTAGCTGTGTGAGTAAGATAAGCGACCCTAGTGGCCGACACAAACACCTGGCCCATCTGGGAGTGGCACTGCAGTGTCACGCAGGATGTCCCTTCCAAAAAACCCTCCCCAAACAGCACATGACGCAAAGAAAAAAAGAGGCGCAATGAGGTAGCTGTGTGAGTAAGATAAGCGACCCTAGTGGCCGACACAAACACCTGGCCCATCTAGGAGTGTTTTTTTTTTTTTTAAAAACCACGGGTAGGTGGTATACAATTATGGATGGACGAGCGACTGCCGACACAGAGGTAGCTACAGCCGTGGACTACCGTACTGTGTCTGCTGCTAATATAGACTGGATGATAATGAGATAAAATTAAAATATATATATACATCACACTAGTACTGCAGCCGGACAGGTATATATTATGTAATGACGGACCTGCTGGACACTGTCTGTCAGACTCAGCACTGCAGACTCCTAAAGTAAGCTACTAGTATCAAGAAGATAGAAAAAAAAAAAACCACGGGAGGTGGTATACAATTATGGATGGACGAGCGACTGCCGACACAGAGGTAGCTACAGCCGTGGACTACCGTACTGTGTCTGCTGCTAATATAGACTGGATGATAATGAGATAAAATTAAAATATATATATATATCACACTAGTACTGCAGCCGGACAGGTATATATTATGTAATGACGGACCTGCTGGACACTGTCTGTCAGCACTGCAGACTCCTAAAGTAAGCTACTAGTATCAAGAAGATAGAAAAAAAAAAAAACCACGGGTAGGTGGTATACAATTATGGATGGACGAGCGACTGCCGACACAGAGGTAGCTACAGCCGTGGACTACCGTACTGTGTCTGCTGCTAATATAGACTGGATGATAATGAGATAAAATTAAAATATATATATATCACACTAGTACTGCAGCCGGACAGGTATATATTATGTAATGACGGACCTGCTGGACACTGTCTGCAGAATGCGTTTATAAAAACACCACACGACGAGTGTTTAACTTTTTCAGGCAGACAATCACAATATACTGGTGGTCAGCAGACAATCACAATACTGGTGGTCAGTGGTCAGTCACACTGGCAGTGGCACTCTGGCAGCAAAAGTGTGCACTGTACTTAAAATATGTACTCCTGCTATAACTGCTCCCCAGTCTCCCCCACAATTAAGCTGTGTGAGCAGTGAGCACTCAGCACAGTCAGATAATGATATACAGTATTACATATGATGCAGCACACTGGGCTGAGCACAGATATGCTATGTGACTGTGTCACACTGTGTATCGTTTTTTTTCAGGCAGAGAACGGATTAATTAAACTGGTGGTCACTGGTCACACTATCAGCAGCAAATAGTACTCCTCCTAATAATATGCTCCCCAAAATTTGTGTCTCTCTCTCTAGTACTCTAGTCTAAACGGAGAGGACGCCAGCCACGTCCTCTCCCCATCAATCTCAATGCACGTGTGAAAATGGCGGCGCGGCTCCTTATATAGAATCCGAGTCTCGCGATAGAATACGAGCCACGCGAGAATCCGACAGCGGGATGATGACGTTCGGGCGCGCTCGGGTTAACCGAGCAAGGCGGGAAGATCCGAGTCGCTCGGCCCCGTGTAAAAAAACCTGAAGCTCGGGCGGGTTCGGATTCCGAGGAACCGAACCCGCTCATCTCTACCATTTACAGAGCACATCTTGTGTGACTCCACCCTGCGCGCACAGAGGAGCGTGATGTGGCATCATGTGATTTTGATTACATCGACACCGGCTACAAAGGAGACAGAACTGGTTTATATAGTGGGATATTGTTATCCAGACGGAATTCCCAGCAGCCTGTGGGTGGGATGACGGGACAGTACCGGAAAAGTGGGATTGTCTCAGGAATAGCGGAACAGTAGGGATTTATGATATGGGGCTGGTGTACGTGCGCCCTGATGATGTTGACTGTTAGTAGCCAGATACGCGCGGGGTTGGGGTAGCACACAATTCTGTATATGGGCGTATAAACACATTAATCCCATGTACGCTTGTTTTGAGCAATACGCTCATGATTTACTTACAAATCTGCTCCAGGGCCGAGGTTTGAACAACGATATCTTTGTTTCTAGATGGCGTTTTCAGATCATTGCATTTGGAAGAAAATATCTGAAGTGCCCAATTAATCTTATTTATTTATATACAATGTATATTGCCGAATGCTGCACTTTCTGCACCCTGGCTCCGTTACACATTGTCCACAGGTAAATTACACGTCTATACGGCGGTATTAAGCTGTTACATTGTGTGTGTGGCGGGATCAGTAAATGTAACAAGATAACAGATAATGCTCATTGTAAATGTGATAATTCCTTCCTAAATAAAAGCTCGCTGAAGACCCAGAATGCATTAGCAGAACAGGTGAATTGACTGCGACGGAAAGCCTCATTTATCAGGCGTGAGGATGTGACAGCTATGAAATGGGCAGCTTTGTATAAATAAATGAAGCATGGCTTTAAAACATCTGTGGCTAATTGTAATTATTCACTTATAAATGACATCCAGACGGCTATGAGATATCGCAGCCGCGCCGCTTACATTGCAGGAGCATTCGTCAATGTGGGATCATTTCTATAAAAGGGATTATATTCCGTGTTTATATGAAAGGCCATTTAAAAGTTTATTTCACCGGATAAACGACAGGAGCAAAAAAAAAAAAACATTTATTTCTTAAACGCCACTAAAGCATCTTGGACAGAGAGCAAGTACCAGGTATTCCGTCATCTCGCTGCGGGTTTTATAGGCTGCCGGAATAATCGCTCATGATAAAGGTGATAGTTCCCATATCAAGTATTTATTAACTTTGCTGCTGTTACTGTAGTCTTTCCTCAAGGCCTTATGTACTAACGTGGGGCTAAGGTGCAGAATTTGCACTGACGCTTACAAGCCAGTGAGCTGTTAGTTGTATTTATCTGGATATACGGACTCTGGATCGACACCACTTAGGTCGACACCCACTTTTGTCGACAGTGGATAGGTTGACACGACCATTAGGTCGACATGCAAAAAGGTCGATGAGTTTTTCAAATTTTTTTTCTTTTTTTAAAACTTTTTCATACTTTACGATCCATGTGGACTACGATCAGGAACCGTGCCAGGGGACGCGGTGCACTAATTGGGGTTCCTGGTCACTCTGCGAAGAAAACGACACCAAAAAACATGAAAAACTCACGTTGACCATTTTTCATGTCGCCCTAATGGCCGTGTCGACATATTCCTAGTGCTGCCTTAGCCACTGTTGACCAATAGGCGTCGCCCTAATGGGTGTCGACCTAGACACTGTCGACCCTGAGTCCCATACCCATTTATCTGTTGCAAGTTAGATAATGACAGCCAGCGTCTGATTGGTTTACCACAATGCTTCCACCTAATGCAATGTTAGTAAATGAGATATTGGATAATGACAGCCAGCGTCTGATTGGTTTAACACAATGCTTCCACCTAATGCAATGTTAGTAAATGAGGTTTTCTTACTAGGTGCTGAAGTCTGTCATACCGCTTTCACATCCAACCACTGATTGGCGTCCCAGTAATGGAACGCCATCCACCTGCCCCCTGGTTCAAGTGGATATGGTTCAATAGATCTACATAAAAGACGTCTACAGTCAATAGGTCAACCCCAAACGGTCGACATGAAAAAGTTCGACAGGAAAAATGTCAAAAGATCAGCAGGTTGAAAAGGTCATCATGAAAATGGTCGACAGACATGGCCGACACCAGTTTTTTGTAATCTAATAATCTATGGGGTCTGAGTACCTAAAACTTGGAGAGAGATAAAGTGAGGAGAGAAAGTAGCAGCCAATCAGCTCCTAGCTGCCACGTTACAGGCTGTGTTTGAAGACTGACAATAGCTGGTACTTTATCTCTCCCCAAGGCTTAGTACATAGACCCCATATCCTGTAACGCGAAAGCTAGGAGCTGATTGGATGATACATTATCTCTCTCCTATGCCACCGTATTACTAGGGAAATCCTCTTTTGCGCCCTATATGCAGCTTGTATAAGGATCGTGCTCTTATTAGTATAACACGAGTTTGGGATATGAAACCCCGCCCCCTTTGCGGCTGTGACCCCGGACATTCTGTATGGTAACTGTATATAACATATATGATTTTACTGCAGCCCCTTTATATCCTCCATCCACAATGTATGGGGGGGGGGGCTACATGGTAACATTTGGCGGTTCTCTATGTCGGCATGTAACGCAGGTCTTGGATCTACACAAGCCAGCAATTTTTGGAATGGCGCAGATTCCGCAAGCTGTAATGGCGTCTTTCCTGCAACTGGCATGTCAAGCGGGAACGGGTCTGCGGAGACTCTGATGTCTTTCCTTATGATGGATCACGGGTAGCGTTCCGTACTGTGGGGGAGATGTATCAAGCAGTGAGAAGAGGGGAGAAGTTGCCCATGGCAACCAATCAGCCTTGAGGTAGCATCTGTCAAGTCCATTCTATAAAATGATAGGTATAAACTCATTGGTTGCTAAGGGCAACCTCTCCATTCTTTACACTGCTTGATGCATCAACCCTTGTGACTGTCCGGATTCTCCAGCAGGCGCTAATTCACCGCAGTTTGGGCCTGATTCAGATGTGGTCGCAATGCCGACGCAGCTGCGATCTTTTAGTGATGGAACTGTATGGCATCGCAATGGTAGCTACCACCCACTAGTGAACAGAGACACCGACGCCATCGCAACACACTCAGCAACTGCATAATCTGTCGCAACCGTGACCCAGATGCGAAGATCATCGACTCCCTGAGTTCCTCCATGGCTGTGCAGAATAGTCGCTGGCTCCATTTTTTATGCGTATGAGATCGCAGTCACACGCCGAGTCACACCCCAAAAACCGTCACGACGCACCTGCGTTTTTGCAGACACACCCCGTTACTTCCCCCAAATGGCCTCTTCTTGTCAATCGCTCTGCGACTGATTCCTCGCTGCGGGCGGCATCGCGAAGGTATCTTGGTCTGTGTGCACTGCGGCTGTGACACATGCACAGTCTGCCGATAATCGCTCAGTTGCGACACCATCAAAGTTGTGACCTCTTCTGAATGAGGCCCTTTGTGGATGCCATGATGGATTTGTTGCCTTCCAATGCGGCCACCAACACCTGCTGTGTTACACAAACCTTTCTGTGATTAAACGGCGGCGCGCTGTGTACTGCGCACACACAGGAGGGTTTCACACCTTCAGACAACTTTAGTTACATGGCTGTACGTTCCCCACAAATATCTTACTAGCAATGCATATAGGGGGTTGTGACCGGATGGTCCCGTACGAAACACCCTCAGCGCTTTCGCGTCCCGTCACCAGTACACAGAATGGATATTTAGGTCACACGGGACCTGAACACATAGGGGATTCCCGCTTACCATCAGTAACCGCCTGTTACTGACTCCAACCACTGCGCTGTGGGCGGGTTTATGCTGCCACCACCAAACTCCTAACCTGCCGTGGCGCTTGGAACCACGGTTCTGCTCAGTATGTGCCGACACACTGCCTTACCACACCTGTGTGGTGTTGACGAATCCCCACTAGTCGCTGACTAGGCCTCTACTGGTAGCTGGCGGAAGGCGGAACTTGGAGACGCTGGTTCACCCTGGACAGCCGGTGAACGGGGCTAGGTTTCGCATAGCCTTGTAGGTCACAAGATGTCGCAATCTTCTTGAGGCAGATGATGTTTTAATGCCAACAAATAGTTCTGAAAAGAACTTCAGCAATACAGCGAGATGTTACAGCAGAATGAAGATGATAAAAATACCCTTTTCATGGGGCAACCGCCCTCCTTTTATCCTACTCCAATACACAATACCACAGGGGGTAAGCCCGCCCTGTGGTGTACAACCAATCAATGTTTACCAATGGGCTGTGCATGCCTTGGTCACATGCACAGCTAACATTGTCCTCTATGGACAGTGGGGAGTGGTCACTCTCATTTGACTGTCCCATCCTGGAGGATCAGGATACGCCCCGGTGCCGTTCAGTCTAGGCTGGGGGAAGTATTCCTGAATTTCCTGCCTAAACTGACTTCCAGAAACCTGCCCGGGACCTAGCCCACTGTCTGCAGCCTGGATTCTGGCTCCAGAGCTGGGCAGCCTAGATCCCCGGTCAGGGTTTCCTGGCCACTACGGGTGACCTCCATGGAGCTCCGGAAAACCACTCAGCTTGTTTCAAAGCAGAGCTTCTCCTCTCTCTTCCAATGCCCCTTTCAAGTGTGAGGCTGGAAGGGAAAGTATTCAGTTTTTGGGGAAAATATTCCATCAGCCTGCACAGCCATGGATTCCCCCCTCCTGGGACACACAACCAAGTAAGTGCAATTTACCTTTCAATACATCACATTTACACACGTGTCTCCCTTTAAATATACACTGAGCCTGTGCCCACATACCCAGGCACTGCAGTGCCTCACATCACAATCCAATATATCTTATTACATTTAAACACAATGTTTTAAATACTGTGCCCAGCTCTCAGCACTGGGCTCAACTAGCCCTGCAGCCTGGCTGCTAGGGCTCTCTCAGTGCTGGAGGTATGGAGCTGGCTCTCCATGTCCCCGCAGTGTGTCACTGGCCTCGCCGCATGGTGCGGCGCACCCCCCTTATGCAGCCTGGCAGCCACCGGGCTCTGTCTGTGTATGGAGCGCTGAGGCGCCGGGAGCGTAGCTCCCGGTCCCCAGTGTCCAGTGCCCTACACACACCCCCGCCGCTAGGGAGCCGGCTAGCCCGGTCCCCCCTGAGCGGCGCACTCTGGTGCCCTCGCTGCGCAGGGAGCCAGCTAGCCCGGTCCCCTGTGTGCGGCGCTGAGTTCTGTGTCCTCGCCGCAGCGTCCGGCGGGGAGCCGGGCTGCGGCGCACCCCTTCCCTGCCGCCCAGCAGCCCGGGAAGTTCGTCCCGGCTGCCCACCTCCAGCGTGCTGAGGCGTCGGGAGCAGAGCTCCCGGCCCCCAGCAGAGGCACGCACAGAGCGCGCTGCAGCGGGAGCTGAGCTCCCAGCCGCAGCGACTCACCCTTCTCCCCCGGCGCACACACACAGCTCAGTGCACAGGAGGCTGTGCTCACCGCTGCCGTTGCTGGGAGCGTAGCTCCCGGACTCCGGCAGTCAGCGGCTCACACAGATCGCTGCAGCGGGAGCTGATCTCCCGGCTGCAGCGGCTCCCCTCTCCGCCGGGGGCTGCCCTCACTGCCCTGGTCGCCGGAGAGGTCCGGGACCGCGGTGAAGATGATAAATACATTTTAAAACACACACGGCGGCTAGCACCCACTACATTTAAAATTGGCGCCAAGCACCCAGTGTCCCTAAATATGGCGCCGGGCACTGAGGGTTAACCCTTTCAGTGCCGCGGCCGCCATTGTCCACATGGGCTGGGGGTCTCTCCGGACACAGGGGTAATTTAAAGTTGATCGCAGCAGCAAATTTGTTAGCAGTTGGGCAAAACCATGTGCATTGCAGGGGGGGCAGATATAACATGTGCAGAGAGAGTTAGATTTGGGTGGGTTATTATGTTTCTGACTGTGCATGGTAAATACTGGCTGCTTTATTTTTACATTGCAATTTAGATTGCAGTTTGAATACACCCCACCCAAATCTAACTCTCTCTGCACGTTATATCTGCCTCCCCTGCAGTGCACATGGTTTTGCCCAACTGCTAACAAAAATCCTGCTGCGATCAATTCAGAATTACCCCCCATGTGCACTGCAGGTGGGCAGGGCCGGTGCAAGGTTGCTTGGCACCCTAGGCAAAACTTCACCCTACTGCCCCTTCCTCCCTACCCACCCCACAAGTCTGTTGCATGGCAGCTGCTCTATCCCCCCCCCCACACATACACCTCCCATCCAATGTGCATGCTGCTGCTGTTCCCCACCCCCATTATCAGGGCCGCTGCAAGGTTGCTTGGCACCCTAGGCAAAACTTCACCCTACTGCCCCTTACTCCCTACCCACCCCACAAGTCTGTTGCATGGCAGCTGCTCTATCCCCCCCCCCACACACACACACCTCCCATCCAATGTGCATGCTGCTGCTGTTCCCCACCCCCATTATGTTGCATGGCTGCTCTCTTTGCCCCACCTAGCAGCTGCAGCTGCTCTATCCCCCCCCCATTATGTTGCATGGCTGCTCTCTTTGCCCCACCTCCCATGTCTGTGTGGGTCAGACTCTGGTAATAGCCTGTGCCTCCTGAGCCATTTATCTCACCGCACGTCCCTGGTGTGGGTGCCTGCTGCTTCCCCCACTCACACACACACTGTTAAATGGCTGCAGTTCTATCCCACCCCCCTCGCTGTCTGTGTGCATGCTGTTGCTCACCCACCCATTTGTGTGCATGCCTGCGGCTCATTTACCCCCCTACCCCAGGCTGCTGCTCTCCTCTGCTTCAGTTATCAAATGCAGATCGTGCACTCTGCAGCCACCTCACCTGCGGGCCGCAATGCAGAATTGGGACTGAGTAGCCTGGGAAGGAACCTGGAATGAAGGGCAGCGCCGCACGTCTCCCCCGGCTAGGGCTCCAACAACTTTCAAAGTTATGGCCTGTGCCGGGTGAAGCCGTAGCTGGTGATTGCAATATGGGATCACTTGGCGGCCGTGGTTATTGTAAGATAGGGTCCTGGGAGGGCTGCAGCGGCTGTTACCGGTGTGACAACAAGGTGTCCGCCGCCTTTTACAGGCAGCCTCAGCAGGCCGCCCCCTCAGGTCCTGTCGCCCCTAGGCAATTGCCTAAAGCTGCCTAGTGGAAGAGCCGGCCCTGCAGGTGGGGCAGATGTAACATGTGCAGAGAGAGTTAGATTTGGGTGGGGTGTGTTCACACTGAAATCTTAATTGCAGTGTAGAAATAAAGCAGCCAGTATTTACCCTGCACAGAAACAATATAACCCACCCAAATCTAACTCTCTCTGCACATGTTACATCTGCCTCCCCTGCAGAGCACATGGTTTTGCGCAATTGCTAACAAATTTGCTGCTGGGATCAACTCTGAATTACCCCCATAGTACATATTGCTGGAGGGCAATTTAACACCCCTGCATGGTCTCTCTGGATGACCGGAATCATGCAGTATAATCTGGGGAGGGGGGGGAGGGGCGCGCGGGGGGGATTAATATCTGTCACTGTAATATCTCCTACTGTGCAGCTTGTAGCCTTGCACAATACATATATATATATATATATATATATACTGTGTGCTGTGTGTATATTACTGTGCAGGCAGCTGGTAAGTAGCCCACACACTCCTGGAAATGGCCGTCAGAAGATTATTTGGATCTGCATAATAACTCCTGCAGGAGTTGCGTCCTCTCCGCGGCTGCAGCAATGTGTCAGACGCTCTCCTCACCGCCTCTCAGATGGAGAACACTCTCTGCCAGAGTCCTGGCCCCTTGGGGACGGCACAGAGCCAGCCCATTGTCTGACATATCTCATCATAAACTGTCAGTGAATATAAGTTAGTGGCTGCACATCAGTCAGGCCACAATGCTTTCTGACACCGAGGGACTGAAAGGAGTCAAGAGGCTAAAGCCTTGGAAATAGCGGCCCTGGAAGAAGAAAGGGTCCGGGGAGTGGGCCGGGGAAGGGACGGATTACACATGCAGTTGTTTTAGCGGAACGACACGGTGTGTCATGATGAATTACCGTTCATTTGTGGGAACAGTGCACTTAAATTGAGAAAGGCAGGCGGCCCTGGAATGGCGGCTCGTGAGGCTGTATAATGAGGAACTAAGGCGGTCCGCTCATTTAGTGTATGAGGCCTCTGCTATAGCCGGGCACCTCCAAGTCCGTTCTCATTACTCCATGCCTGTTGTCTTTGTTCCAGATTGTTTGGCCTTACAAACACTTTCTCTCATGCTTACAGTGAGTATGGCAGTCAGTGACCTCCTGTCACATTAGGGCTCTGAGTGATGGCGGCATCACAAAGATGATTTAAGCCACCATTTTGTGGATGTCGGAGACATATAAACACCGGGGTCTTGTTGCCTGCGGCTGACAGGACTCTGACTCACCTGCGTTTTATTAGGAAGTCTTTGGAGGCTAAATGCACATCAATTTTACAGAGAGTAAATGACCCAAATTCCATTGTATTCACTGTGAAGCCTGAGCTGCAACATCGACTCCTGATAGTTATTCAGCCACAAGGCGGGACGTCTCCACAAGAGTGAATCTCTCATATCACAGCCATTGTGCAAATAGTAAAACATTGTGTAAAATGTTCCAGACCTGGAGGTGGAGTTTATTGTGTAGTGTTGGGGCTTATTCACCAACTTATCAGCTCCGGAAATCATGCAGGAATACAGCACCCCTGCAACTTACCCAAGACTGAATGCAGGAGATGTCATAGATGTGAGGCAGGACAGCGCAGCCTCTATTATCCGCAACAGGGACTGCGGTCCGTTAGCTTTATTCTTACACTGCAATTTAGATTTCAGTTTGGACACACCCCACCCAAATCTAACTCTCTCTGCACATGTTACATCTGCCCCACCTGCAGTGCAGCATGGTTTTACCCAGTTGCTTGCTCTTTTGCTTTACTTACAAACATGAATCCGGTAACCTGTAGGCTAAATATGCACATTTGTTTGGTTGGAAATGTCAAAGTCAGAAAAATATCCCCATACACTCTGCCATATTTGCACCGCACACTGGTCTGCGCTGCGCATGCGTACGCTCTCCCGTGAAGGCGCATACCCGCAATAGCGTGCACCCGCGGACGCACGGTATGCGTATTTACGGTAGAGTTTATGTAACCGTGGCGTGCGACTCATTCGTTACATATTTTCACAATTAATGTAGTTTGTAGACCATGGTCCCTTTGATAGACTCTGAAAGTTTGGTTAATATAGAATGTGCCTGAATGGAGGAATCCCTCTTTGTATTGTGCGAAGGGTCTAACAGGAATCATACAGCAGTGTTTGGTACCCATCGGAAGAGTATTTAATTAACAATATTCCGGTGTTGGTTTGGAGCGTACTAATCGCTCGTGCGGATAGTTATGGACATAAGAAGTTTATGTCCATTTCTATTATTTACGCATACTCAGGTATGCGGCGGGAAACCTAGTTTCCCACCCACCTGAGCTGTTTGAAATCGTCACAGCCCACCTGTATGAATCACCCTATGACCTTTTGTTATAATGCGAAGCCGAATTCCTGCGTCCAATGGACAATGAGGTTGTAGGGACCATTAGATTGCATTGTGTGAGTAGCATAAAAGACGGGCCTGTGGCATCCAGCTTTCACTTCTCATCAAACGGTTCTCATTGCTGATAATCGGGAAGCTGGATGTCCAGAGGCGCATGCGATCATACCCTTTGTGCGTAAGTTTTTCTCCGTAATCATATTGTCTTACTGTGAGCCAATCTCTCTCTCTCCGTCTCTCTCTCTCTCTCTCCCTTCTCTTTCTCTCGTATCTCCCATTGACTAGTATTGTATTGTATTAGATCAGCATAGTATTGTATTGTATTTCTTGTATAGTTATTCGGTTAGGAAGTCTCTGTTATATTGTAGTGTATCATTTGTACTGTGATTCTTTTTGCAAGTATAATAGTTATAATACAGATAATAGGCTTTGGACCCTAAACCAGTATCCGTGTATTTCCTATAGTTTTAAGTGTTCACTTGAGCGTCGGTGACGCTCAAGCAGCTTTGTAGTTAGTCAGGTTACACAAGGTTGCACTTACACCCTGTATTCACATTAAGGTATTCTGTGTATTTCATTGATAAAAGGTTTAGACATAAAGGTATAGCGTTGTGAGCGTCTGCGCCGCTGGTGATCTCCTCGTGGTCTCGAGCGTCCGCTACGCCATAGCGAATCATTACTCTAGTCATCACCAATAACGTGCTGTCCTGTGATCACTGGGCCGTGAGCGAACGTGACGCTTGAGCGTCTCGCCTACGGCTAAGCGATCGTTACGCAACTAGCGTACCCTTACGGTACTTCTTAAGTAAACAGCGTACTGTGTTCTTAGACTTCATTAAGGGTTGTTTATACGACAAAGGAATTTAGAATTGTCAATTGGGGACTCGTCCTGTCCTTCTCATATCTGCACTAGGTAGATCAGCAGACATTATCCCCCAGCAAAGGGTGGGAGGTTGTCTCGCAGTGCTGACGGGATAAGCGTCTGCTTCGCTTAGATAAAGAGTGCTGAAGGAATCCGGGAACCGGAAGTAAGAACAAAACGCTTGTATCTTTTAAAACTGTTTATTTCTCTTCTGTCTTGCGTATACACGCACGCATACATATATATCTGCATTTCTTTTTCAATTTCGTATATCACTATTCCTGTTTGCCAATTTTTATAGTTGATAGAAAGTACTAAAAGAGACTTGCTGTTATTTCATAGTTTAAGAATAGAGGTAATAGTTAAAAGTGTAGACAAACACACAGGTTTGCCTGGGAGATAAGGCAAAGCCAGTGGGGTACGCGGTAGATGATCAGGGATCGTTTACATTGATAAAAGAAATTGTGTTACGGTGGATCTTTTGTTTTGCGTACACGTGTCTCTAACAAAGACTAGCGTACGCAATCCAAAGGCAGACGCACGCAGCGTACATTACGCAACGTAGCGTCCGGTTACGCCCACGTAGCTCAAGTTGTGAAAAGGCGATAAGTAACGCACAGCGGTAAGTAACGCGACGCGGTAAATAACGCAAATCTATTTTTGGAAAATTTGAAATTTAGTTTAACAGATCCTGCTCCTAATTGGTAACACAGCTGGGCTAAAGAAAATTTCTGCGCAGAAATAGATATAGAAACGAAAGTGTACATGTGTTGAGTGAGTGTGTTTTTATTACATAAGTTTATATAACTTAGAGGTTGAACCAAAAAGAAATCGGGTAGGACATACGTGTAAGTGACATATACGGTGGCTAAGGAGGCATCCTTGGTTAAATAAAATATGAGCATTAGAGTATAGCGGACCAGTATACAAGACCAGGAGGTCGTACAGAACAAGACCAGGAGGTCATAAGGAGACAAAGAAGGTCCGCTATAAAGGTACAAGAAGCACAACCCCGGGGGTTGGTGCTAAAACCCATATAGGCCATTGGAAGCTCTGGCTGATGGAATCCGCAGCCGCAATTTTCGATTCCATTGATCTCTCAGTACATAACAGGTAGTGCTTATGTACTGAACGATTGTACCGCACGTAATTGTGTGCAGTAGTTAGTAATCTGACCTAATACCATTAGAGTAAAGTGGTCACAAACGCTATTTGTACATTCTGACGTGATTTGTGTAATTTTTTATTTTTAAAGGGAAGTTCGCTGGTCACTCAGGAACTATCTAACAACCCCACCTTTACTGGAAAGAGTAAGTGTCCTGCGGGTAACCCTCATATGTTCCAGTAAACAGAAGGTTTCTGGTAGGGCCCTGTATCGAGTACGCCAGCACCATATCGGTGTGATCAGGTCGTATTGGTCGAGGTGGGCGAGTGAGTGGGGTACTCGGTAAACCGCCACCGCCGGCCTATTTTGAATAATTTGGTTTGCTGTAAGGGTTCGCTGAAGACCGTGATATAAAGATCAAAGGAGTAGTAAGCAACACCTGCAGATTATGGGGGCCAATTGTTCAGGTAGGGGGCGATCAACCTCGGTTCGGGTTGATTCAGAGAACCGACCAGTCGGGTCGGCAAGGTACATCATGTGTGAAAAATACGGAAGTCACACAGAGGTTTTATGTGATGAATGGGAGAGAATGACTGTACAAGACAGGGAGAAATTCCCAAGAATAGGTAGCTTCAGTCCAGAAGTGTTACAAAATTTAAGGAGGAGGATATGTCTCATAAAATCAACAAAGAGACGAATTCAGCATCATGATTATTTACAGTTGTGGCAACAGGAAGGTGAGATACAGAGAGGTTTGGCTCTGGCGGCGGGATCTGGGGCAGTCAGGAAACTGATAGCCACAGCCCCGCCACCACCATACATAGCAGGAGAGAAGTTGATTACGGAGAGAAACGCACTGGGTTGTAAAACACAAACACTTAGTAACCCTGTAAATGTTAATGATGTTAACCAAGTAACTCATGCAAGTATTAACCCGTGCAAGTTGTACCCTGTTTTGAACTTTCCTCAGGAGTGTGATCAAGAAGACGATCCAGCAACAATTTCAGCTCTCTCTCTAGCGGCCACCATAGCAGAGACCACAGTAGGCACAGCAACACCCACGAGATTAGCGAAAGCCCCTAGCGGAGGGATAGGTGAGGTCGTGTCAACGGGTAAGTACGGCACCATGCATTATACCGAAACAATTTCACCACAAGTTGTAGAATCTACACAGAATGAGGTTGTTAGAGTTAACCCTGTTAGAGTAATAGCAGTTCCCAATGGGAAAACAGATGTATCAGGAGCCACTCCCATAAGGAACATTGCCATGTACACTCCATTTTCCCGAATGGAATTAAGAACAATAGTGTCTGAATTTCCTGACCCCAGGAAAGACTTAGTTGCTAGCCAAAAATACATCAGGGATCTAGGTAACACTGTAGAACCCAACAACAAGGATTGGCAGATACTGCTAAGAGCTTGTTTACCTTCAAATGTCGACTCAGTTCAATTCTTAGCGGATTGTGGACTAGATAAAGATGTACCACTTTCAGATGTGTACAACAAAGATAATGTAAAAAGGATAAATTTACAGCTAAAGGAGTATTTCCCAGCCGTTGTTAAATGGAACAAAATATTCTCCATTAGACAAAAAGAGTCCGAAACGGCAACAGAATATTTTCATCGGGCACTATTAGAAATGGCAAAGTACACTGGAATAGAAGACATTAGGACCAACCCAAACCACCAAGAAGTAGCAGTATCTGTACTGATGGATGGTTTAAAGGAAACATTAAAGACTAGGGTTCAGACCACGCAACCATGTTGGCGAGGTCTGTCGGTGTCCACATTAAGAGAGGCTGCTATTGATCACGACAGAAACATCACTAGACACAGGGAGTCACAAAGTGATAAGTTGATGTCAGTAAGTATACAGGCGCTGACCACAAGGCAGCCTGCGTATGTACCACCGAATCCTGTGGGTAAGTCAAGTGTAATAACATGTTTTTCTTGTAACAAACAGGGACACTATGCACGAGACTGTAGAACAAAGAGTGTACAAAGATCTTTTCAACCCCCTAGACAACGACACGACACACGACATTGGGAGCAGGGTCCACAGAGGCGGAGTTTTGAGCCACATACAGGGGAAACAAAAAGATACCCCCCGAACAGAGATTGGCATGCCTCTGGTAGTTCCCAGCTAACTCCCCCACAAGTAGTTGCTGCCAACGGGATTCAGGGAGGTCAGCATACCCAATAGGGGTGTGGCCATACCTGTAATCTGCAGCCAGTGAAATTGATTGCCAGTCTTGGAAGTGAACCAGAGATTGCAATCAATGTAGCTGGTAAAACTTTAAACTTTCTTGTAGACACAGGGGCGGCCAAGTCAGTGATAAATTCGACAGTGGGCATGAGAACCACTGGTAGGACAGTTCCAGCCATGGGAGTAACAGGAGTAGTCCAGCACTACCCTGTTAGCAAACCAGCCGAGATTACAATAGGGCCTTTGCATACCAAGCATTCGTTTTTGCTAGCTGCATCGGCACCAACCAATCTCCTGGGAAGAGACTTACTATGTAAAATGGGTTGCGTCATTTATTGTACTCCTGAAGGTGTATTCTTGGACATTCCTGAGAATCACGCTCAGGAAGTACGAGACATGTTAGACTCCCCATCAAAATTAATGTCACATCCCATTATGACAAATAGGAATCCATCCCAAATAGAAGAGATGACATCTCAGATACCAGAGTCACTTTGGACAAAAGATGGACAGGACACTGGATTAATGGCAAACGTAGCTCCAGTAGTTGTACAAGTAAAAGATGGTAGGATAGCTCCAAAAATCCCACAGTATCCTCTGAAGCCAGAGGTGGAGTTAGGAGTTTTCCCAGTAATAGAGCGCTTGCTACAACAGGGCATTCTAGTAAGAACGTCCAGCACAGCAAATAGTCCCATCTTCCCTGTTAAAAAGAGTGGGGGGAGGGGTTACAGGCTAGTGCAGGATCTAAGGGGGATTAATAAAATAGTTGAGAGTCAGTTCCCCGTAGTGCCTAATCCAGCTGTCATCCTAATGCAAATTCCTCCCACTGCCAAATTTTTCACTGTTATTGACCTCTGCTCCGCATTCTTTTCGGTACCTCTGCACCCTGACAGCCAATATTTGTTTGCATTCACATACAGAGGAGTCCAATACACGTGGACTCGGTTACCCCAAGGTTTCATAGATAGTCCAAGTATATTTTCTCAGGCTTTGCATGATTGTTTACAGTCTTTCCAACCGGAGAGTGGATCAGTATTGATACAGTATGTAGATGATTTACTACTGTGTTCAGATTCGCTGGAAGCTTCCCTGAAGGATACGAAACAGCTCCTGTTTCATCTTTCAGACACAGGACATAAGGTTTCCAAAGACAAGTTGCAATTATGCCAACCTAAGGTAAAATATTTGGGACACTGTCTAACACAAGGACTGAGACACCTGACCGCTGATAGAATCCAAGCCATTAGAGACATGACACTGCCACAAACCCAGCAACAGATCAGGACGTTTTTAGGAATGTGTGGGTATTGCCGTAATTGGATCCCAGGGTTTTCCATATTGGCGTTACCTTTGCAGGAAATGGTCTCCTCAAACAAACCTGATAGGATCTCGCATACAGACGAATCCGAAACAGCATTTGAGAGACTCAAACAGTGCCTAACGCAGGCGCCAGCACTAGGTATGCCAGACTATGGGAAACCCTTTGAACTATACGGAACAGAAAGTGCTGGTTGCGCAGCAGGTGTACTAACCCAAAAACACGGTGATGCCAGCAGGCCAGTTGCATACTACAGCGCTCAGCTAGACACGGTAGCGCGATCCCTTCCCACATGCTTGCGTAGCGTTGCGGCGATAGCATTGCTAGTGACAAAAAGCGAAGATGTCGTGCTAGGCCACAACCTCACAATCCATACACCACATGCAGTATCTGCCTTATTGAATTCTGCCCAAACCAGACACGTCTCATCAGCAAGGTTTACAAGATGGGAATTGGCATTAATGGCCCCAGTAAACATCACCATAAGGAGATGCAGCGCATTAAATCCTGCAACATTTCTCCCAGGTGTGCCTGGTCAGACACAAAGGGTGGAAGGTGAGAGTGATGGGGAAGGAGGATTTAATACAAAGGAAGATGCACATGATTGTATGGAATATTTGACCCAAAATTTTACCGCAAGGCCTGACATCAGTGACAATCCACTGGAAGATGCAGAACTCACGTTCTACACTGACGGTAGTTGTCATAGACAGTCAGACTCGGGAGACTTGTGTACTGGATACGCAGTCGTAGATGACCAAGACACCATAGAAGCGGAACCGCTAGGTCCACCTCACTCAGCCCAGGTTGCTGAACTGGTCGCCCTAACCAGAGCATGTGAATTGGCTAAGGGTAAGTCAGCCAATATCTACACCGATTCTAGATACGCCTTCGGGGTAGTACATGATTTCGGAGCCCTATGGCGCCTCAGAAATTTCATGACGGCAGCTGGTACACCGATAGCGCATGCAGCTTATATAAAAAGGCTTCTAACAGCGATACAGGAACCCGACAGAGTGGCTGTTATCAAATGTAAAGCACATACATATAGTCAAGACCCAGTGTCACTTGGTAACAGCCGAGCAGACGAAGCAGCTAAGCTTGCAGTTGCTACCCCCATACAGACAGACACCACACAACTGATGGTATTTAATACCATCAACACACAGAAGTTGTGTGAGATGCAGAATTTGTGTTCCACACAGGAAAGAGCAGTCTGGAAGGCAAAGGGATATGGCCAGGAGTCCTCAGGGCTCTGGACGGATGGACATGGTAAACCAGTGGCCCCCAGAGCATATCTTCCATGTCTGGCTGAAGCAGCTCATGGGTTGACTCATCTAGGCAAGGAGGGAATGTGCAAATTGGTAAGAGCATACTGGTGCGCCCCAGGATTCTCCTCTCATGCGGGTAAAAGAGCAATGTCATGCCTTACCTGTCTGAGAAAGAATATTGGAAAAGCAATACCTACAGAACCATCCCATATCCCACCTGCCGGCGGCCCTTTCCAGGTAATACAAATTGACTTCATTCAATTACCCCCATGTCGAAATTTGAAATATGTACTTGTTTGTATAGATGTTTTCTCGAATTGGGTCGAAGCATTTCCAGCAGCTACAAATACCGCTATGTTTACAGCTAAGAAAATTGTGCAGGAATTTGTATGTAGATATGGTATCCCTAGAATCATTGAAAGTGATAGGGGTACCCATTTTACCGGTGATGTCTTTCAAGGAATGTGTAAATTAATGGGTATTGATAGCAAGCTGCACACTCCGTACCGTCCACAGGCGAGTGCGAAGGTCGAAAGAGTGAACAGCACTATTAAAAATAAATTGAGTAAAGTAATGGCAGAGACAGGATTGACGTGGCCAGAAGCTTTACCCATTGTTTTGTATAGCATCAGAACCACTCCCAGGTCCCCTCTTAACCTGTCCCCTTTTGAAATTCTGTTTGGTCGACAACCGCATGTCATGATTAACCCTCAGGATGATTTGAAATGTAACAATGAAGTAACTGTAAAATACTTGATTAACATGAGTAAGCAGTTGAGGAATCAAAATGATAATCTGAAGTTGGTGATTCCTGATTTACCAGATAGTAATTGTCATGACATTGAACCTGGGGATTATGTAATGATACGAAATTTTCTACGCTCAGGTTGTCTTATTGATAGATGGGAAGGACCATACCAGGTCTTATTGACTAGCACCACAACATTGAAGGTTGCTGAGAGAGAGACTTGGGTCCATTCATCCCACTGCAAAAAGGTTGCTGATCCAGAGAAGTCCCGTGATAAGGAACAGACGGTAGAGGTTGTATCACTGGAGTGTCTGTTCCAGGAGGACTGAGGCGGCACCTGAGCCTTGAAGACCGAAAGCAGTTGTTGACTCCCTTCTCCCTTTTATTGTTTTTCTCCACTCCCCATCCCCTCTCCGTTAAAATTTCTTTTTCCCCCTTCTCATTCTTCTCTATTTCCTCCTCAAAGATGGACTTGCCCCAAGAGACTGTGATCCGGATTTTGATGTTAACCATGATGTTGACCAGAGCAGTCTGTTCCGGCGAGAGTACCATAGAGGTCGAGAGAGGTTCTGGAATGGGTTCCGATTATGATGATGGAGGCGTAGTTTTCCAAGATCAACCAAACCAACAAGCAAAGGCGAGTATCAGAAAACGATCCGATAGAAGAAATTGTGATGGATTGTTAGCTGAAGAAAACTGTATCTGTAGGCTCTGTGACAATTTGATTGAGGATGGGTGCATAAAGAAATGCCAATCCAGTTTTAATATCCATATGGACCGGCATCCATTGAGTGACTATCACTCCTTAGTGGGTAACGTATTAAACCAAACAGATTGTTGGGTATGCTCTCAAGTACCTCAGGGTCATAGCAAATCAGGGCTAGTACCATTTCCTTTAACGTTAGGGGAGGTACTTGAGCTAAGTGGTGGGAGACCGGTGGACCGGAGGTTTAACATCTCCAGCCCTCCTAGTTTGAAGCTCCACCAATACCATGTGGATAGGTCCCTCTTATGTTTCAATATCTCCAATCCCCGTAAGCCGGGAAATTGGGAAGTGTCATGGAGCAACCTTACCATGACCTTTTCACACAGAGCAGATAGAATGCCTACAGATACAGAGCTTGTACGCCACATAGCCAGTAGAGGAAAATCTTTCCGGTACCGATATACCTTAGGAAATAGGATTACGAGAGTTGGAGAAGTATCACCAGGATACTGTGCACATATCGTACAAACTGATACATGCATTAAGCAGATGGAAGAATTAGGGTCAGGAGAGTTCACCTGGAAGGTGTGTAATATGGTAATGTCCTTCTCCGTCCCATATGTTCTCCCCGATGATGCATATTTCATATGTGGGAGAAAGGCGTACAAGTGGCTTGCCCCAAACTCTGAAGGATTGTGTTATATTGGAAAAGTATTGCCTGAAGTGATGACTATAACACATGACAAAATGAAGGACATACACCGTGGTGCCCAAGCTCCTTATACTCACACTCATTACGAGCACCGAGTTAAAAGACAACTGTCAGAAAGGTTAGAGCATCCGGCCTCTGATCTTATCCATGAATCCACCGGGATTCAGGTTCTGGTAGCGTTAGATTTCACTCGCACCGCTCGAGGAGTGATGAATTATAGATACATTTCCGCACTCGCCAATTTGTTAGATAATATCACTGAAATGTATGATGACACGTTCAGATACACTGGAAGAGAACTTCAAGCTTATAAAACAGAACTAGTTCAGCATAGGATGGTTCTTAATTATCTTACAGCAGTAACAGGCGGATATTGTGTTACATTGGCAACACAGTACGGCATAAAGTGTTGCACGTATATCACAAATAGCACCGAGGATCTGGTAGAGGTCATAGACCAAAAGATGGACGATATTCTCCAATTAAAGTGGGAATTTCGCCGAAAACACAATCTCACCCTTGCCGCTGTAGGAAATGAGCTGACTAGTTGGGTGTCATGGTTGAACCCGCGAAATTGGTTCTCCGGTTTAGGAGACTGGGCTCAAGGAGTCATAATGGATGTTGGAAAGTTTCTCCTATGTATCTTAGGTGTTGTTATATCTATTGGATTGATATTTAGATGCGGGCAGGCTTTAATGAGGTGCAAACAAAGTACAAAAGTGATGAGCTTGAGGAGTGAGGAAACCGTAATTAACCTAGATTTGATTTATGACCCAATGATAGAAACCATGATGTGATGAAAATGCGATTATAAGGTCCGTTTCTTTCACCTGTTTTTCTGCTTTTCCCCAAGATACAAAGACCCCCTTGGACGAGGAAGTTGACGAGACGCTATACAGACAACAGACAAGCACCAAAGATGAAGTTTTGACCACTTGAGAAATGGACATTTGATGAACTTTGCCATGGATCCCCAGTTTCCCTAGTATTTTTAAACTCACGCTAGCCCAACATTTTTTGTAAATCTGATGGCACTGACAAAGCTATTTGCTCATGCCCAAGGAGCAATACAGCGCAAAGAAGACGACTCTCAACAGATACCGAACAAAACTTCAACAACAGATGTACATTTCCCTGACATAGAATACCCCCGCATTTACCGTAATTATGTCTTTTCTTCATTTCTACAACCCTCAGGTAATGACACACATAGTATAGGGAATACAGGCACAGATATCAGCAATCACATATTCCCCCATTCATGTATCATCAACTAAAATGTGCTCCCCATTTTGTTCAAAAGCCGAAAAGAGCTCGGTAAAGTTTGACAGCCCATCCACAGACCTGTACCACGGGATAAGAAGGAATTCAAATGTATACTTCGCAATACCTCGAAGCTTGATTTACCACACGTACGGCACGATGATACATGACCCTCCAAACATGGACTCATACACACATACTTCTGCTATCTCACTAGGTCATACCCTCTTCACACCTACTCCTCTCTTCTTCCTTACCCAACCATGGAAATGAATTAACCCCTGACTTATATTTTTCTCCTTTTTGAAATGTTTTGAAGGTGGCAGTTATTATTGACTGCCAAAGGGTGGACTGTCAAAGTCAGAAAAATATCCCCATACACTCTGCCATATTTGCACCGCACACTGGTCTGCGCTGCGCATGCGTACGCTCTCCCGTGAAGGCGCATACCCGCAATAGCGTGCACCCGCGGACGCACGGTATGCGTATTTACGGTAGAGTTTATGTAACCGTGGCGTGCGACTCATTCGTTACATATTTTCACAATTAATGTAGTTTGTAGACCATGGTCCCTTTGATAGACTCTGAAAGTTTGGTTAATATAGAATGTCCCTGAATGGAGGAATCCCTCTTTGTATTGTGCGAAGGGTCTAACAGGAATCATACAGCAGTGTTTGGTACCCATCGGAAGAGTATTTAATTAACAATATTCCGGTGTTGGTTTGGAGCGTACTAATCGCTCGTGCGGATAGTTATGGACATAAGAAGTTTATGTCCATTTCTATTATTTACGCATACTCAGGTATGCGGCGGGAAACCTAGTTTCCCACCCACCTGAGCTGTTTGAAATCGTCACAGCCCACCTGTATGAATCACCCTATGACCTTTTGTTATAATGCGAAGCCGAATTCCTGCGTCCAATGGACAATGAGGTTGTAGGGACCATTAGATTGCATTGTGTGAGTAGCATAAAAGACGGGCCTGTGGCATCCAGCTTTCACTTCTCATCAAACGGTTCTCATTGCTGATAATCGGGAAGCTGGATGTCCAGAGGCGCATGTGATCATACCCTTTGTGCGTAAGTTTTTCTCCGTAATCATATTGTCTTACTGTGAGCCAATCTCTCTCTCTCCGTCTCTCTCTCTCTCTCTCTCTCTCTCTCTCTCTCTCCCTTCTCTTTCTCTCGTATCTCCCATTGACTAGTATTGTATTGTATTAGATCAGCATAGTATTGTATTGTATTTCTTGTATAGTTATTCGGTTAGGAAGTCTCTGTTATATTGTAGTGTATCATTTGTACTGTGATTCTTTTTGCAAGTATAATAGTTATAATACAGATAATAGGCTTTGGACCCTAAACCAGTATCCGTGTATTTCCTATAGTTTTAAGTGTTCACTTGAGCGTCGGTGACGCTCAAGCAGCTTTGTAGTTAGTCAGGTTACACAAGGTTGCACTTACACCCTGTATTCACATTAAGGTATTCTGTGTATTTCATTGATAAAAGGTTTAGACATAAAGGTATAGCGTTGTGAGCGTCTGCGCCGCTGGTGATCTCCTCGTGGTCTCGAGCGTCCGCTACGCCATAGCGAATCATTACTCTAGTCATCACCAATAACGTGCTGTCCTGTGATCACTGGGCCGTGAGCGAACGTGACGCTTGAGCGTCTCGCCTACGGCTAAGCGATCGTTACGCAACTAGCGTACCCTTACGGTACTTCTTAAGTAAACAGCGTACTGTGTTCTTAGACTTCATTAAGGGTTGTTTATACGACAAAGGAATTTAGAATTGTCAGAAATTTGGATCTCACCCCGGCTGCCTGGAGTATTCACACGCCTGTTACAAATATGGTGGAAGAAGTTTGATGGTTGTACAGTAGGTTATCCCTAATTATTACCCCTGTTAGATCCCCTCCCCCCGGCCCCCTGGCTGCGTGTGTGCGCAGTAGTACTTGTGGGTCATAAACCCTCTGCATTTATACACGACTGGGGCGGTACACCCGTCACACCATAACACGGGGTCCTAAGATGAGGACAGAAACCTCCCGTGGATCAGAAGGGCAGAAGCGTAACAGCCGCCACAATGCATGCGATAAGTGCACGTATTATGTGATGCATGCTGCATCCTGCCCTCTATCTGCTGCTGTTGTCAAATTTGGGGTGGTGTGGCCATGCCGCCGACCCAAAACAATGTTAAAAAATACTTTACTCAATGCAGCACACTCCAGAAGGGGCGCAACTCAGGCAAGGGCAGATCCGCTGCCTCCGTAACACACCTTACCTGCCCACTACCGCTGGCCGTTCTATAGCAGCACAGCTGCGGTGTACATCCTGCAGGGAGAGAGAGGAGACTCTGCTGCCCAGCATACAACAGCATGTGGGGCTGGGGAGAGAGAGAGAGGTCTCCTTTCCCTGTCCTATATGCAACTGATCCGGGCCCCCTGCCGTGCTCCCCCAACAAAACGGGCCTGGGTAAAGCGTATCCTCCCCCCCCCTGGCTGGCAGGATTAAGCTTCCCGGGGTACATGCCTGGAGTGTCTCTGGGCAACGACACCATTAGCACTCCCCCCCCCCCCCCCCATGGCCCCGGCGCTTACAGTATGTAATACAATAGCCATAGGCGCTGTAATAGAGGGCGGGCTCCGATTGGGCCCCTCCTCTCCGGCGGTGCAGTAGACATTGTGTCAGAGTCTACTGTGCATGTGCAGGTCTCCGGGAATATGGCGCTCCCGGGACATCTCTATTGCGCCTGCGCAAATAACTGGAAAATGGCCGCTGCGCCCATTTTCCCAGTGATATTTGCAGCTCTGTGGCCAGTATTGGGCCGATGGAGGGGTAAGTGTAGTTACATGGGTGCAGGGTGTGCGTTGTGTGGCACTGTGCACCACACACTTTTGCACCATTATACAGTAGATACGCCAGTGACAATAGTGTAGAAATGTGTCTTAATAGTGTACGCAACAATGTTATTAATAAATGGAAAATATAAAATATGTCTAACAAATGCCGCCAATCGTCACCGTCAGGTGATTATGCGTCTGCCGCCAGGTCCACCTCAGTCACAACATCTCGCCGCTTGAGTCCCTCCTGCCCTGTTCCCGCTGCCCTAACGCATTTGTGGCGCCGTATGTGAATGCATACTCTGCATGACCGATATAAGTCTCTTTCATAGTATATACATAGTATATACTGCGTTGCCGTAGTAACCTGCAAGCGTCAGGGCCTGGGCGAGCTGTCGCCCCGTTCTCGCCCGCATACGGCCACGCAGTATCTGTCACCTACAAATGGAAATTATAACAGAAAGTCGCAACTTAAAAAAAAAAAATCCTGCCGTTACTTCATCAAATGCTAATTAAAATGCATGTGAGCGCGGGTAATTATACATATGGTTTTGGACAGAAAGCTTAGGCTGGCAGAGAGTTTGGCCCAATTGTAATCAGAAATCTTCCTTCCATATGGCAGTGAGTTAATTACTTTTATTCTCCCATATCGTCGTCATATTTCTCCTTCTCCTGGACAGTCTGCGCCTCACCTCTTCCTATCTGCACCATATTGTCGGTGATGAAAGTCAACCGGAGCGGCGGTGCCAGCGACTGCTGTATGTTGGCTGCGTGCGATTCCTACTTGGCACCGAATTCCCTCATAGCAGGGGAATAGCGGACTCTGCGCCTCTTTGTTTCCACCAGATACCAGCCAGCGTCCTGCTGCCATACTGTCTGGAAAGATTAACCTGTGAATCCCGACCTGACGCCACCGCCGTCCCGGAAATAAGTCGCTGTTATTTTCCCATCAGGGTTTGTGTCGGCTACTGACGCGATTAATGGAGATTACTCAATAACACTTTGCATATCTGAGCAATGCTCACGTGCGTTCTGTCCAACCCTGAATCAGGCGAATTATTATATATAGAGATAGTTGTGCGTTACTGACCTGAGTAATGTGCGTGCAGTAACCGCAGTGTTCATATCTCATCAGACATGTCCGCTACGCTCACCTCAATCTTCTTTTCCAACTTGTATCCTTGCTGGAGCGGAGACGCCTCTAACTGAACGGAGAGAGAGAGTGACTGACAGCTTTGCAGACTTGCTCCTCCAAATTGCACTGTTTGGCTTGGTGGAATCACTAGAGGGGCGGGGCCAGTGACATCACAGCAGCTGAAATGAGTGTCGCTGCCTGACCTACATCGATAGGACTGTGGGGGTCATTCCGAGGTTTGGCCGCATTCTACACATGCACTAAGCTCTGCAATATATTCTGTAGCTTGGACCCGGTAGATGACCATGGGGGTCATTCCGAGTTGATCACTCGCTAGCAGTTTTTAGCAGCCGTTCAAACGCTATGCCGCCGCCCTCTGGGAGTGTATCTAAGCTTAGCAGAAGTGCGAACGAAAGGATCATTATTACAAAATTATTTTGTGCAGTTTCAGAGTAGCTTCAGACCTACTCAGCGCTTGCGATCAGACCATTCAGTTCCGGATTTGACATCACAAACACGCCCTGCGTTCGCCCAGCCACGCCTGCGTTTTTCTGGCACGCCTGCGTTTTTCTGAACACTCCCTGAAAACGGTCAGTTGTCACCCAGAAACGCCCTCTTCCTGTCAATCACTCCGGCCACCAGTGCGACTGAAAAGCTTCGCTAGACCCTGTGTAAAACTACATCGTTCGTTGTAATAGTACGTCGTGCGTGCGCATTGCGCCGCATACGCATGCGCAGAAGTGCCTTTTTTTGCCTCATTGCTGCACAGCAAACGAATGCAGGTAGCGATCAACTCGGAATGACCCCCACTGTGTTAGAGATGAAGGCTTCTGCTGTAAAGCTAGTTACACACCTTCGTGATCACTCTTTCAATGTGATGTTTCTGTCAACTTCACGCCCAATTGAAAGTCCCGTCCACAGTGCCGAAACGTGTGTACACATCTCTATAATCATACTTGCAACTTTCGATCCCCGACTGCTAAAATATCGATCAAAAATGATTGTACCACCGTATACATTCTGCATTTACATACTACTTCTGAGTTCTGAAGGGAGGCGTATAGGGTGTATGCAATTAGCCACTCGCAATACATTAGTACATTGCATGCTTGAACCAGAGAACATTTTAGCGAGTGAACAATAAATATAATATATTGCAGTATCACTATATAGGCCGGATAGAGCGGTGGCAAACAATGAATGGCTGTATTTCATGAAGTGATAGAGGAAAGTTTACACAAGACTACGTAGAAAGACGCATGACCTGTATTCGTCGTGCACGCCCACACAGGCGGCGCGGCTGCTCGTGTAGTGTCGCAAGAACGGACGGCAGTGGGCACGCACTGCACTTTTGGTCTGATCTGGCCTGGTCGAATTGGAGGAATATTAATCAGCACATCAGAGTCGATCCGACCGGATTGCTTCCGACAAAACACGATCGAAGGTGCGTACACACTCTTGTGATATCGAAAGAACGGGTCGGAACTGCAAGAATGGCCAAAGGATTGTATAGGAGTGTACCCACTTACCAGGAGGAGGGTAATGAGCAAACATCAGCTGCAAGTCAGAAAAACAATTTGGCCGAAGTTTTACTCTCTACTGTTTTGATTTTAAATTATAATTCTTCTACGCTAAATACATAAACATAAAAAACACCTTTAACCAATGAAAAAAACTTTTTCCAATTTTTTTTAATGTCTTGGTTTAAACAACGTTTGTCTTTGCACTAATAATAATATGATTATGAATCAATTCACTGCAGGTGTGACCCGATATTGTGATTCACTCAATAAGCCTGATTCATGTCTGTACGCAATGGCCGAGCGATTATCGGCAGACTCCGCAATGAGGATTACAACGCACAGTGATTAATGGGACGTGGCCCTTTGGAGGTGTCAACGGGGAGTGGTTGGCAAAACGCAGACGTGACACGGACGTTTCCAGAGTGTGTATCTGCCGTACGCGATTGCGAATGAGTTTGCGATGGCTCCTTGGCGGAAGCAGCGTCACTCAGTTACATTATCAGCTCCGTAGCCTAGAGAATCACTATTGCATTCTACGTACACACATGTCTTAGGCGCAGTGTTACGATCTATGGGAGACTTGCGGCAATGACCACGTCCTGTAGAGGTCAGGGTGGGACACATCTGCCCCGTTGTCGATACCTGGGGAACACTGGATCAGGTGAAAGCTCTGTGGTCGGATATAATAATCAGATAGAAGCTCTTGTATGGCGGTTCCAGCTGATCACTTTATCCCGGCCCAGCGAGCTATTAGCATCCCGTGGATTTGTGCGGAGACGGACGCAGCATAAGTAATACAGGCCCCTGGGTTTTCCTGAACATTTACAGACAAATGAATTGTCCTTCGCTAAAGATGGATCTTCCTCCTCTTTAAGCTGCTAAGTGATCCCTATTGAAGAGCGGAGATGGATTTCTGTATCACTGTGCGACCACCACACTGTGCCCTTTACATATAATCCCGTTGTCCGTATGGTGTGAGAGTATTAGTGGTATTGATCTAATCGCCTTCATAAATGGAACAGAGCATCTCTAATAGCTCCTCATTCCAGGAGGCTAATAGCCAGGTCTGTACAGCTGGGAGCATAACTCCCGTCATTGCGCCATCATTCGCCAGGGACGGGATGCACCAAGCATTGTGCTTTGAATGCGATGCATCCCGCAACTGATCGCAGGCATTTTGGCATTTATTAATGCCGTATGGATGAAGATTTAAGCAAATATTTGCACATGCGTGAAGTGGCACACCCGTCACAGGGGACACTGGAAGGGGTCCGATTGGGTCTCTCTCTCTGCAAATCGCGACAAGAAGACCTAAGGCTTTTACTAGGCATCGCCGTATATAGGGGGTCATTCCGAGTTGATCGCTAGCTGCATTTGTTCGCAGCGCAGTGATCAGGCTAAAAAACGGCAGTTCTGCACATGCGTATGCGTCGCAATGCGCACATGCGTCGTATGGGCACAACGAACGATGCAGTTTCGCCCAGGATCTAGCGATGCATTTCAGTCGCACTGCTGACCGCAGAGTGATTGACATGAAGTGGGCGTTTCTGGGTGTCAACTGACCGTTTTCAGGGAGTGTTCGGAAAAACGCAGGCGTGCCAGGAACAACGCAGGCGTGGCTGGGAGAATGCTGGGCGGGTTTGTGATGTCAAATCCGGAACTGAACAGTCTGAAGTGATCACAAGCGCTGAGTAGGTTTTGAGCTACTCTGAAACTGCACAAAAAAACTTTGTAGCCGCTCTGCGATACAAGCGATCGCACTTCTGCTAAGCTAAAATACACTCCCAGTGGGTGGCGGCATAGCGTTTACACGGCTGCTAAAACCTGCTAGCGAGTGATCAACTCGGAATGACCACCATAGTCATCTACCGGGTCCAAGCTACAGAATATATTGCAGAGCTTGGAGCGGAGCTTAGTGCATGTGTAGAATGCGGCCAAACCTCAAAAAACTGCATTTTCGGAGGTTTGACCACAAAATGACCTTTAATGCCTCCCACCCTAAGTAATTACTGATTGCTCATCCAGAATAAAACTAGTCATTGTTACACCCTAGCAATGAATCACCCACACACTGATCAGAACGGTCATATTTCTAAATGGGCGCTATACGGCCATGTGCCAAAGTTTGAGTGCATGCGCCACTTATAAAGGATAGATTTGTGGGAGGGATTGCGCAGATGATGGCGTTAATAGCTGACTGCGCTCACCTTTGCTTTGTGTTGTGCCTTTATGCGAAACCATCGGGGCATCTAGCAGCGAAGTTCCATTGGCACGCCATGGGTTATAATGGTAGTATAATATTGCTTTTTTTTGTTTGCGCTCCATAGAAGAGAAAAAAAGTTCTGCCCCCACAGACTGTGGCGGTTAGGAAAAGCACCAGTGCTTAGCGCTCTTTCTTACCCCGCTGTTTCAGAAATGCGCTATATCTGTGTTACTGCACATGGTACGCAATAGAATGGAGAGGTGGGATAGACTGGGGAATATCATATCATGCCATTATTTTTACTAACCTTTCATATACACGCGACCTTCATTCACGGTCGGGTCACATTATTATGACAACCAGCTAATAGCTATGAGTAAACGCAGCGGGGTTCGTTGGGTTCATTCTGACGGTGAGCTGTTCCACTGTAGCGCGTTGGTCGGCCCTCACGCACCTTCCTAGCCGATGTTCACCTCTCACATCAATGACACGTGGTGCTCCACAGTTTGCACCTCGGTTATTCGCAATGGCGTCATTTGTCCAGTCACGATACACCTTCACCACAGCAGCACGCGGACAGCTCACACACTGCGCTGTGTCTGAAATACCGCCACCCGTGGCCCGAAAGTCGATAATCATCCCTTTATGAAACTCGGATAAATCGCCCCTTTTACCCTTGACAGCAACGAGTGATATGTGTGCAGACGGCCTATCGCCCACCTTATATACCCACCAAGCCAGCGCACACCTTTTATACCCACCAAGCCAGCGCCCACCTTATATACCCACCAAGCCAGCGCACACCTTTTATACCCACCAAGCCAGCGCCCACCTTATATACCCACCAAGCCAGCGCACACCTTTTATACCCACCAAGCCAGCGCCCACCTTATATACCCACCAAGCCAGCGCACACCTTATATACCCACCAAGCCAGCGCACACCTTATATACCCACCAAGCCAGCGCACACCTTATATACCCACCAAGCCAGCGCACACCTTTTATACCCACCAAGCCAGCGCACACCTTACATACCCACCAAGCCAGCGCACACCTTATATACCCACCAAGCCAACGCACACCTTATATACCTTACCCACCAAGCCAGCGCACACCTTATATACCCACCAAGCCAGCGCACAACCACCTTATATACCCACCAAGCCAGCGCACACCCACCTGATAAACCCACGAAGCCAGCGCACACATTATATACCCACCAAGCAGTGCACACCTTATATACCCACCAAGCCAGCGCATGTCACGTGACGTACTTCATGGGCTATGCGCTGCTGACGTCACATGTAGGAGGTGGTCAGAATAATGTGACTCTCCCGTGTAGATCTGACACTTGTGCAGCTGTGACTGGTATCAGTAATATATCGTGTATATGGCTTTTCTCAATTCAATTTGAATTGTTTATTTCTAATTATTCAATAAAATGTTTGTTAAATATATTTTTAAAGCTATTTATCTTTTTTATGTCCTTCTGCCGCACAGTTCATGTTTCTCAGGCGTTTTAAGTTTGTTTCGCTCAGTTGTTCTGTATTTAGTGATAGGGAACGGTAACCACACTTTGTGAGAACAGCGACGGCAGATGATATAGCTCTGCCCGTTTTCTTATAGATGTTTTTATTATACATTATTCATGGATATAAACATGTTGATCTTGTATTTACTTTATTATTATTATTATTATTATTATTATTATTTTTTGTGACCTTGGTGCAGGAATATATATATTGTTTTTATTGTCATTTTTCTGTAATGTGCCACAATGTGTCATCGCAACTCCCTCACTCTCTGATCCAATCGTACAGTGACCCTAGATAGCAGTTTATTGACTGTCCATGTGACATTGACAATTAGGCGATACAGGATATGCGGCGCAGTGAAGGAAATGTTATGATAACCGGAACGTTAAACTTGGACATTCAGCAGGTAAAGGTAGTATGAAGACTCCGCTGTAACACATGGCTGCTAACAGCGCAGTTATTCCGACTGTGGGACAGACTTTCACACAAATATGGCAATGTTAAGTATCCTCAGTGAAAAATGCGCACATTATATTGAGCTACAAATAAATATGTCAGCATGTCAGAGTTAGTTGTCTCTGCTTAAAATAATATTTTTACAACGCAGTCTTTTAAAAAAATGTTACAAAAAATATTTGTGGGAAGCTGGTGATATTTAAATGAAATTTGAGTTATAAAGATGCAAATTGTATTTTTTGCCAAGAAAGTAATATTTACCTAATTAAGGCAAAATTATGCAAATATTATTATTATTATTATTATTATTATTAATATGTAACAGAAATGCACTCAGAGGTCGAAACCCAAAAATAATCTAGAACCGTAGATTTCAGGTAAAAATAAATAAATAAAAAATACACGAAGTGGTAATAAAAAAAGTTACAAAAAATATTTGTGTGAATCTGCTGATATTTAAATGAAATTTAAGTTATAAAGATACAAATTGTATTTTTTGCCAAGAAAGTAATATTTACCTACCGTAATTAAGGTAAAATGATGCAAATATTATTATTATTATTATTATTATGTAATAGAAATGCACTCAGAGGTCGGAACCCAAAAATAATCTAGAACCGTAGATTTCAGGTAAAAATAAATAAAAAAATACAAGAAGTGATAATATAAAAACGTTACAAAAAATATTTGTAGGAAGCTGCTGATATTTAATTGAAATTTAAGTTATTAAGATGCAAATTGTATTTTTTGCCAAGAAAGTAATATTTACCTAATTAAGGCAAAATGATGCAAATATTATTATTATTATTATTATTATTATTATTATTATTATTATTATGTAACAGAAATGCACTCAGAGGTCGGCACCTAAAAAGAATCTAGAACCGTAGATTTCAGGTAAAAATAAATAAAAAATACACAAAGTGATAATAAATCTGGACCTGACAAAGGACATTTTTCCTCCCCCAGAACATTAGACTTAAAACAACTGGCTGTACTAATTCCTGGCGACTGGCCTTGAATTACCTTCTTATAGGCCTCCTATGTGCTTGGAGATGAGAGTGTGTAATAGGGATCTGTTAATTAACTAGAGGCAAACTTGCACGGTGGGGATCAAACACTGGATGCATCCTATGTCTCCTGCAGAGAAGATGAAATGCAGTGCAAACTTTAAAGACTTCCCGTCATTAGCGAGGACCTTGGCTGTTCCATGCCCAGACCCCTCCTGTTCCACAGAACAATGAGAACAATGAGAGTAGAAATGAAACAGGGCAGCCAGGAATAAAAGACCGCGCTACTTACCCACTGCGCCAGGGAGAAGCGTGGAAGAAAAGAGAGAGGACTCGCTTGTTCTTCTCTGGCTCCTGTCTACATTTAATTAATTTATGGCTGCCAGGGACAATCACACGCCGTACACTCAAGAACATTGTGATGTGTTGATAGTTTACATGTCCTGTTTACTTGTAGCAAGAAGACGTAAAATAGTCACCGAGAGCCGGACGCGCCAGGTTGATGCTGTCCGTGGCTTGTTAAATGGTTTGGTCTGAATGGGAAAAGACGAGCCGAGCGAAGGCCATGATTGTTGGGCCTCTACATTCAATCAACGTAACAAAATAAGACTATTGGTATTATTACTGCCACTTATTTGTAAGGTGCCATGGTGTGCCACAGCGGCCGACAGTGGTGAAAATGCAGCGTATACATACAACAGGGACATACAGTATATGTAGGCCCCATGAAATGCAGAGATGAAAACAAAGGATAGAGGAGGTCGCTGTTTGTGCGAGCGCTCGTCATCTAGAAGGAAAAGGTCGCAGCTGAGACAAGGGGAGCAATTATGGGTTAGAGTGCTAGCTGCGATAGCAGCAAGGTTGGCCTAGAGCAGGGGTGGGCAATTATTTCACCTGGGGGGGCCGCTTAACACTTCCAGCGAATATTCGAGGGCCACACACAAAATACTCAAAAAGAGATCCCTTTTTACACATTACGGCAGACAGCGTGCCCTTTTTACATATTACGGCAGACAGCGTCCCCTTTTTAACACATTACGACAGACAGCGTCCCCTTTTTACACATTACGACAGACAGCGCCCCCGTTTTTATAATTACGGCAGACAGCGCCCCCATTTTTATACATTACGGCAGACAGCGCCCCCGTTTTTATACATTACGGCAGACAGCGCCCCCGTTTTTATACATTACGGCAGGCAGCGCCCCCGTTTTTACACATTACAGCAGACAGCGCCCCCGGTTTTATACATTACAGCAGACAGCGCCCCCATTTTTATAATTACGGCAGACAGCGCCCCCGTTTTTATACATTACGGCAGACAGCGCCCCCGTTTTTATACATTACGGCAGACAGCGCCCCCGTTTTTACACATTATGGCAGACAGCACCCCCGTTTTTACACATTACGGCAGACAGCGCCCCCGTTTTTACACATTACGGCAGACAGCGTCCCCTTTTTACACATTATGGCAGACAGCGCCCCCGTTTTTATACATTACGGCAGACAGTGCCCCTGTTTTTACACATTACGGCAGACAGCGCCCCCGTTTTTACACATTACGGCAGACAACGCCCCGTTTTTATAATTACGGCAGACAGCGCCCCCGTTTTGATACATTACGGCAGACAGCGTCCCCGTTTTTACACATTACGGCAGACAGGGCCCCCGTTTTTACACATTACGGCAGACAGTCCCTCCCCCCCTCCCCCCCCCCCTCCCCTAAACCCATATTGCAGTTTTTAACTCCCCTCCCTCCCCACCTCTAAACCTATATGGCAGCTTAAGCAGTGATCCAGGGGCAGGCTGGACAGGGGGTTTACCTGTTTGTCACAGTGGCAGACAATCCCTGCTGTCCGATGATCTGCGCTGCTGCCGGCCGGAGTCACTGCTGATGTGGCCTCTCCTGCTCCCGCTCGCTGCCCGCCGCTTCCTCTCCTCACTGGCCGCCGCTCCTGCTCACTGCAGTGCCCGCCCCCCGTGCCGCCCAGCGCATGATAACAGAGGAAATCCCGGTCAGCTGACCCTGTGACGTGACCGGGATTTCCTCAGCGGCGCCGCATCTGAGAGCAGTGCAATGACAAGCGGCATGTCGGGCCGCTTGTCATTGCACTCTGGTGGGGCACAGCGGGCCAGGCAGGATCGGTCTGCGGGCCGCATCCGGCCCGCGGGCCGCCTGTTGCCCACCCCTAGCCTAGAGTAAGCTCTAATAATGAGGTGGGCTTATTTCAGAGAGCGTTTAAAGGCTAGACAGCTGTGGGAGTCTGATGGATCTTACATGGAACTCCAAGAGTGGGCAGTGGCAGAGGAGGAGGCCTGTGGGCAGGAGTGAGAAGAGGCTGTCAGAGATGAGGGGAAAGGGCATGGCAGAGAGGCGTATAGAGAGCTGGTGTAGGGAAGAGGACGGTGTGGCAGATGAGCGGCGACAGAAGACTTTTGGAAGTCTTGTTGTTGCGCTCAGGACAGATTGAAGCAGGGAGAAGTGAGTGAGGGCAATGCTAGATAGGAGGAGGTTGCAGTAGTCCAGGATGGGAGGTGAAGAGATCATTGATAAAAGTTTGGCATCTTTGGTGAGAAAGGGGTTAATCTGAGCAATTTTTCAAAAGTGGAGACAACAGGTCTGGCAGAGGAAAGAAGATGGCGGAGATATTGGTGACCTCAATGTGGCAGGCTGAGGAAAAGATGGTGCGATTGACCATACATGAGATTTGAGGGGAGGTTGGTGTGGGCAACAATATTGTTGAGCTTTAGCTATCCATGAGACGTGGGGTTGGAGACAGCAGAGAGAACGTACGTCATAGCATAGTATGGTAGAGGTAGACCAGAGTTTCATCGGTGCAGTACTGGAAGTTGGATAAGTTCACTAAGAGCCAGAAAAGTAGAGCGCTACAGCGGGAACCTTGTGGGACCAGAATAAATATTCGGAATGGATGAAACTAGGATGGGAATTCTAAAAATGACCTAACCTGACAGTAGATGGGTCACAACCGAGACAGGCAACAAAGTTGTGAAGAAGAAGTTCGGAAACCTGGACCTGAAGGGCGAAAAATGGCAGCAACCCGGAGGGTTTTGCCCTCAACAAAATCAGTGTTTCACAAACTTCCAGTAAAATTGAAGAAAATTAGTTAATAAATCGCTGTTTGATAAATAAACCATCATCTTCAGAAAAGATAAAGTTGTCGGAGGCTTAGAAGCGCTTTCTGATAGGGATCATTAGTTCTTGTTATTTTGGATTGAGATAATTTTAATTAACTTTCCAAACTTTTTTTTTTTTTCACAGTTTGGATGACTCGGGAAACAGGAAATATTACAAATGAGATCTAATAGAGAATTGAATTAAATACTTTTGGAAGCAAAATAATAAACACGTGCGGCTACCTGCCAAATAGGTGTTACAGTATATCTGTGACTCTCCTATATTATATAACATTATTATTTTTTTAAAGCCTCATACAGGAACAGCTTTCCTTTTTACTATGCATTCAATTAAAAATGACATAAAATACTTTACAAAAAAAAAAACAAAAAAATTTTTTTGACCATATTTATGTATAAAACCGAAATTTAATAGAGAAGCAATTTGGTGAAAACATTGTATCTCTGCCAATTACGCAGTAATACTGGTGTTTATACGTGGATTGGACCGGGAGGAACTGAAACCCTTATTTATCCGGCGTTTAGTAAATATGCCTTTAGTGTCTGCATTCAGGATGAGAATATTTGGGGTAATTTACTATCTTTGTCTTAGAGGTCTGCACACCTCGTAATGTTAATGGTTTTCGCTCTTGCACAATCCGAGCTGCTGATATATAGCAATGATGTTATAATGAACTCCACTGCCAGCCAACGTCTGGAGAGAAAGTGTAATATTGAAGTCCTGTGAGAGCGTCCCCTGGTCTCCAGTGATGCCTCTTATGTTCCTACATGAACAAGAACTGACGGACGCTTTGTTGTACAAGCAGCTGTCTAACAGGAGGAGACTGTCCGCAAATCACTATAAACCTCAAACAGCGGCTTCAAATTATTTCTAGTAAATTCCAGAAAATGTTATGTCAGGGATGTGAAGTCGTCCCTCTATTTCATCACAAAAAATGCTACTGTGTAGAGTCTCCTCAGCAAACCCGACTTTGGCTGAAATGTGGCCACATTGCACAGATTAATGACACAACACCACATTCTGCTACATCTCTACAAATTTGCACTAATTTTTAAACATTGACCTTAAACACTTTGATACTAAGAAGCAAAATGGTGGCTGCCTGCAGACTCATTTCGCTAACATAGCTGCGCCTTCAGGCTACTTTAGTTTACTGTCTCCTACACAACCTTCTGTAACTTTGACTAATCTCAGTATTTTAACTAGAGATGAGCGGGTTCGGTTCCTCGGAATCCGAACCCGCCCGAACTTCAGCTTTTTTTACACGGATCCGAGCGACTCAGATCTTCCCGCCTTGCTCGGTTAACCCGAGCGCGCCCGAACGTCATCATGACGCTGTCGGATTCTCGCGAGGCTCGGATTCTATCGCGAGACTCGGATTCTATATAAGGAGCCGCGCGTCGCCGCCATTTTCACACGTGCATTGAGATTGATAGGGAGAGGACGTGGCTGGCGTCCTCTCCATTTAGATTAGAAGAGAGAGAGTGAGATTGAGACAGAGACACTTGATTTACTGGAGCTTAGGAGTACTAGAGAGTGCAGAGTTTACTAGTGACTGACCACTGACCAGTGACCACCAGTGCAGTTTTATTTAATATAATCCGTTCTCTGCCTGAAAAAAACGATACACAGTGACTCAGTCACATACCATATCTGTGCTCAGCCCAGTGTGCTACATCATCTATGTATAATATCTGACTGTGCTCACACAGCTTAATTGTGGGGGAGACTGGGGAGCAGTTATAGGTTATAGCAGGAGCCAGGAGTACATATTATTAAAATTAAACAGTGCACACTTTTGCTGCAGGAGTGCCACTGCCAGTGTGACTGACCAGTGACCTGACCACACTGACCACCAGTATAGTATACTATATTGTGATTGCCTGAAAAAGTTAAACACTCGTCGTGTGACTTGTGTGGTGTTTTTTTTTTTATTCTATAAAAAACTCATTCTGCTGACAGACAGTGTCCAGCAGGTCCGTCATTATATAATATATACCTGTCCGGCTGCAGTAGTGATATATATATATTTTTTATATCATTTATCATCCAGTCGCAGAAGACACAGTACGGTAGTTCACGGCTGTAGCTACCTCTGTGTCGGCACTCGGCAGTCCATCCATAATTGTATACCACCTACCCGTGGTTTTTTTTTCTTTCTTCTTTATACATACTACATCTCATTACCATCCAGTCTATATTAGCAGCAGACACAGTACAGTACGGTAGTCCACGGCTGTAGCTACCTCTGTGTCGGCACTCGGCAGTCCGTCCATAATTGTATACCACCTACCCGTGGTTTTTTTTTTTTTCTTCTTTATACATACATACTACATCTCATTATCAACCAGTCTATATTAGCAGCAGACACAGTACAGTACGGTAGTCCACGGCTGTAGCTACCTCTGTGTCGGCACTCGGCAGTCCGTCCATAATTGTATACCACCTACCCGTGGTTTTTTTTTCTTTCTTCTTTATACATACATACTACATCTCATTATCAACCAGTCTATATTAGCAGCAGACACAGTACAGTACGGTAGTCCACGGCTGTAGCTACCTCTGTGTCGGCACTCGGCAGTCCATCCATAATTGTATACCACCTACCCGTGGTTTTTTTTTCTTTCTTCTTTATACATACTACATCTCATTATCATGCAGTCTATATTAGCAGCAGACACAGTACAGTACGGTAGTCCACGGCTGTAGCTACCTCTGTGTCGGCACTCGGCAGTCCATCCATAATTGTATACCACCTACCCGTGGTTTTTTTTTCTTTCTTCTTTATACATACTACATCTCATTATCATCCAGTCTATATTAGCAGCAGACACAGTACAGTACAGTAGTCCACGGCTGTAGCTACCTCTGTGTCGGCACTCGGCAGTCCGTCCATAATTGTATACCACCTACCCGTGGTTTTTTTTTCTTTCTTCTTTATACATACATACTACATCTCATTATCAACCAGTCTATATTAGCAGCAGACACAGTACCGTATGGTAGTCCACGGCTGTAGCTACCTCTGTGTCGGCACTCGGCAGTCCGTCCATAATTGTATACCACCTACCCGTGGTTTTTTCTTCTTTCTTCTTTATACATACATACTACATCTCATTATCAACCAGTCTATATTAGCAGCAGACACAGTACAGTACGGTAGTCCACGGCTGTAGCTACCTCTGTGTCGGCACTCGGCAGTCCATCCATAATTGTATACCACCTACCCGTGGTTTTTTTTTCTTTCTTCTTTATACATACTACATCTCATTATCATCCAGTCTATATTAGCAGCAGACACAGTACAGTACGGTAGTCCACGGCTGTAGCTACCTCTGTGTCGGCACTCGGCAATCCATCCATAATTGTATACCACCTACCCGTGGTTTTTTTTTCTTTCTTCTTTATACATACTACATCTCATTATCATCCAGTCTATATTAGCAGCAGACACAGTACAGTACGGTAGTCCACGGCTGTAGCTACCTCTGTGTCGGCACTCGGCAGTCCGTCCATAATTGTATACCACCTACCCGTGGTTTTTTTTTCTTTCTTCTTTATACATACATACTACATCTCATTATCATCCAGTCTATATTAGCAGCAGACACAGTACAGTACGGTAGTCCACGGCTGTAGCTACCTCTGTGTCGGCACTCGGCAGTCCGTCCATAATTGTATACCACCTACCCGTGTTTTTTTTTTCTTTCTTCTTTATACATACATACTACATCTCATTATCAACCAGTCTATATTAGCAGCAGACACAGTACAGTACGGTAGTCCACGGCTGTAGCTACCTCTGTGTCGGCACTCGGCAGTCCATCCATAATTGTATACCACCTACCCGTGGTTTTTTTTTTCTTTCTTCTTTATACATACTACATCTCATTATCATCCAGTCTATATTAGCAGCAGACACAGTACAGTACGGTAGTCCACGGCTGTAGCTACCTCTGTGTCGGCACTCGGCAGTCCATCCATAATTGTATACTAGTATCCATCCATCTCCATTGTTTACCTGAGGTGCCTTTTAGTTGTGCCTATTAAAATATGGAGAACAAAAATGTTGAGGTTCCAAAATTAGGGAAAGATCAAGATCCACTTCCACCTCGTGCTGAAGCTGCTGCCACTAGTCATGGCCGAGACGATGAAATGCCAGCAACGTCGTCTGCCAAGGCCGATGCCCAATGTCATAGTACAGAGCATGTCAAATCCAAAACACCAAATATCAGTAAAAAAAGGACTCCAAAACCTAAAATAAAATTGTCGGAGGAGAAGCGTAAACTTGCCAATATGCCATTTACCACACGGAGTGGCAAGGAACGGCTGAGGCCCTGGCCTATGTTCATGGCTAGTGGTTCAGCTTCACATGAGGATGGAAGCACTCAGCCTCTCGCTAGAAAAATGAAAAGACTCAAGCTGGAAAAAGCACAGCAAAGAACTGTGCGTTCTTCGAAATCCCAAATCCACAAGGAGAGTCCAATTGTGTCGGTTGCGATGCCTGACCTTCCCAACACTGGACGTGAAGAGCATGCGCCTTCCACCATTTGCACGCCCCCTGCAAGTGCTGGAAGGAGCACCCGCAGTCCAGTTCCTGATAGTCAGATTGAAGATGTCAGTGTTGAAGTACACCAGGATGAGGAGGATATGGGTGTTGCTGGCGCTGGGGAGGAAATTGACCAGGAGGATTCTGATGGTGAGGTGGTTTGTTTAAGTCAGGCACCCGGGGAGACACCTGTTGTCCGTGGGAGGAATATGGCCGTTGACATGCCTGGTGAAAATACCAAAAAAATCAGCTCTTCGGTGTGGAAGTATTTCACCAGAAATGCGGACAACATTTGTCAAGCCGTGTGTTCCCTTTGTCAAGCTGTAATAAGTAGGGGTAAGGACGTTAACCACCTCGGAACATCCTCCCTTATACGTCACCTGCAGCGCATTCATAATAAGTCAGTGACAAGTTCAAAAACTTTGGCCGACAGCGGAAGCAGTCCACTGACCAGTAAATCCCTTCCTCTTGTAACCAAGCTCACGCAAACCACCCCACCAACTCCCTCAGTGTCAATTTCCTCCTTCCCCAGGAATGCCAATAGTCCTGCAGGCCATGTCACTGGCAATTCTGATGATTCCTCTCCTGCCTGGGATTCCTCCGATGCATCCTTGCGTGTAACGCCTACTGCTGCTGGCGCTGCTGTTGTTGCTGCTGGGAGTCGATGGTCATCCCAGAGGGGAAGTCGTAAGCCCACTTGTACTACTTCCAGTAAGCAATTGACTGTTCAACAGTCCTTTGCGAGGAAGATGAAATATCACAGCAGTCATCCTGCTGCAAAGCGGATAACTGAGGCCTTGACAACTATGTTGGTGTTAGACGTGCGTCCGGTATCCGCCGTTAGTTCACAGGGAACTAGACAATTTATTGAGGCAGTGTGCCCCCGTTACCAAATACCATCTAGGTTCCACTTCTCTAGGCAGGCGATACCGAGAATGTACACGGACGTCAGAAAAAGACTCACCAGTGTCCTAAAAAATGCAGTTGTACCCAATGTCCACTTAACCACGGACATGTGGACAAGTGGAGCAGGGCAGGGTCAGGACTATATGACTGTGACAGCCCACTGGGTAGATGTATGGACTCCCGTCGCAAGAACAGCAGCGGCGGCACCAGTAGCAGCATCTCGCAAACGCCAACTCTTTCCTAGGCAGGCTACGCTTTGTATCACCGGTTTCCAGAATACGCACACAGCTGAAAACCTCTTACGGCAACTGAGGAAGATCATCGCGGAATGGCTTACCCCAATTGGACTCTCCTGTGGATTTGTGGCATCGGACAACGCCAGCAATATTGTGTGTGCATTAAATATGGGCAAATTCCAGCACGTCCCATGTTTTGCACATACCTTGAATTTGGTGGTGCAGAATTTTTTAAAAAACGACAGGGGCGTGCAAGAGATGCTGTCGGTGGCCAGAAGAATTGCGGGACACTTTCGGCGTACAGGCACCACGTACAGAAGACTGGAGCACCACCAAAAACTACTGAACCTGCCCTGCCATCATCTGAAGCAAGAAGTGGTAACGAGGTGGAATTCAACCCTCTATATGCTTCAGAGGTTGGAGGAGCAGCAAAAGGCCATTCAAGCCTATACAATTGAGCACGATATAGGAGGTGGAATGCACCTGTCTCAAGCGCAGTGGAGAATTATTTCAACGTTGTGCAAGGTTCTGATGCCCTTTGAACTTGCCACACGTGAAGTCAGTTCAGACACTGCCAGCCTGAGTCAGGTCATTCCCCTCATCAGGCTTTTGCAGAAGAAGCTGGAGACATTGAAGGAGGAGCTAACACGGAGCGATTCCGCTAGGCATGTGGGACTTGTGGATGGAGCCCTTAATTCGCTTAACAAGGATTCACGGGTGGTCAATCTGTTGAAATCAGAGCACTACATATGGCCACCGTGCTCGATCCTAGATTTAAAACCTACCTTGGATCTCTCTTTCCGGCAGACACAAGTCTGCTGGGGTTCAAAGAACTGCTAGTGACAAAATTGTCAAGTCAAGCGGAACGCGACCTGTCAACATCTCCTCCTTCACATTCTCCCGCAACTGGGGGTGCGCGGAAAAGGCTCAGAATTCCGAGCCCACCCGCTGGCGGTGATGCAGGGCAGTCTGGAGCGACTGCTGATGCTGACATCTGGTCCGGACTGAAGGACCTGACAACGATTACGGACATGTCGTCTACTGTCACTGCATATGATTCTCTCCCCATTGAAAGAATGGTGGAGGATTATATGAGTGACCGCATCCAAGTAGGCACGTCACACAGTCCGTACTTATACTGGCAGGAAAAAGAGGCAATTTGGAGGCCCTTGCACAAACTGGCTTTATTCTACCTAAGTTGCCCTCCCACAAGTGTGTACTCCGAAAGAGTGTTTAGTGCCGCCGCTCACCTTGTCAGCAATCGGCGTACGAGGTTACATCCAGAAAATGTGGAGAAGATGATGTTCATTAAAATGAATTATAATCAATTCCTCCGCGGAGACATTGACCAGCAGCAATTGCCTCCACAAAGTACACAGGGAGCTGACATGGTGGATTCCAGTGGGGACGAATTGATAATCTGTGAGGAGGGGGATGTACACGGTGATATATCGGAGGATGATGATGAGGTGGACATCTTGCCTCTGTAGAGCCAGTTTGTGCAAGGAGAGATTAATTGCTTCTTTTTTGGGGGGGGTCCAAACCAACCCGTCATATCAGTCACAGTCGTGTGGCAGACCCTGTCACTGAAATGATGGGTTGGTTAAAGTGTGCATGTCCTGTTTTGTTTATACAACATGAGGGTGGGTGGGAGGGCCCAAGGACAATTCCATCTTGCACCTCTTTTTTCTTTTATTTTTCTTTGCGTCATGTGCTGTTTGGGGAGGGTTTTTTGGAAGGGCCATCCTGCGTGACACTGCAGTGCCACTCCTAGATGGGCCCGGTGTTTGTGTCGGCCACTAGGGTCGCTTATCTTACTCACACAGTCAGCTACCTCATTGCGCCTCTTTTTTTCTTTGCGTCATGTGCTGTTTGGGGAGGGTTTTTTGGAAGGGCCATCCTGCGTGACACTGCAGTGCCACTCCTAGATGGGCCCGGTGTTTGTGTCGGCCACTAGGGTCGCTTATCTTACTCACACAGTCAGCTACCTCATTGCGCCTCTTTTTTTCTTTGCGTCATGTGCTGTTTGGGGAGGGTTTTTTGGAAGGGCCATCCTGCGTGACACTGCAGTGCCACTCCTAGATGGGCCCGGTGTTTGTGTCGGCCACTAGGGCCGCTTATCTTACTCACACAGTCAGCTACCTCATTGCGCCTCTTTTTTTCTTTGCGTCATGTGCTGTTTGGGGAGGGTTTTTTGGAAGGGACATCCTGCGTGACACTGCAGTGCCACTCCTAGATGGGCCCGGTGTTTGTGTCGGCCACTAGGGTCGCTTATCTTACTCACACAGTCAGCTACCTCATTGCGCCTCTTTTTTTCTTTGCGTCATGTGCTGTTTGGGGAGGGTTTTTTGGAAGGGCCATCCTGCGTGACACTGCAGTGCCACTCCTAGATGGGCCCGGTGTTTGTGTCGGCCACTAGGGTCGCTTATCTTACTCACACAGTCAGCTACCTCATTGCGCCTCTTTTTTTCTTTGCGTCATGTGCTGTTTGGGGAGGGTTTTTTGGAAGGGCCATCCTGCGTGACACTGCAGTGCCACTCCTAGATGGGCCCGGTGTTTGTGTCGGCCACTAGGGTCGCTAATCTTACTCACACAGCTACCTCATTGCGCCTCTTTTTTTCTTTGCGTCATGTGCTGTTTGGGGAGGGTTTTTTGGAAGGGACATCCTGCGTGACACTGCAGTGCCACTCCTAGATGGGCCCGGTGTTTGTGTCGGCCACTAGGGTCGCTTATCTTACTCACACAGCGACCTCGGTGCAAATTTTAGGACTAAAAATAATATTGTGAGGTGTGAGGTGTTCAGAATAGACTGAAAATGAGTGGAAATTATGGTTTTTGAGGTTAATAATACTTTGGGATCAAAATGACCCCCAAATTCTATGATTTAAGCTGTTTTTTAGGGTTTTTTAAAAAAAACACCCGAATCCAAAACACACCCGAATCCGACAAAAAAAATTCGGTGAGGTTTTGCCAAAACGCGGTCGAACCCAAAACACGGCCGCGGAACCGAACCCAAAACCAAAACCCAAAACCCGAAAAATTTCAGGCGCTCATCTCTAATTTTAACTTGTATTTATTGTTGGCTATTAGGCTTCGTTTACTGTATTTAGTAGGGAAGCAGTCAGGATCCCGGCTGTTGGGTTGCCGACAGTCAGAATACCTCCGCTGAGATCCTGACTTCTTCCCTACTAAATACAGTAAACGAAGCCTAATAGCCAACAATACAGTGTCGGTTAAAATACTGAGACACCGGCATCCAGAATGGGTGCACCATCCTGGCGCCAGAATCCTTACATCCGGGATGCCGAATGAAGATACACCGCGGCGCTGGAGAGGTAAGCCGCAGGGGGAGTTAGAGTTAAGCTGTGTTCCGAGAAGTTAGGGTTAGGCTGCGTCCTGGGGGGTTAGGGTTAGGCTGCGGGGAAGGGGGGTTAGGCTACAGGGGAGAGGGATAGGTTTAGGCAGTGGGTTCGGGGGTTGTTAGGCACTAAGGGGGAGGTTAGGCTTCAGGTAGGGAGGGTTAGGGTTAGGCTGCGGGGGAGAGGGTTAGGTTTAGGCAGCGGGGACGGAGGGATTAGGCACTAAGGGGGGAGGTTAGGGATAGGCTGCGGGTAGGGAGGGTTAGAGGGGTAGGTAGATGGGAGAACACCCCGTACTCCCCCCTGTTGGCTTTTTCATCAGCAGGATCCCAGCGTCGGTATTTCAAACGCTGGGATCTTGTGCGCCGGATCTCATACTGATCCCCAACGGTTATGAATCAACTTCAGACCAATTCAAGTGTCGCCTGGTAGCTTGAAAGAGGTAATCGCCCTACAGACCACATCTCGCCCTATCTTTTAACAATTGGGAAGTGGAGACTATTTTTGCATTGAAGAGCAGAGGCTGTTATCCATTTAGTTGTTCCCAGTCTCTATGAGGTTTTGTAACATTTATTACGGAAACTTATCCCAGGAATGACCATACTTTAAATGAGATTTCTAATCAAATGTAATTATTAAAAAATATATATTTATTATATCCTGAACCACAGAGGGTTCCAAGATGGATCCACTGCTCAATCATTCATTATTCAATAGATTTGCACTGGCTGCTGCCTTACCACTCAGTCTGCGTTATCAGTACATTGCTCTGACTGCTGCCACATTATTCTATTATCATTATCATTGTATGTGCACTGCCTGCTGCCGCATCATTATATTATCATTATCATTGTATGTGCACTGACTGCTGCCGCATCATCCTATTATCATTATCATTGTATGTGCACTGACTGCTGCCGCATCATCCTATTATCATTATCATTGTATGTGCACTGACTGCTGCCGCATCATTATATTATCATTATCATTGTATGTGCACTGACTGCTGCCGCATCATCCTATTATCATTATCATTGTATGTGCACTGACTGCTGCCGCATCATCCTATTATCATTGTATGTGCACTGACTGCTGCCGCATCATCCTATTATCATTATCATTGTATGTGCACTGCCTGCTGCCGCATCATCCTATTATCATTATCATTGTATGTGCACTGACTGCTGCCGCATCATCCTGTTATCAATATCATTGTATGTGCACTGACTGCTGCCGCATCATCCTGTTATCATTATCATTGTATGTGCACTGACTGCTGCCGCATCATCCTATTATCATTATCATTGTATGTGCACTGCCTGCTGCTGCCGCATCATCCTATTATCATTATCATTGTATGTGCACTGACTGCTGCCGCATCATCCTATTATCATTATCATTGTATGTGCACTGCCTGCTGCCGCGTCATCCTATTATCATTATCATTGTATGTGCACTGCCTGCTGCCGCATCATCCTATTATCATTATCATTGTATGTGCACTGGCTGCTGCCGCATCATCCTATTATCATTATCATTGTATGTGCACTGCCTGCTGCCGCATCATCCTATTATCATTATCATTGTATGTGCACTGCCTGCTGCGGCATCATCCTATTATCATTATCATTGTATGTGCACTGACTGCTGCCGCATCATTATATTATCATTATCATTGTATGTGCACTGACTGCTGCCGCATCATCCTATTATCATTATCATTGTATGTGCACTGACTGCTGCCGCATCATTATATTATCATTATCATTGTATGTGCACTGACTGCTGCCGCATCATTATATTATCATTATCATTGTATGTGCATTGCCTGCTGCCGCATCATCCTGTTATCATTATCATTGTATGTGCACTGCCTGCTGCCGCATCATCCTATTATCATTATCATTGTATGTGCACTGACTGCTGCCGCATCATTATATTATCATTATCATTGTATGTGCACTGACTGCTGCCGCATCATCCTATTATCATTATCATTGTATGTGCACTGACTGCTGCCGCATCATCCTGTTATCATTATCATTGTATGTGCACTGGCTGCTGCCGCATCATCCTATTATCATTATCATTGTATGTGCACTGACTGCTGCTGCCGCATCATTATATTATCATTATCATTGTATGTGCACTGACTGCTGCCGCATCATCCTGTTATCATTATCATTGTATGTGCACTGGCTGCTGCCGCATCATCCTATTATCATTATCATTGTTGCCGCATCATCCTATTATCATTATCATTGTATGTGCACTGACTGCTGCCGCATCATTATATTATCATTATCATTGTATGTGCATTGCCTGCTGCCGCATCATCCTGTTATCATTATCATTGTATGTGCACTGGCTGCTGCCGCATCATCCTATTATCATTATCATTGTATGTGCACTGACTGCTGCTGCCGCATCATCCTATTATCATTATCATTGTATGTGCACTGCCTGCTGCCGCATCATCCTATTATCATTATCATTGTTGCCGCATCATCCTATTATCATTATCATTGTATGTGCACTGACTGCTGCCGCATCCTCCTATTATCATTATCATTGTATGTGCACTGACTGCTGCCGCATCATCCTATTATCATTATCATTGTATGTGCACTGCCTGCTGCCGCATCATCCTATTATCATTATCATTGTATGTGCACTGCCTGCTGCCGCATCATCCTATTATCATTATCATTGTATGTGCACTGCCTGCTGCCGCATCATCCTATTATCATTGTATGTGCACTGCCTGCTGCCGCATCATCCTATTATCATTATCATTGTATGTGCACTGCCTGCTGCCGCATCATCCTATTATCATTATCATTGTATGTGCACTGCCTGCTGCCGCATCATCCTATTATCATTGTATGTGCACTGCCTGCTGCCGCATCATCCTATTATAATTATCATTGTATGTGCACTGACTGCTGCCGCATCATCCTATTATCATTATCATTGTATGTGCACTGCCTGCTGCCGCATCATCCTATTATCATTGTATGTGCACTGACTGCTGCCGCATCATCCTATTATCATTATCATTGTATGTGCACTGCCTGCTGCCGCATCATCCTATTATCATTATCATTGTATGTGCACTGCCTGCTGCCGCATCATCCTATTATCATTGTATGTGCACTGCCTGCTGCCGCATCATCCTATTATCATTATCATTGTATGTGTACTGACTGCTGCCGCATCATACTATTATCATTATCATTGTATGTGCACTGACTGCTGCCGCATCATCCTATTATCATTATCATTGTATGTGCACTGCCTGCTGCCGCATCATCCTATTATCATTATCATTGTATGTGCACTGCCTGCTGCCGCATCATCCTATTATCATTGTATGTGCACTGCCTGCTGCCGCATCATCCTATTATAATTATCATTGTATGTGCACTGACTGCTGCCGCATCATCCTATTATCATTATCATTGTATGTGCACTGACTGCTGCCGCATCATCCTATTATCATTATCATTGTATGTGCACTGCCTGCTGCCGCATCATCCTATTATCATTATCAATGTATGTGCACTGCCTGCTGCCGCATCATCCTATTATCATTATCAGTGTATGTGCACTGCCTGCTGCCGCATCATCCTATTATCATTATCATTGTATGTGCACTGCCTGCTGCCGCATCATCCTATTATCATTATCATTGTATGTGCACTGACTGCTGCCGCATCATCCTATTATCATTATCATTGTATGTGCACTGCCTGCTGCCGCATCATCCTATTATCATTATCATTGTATGTGCACTGCCTGCTGCCGCATCATCCTATTATCATTATCATTGTATGTGCACTGACTGCTGCCGCATCATCCTATTATCATTATCATTGTATGTGCACTGACTGCTGCCGCATCATCCTATTATCATTATCAATGTATGTGCACTGCCTGCTGCCGCATCATCCTATTATCATTGTATGTGCACTGCCTGCTGCCGCATCATCCTATTATCATTATCATTGTATGTGCACTGACTGCTGCCGCATCATCCTATTATCATTATCATTGTATGTGTACTGACTGCTGCCGCATCATACTATTATCATTATCATTGTATGTGCACTGCCTGCTGCCGCATCATCCTGTTATCATTATCATTGTATGTGCACTGCCTGCTGCCGCATCATCCTGTTATCATTATCATTGTATGTGCACTGCCTGCTGCCGCATCATCCTATTATCATTATCATTGTATGTGCACTGACTGCTGCCGCATCATCCTATTATCATTATCATTGTATGTGCACTGACTGCTGCCGCATCATCCTATTATCATTATCATTGTATGTGCACTGACTGCTGCCGCATCATCCTGTTATCATTATCATTGTATGTGCACTGACTGCTGCCGCATCATCCTATTATCATTATCATTGTATGTGCACTGCCTGCTGCCGCATCATCCTGTTGTCATTATCATTGTATGTGCACTGCCTGCTGCCGCATCATCCTGTTATCATTATCATTGTATGTGCACTGACTGCTGCCGCATCATCCTATTATCATTATCATTGTATGTGCACTGACTGCTGCCGCATCATCCTATTATCATTATCATTGTATGTGCACTGGCTGCTGCCGCATCATCCTGTTATCATTATCATTGTATGTGCACTGCCTGCTGCCGCATCATCCTATTATCATTATCATTGTATGTGCACTGACTGCTGCCGCGTCATCCTATTATCATTATCATTGTATGTGCACTGCCTGCTGCCGCATCATCCTGTTATCATTATCATTGTATGTGCACTGCCTGCTGCCGCATCATCCTGTTATCATTATCATTGTATGTGCACTGCCTGCTGCCGCATCATCCTATTATCATTATCATTGTATGTGCACTGACTGCTGCCGCATCATCCTATTATCATTATCATTGTATGTGCACTGACTGCTGCCGCATCATCCTATTATCATTATCATTGTATGTGCACTGCCTGCTGCCGCATCATCCTGTTATCATTATCATTGTATGTGCACTGCCTGCTGCCGCATCATCCTGTTATCATTATCATTGTATGTGCACTGCCTGCTGCCGCATCATCCTATTATCATTATCATTGTATGTGCACTGACTGCTGCCGCATCATCCTATTATCATTATCATTGTATGTGGACTGACTGCTGCCGCATCATCCTATTATCATTATCATTGTATGTGCACTGACTGCTGCCGCATCATCCTGTTATCATTATCATTGTATGTGCACTGCCTGCTGCCGCATCATCCTGTTATCATTATCATTGTATGTGCACTGACTGCTGCCGCATCATCCTATTATCATTATCATTGTATGTGCACTGACTGCTGCCGCATCATCCTATTATCATTATCATTGTATGTGCACTGGCTGCTGCCGCATCATCCTGTTATCATTATCATTGTATGTGCACTGCCTGCTGCCGCGTCATCCTATTATCATTATCATTGTATGTGCACTGACTGCTGCCGCGTCATCCTATTATCATTATCATTGTATGTGCACTGCCTGCTGCCGCATCATCCTGTTATCATTATCATTGTATGTGCACTGCCTGCTGCCGCATCATCCTGTTATCATTATCATTGTATGTGCACTGCCTGCTGCCGCATCATCCTATTATCATTATCATTGTATGTGCACTGACTGCTGCCGCATCATCCTATTATCATTATCATTGTATGTGCACTGACTGCTGCCGCATCATCCTATTATCATTATCATTGTATGTGCACTGACTGCTGCCGCATCATCCTATTATCATTATCATTGTATGTGCACTGCCTGCTGCCGCATCATCCTGTTATCATTATCATTGTATGTGCACTGACTGCTGCCGCATCATCCTATTATCATTATCATTGTATGTGCACTGACTGCTGCCGCATCATCCTATTATCATTATCATTGTATGTGCACTGCCTGCTGCCGCATCATCCTGTTATCATTATCATTGTATGTGCATTGCCTGCTGCCGCATCATCCTGTTATCATTATCATTGTATGTGCACTGCCTGCTGCCGCATCATCCTATTATCATTATCATTGTATGTGCACTGCCTGCTGCCGCATCATCCTATTATCATTATCATTGTATGTGCACTGCCTGCTGCCGCATCATTCTATTATCATTATCATTGTATGTGCACTGGCTGCTGCCGCATCATCCTATTATCATTATCATTGTATGTGCACTGCCTGCTGCCGCATCATCCTATTATCATTATCATTGTATGTGCACTGCCTGCTGCCGCATCATCCTATTATCATTATCATTGTATGTGCACTGACTGCTGCCGCATCCTCCTATTATCATTATCATTGTATGTGCACTGACTGCTGCCGCATCATCCCATTATCATTGTATGTGCACTGCCTGCTGCCGCATCATCCTATTATCATTATCATTGTATGTGCACTGCCTGCTGCCGCATCATCCTATTATCATTATCATTGTATGTGCACTGCCTGCTGCCGCATCATCCTATTATCATTATCATTGTATGTGCACTGACTGCTGCCGCATCATCCTATTATCATTATCATTGTATGTGCACTGACTGCTGCCGCATCATCCTATTATCATTATCATTGTATGTGCACTGCCTGCTGCCGCATCATCCTATTATCATTATCATTGTATGTGCACTGACTGCTGCCGCATCATCCTATTATCATTATCATTGTATGTGCACTGACTGCTGCCGCATCATCCTATTATCATTATCATTGTATGTGCACTGACTGCTGCCGCATCCTCCTATTATCATTATCATTGTATGTGCACTGACTGCTGCCGCATCATCCTATTATCATTATCATTGTATGTGCACTGCCTGCTGCCGCATCATTCTATTATCATTATCATTGTATGTGCACTGCCTGCTGCCGCATCATCCTATTATCATTATCATTGTATGTGCACTGCCTGCTGCCGCATCATCCTGTTATCATTATCATTGTATGTGCACTGCCTGCTGCCGCATCATCCTATTATCATTATCATTGTATGTGCACTGACTGCTGCCGCATCATCCTATTATCATTATCATTGTATGTGCACTGCCTGCTGCCGCATCATCCTATTATCATTATCATTGTATGTGCACTGCCTGCTGCCGCATCATACTATTATCATTATCATTGTATGTGCACTGACTGCTGCCGCATCATCCTATTATCATTATCATTGTATGTGCACTGCCTGCTGCCGCATCCTCCTGTTATCATTATCATTGTATGTGCACTGCCTGCTGCCGCATCATCCCATTATCATTATCATTGTATGTGCACTGCCTGCTGCTGCCGCATCATCCTATTATCATTATCATTGTATGTGCACTGCCTGCTGCCGCATCATCCTATTATCATTATCATTGTATGTGTACTGCCTGCTGCCGCATCATCCTATTATCATTATCATTGTATGTGCACTGCCTGCTGCCGCATCATCCTATTATCATTATCATTGTATGTGCACTGACTGCTGCCGCATCATCCTATTATCATTATCATTGTATGGGCACTGCCTGCTGCCGCATCATCCTATTATCATTATCATTGTATGTGCACTGCCTGCTGCCGCATCATTCTATTATCATTATCATTGTATGTGCACTGGCTGCTGCTGCCGCATCATCCTATTATCATTATCATTGTATGTGCACTGCCTGCTGCCGCATCATCCTATAATCATTATCATTGTATGTGCACTGCCTGCTGCCGCATCATCCTATTATCATTATCATTGTATGTGCACTGCCTGCTGCCGCATCATCCTATTATCATTATCATTGGATGTGCAGTGACTGCTGCCGCATCATCCTATTATCATTATCATTGTATGTGCACTGCCTGCTGCCGCATCCTCCTGTTATCATTATCATTGTATGTGCACTGGCTGCTGCCGCATCATCCTATTATCATTATCATTGTATGTGCACTGCCTGCTGCCGCATCCTCCTGTTATCATTATCATTGTATGTGCACTGCCTGCTGCCGCATCATCCTATTATCATTATCATTGTATGTGCACTGGCTGCTGCCGCATCATCCTATTATCATTATCATTGTATGTGCACTGCCTGCTGCCGCATCATCCTATTATCATTATCATTGTATGTGCACTGCCTGCTGCCGCATCATCCTATTATCATTGTATGTGCACTGCCTGCTGCCGCATCATCCTATTATCATTATCATTGTATGTGCACTGCCTGCTGCCGCATCATCCTATTATCATTATCATTGTATGTGCACTGCCTGCTGCCGCATCATCCTATTATCATTATCATTGTATGTGCACTGCCTGCTGCCGCATCATTATATTATCATTATCATTGTATGTGCACTGACTGCTGCCGCATCATCCTATTATCATTATCAGTGTATGTGCACTGACTGCTGCCGCATCATCCTATTATCATTATCATTGTATGTGCACTGCCTGCTGCCGCATCATTATATTATCATTATCATTGTATGTGCACTGACTGCTGCCGCATCATCCTATTATCATTATCATTGTATGTGCACTGCCTGCTGCCGCATCATCCTATTATCATTATCATTGTATGTGCACTGCCTGCTGCCGCATCATCCTATTATCATTATCATTGTATGTGCACTGCCTGCTGCCGCATCATCCTATTATCATTATCATTGTATGTGCACTGCCTGCTGCCGCATCATTATATTATCATTATCATTGTATGTGCACTGACTGCTGCCGCATCATCCTATTATCATTATCATTGTATGTGCACTGCCTGCTGCCGCATCATCCTATTATCATTATCATTGTATGTGCACTGACTGCTGCCGCATCATCCTATTATCATTATCAGTGTATGTGCACTGACTGCTGCCGCATCATCCTATTATCATTATCATTGTATGTGCACTGACTGCTGCCGCATCATCCTATTATCATTATCAGTGTATGTGCACTGCCTGCTGCTGCATCATCCTATTATCATTATCATTGTATGTGCACTGACTGCTGCCGCATCATCCTATTATCATTATCAGTGTATGTGCACTGCCTGCTGCCGCATCATCCTATTATCATTATCAGTGTATGTGCACTGCCTGCTGCCGCATCATCCTATTATCATTATCATTGTATGTGCACTGGCTGCTGCCGCATCATCCTATTATCATTATCATTGTATGTGCACTGCCTGCTGCTGCCGCATCATCCTATTATCATTATCATTGTATGTGCACTGCCTGCTGCTGCCGCATCATCCTATTATCATTATCATTGTATGTGCACTGCCTGCTGCTGCCGCATCATCCTATTATCATTATCAGTGTATGTGCACTGCCTGCTGCCGCATCATCCTATTATCATTATCATTGTATGTGCACTGCCTGCTGCCGCATCATCCTATTATCATTATCATTGTATGTGCACTGACTGCTGCCGCATCATCCTATTATCATTATCATTGTATGTGCACTGACTGCTGCCGCATCATCCTATTATCATTATCATTGTATGTGCACTGACTGCTGCCGCATCATCCTATTATCATTATCATTGTATGTGCACTGACTGCTGCCGCATCATCCTATTATCATTATCATTGTATGTGCACTGACTGCTGCCGCATCATCCTATTATCATTATCATTGTATGTGCACTGCCTGCTGCCGCATCATCCTATTATCATTATCATTGTTGCCGCATCATCCTATTATCATTATCATTGTATGTGCACTGACTGCTGCCGCATCATCCTATTATCATTATCATTGTATGTGCACTGACTGCTGCCGCATCATCCTATTATCATTATCATTGTATGTGCACTGGCTGCTGCCGCATCCTCCTATTATCATTATCATTGTATGTGCACTGCCTGCTGCCGCATCATCCTATTATCATTATCATTGTATGTGCACTGCCTGCTGCCGCATCATCCTATTATCATTATCATTGTATGTGCACTGACTGCTGCCGCATCATCCTATTATCATTATCATTGTATGTGCACTGCCTGCTGCCGCATCATCCTATTATCATTATCAGTGTATGTGCACTGACTGCTGCCGCATCATCCTATTATCATTATCATTGTATGTGCACTGCCTGCTGCCGCATCATCCTATTATCATTATCATTGGATGTGCACTGCCTGCTGCCGCATCATCCTATTATCATTGTATGTGCACTGCCTGCTGCCGCATCATCCTATTATAATTATCATTGTATGTGCACTGCCTGCTGCCGCATCATCCTATTATCATTATCATTGTATGTGCACTGCCTGCTGCCGCATCATCCTATTATCATTATCATTGTATGTGCACTGCCTGCTGCCGCATCATCCTATTATCATTGTATGTGCACTGCCTGCTGCCGCATCATCCTATTATAATTATCATTGTATGTGCACTGACTGCTGCCGCATCATCCTATTATCATTATCATTGTATGTGCACTGACTGCTGCCGCATCATCCTATTATCATTATCATTGTATGTGCACTGACTGCTGCCGCATCATCCTATTATCATTATCATTGTATGTGCACTGCCTGCTGCCGCATCATCCTATTATCATTATCATTGTATGTGCACTGACTGCTGCCGCATCATCCTATTATCATTATCATTGTATGTGCACTGACTGCTGCCGCATCATCCTATTATCATTATCATTGTATGTGCACTGACTGCTGCCGCATCATCCTATTATCATTATCATTGTATGTGCACTGACTGCTGCCGCATCATCCTATTATCATTATCATTGTATGTGCACTGCCTGCTGCCGCATCATTATATTATCATTATCATTGTATGTGCACTGCCTGCTGCCGCATCATCCTATTATCATTATCATTGTATGTGCACTGACTGCTGCCGCATCATCCTATTATCATTATCATTGTATGTGCACTGACTGCTGCCGCATCATCCTATTATAATTATCATTGTATGTGCACTGCCTGCTGCCGCATCATTATATTATCATTATCATTGTATGTGCACTGACTGCTGCTGCCGCATCCTCCTATTATCATTATCATTGTATGTGCACTGCCTGCTGCCGCATCATCCTATTATCATTATCATTGTATGTGCACTGCCTGCTGCCGCATCATCCTATTATCATTATCATTGTATGTGCACTGCCTGCTGCCGCATCATCCTATTATCATTATCAATGGACTTGCACTGACTGTGATCATATAAAAACCTCCCAGTACATAAGTAGAATACGATTCTTGGTACCCAACACAGAGCTGCGCCAGTCACAGGTTACTGGCGTCATTTCCTGTGCACGGACTCCAGAAAGCGCTGTCACCGCTGTTCTCCACTATAACTCAAAGTTTTTGCTTCATGACCTAAACTCCGGAACCCTGCTCAGAAAGTTGCCAACTCAGAAGGAGCTGGAGACTGGGGAGAGAGACTATTAGAGGGAGAGGATTCTGGTGCACGCTCAATGTGTGATCACTTAATGTTGCCTAGATTAACATCTTTACAGCCCAGCTAAGCCCACAGCTACAATTACCTGGCAGCGTGAGACTGGAATCACCGGCATAAAGCCACTGTTCAGGAGCACTTGGATGTTTGGGATTGTTTTGTCTGGTCACGCTCCTAAACCCAACTAGAATGGAAGTAGAGCAGAAAGTGGAGGCAGCGCGGGCGCAGACAATGTCTCATTGTGTCCGATATGCTCTGTGCTGGCTCATTTACAGTATAGTTACATATGCACCGAGCAGGAGAGGGCCGTGCCAGGGGAGGGGGGTACTTTTGATGAGAAGAATGTTCAGACGAGAGCAGTAACATACATTATGGTAGGCACGGCGGTGGGCAGCATTAAAGTGCACCCGCCTACTTACCGGCGTATTTCTGGGGATGTAATCAGCCTTCGTTTCACCCACATTGGTGTTTACCCCAGATGCAGGGATTCCTGGGAGCTCTATCTGGTTGGCTGGCGTTGCTACGTGCTGCCAATCACAAGATGGTTGAAATGTGCATTGACAAAGGGATGTCCGTCAACCGGGAGTGAGACTGTGTAGGCCTAGTCAGATGGTTATTATTATCATCATCATCATCGTCATCATCATCAATATAGCGCTACGGGGAAAATCATCTAATGAACCTGCAGCTTAGCGTGAGGGGGAGAGCAAGAAGAAAGACCTATGGGCTGACTGATGGAGAGCTACTGGTACCACTCATGGTAATACATCTGGTTAAAGGGGGAAAGTTATCAAATCTTTACAGTGATAAGGCGGAGAGAGATAAAGTACCCAGCCAATCAGCTCCTGTCATTTTAAAACACAGCCTGTAAAATGATAGGTGATTGGTTCGTACTTTATCTCTCTCCACTTAATCTCTCTACAAGGTTTGATAATAACAATCATGCAGAATCTATTGCAAAAAATCCTGACTTTGCCCTGTGCAGAGGCTGTGCCCATCGTACCCGTCACTGTGCCCAGCTACCAGAGATGAGAGACTCCCCCCTGACTTTGTCCTGTGCAGAGGCTGTGCCCATCGTATCCGTCACTGTGCCCAGCTACCAGAGATGAGAGACTCCCCCCTGACTTTGTCCTGTGCAGAGGCTGTGCCCATCATATCCGTCACTGTGCCCAGCTACCAGAGATGAGAGACTCCCCCCTGACTTTGCCCTGTGCAGAGGCAGTGCCCATCGTATCCATCACTGTGCCCAGCTACCAGAGATGAGAGACTCTCCCTGACTTTGCCCTGTACAGAGGCTGTACCCGTCGTATCCGTCACTGTGCCCAGCTACCAGAGATGAGAGACTCCCCCTTGACGTTGCCCTGTGCAGAGGCTGTGCCCGTCATATCCGTCACTGTGCCCAGCTACCAGAGATGAGAGACTCCCCCCTGACGTTGCCCTGTGCAGAGGCTGTGCCCGTCATATCCGTCACTGTGCCCAGCTACCAGAGATGAGAGACTCCCCCCTGACGTTGCCCTGTGCAGAGGCTGTGCCCGTCGTATCCGTCACTGTGCCCAGCTACCAGAGATGAGAGACTCCCCCTTGACGTTGCCCTGTGCAGAGGCTGTGCCCGTCATATCCGTCACTGTGCCCAGCTACCAGAGATGAGAGACTCCCCCCTGACGTTGCCCTGTGCAGAGGCTGTGCCCATCATATCCGTCACTGTGCCCAGCTACCAGAGATGAGAGACTCCCCCCTGACTTTGTCCTGTGCAGAGGCTGTGCCCGTCGTATCCGTCACTGTGCCCAGCTACCAGAGATGAGAGACTCCCCCCTGACGTTGCCCTGTGCAGAGGCTGTGCCCGTCATATCCGTCACTGTGCCCAGCTACCAGAGATGAGAGACTCCCCCCTGACTTTGCCCTGTGCAGAGGCTGTGCCCGTCATATCCGTCACTGTGCCCAGCTACCAGAGATGAGAGACTCCCCCCTGATGTTGTCCTGTGCAGAGGCTGTGCCCGTCGTACCCGTCACTGTGCCCAGCGACCAGAGATGAGAGACTCCCCCCTGACTTTGCCCTGTGCAGAGGCTGTGCCCATCGTATTCGTCACTGTGCCCAGCTACCAGAGATGAGAGACTCTCCCCTGACTTTGCCCTGTGCAGAGGCTGTGCCCGTCGTACCCGTCACTGTGCCCAGCTACCAGAGATGAGAGACTCCCCCCTGACTTTGCCCTGTGCAGAGGCTGTGCCCGTCGTACCCGTCACTGTGCCCAGCTACCAGAGATGAGAGACTCCCCCCTGACTTTGTCCTGTGCAGTGGCTGTGCCCGTCATATCCGTCACTGTGCCCAGCTACCAGAGATGAGAGACTCCCCCTGACTTTGCCCTGTGCAGAGGCTGTGCCCGTCGTACCCGTCACTGTGCCCAGCTACCAGAGATGAGAGACTCCCCCTGACTTTGTCATGTGCAGAGGCTGTGCCCATCGTACCCATCACTGTGCCCAGCTACCAGAGATGAGAGACTCCCCCCCTTTCTTTGCCCTGTGCAGAGGCTGTGCCCGTCGTATCCGTCACTGTGCCCAGCTACCAGAGATGAGAGACTCCCCCTGACTTTGCCCTGTGCAGAGGCTGTGCCCATCGTATCCGTCACTGTGCCCAGCTACTAGAGATGAGAGACTCTCCCCTGACTTTGCCCTGTGCAGAGGCTGTGCCCGTCATATCCGTCACTGTGCCCAGCTACCAGAGATGAGAGACTCCCCCTGACTTTGCCCTGTGCAGAGGCTGTGCCCATCGTATCCGTCACTGTGCCCAGCTACTAGAGATGAGAGACTCTCCCCTGACTTTGCCCTGTGCAGAGGCTGTGCCCGTCATATCCGTCACTGTGCCCAGCTACCAGAGATGAGAGACTCACCCCTGACTTTGCCCTGTGCAGAGGCTGTGCCCATCATATCCGTCACTGTGCCCAGCTACCAGAGATGAGACTCCCCCCTGACTTTGCCCTGTGCAGAGGCTTTGCCCGTCATATCCGTCACTGTGCCCAGCTACTAGAGATGAGAGACTCTCCCCTGACTTTGCCCTGTGCAGAGGCTGTGCCCGTCATATCCGTCACTGTGCCCAGCTACTAGAGATGAGAGACTCCCCCCTGACTTTGTCCTGTGCAGAGGCTGTGCCCGTCGTATCCGTCACTGTGCCCAGCTACCAGAGATGAGAGGCTCTCCCCTGACTTTGTCCTGTGCAGAGGCTGTGCCCGTCGTATCCGTCACTGTGCCCAGCTACCAGAGATGAGAGACTCCCCCCTGATGTTGCCCTGTGCAGAGGCTGTGCCCGTCGTACCCGTCACTGTGCCCAGCTACCAGAGATGAGAGACTCTCCCCTGACTTTGTCCTGTGCAGAGGCTGTGCCCATCGTACCCGTCACTGTGCCCAGCTACCAGAGATGAGAGACTCCCCCCTGACTTTGCCCTGTGCAGAGGCTGTGCCCATCGTATCCGTCACTGTGCCCAGCTACCAGAGATGAGACTCCCCCCTGACTTTGCCCTGTGCAGAGGCTGTGCCCGTTGTATCCGTCACTGTGCCCAGCTACCAGAGATGAGAGACTCTCCCCTGACTTTGTCCTGTGCAGAGGCTGTGCCCATCGTACCCGTCACTGTGCCCAGCTACCAGAGATGAGAGACTCCCCCCTGACTTTGCCCTGTGCAGAGGCTGTGCCCATCGTATCCGTCACTGTGCCCAGCTACCAGAGATGAGACTCCCCCCTGACTTTGTCCTGTGCAGAGGCTGTGCCCATCATATCCGTCACTGTGCCCAGCTACCAGAGATGAGAGACTCCCCCCTGACTTTGCCCTGTGCAGAGGCAGTGCCCATCGTATCCATCACTGTGCCCAGCTACCAGAGATGAGAGACTCTCCCTGACTTTGCCCTGTACAGAGGCTGTACCCGTCGTATCCGTCACTGTGCCCAGCTACCAGAGATGAGAGACTCCCCCTTGACGTTGCCCTGTGCAGAGGCTGTGCCCGTCATATCCGTCACTGTGCCCAGCTACCAGAGATGAGAGACTCCCCCCTGACGTTGCCCTGTGCAGAGGCTGTGCCCGTCATATCCGTCACTGTGCCCAGCTACCAGAGATGAGAGACTCCCCCCTGACGTTGCCCTGTGCAGAGGCTGTGCCCGTCGTATCCGTCACTGTGCCCAGCTACCAGAGATGAGAGACTCCCCCTTGACGTTGCCCTGTGCAGAGGCTGTGCCCGTCATATCCGTCACTGTGCCCAGCTACCAGAGATGAGAGACTCCCCCCTGACGTTGCCCTGTGCAGAGGCTGTGCCCGTCATATCCGTCACTGTGCCCAGCTACCAGAGATGAGAGACTCCCCCCTGACTTTGTCCTGTGCAGAGGCTGTGCCCGTCGTATCCGTCACTGTGCCCAGCTACCAGAGATGAGAGACTCCCCCCTGACGTTGCCCTGTGCAGAGGCTGTGCCCGTCATATCCGTCACTGTGCCCAGCTACCAGAGATGAGAGACTCCCCCCTGACTTTGCCCTGTGCAGAGGCTGTGCCCGTCATATCCGTCACTGTGCCCAGCTACCAGAGATGAGAGACTCCCCCCTGATGTTGTCCTGTGCAGAGGCTGTGCCCGTCGTACCCGTCACTGTGCCCAGCGACCAGAGATGAGAGACTCCCCCCTGACTTTGCCCTGTGCAGAGGCTGTGCCCATCGTATTCGTCACTGTGCCCAGCTACCAGAGATGAGAGACTCTCCCCTGACTTTGCCCTGTGCAGAGGCTGTGCCCGTCGTACCCGTCACTGTGCCCAGCTACCAGAGATGAGAGACTCCCCCCTGACTTTGCCCTGTGCAGAGGCTGTGCCCGTCGTACCCGTCACTGTGCCCAGCTACCAGAGATGAGAGACTCCCCCCTGACTTTGTCCTGTGCAGTGGCTGTGCCCGTCATATCCGTCACTGTGCCCAGCTACCAGAGATGAGAGACTCCCCCTGACTTTGCCCTGTGCAGAGGCTGTGCCCGTCGTACCCGTCACTGTGCCCAGCTACCAGAGATGAGACTCCCCCTGACTTTGTCATGTGCAGAGGCTGTGCCCATCGTACCCATCACTGTGCCCAGCTACCAGAGATGAGAGACTCCCCCCCTTTCTTTGCCCTGTGCAGAGGCTGTGCCCGTCGTATCCGTCACTGTGCCCAGCTACCAGAGATGAGAGACTCCCCCTGACTTTGCCCTGTGCAGAGGCTGTGCCCATCGTATCCGTCACTGTGCCCAGCTACTAGAGATGAGAGACTCTCCCCTGACTTTGCCCTGTGCAGAGGCTGTGCCCGTCATATCCGTCACTGTGCCCAGCTACCAGAGATGAGAGACTCCCCCTGACTTTGCCCTGTGCAGAGGCTGTGCCCATCGTATCCGTCACTGTGCCCAGCTACTAGAGATGAGAGACTCTCCCCTGACTTTGCCCTGTGCAGAGGCTGTGCCCGTCATATCCGTCACTGTGCCCAGCTACCAGAGATGAGAGACTCACCCCTGACTTTGCCCTGTGCAGAGGCTGTGCCCATCATATCCGTCACTGTGCCCAGCTACCAGAGATGAGACTCCCCCCTGACTTTGCCCTGTGCAGAGGCTTTGCCCGTCATATCCGTCACTGTGCCCAGCTACTAGAGATGAGAGACTCTCCCCTGACTTTGCCCTGTGCAGAGGCTGTGCCCGTCATATCCGTCACTGTGCCCAGCTACTAGAGATGAGAGACTCCCCCCTGACTTTGTCCTGTGCAGAGGCTGTGCCCGTCGTATCCGTCACTGTGCCCAGCTACCAGAGATGAGAGGCTCTCCCCTGACTTTGTCCTGTGCAGAGGCTGTGCCCGTCGTATCCGTCACTGTGCCCAGCTACCAGAGATGAGAGACTCCCCCCTGATGTTGCCCTGTGCAGAGGCTGTGCCCGTCGTACCCGTCACTGTGCCCAGCTACCAGAGATGAGAGACTCTCCCCTGACTTTGTCCTGTGCAGAGGCTGTGCCCATCGTACCCGTCACTGTGCCCAGCTACCAGAGATGAGAGACTCCCCCCTGACTTTGCCCTGTGCAGAGGCTGTGCCCATCGTATCCGTCACTGTGCCCAGCTACCAGAGATGAGACTCCCCCCTGACTTTGCCCTGTGCAGAGGCTGTGCCCGTTGTATCCGTCACTGTGCCCAGCTACCAGAGATGAGAGACTCTCCCCTGACTTTGCCCTGTGCAGAGGCTGTGCCCGTTTGTATCCATCACTGTGCCCAGCTACCAGAGATGAGAGACTCCCCCCTGACTTTGCCCTGTGCAGAGGCTGTGCCCATCGTATCCGTCACTGTGCCCAGCTACCAGAGATGAGAGACTCCCCCCTGACGTTGCCCTGTGCAGAGGCTGTGCCCGTCGTACCCGTCACTGTGCCCAGCTACCAGAGATGAGAGACTCCCCCCTGACTTTGCCCTGTGCAGAGGCTGTGCCCATCGTATCCGTCACTGTGCCCAGCTACCAGAGATGAGAGACTCCCCCCTGATGTTGCCCTGTGCAGAGGCTGTGCCCGTCGTACCCGTCACTGTGCCCAGCGACCAGAGATGAGAGACTCCCCCCTGACTTTGCCCTGTGCAGAGGCTGTGCCCATCGTATCCGTCACTGTGCCCAGCTACCAGAGATGAGAGACTCCCCCCTGACTTTGCCCTGTGCAGAGGCTGTGCCCATCGTATCCGTCACTGTGCCCAGCTACCAGAGATGAGAGACTCCCCCCTGACTTTGCCCTGTGCAGAGGCAGTGCCCGTCGTACCCGTCACTGTGCCCAGCTACCAGAGATGAGAGACTCTCCCCTGACTTTGCCCTGTGCAGAGGCTGTGCCCATCGTATCCGTCACTGTGCCCAGCTACCAGAGATGAGAGGCTCTCCCCTGACGTTGCCCTGTGCAGAGTCTGTACCCATCGTATCCGTCACTGTGCCCAGCTACCAGAGATGAGAGACTCCCCCTGCCCTGTGCAGAGGCTGTGCCCGTCGTATCCGTCACTGTGCCCAGCTACCAGAGATGAGAGACTCCCCCCTGACTTTGCCCTGTGCAGAGGCTGTGCCCATCGTATCCGTCACTGTGCCCAGCTACCAGAGATGAGAGACTCTCCCCTGACTTTGCCCTGTGCAGAGGCTGTGCCCATCGTATCCGTCACTGTGCCCAGCTACCAGAGATGAGACTCTCCCCTGACTTTGCCCTGTGCAGAGGCTGTGCCCATCGTATCCGTCACTGTGCCCAGCTACCAGAGATGAGAGACTCCCCCCTGACTTTGCCCTGTGCAGAGGCTGTGCCCATCGTATCCGTCACTGTGCCCAGCTACCAGAGATGAGAGACTCTCCCTGGCACAGTACACAGAGAGAGACAGGATACTGGGCCAGTGGTTACATTCCAGGATATCAATTCCTCAATCTTTCATAACTGCTTCTAACAAGCAGCTTTCAGGCATTATAAAGGTACATGCGTCCTTCGTGTCGCATTTCTTCCATTTATTACTTATCACAAAGCAATTTGGTGGCTCAGAATAAAGGAAATTCGGAAGGGTCTAAAATTTGGCCAAATATTCAGCGTCTCCCAGCTACAAAGTCCTGATGAAGGCTTCAGGCGCCAACGGTAAAACATCGTTCATACCGAACTAATGAGGGATGATTTGCAGAGAGCGGCAGGTGGATTGATATCTAAGGGGCGTATTCATCAAAGCACAAAGAGCGCTACTGTCCACGGTGTTTTGCCAACTATAGCTGGCTATATTATCTGCACCAGAGAACGGAGATGACAGGTGAAAGTCATAGGAAATAGGAATATAGCGTTTTTCTTCTTCAATATTCAATGTTTTTTTATTTATATTTAAATGCATATTTTTTAATATATAATCTTTTGTTAATTAGGTAGAATTGAGAGGCAACCTCTGCTGTTTCTGCAACGGCAAATATGCGCTGACCAGCTATCTGTGTCACGTATGTGCAGTACTGGACACTGGACTGACCCACCGGTGACATTATCAAATAAATATATCTCCTATATAATAGCCCAGATCTGTGATTTTGTGATTCATTTGCTAACGCTGGGCGGAGTCACAACAGTGGGCGGAGTTAGTCAAATGAGTCACAGATCTGGCCAAATCTATAGGACACTAGGAGCAGCTGCAGAAGCAGATAGTATGGACATGGCACAGGCAGGCATGCCCCCAGGGGCTGATTATGAGCCCGGGGGGCACAGGGTACTTGAGACAGGGGAGCCCTATCTCATTGCTGTGCCTGCTGTGGGTTGGGGGCGTGGCCTAATTGCGCCACGCGAGGCCACGCCCTTATGCAAATTCCAGGATTTTTTTTTTTTTAATGGAATTTTGGCCCCTCAGCTAGGGGTAAATCCAGAGGGGGTGGTCGCTCCCCCTACACACCCGCACAGGCAGCAGAAAGCAGGGAGACTGCTGCCTCCCTGTAACACCACAGACCTGCCAATATGCAGCAGCGTGTGCTGACTGTAGCACAATGCTGCTGCTGTTGCTGGCAGGACGGGGGAGCTTCTGAGCTGGGACAGAGCTACTCGAGCCGGGGGGACCCCTAAAACTGTGGGGCCAACGGTACTTACCGCCTGCCCCCCCCCCTTAATCCGGCTCTGCTGCTGGAACCCCCCCTTAATCCGTACCCCCTGATGCTCCCTCTCCCTCTGTCTCCACTATTCACCGCTGCTCTGCTAAGCAGTACAGCGAGTACAGGAGCTTTCCAACAGCCCCCCCCCACCGCAGGACACTGCGACCCGCGGGTGGGACAGACCCCAAAAAATGGGACTGTCCCGCGAAAATTGGGACATTTGGGAGGTATGGGGGTGTGTGAGGGGGTATGCCATACTTGACCCCCACATCAGCATACTCAGCAGGGTCTCTCTGGTGCAGAGGAGCGTCACATTCTGGCACACTCCACGCTTCTTAGCTGTAGTTTTGTGGGTCACCAGCCGCTGTGCACTTTCCGTACTGCCTCTGTTATCTCCAGCCCCGGCAACCATAGTTGCCAATTCAGCTTATAACAAGCGGAATTGGGCTTGTTTTTTCTTCTGGTTGCTTATTTTTTTGGGTGGTTGCTTGTTGCTTGTTTTTGGGCTTATAATTTTTTTGGCTGCTTGTTTTTGGGCTTCTTTTGTTTTTAGGTATCACTGACACCAACTTTCAGAGATAATTAGTAATTCATCCATATAACACAGATCCTCACACAGACATACTGTAGGTGAGACGTTGTGGATGAATAGAGTCTTAAAGAAATGATGGGGAGTCATTCATTATGTCTATAAGCCGCTCATAACTTTATTGTGATTACCTAAACCTTTTCTTAAGCTAGCTTATCACTAAATAAAACCACACCACACACTGAAATAAAGACACGGACACAGTAGCTGGAGTTAAAGGTCAGACGATGTTTATTAATCGCTGACCAACTCTTTAAACTAATAATTGAGGCCGAATTAGAATTGATTTGAATATATATTTAACTTTAGTTTGGAGGATGGCAAAACAGAAAACCGCTGCCAAACACCAGCACCAGTCACCTAGATGAAAAACCACCAAACCAAGGAGGGGAGTACACCTACCCCACCTCCTTCCCGCATAAACCGCATTGTGCTGGCCTTACCCCTCTCTCTCTGGCAAACGTTCGGTTCCCGCAGGGGAACGTCTAAATGTCCAACCGCAAGAAAAGGACACACCTGCCGTCCTTCTAAAGAGGGAGCCCCACAATGACCACTTATGCCTGTGTGACAGCTGGTTGGCAGCGATTTCCCGCCAATCTGGCTTTCAATAGCCCACAGCAAGAACAAAAACGTAGCCGCATTCTGGGAGGGCGGGCGGGCATAAACTGAAGTGGCAAGAGGAAGTCTAGCAAAATGGCCACCACCTATATACTAACCTAAGACCCTCCTCTTCATCTTGATGCACAACCCTCTAATCCAATAGGAAAAAAACAACCGGGAAAACTGATCTGCCTAGCAACTGCTTAGTCATTTAAACAACCAATCACAAAAAGTTGATCGCTTATATGGCCTCAGGCTTATGCAGCCTTCAGCTTATCTAAGCCGCTCATAACTTTATTGTGATTACCTAAACCTTTTCTTAAGCTAGCTTATCACTAAATAAAACCACACCACACACTGAAATAAAGACACGGACACAGTAGCTGGAGTTAAAGGTCAGACGATGTTTATTAATCGCTGACCAACTCTTTAAACTAATAATTGAGGCCGAATTAGAATTGATTTGAATATATATTTAACTTTAGTTTGGAGGATGGCAAAACAGAAAACCGCTGCCAAACACCAGCACCAGTCACCTAGATGGAAACCACCAAACCAAGGAGTGGAGTACACCTACCCCGCCTCCTTCCCGCATAACCCGCATTGTGCTGGCCTTACCCCTCTCTCTCTGGCAAACGTTCGGTTCCCGCAGGGGAACGTCTAAATGTCCAACCGCAAGAAAAGGACACACCTGCCGTCCTTCTAAAGAGGGAGCCCCACAATGACCACTTATGCCTGTGTGACAGCTGGTTGGCAGCGATTTCCCGCCACCAAGGTTTACCAAACCGCCACCGCCATCCGCAAACAGAACATTAACCAACCAGAAACTAACTAGCTCTACCGAAAAAGACCAAAAATATCCTCCAGAAAAAACTGCACTCCTTCCGGAGAAAGGTGAACCCCATCGTCTCTGTAGAACTGACTGTTCCGCAGCACCAGCAGAGGATGCTTAATTGCCACTCCGCCTATGGCCTTGACAAAAAGAGACACCGTAGAGTTCACCTTTTTGCGTGCTTTCTCCAGCGCCGAGAAACGCACCGCACCACGCCAATGGAAACGGGGCACCATTTCCGACCAGACAATGCATACCCCAGGCCAGTGACAACGGATCGCCACCACATCCGCCTTTATAGACAAAATCAAGTCTATGCCTTTAACTCGGCCCAGATCATTACCACCCAAATGAATGATAATACAACTGGGGCGACCCCAGCGGCGCTCCCGAGAAAAAAGGACGCGCAACAGATCACCCCATAACATGCCCCTAACACCTAACCATCTAAATTGCCTGGACCCAAAAATCTCAGTCGCCCTAGATGCCATGGGATGTTTCTCCGCCCAAAAAACATAGGAATGACCAACCATCCATATGTGGTCTCCAAAATTGATGACAGCTGTAAAAGAAAATATCCTAACGTCAGATTATGCACATAATCTGTAACTTAAACACAACGTAACCAAATTAAACCCAAGTGAAGGAGAAAACTCAAAAAACCTCCCGTGGACCTTGATAGAACAGCCAATTGAAATTAGGCCCCCTCGGAGGAAAAATTTAAAAAATTCACTTCACACCCTCGATTCCTGAACGGTAACCGTTCAAAAACCGACGAGTAAACACGTTTTTGGGTTAGCGCAACAGGCGCACTTATAACTTATCTATACGGACGTAGGACTTATAGGAGGCCGACCTCCAGCGACCCAACTCCCGAATAGCCGCTGGTGATGAACCAGCGGCCGCCGCATGGGTAGCCGCCCCAATCCGAAAGGAATGAGTACCGAAGTCCGCCTCCTGCAAGCCCAGCGCCCTCAAACATTTCTTGACCACAGATGAAAACTGAAACTTTGTCAGAGGGTCCGACTGCGCGTGCACCAGCAACTGGTTGCCCCCCGGAGGTCTTAAACGCACATACTCTTGCGTCAACCGCAGCGGGCAGACGCCCATTCCTTCCTGAGCCTCCAAGGACAACCAGCGACCCCTACCTGTTTGATCTGTCTTGGATCGCACAATCCTACAGAGCAACAGGCCCTCCTGCAAGCGCACATTCTCGTAGAGCAGACCCGATTCCCGGGACGCCTTGCTGCTCGCCACTAACTCGCTCACCCGAAAAGCCCCGAAAAAGGCCAGGGCATACGCGCTACTAAACAATGCCACCTCAAATTCCAAGGACGCAATCTGAGGTAGCACGCGCAGCAATTCTGCTAGCAGCTGCAACGTTATAGGCCTACGTGAATCCGCAGGCGCCGGGTGCAACCTAGCCCAACCTTTCAGCGCTCTGGAAAGGACAAACGACCCCGTGGGGTCCGTCGTCCCGTGGAGCCGCGAGTGAAAGGCGATGCCCGCAAGGGCAGTAGCCATGGCCGCTTTTGACCTACCGTTTTGGTAATGCTCCCAAACAAAGGTCAACAGGGCGTCGGCCGAGGACTCACCTGCTACCCCGTACCTACTCTGAAAGGCTGACCAATCCCGCCATGCAGCATCATACGCTCGTAGCGTGGAGGGAGCCAGAGCACACCTGGCTAAAGCCGTTAAACCGATTCGACCATCTGCCAGACAGAAGGTGGGCATTGTAACCCCTCTGCCTCCGCTCCCGGAACCAACGTCCTGAACCTGTCAAATTGGAACCGGGACAATGCATCCGCAATTCCATTGTCAACTCCAGGAACGTGGCGAGCCCTAAAATTAATATTGCGCTGCAAACAAAACAACACTAAATGCCTTAGCAGTCTCAGTGCCTGCGGTGAGGAGGAACGCTGATTATTAATCGCATGCACTACCCCCAAGTTGTCGCAAAGAAACAAGATGTCCCTATTTGCAAACCGTCCGGCCCATAACTCAAGCGCCACTAAGATCGGGAACAATTCCAGCAACAGAAGGTTCTTGGTAAACCCGCGCGTTACCCAAGATGCCGGCCAAGCCGCAGCGCACCATGCGCCAGCGAAGAACGCGCCAAACCCTCGACTGCCTGAAGCATCCGTGAACAATTGCAGCTGCTTACTAGAACAACAAGGAGCGGGCCACAAGATCTCCCTGTTGAAGGACACCAGGAAAGAGACCCAAATCCGCAAATCATCTCTGATCTCGCGGGAAAGGTACACGGAGTGATTCTGCCGTACCGTCCCCGCCGTGGCCCGCTCGAGTTTGCGACAGAAAATCCTACCCATGGGGATAATCCGACACGCAAAATTGAGAGAACCAAGCAAGGACTGCACCTGCTTAAGCCGAACCCTGCGTTTTCCTAAACAGTCTGTAATCAAACCCAATAGTTTCCGCACCTTATCCTCGGGCAAGCGACAGCACCCCCCTACCGTGTCAATTTCGATACCTAAATAGCTAAGACAAGTGCAAGGGCCCTCGCACTTATCTTGCGCAACCGGCACCCCTAAAGCGCAGAATAACGACCTGGCCACCGAGAGAATGTCCCCACAGACCGAACTGTCCCCGGGCCCAACAAAGAGAAAGTCATCCAGGTAGTGAGCCACCCCCAGTTGTCCGGAGGCGGTCTGGACGCACCAGTGTAAAAATGTGCTAAAGCACTCAAAGTAGGCGCAGGAGACAGAGCAACCCATGGGGAGACACCGATCGACGTAGAACTCGCCCCCTATTTTGAAACCTAGAAACCGCAGGGAATCTGGGTGTAGCGGGAGTAGCCGAAAGGCCGACTCTACGTCCAATTTTGCCAACAGACTCCCCGGACCACACTCCCTCACTAAGCGCAGCGCGTCGTCAAACGACTGATATCGAACCCTGCACTGGGCTTCCGGGATAGCGTCGTTGACCGACAACCCCGGCGGGTGCGACAAGTGCTGTATCAAACGAAACTTGCCTATGGCCTTCTTGGGCACTACCCCTACAGGGGAAATGCACAAGGAGGGCAGCGGGGAAAAGGCGTAGGGCCCAGCCATGCGCCCCAGCCCAATCTCCCCGTCAACCTTCCGCCGGACTTCCTGCGGGAATTCGCGAGCCGATCTCAAATTCTGGCGTGCAACCACATACACCGAATCCGAAATTGGCAAACGAAAACCGTGCTGAAAGCCCTCCAAGAGAAACGATGCCGCCGACTCATCGGGGTACAAGGTAAGCCAGCGCTGCAACTCGGGAACTATAATCGGGGAGAAGGCCTTACTTGCCAACTCCACCGGCCTCGGTGGAAGCGGCAGGCTTACTGCCTGTCGCCGCGGTGCATTCCTTGGCCGGGTGACTTGCTCCGCACAACCTACATGAGTGGCGAAAACGACAACTCGTTCCTTTGACGCATTTGCCGTCGTTGTAGGCAAAGCACTTGCCTTTTCCCGTCAATCGGGACACCGCCGCCCCGGCCGCCCCTGGCTTCTTGGCCGCGACCTCCGGGGTGGGCTTGACCTGCTGTGTGACCTCCAACCACACCTCCACATCCTTAAAACCCGCGGGGAGGATGGGGTTGCCATCTTGATTGCGACGAAACTTCTCGTCGTAATCACGCCAGGCAGAACCCTTGGATTTCAAGTACATATCGTGTACCAGAAACAAATATTTAACTAAGTTGGCATATTCCGAGGGCCGAGATTCCGTGTAGCAAGCCGTGAACACCAAAAACCCACGCAGCCACTGGTGAAAATTGCGGAACGCACTTTCCCCAATACCGCCCGACTTCTTGGCTGCGTCAAAACCTTGCCGCATTTCCTCCGTAAGGGTGAATATGTCTACATACTTCCCCTTACGGATTTTTTCCCGCATGCGCTTGCGAACCCCCCTTGTAACTGCCGTGTTGGCGCAATGTACCATCTCCCCGTAACGGGGGGGGGTCAGCGGGGACCACCTGCGCAGGAGCGGCCACCCTATGCGCCTCCTTAGCCATTCGCCGCGTGATGAGTCTAGCTAATTTACGCGGGCGCCGCGGAGAGCCGGATGATACGCTGCTAGAAGACGAGGAACTACAAGTTGAAACGTGTAAAGGAATATTTAGCTCACCGGAGTTCGAAGGACCCGGAACCGCGTCGTCCGCTGCATCCGCCTCCGCTGATGGCCGCACCTCCACGTTCGCAGTCGCGGTCGTCCGCGACCTTCGCCTCGTGACGGGCGTAGCCCCTGAATTAGACGGGACCTGTGAGGGGGAAACAGAGGGGACAACAGGCACAGGGGGAACCAAAACCTCATTAACCAGTGGCTGAAATTGCGGAGGCGGAGGGCCCGCCCCGCCGCTCCGCGGCGGATGGCCGCCCGGCAGCTGCAGGGAGGGGGCCCCCACCGAGGTGTACCCGACCGACTGCGTAAAGGCCGACCCGCTCACTGCACCAAAACTCGCGGGGCAAGACGGCCGCCACGCCGTATGCGGCTGGCAGGCGCTTGCCCCTGCCCATCCGGAAGACGCCGGAAGGAACTGAGGGGGCGCCGGGAGAGGGGGCCAACCCTGTGCCACCTGATACCCACCGCCCGGTGCCTGACCTAACTGCAGGCCCGCAAAGGCCGGAAAGGGCACCGCGACTCGGGGGCCACCGACCGACCACGTGGACTGCACGCCGGCGCCCGCGCCGGACCCGTGCGGGGAAAATTGTGTGCCGGACACCGTCATGAAGCCCATGGAAGGCATGCTGGCGGCTAAGGGGAATGCCGGAGCCGGAGGCCAAGCAAAACCCCCGGGGAAGGACTGGCTCCCCGCGAAGCCTTGCTGCGCTGCTACCGAAAGCGCCCCGCCGGGCGTCATATAAGCCGCCGAGACGGACGCCTGCGTGGACCCGAACTGAAAAGGACCGGGAAGGGCGTGGGGAGGGGTTTGAAACCCTGCAAACGGGGGCGCCGTTAATGGCGGCGGGGCGGCTGACGACCAGGGGGCGCTCGAGCAGGCCCCCGAGGCCGGGGGGAAACCCTGCCATGTGACTGCCGCCGGGGCGGGTGTGGCGGCAGCCGCTGCCACGTCCCCCACCCCAGCCACACTAGGCCCAAACGGCCCCACATTAATCAAAACGTCCTGGGGTGTGCTAGTCCCCTCGCTGGAGGGGGGTAGGCTGGGGCCCAGTGTTGTCCCGAGGACAGCGGGAGCCACTACCCGCTATCCTGGGCTCATATTCCCCCGCTGATCATTGACCCCCTCCTCGACCCCCGCAGCGCTGCCGCGGCCGTCCGGCACCGCTTGTGCCCTCAGGACGCCGCCGAGAGCCGTCCGCGGGGATGGAGGAGGAGGGCCGGAGGCACTGATAGAGGGAGGGTGAGGCGATGGCTGACCCGCGGGGGGCGCCGGGGCGCGCGGCCCCGCGCCATGTGCCGAGCGGCCGCTGGCCGCCGGAGGAGGAGGACTGAAGGCGCCTGGAGCAGGAGGGAGAGGAGAGGCCTGTCCCGCTGCGAGCGCCGGGGAGCGCGGCCCGGCCGAGCCGCGCGTCCCGGCACCACGTGACGAGCGGCCGCTGGCCGCCCGTCTCCGTGCGGCAGGGGAGCGGGCTGTAACTGCCCGCCCCCGCCGCCTGTCTGCAGCAGGGGAAAGGCCTCTCTGAGGTGCAATGCTCGGGGCGCGGGAGCGGAAGGTGCTCCCCGCATCCACGAGGCGCCGGGGGGGGGGGGCTGAACGTCTGGGACGAGGCATAGCGGAGGGAGGGAGTGGTAAAAGCAAAACAAATGCACCGCACAGAGAGGGGGCAACCAGTATTATATAATGCCCAGTGAAGGCAAAAGAAAACTAAACAATTTATAACAAGTTGAACAAGCAATAATATACTTATCCTTCCTGGGCATAAACTGAAGTGGCAAGAGGAAGTCTAGCAAAATGGCCACCACCTATATACTAACCTAAGACCCTCCTCTTCATCTTGATGCACAACCCTCTAATCCAATAGGAAAAAAACAACCGGGAAAACTGATCTGCCTAGCAACTGCTTAGTCATTTAAACAACCAATCACAAAAAGTTGATCGCTTATATGGCCTCAGGCTTATGCAGCCTTCAGCTTATCTTGTTGCAGACTGCCGGTTGTGTGTATTCAGTAGGGCTAATTTGTTTTTAACAATGACAACAACAAAGACACTGACCAGACACACAACAGTGAAGCAATTCAGGACCACTTTATGTGGTATTCTTTATGTCAGATATGGTTTAAGACGCTTGGGTATTTGTTGCAAGGATTTTAAACCAACTACCAATACGCTTCAGCGCTTCAACTCAGGAATGTATAACATGGAAGCTTCTATAGACGATGGAGACTGCTCAGATGAATTTGCTTATATCCATTTTACATAAAACCTTTGTAATTCAGTGTGCTATGGGGGTCATTCCCAGTTGTTCGCTCGGTAAATTTCTTCGCATCGCAGCGATTTTCCGCTTAGTGCGCATGCGCAATGTCCGCACTGCGACTGCGCTAAGTAAATTTGCTATGCAGTTAGGAATTTTACTCACGTTTTTTTCCTCGTTCTGGTGATCGTAATGTGATTGACAGGAAGTGGGTGTTTCTGGGCGGAAACAGGCCGTTTTATGGGAGTGTGTGAAAAAACGCTACCGTTTCTGGGAAAAACGCGGGAGTGGCTGGAGAAACGGAGGAGTGTCTGGGCGAACGCTGGGTGTGTTTGTGACGTCAAACCAGGAACGACAAGCACTGAACTGATCGCAGATGCCGAGTAAGTCTCGAGTTACTCAAAAACTGCACAGAGAAGTCTTATCGCAATATTGTGAATCTTTCGTTCGTAATTTTACGAAGCTAAGATTCACTCCCAGTAGGCGGCTGCTTAGCGTGTACAAAGCTGCTAAAAGCAGCTTGCGAGCGAACAACTCTGAATGACCCCCTATGTAATTTACCTCACAGTATGCCATCTGCAATGCACTTTACTTCACACAGTGTGCCATGCACTTTACCTCACACAATGGGGGTCATTCCGAGTTGTTCGCTCGCTAGCTGCTTTTAGCAGCATTGCACACGCTAAGCCGTCGCCCTCTTGGAGTGTATCTTCGCTTAGCAGAATTGCGAACGAAATATTAGCAGAATTGCGAATAAATAATTCTTAGCAGTTTCTGAGTAGCTCGAGACTTACTCCTGCACTGCGATCAGATCAGCCCGTTTCGTTCCTGGTTTGACGTCACAAACACGCCCTGCGTTCGGCCAGCCACTCCCCCGTTTCTCCAGACACTCCTGCGTTTTATCCTGGCACGCCTGCGTTTTTCCACACACTCCCAGAACACGGTAAATTTCCGCCCAGAAACACCCACTTCCTGTCAATCACAACTCTAACTATAGTATTTATAAAAATTCCAGTATTCTTTAAAAGCCAGTTTTGTGCTGATAAATATCATTGTAAAGACCTTAAAGGCAGATTATATAAATAATTATATGTATTTTAATAAGACAAACAATAATGTTTGTTTTTATCTAAAAAAGAAAAACTTGAGGGTTGGGCTTTTTTGGGGGCTTTTTAAGATTGGTTTGGGCTTGTTTTGGGCTTATTTTTCAGTCATCGGTTGCTTGTTTTTCATTTCAGAGTTGGCAACACTGCCGGCAACCCCACCGCTAGCTGCAGCGCTGCCACCCGCAGTGAGGTGCGCCCAGCTCCTTCACACACTTTAGCCGGCGGGTAGCGCTGCAGAAGTCCGCGCTGCTTGCAGGCTCTGACCCCCTCCTCCCTCCAGCAGCAGCGTCTCCTGGGAGCTAACCAGTCACTCCCAGTCTCCCCTTACCATAGTGCCCAGCAGCCGTGAGGTCCGCGCCACGTGCATGCTATGACCCCCTCCTCCCTCCAGCCGCAGCATCTCCTGGGGGCTAACCAGTCATTTCCAGTCTCACCTTACCACAGTGCCCGGCAGCTGCGCGAGGTCTGTGGTGTGTGACTGAGGAGGGGGGGGAATGATGTGGACGGGCAGAGGAAGCAGGACTACAGCCTAAGAGAGTCAGCCATGCCAAGTCTCCACCAGCAGCAGATCCCAACAGGTTGGAGTGGAACAGCAGCAGCCAGCAGCAGTGACTCCGGTAAGACACATCTGTCTGTCACCACTGTTCTGTCCCTAATACCAATCTCTCCCGTGCCCTGTGTTCTGTCATGTCCCTGTCACCCCTGGCCTTGACGTGCCACCCTTATCCTGGCCCTTTCACCCTTATCCTGGCCCTTTCACCCTTATCCTGGCCCTGTCACCCTTATGCTGGCCCTGCTACCCCTATCCTGGCCCTGTCACCCCTGTGCTTGCCCTGTCAACCCTATACTGGCCCTGTCACCCCTGTCCTGGTCCTGCCGCCCCTATCCTGTCCCTGTCATTTCTGTCCTGGCCCCGTCGCCCGTGTCCTGGCCCCGTCACCCCTGTCCTGGCCCCGTCACCCCTGTTCTGACCCTGTCACCCCTGTTCTGACCCTGTCACCCCTGTCCTGGCCCAGTCAACCCTGTTCTGACCCTGTCACCCCTGTCCTGGCCCTGTTACTGCATACCCTCCAACTACCTTTTTGGCAGGTACAGTACCCGCAGCACCTCCAGACCTCTCCCCAATGCACCACACTTCCGCACCTTCCCCTCCACCACATGTGGCACTCCACCCCTCCCCCACATGCTGTGCCTCCAGACCCCCTACACCACCCGCGGCTCCCACTCCTCCGCCCCTTCACCACCCCCAGCAATCTCCAGGCCCCCTCCACCATTCACCCCCCTTATATGTCTCCCCCACACCTGCCCCCCTCCACCCGCAGCATCTGCAGACACCATCCTCCATCCGCGGTCCCCCCCTCACCCACCCCTCCCCCACCAATGGCACCCCTGCACCTGCCCCTCCACCACCTGCAGCACCTCCGGACCTCCTTCCCCATCCGCCGCAACACCCGTACCTGCCCCTCCCCTACCCATGGCGCCTGCGGACCCCTACCCCACCAGCGGCACTCCCGCCCCTTCCCATCCCACAGCACCTTCGGAACCCTTCACCCATCTGCAACATCCCCACACCTGCCCCTCCCCCACCCATGGCACCCCTGCCCCTCCCCCACCTGCAATGCCTCCGGACCCCTCCCCCATCTGCATCCCCCACTCCTCTGCCCCTCCCCCACCCGCAGCACCTCCCAACCCTTCCCCATCCGGGCCCCACCCCCACTTCTGCCCCCCCTCCATACGCAGCATCTACAGACACCATCCGCAGTACCCCCCGCACCCGCTACATTCTGTACATTGTGGCCTGCAGGTGTTGTTCACGCCGTCGCAAGGGGCTGCGCCTCCTTCACCATCGCACACCCTTTCATTGTGCAATATTTAACCACTAACAAAGGAATGCAGGTGATACTCCATATAACACAAATATTGAACCCCAGAAAGGCATGCAAGGGTTAAGGGGGCGTATCCCCTTGCGACGGTGTGAAGAGCGCCCGTAGGGCGCGATGAAGCACCTAGTATATATATATATATATACACACACACACACACACATATATATATATATATATCATGGGGCCGAGACCATGTACTCACTCATGCTTAGCCAAACCTTTGTGTTGGCTGGCCACATGGGCCCCTACCACTGCATCCCCTCGGTGGGCCCTTTATGCCTCGGTCCGACACTGCGCCATGCGCATATCTCCTGCGACTAGTCCTGTAAGCCGGCTCTCATCGCTCTTGTACAGTATCACCGGGGGCGCTGAGTGTCACTCTGTGGCCGCAGCGATATTTCATCGATAGATAGTCATTCATCAATAAAATGACAGTTATCACTGCATACTGATAAATATTCCCGTACCGGGAGCGCGTTACCAGTCACAATAGCGGAGGATACAGAATAACTGCAACATGTGCTTTTCATGTGCGGTAACAAGGGCAGCCGTACAGGGAAATTGGATGAGCCGTCTCCCTGGTGAATGGAAAGTCTGATGAGAAGGCTCTGGAGGGCCCGGGGCCCTCTCCACTGAGCGCCTGTTGTTATGAAGGCAAGGTGCGATCATTGCACTAAAACCTTGTTATCGGCCCTTTGGCTGCTCCAGGATCTGGGTTACATAGTAACAGAGCGTAGAAACCTCCTTGTGCGCTGGAATAAATGTCACTGTGACTCGGCGTCTGCTCGTCCACTGAGTAATTCCACTCTGCTTATAGATCGATACCGGAGAGAGAAACACACAAATGAGGGGGAACAATAGGCGCACGGAGAATTACATTTTATTCTGCTCAGAGAGCCTAGAGCAGGGTCTGCTAACCACTGCAGCGGCAGAAGATGAGGCTCTTGAGTGTGTGTTTGTGCGTGTCTTGGGGGGGGTTAATGTCATCTAGAGGCGGGGGGCCGCGGAGAGCAAGTCAGTACACAGCCTGTAGTTAAGTGCACATATTAACCTCTTTATATCCTGATATTGTTGTACGAGCTGCATTTAGGTTTCTTACCAGCCCAGGGCGGAGGTTCTAAAGGAGATTTTCCAAACTTGCAGTCCAGGTTTTACAGATGTCCATGGCTGAGCACAGGTGGATAAATCTAATTTACTGATGTGCTAATTAAGGGCCTAATTCAGACCTGATCGATTGGCTGTGTTTTTTTGCTGTCCTGCGATCAGATAGTCGCCGCCTACGGGGGGAGTGTTAAATCCCTGTGCAGGGGTGCGATCGCATGTGTTGCAGAGCTGTACAAAGGCCCTCATTCCGAGTTGTTCGCTCGGTAAAAATCTTCGCATCGCAGCGATTTTCCGCTTAATGCGCATGCGCAATGTCCGCACTGCGACTGCGCCAAGTAAATTTGCTATGCATTTAGGAATTTTACTCACGGCTTTTTCATCGTTCTGGTGATCGTAATGTGATTGACAGGAAATGGGTGTTACTGGGCGGAAACAGGCCGTTTTATGGGCGTGTGGGAAAAAACGCTACCGTTTCCAGAAAAAACGCAGGAGTGGCCGGAGAAACGGGGGAGTGTCTGACTGTCTGGGCGAACGCTGGGTGTGTTTGTGACGTCAAACCAGGAACGACAAGCACTGAAATGATCGCAGATGCCGAGTAAGTCTGGAGCTACTCAGAAACTGCTACGAGGTGTGTAATCGCAATATTGCGAAAACATCGTTCGCAATTTTAAGATGCTAAGATTCACTCCCAGTAGGCGGCGGCTTAGCATGAGCAAATCTGCTAAAATCCGCTTACGAGCGAACAACTCGGAATGAGGGCCTAAAATCAGTGTGTGCAGTCGCTGCGCAGCCCAGGACTTACTCTATCAGTGCAATGAGAACAGGCTGAACGGGGCCGGAGCTGACGTCAGACCCCCTCCCTCAAAATGTTTGATCCCGCCTGCGTTTTTCCAGACACTCCCAGAAAATGGTCAGTTGCCACCCACAAACGCCCTCTTTCTGTCAATCACCTTGTGAACGACCGTGCGAATGGATCCTTTGCACCATCCCGTCGCTGACCGCCGATGCCTATTGTAGCTGTCCGACGCGCCTGCTAATTGTGGTGCATACGCATGCGCAGTTCGAATCTGATCGCCCGCTGTGTGAAAACGCACTGCCGGTGATCAGATCTGAATTAGGCCCCAAGTCACATGTGCCCAAGCTTGGTTATCCTTAAAACCTGGACCTTTAGGGTGCCTAGAGAACCACGTTTGGGAACAGAAACCTGTGGTTCTGGTTTTTCACTATTTGACGTTTCATTTATTTGCTTTTTGGAGATTTCAGCGTTGATCTGTGAACATTTATTACCTGACCCCGAGCGTCTTTCTGTGGACCGATCTCAACCCGATTTTTAGCAAACTGTGCATCTGTCGGGGCAGACACATCTTAGGGGCCCTACTCATTTGACGATGCGCCGCCGAGGTGCCCGACGGCCGAAACGGCCGACGAGCGACCCGGCGGCGGGGGGGCAGTGACGGGGGGAGTGAAGTTTCTTCACTCCCCCCGTCACGCGGCTGCATTGAAGTGCAGGCAAATATGGACGAGATCGTCCATATTGGCCTGCATGCACAGCCGACGGGAGACCAGCGATGAACGAGCGCGGGGCCGCACATCGTTCATCGCTGGAGTCTCCACACTGAAAGATATGAACGAGTTCTCGTTCATTTATGAACGAGATCGTTCATATCTTTCAGAAAATCGGCCAGTGTGTAGGGCCTATTAGAACAACGACGGGGGACTCAAGGTCGTACAGCTCTCCATCAGAACTAGTGATGTGCACCGGACATTTTTCGTGTTTTGTGTTTTGGTTTTGGGTTCGGTTCCGCGGCCGTGTTTTGGATTCGGACGCGTTTTGGCAAAACCTCACCGAATTTTTTTTGTCGGATTCGGGTGTGTTTTGGATTCGGGTGTTTTTTTTAAAAAACTCTAAAAAACAGCTTAAATCATAGAATTTGGGGGTCATTTTGATCCCATAGTATTATTAACCTCAATAACCATAATATCCACTCATTTTCAGTCTATTCTGAACACCTCACACCTCACAATATTATTTTTAGTCCTAAAATTTGCACCAAGGTCGCTGGATGGCTAAGCTAAGCGACACAAGTGGCCGACACAAACACCTGGCCCATCTAGGAGTGGCACTGCAGTGTCAGGCAGGATGGCACTTCAAAAAAATTGTCCCCAAACAGCACATGATGCAAAGAAAAAAAGAGGCGCACCAAGGTCGCTGTGTGACTAAGCTAGTATACTTGACGACACAGAGGTAGGTAGAGCAGTGGCCTACTGTACCGTAATGCTATATATTATATACTGGTGGTCAGCAAACTGCAAAACTGAAATGCACCACAGGTATGGATGGATAGTATACTTGACGACACAGAGGTAGGTACAGCAGTGGCCTTCCGTACCGTACTGCTATATATACTGGTGGTCACTGTGTCAGCAAACTGCAAAACTGAAATGCACCACAGGTATAGAATGTAGATGGATAGTATACCTGACGACACAGAGGTAGGTACAGCAGTGGCCTTCCGTACCGTACTGCTATATATACTGGTGGTCACTGTGTCAGCAAACTGCAAAACTAAAATGCACCACAGGTATAGAATGTAGATGGATAGTATACTTGACGACACAGAGGTAGGTACAGCAGTGGCCTACTGTACCGTAATGCTATATATTATATACTGGTGGTCACTGGTCAGCAAAACTCTGCACTGTACTCCTCCTATATAATATTATACTGGTGGTCCCCAGTCCCCACAATAAAGCAGCACACTGAGCACAGATATGGAGTGTTTTTCAGGCAGACAACGTATACTGGGGGTGGTCACTGTCAGCAAAACTCTGCACTGTACTCCTGCTATATAATACAGCTGCTCCCCAGTCCCCACAATTAAGCAGTGTGAGCACAGATATATGCAGCACACTGAGCACAGATAAGGAGCGTTTTTTTCAGGCAGAGAACGGATAAAACTGGTGGTAAAACTCTGCACTGTACTCCTCCTATATTAATATAAAGCTGCTCCCCAGTCCCCACAATGATATAAGCAAGCACAAATATTTGCATCAACTCAACAATGAATAAACGGAGAGGACGCCAGCCACGTCCTCTCCCTAACATTTCCAATGCACGAGTGAAAATGGCGGCGACGCGCGGCTGCTTATATAGAATCCGAATCTCGCGAGAATCCAACAGCAGGATGATGACGTTCGGGCGCGCTCGGGTTAACCGAGCCATACGGGAGAATCCGAGTATGCCTCGGACCCGTGTAAAATGGGTGAAGTTCGGGGGGGTTCGGTTTCCGAGAAACCGAACCCGCTCATCACTAATCAGAACTGCACTTGGAAAACACAATAAGTGACCTCTTGTAGCCTCTGCTGTAGAGTGCAGTCTTGTCAATGCCATAGACTAATAATAAGAAACATACCCACTCACAGCTAGCTGCCTGTATATACACAGCAAGGGTACGAGGACAGCGCAAGCAGATGTGTGCGCAGTATATGTACTTTTGGCCCCTGTATGGCTCATCTCCCACTGTGTAACCTTGTAGTGCGCCCAACATGGCTGCCTTATCTGGTACACTTGTGGATGGGATGAAAAATACATGGACCTGATGTTTTTATAGGAACCCTACTCTGAACTTAAGGACTCTGCAATCTCCCCATTTTGTGTTCTCTTCTAGGGGTGGACTATTCCACCCTGGGTAATCCTACGCAGTGCGCCTAAGATGGCTGCCGCACCTGGTGCCTTGTGAGGGTGGAATACACAACCCCTGGAGGTTATTACCCAAAATGCCTACACCAATCCTGCATTATTCTTTCTGTGTCTTTGTCTGTGTGGTTTATCTTTTGATGTAATACTTAAATCTTCTGTATTATGTGCATTGTGTGAGTTCTAGTTGGCGCCGCGGATGTTTGCCTCGGTGCTGCTCTGCCAAGCAGCCTTAGTTTTTAGTCTTAAATGTATAATATGTCTATGTAAGAGGCACGGGGGTGGGGCCATGGGGAACAAAGTTCGGCGCGCTCACTTACCAGGCCTACGTACCTCACGCCTCCCGTCCTCCACCTTCAGTCCGTCGAGGTAGCTCAGACGATACTGGCACACATCCAGACACAGAGAAGAACTTCCTGGGGTGACCTGAAAAGAATGGGGGACACACTACGCCGGGGTGGCCTACACTGGGCTCAGTGAAGGGTCATCATTGGCACTTGTGGCCTCAGACTGGGTGCCCCCGTAGTGGTGCGAAGCACCAGGGGCGACCCTGAACGAAAACGCCCAAAGGGGAGGTGGGGGCAACATACACCACAGACACACCTTTACGCTCACCAGCTATATACTCGGCTTCCGCCAGACGACTGGCCCTTCTTCTTCTTTGCTCCTGTAAGAGAACACACAACACAGCCCACAGAACGTGGCGCTGCTTACGCTTTATGACGGAGAGACACTTATACAGAGGTTATAGCACAACACCATAATACTGTTTCAACCTTGTGGTACTCACCAACGCGTACTTCCGACAGCCTACCTTCCATGGGGGCCTGGCCGTGGGGAAAACTGAGAACTCATCACACCTGCGGCGTAGCGCCAACTTCAGCAACCTGCGGCGTAGCGCCGACTTCAGCAACCTGCGGCGTAACGCCGACTTCAGCAACCTGCGGCCTAACGCCGACTTCAGCAACCTGCGGCCTAACGCCGACTTCAGCAACCTGCGGCCTATCGCCGACTTCAGCAACCTGCGGCGTAACGCTGACTTCAGCAACCTGCGTCCTATCGCCTACTTACTGTACCCACCATAGCGTTGGGCTCCTTGCCCTGGATGCCCCTTGCCTATGTCTGCCTAACTGTGGGGGGATAATGGGGGCCTAACGCCCTTTGCTGCTCAGGCCTGGTGCCTGTTTTTGCCCCACGGGCCTAGTGCCCGCCTAAGGTGCTTCCGGCTAAGGTGCTTCCCCCTTCGGTCCCCCGGGCCTAGCGCCCGCCTAATGCGCCTCAGGCCTAGTGCCTGCATGCCCCCCGGGCCTGGTGCTCGAATCCCTGGTGGTCTAGGAGAAGGGGGGGGGGGGGGCGACACCGCCTGTACTTACCCTTCCAAAGGGCCACGGCTGGACCAAGCCTGGTCCGGCCGCGCCCACCGCGTTGTCTTCGCCGGAGGTGGGATGGCTCCCACCACCTCCGGGCTTCCTGGAGACTTCACCTGGGCAGCGGTGGCCTGTGCAAGCTCTTTCGCGTTGCACACCGCTGTCCCAGGGCTTCCGAGGTCTTCACCGACGGGCGTCGGCTCCTTGTACTTCACCCGGCGGGCGGCGGCATGTCTCAGCTCTTTTGCAACTACCGCTGCCCTCCGGGACTTCCGGCGCCGTCTTCTTTCTTCACTCTTCAGGAGCTCTTCTCCGCTCCTTCTCCGTCGCCGACTCCACTCCACGCGCCCGGCGCTGGCTAATACAAGCCAGTGCCGGGGGCGGGGCTATGACGCGGCGAGCCGGGATTGGCTCGCCGCCGCCATTCCCGATTGGTCCCCAGCACCGCCCGAAGCCCGCGCTACCTCCGGCCCCATGGGACGGCGCCTGGCCATCCCAGACGAGGAGGGACGCGCATGTTAGTAGCAGGGCCAGTGACCGCACGAGTACACTGGCCCTTGCTACATCTACTGTACAGTTGCATATGTGCAGTATGAACTCATATGTGTAATGTTTGTAATGTATGCTACATTTTTTTCCTCCATGTTGCTGCTTGGCGATGCATTGTACCACAAAGAATTCCTAGTGTACGTGAGTACACCTGGCCAATAAAGCTGATTCTGATTCTGATTCTGACTTGATAAATGCTGCAGTAGCTGGATGCTGATTGGTTAGTAAAGTAATGGGCAATTCGGGTTCTCCCTGTAAAGCCCACTGAAGCCCAAGTGATCTTCAGGCACAAGAGGAATGGTAATAAAATTCTAACGCGTTTGTTGATTCCAGGATTCCATGCTGATTGGTACTGACTTACACACCATGCACCAGTCATGTTCCCTATACCCACGGTCTGGGAGTACCATTGATGTTGTCATCTGAGAGAAGCCATTTCCAAGACCAGACGTGACACATGTATACACATATATTGGTGGGAGCACTGCTCACAGGTACCTCATCATTTCAGCACCGGTCTTTCACTTCTCTTTGGAAACGGGTTTAATATTCTAGTAGTTATGGAACCTTGGAGGTGGAGAGCGTTACTGCGCCTACTCTATACTTTGGTTCCTACAGGGAGGCTTCATATTCCTAACCAAGATGGCCACTGACCCTATACTGTACATGTGCAGCTCCACCCTGTCACTGAGCGCCACAGACGGAGATGGACATCCTCCTCTTAGCTCCAGCGATTGCCACCATTCAGTACCGCCGTAGAACTGCTAATACCGCTACACAGCCTGGTAGCGCTTGTACCCTGCACCGCTACCCAGATTCAGTCACTGGCTGGGGACCTGCATGCCCCGCTCCAGTAACAGTGAGTACGGCTCTACCATCACACTGATACTAAATACACCACCCACTGGGTTAGGTGCTGGGCTGTTCACTGTCTCAGGGCATCCGCTGGTGTGTACCAACACTGACCTTCCACCGTCACCTGGCCTGTATACCCATATTCCAACAGAAAGGTAGTTGTGGAAAGTAAATGTACCAATGGACAGAGCTGGCATCTTCATTTAAACGTGTGGACAACCTTCAGGCAACTTTGATTGGCTTATATATCATCCTGCAACATTATATATATTAACTGTTTTTCTATCTTGCAAAACTGATTTTTCTTCCCACAGATATAACATAAAACTACCCAGTGGTATCAGCTGTATTAAGTGCAGAGAGCTGGGATGTGATTTCTCCAATACATTAAGCATAGGTATGTGAAAAGCACAGAGGGGAGCAACGTGTTAAGTACAAGTTGCAGGAGGGTGGATGCGTCCAAAACAAACTCAACCAGTTCTCGACTCAGGTGCAAACTTTGTGCTGTCTCACTCATAGGCAAACGCATGTCGGGTTTCAATTGCCCGGAAACCCCCTCCTCTTATCCAGCAGCTCAAATTATGACCACGATAGCAATAGCACTGTATGTAATACGATTACTACAGCTCATACTTGCCTACCCTCCCGAAAATCGTGTGGCTGTCCCGGACCCCGGAAGGGTGTGCAAGCCTCCCGTTTTCCTTGTCAGGCCCTCCACTCCCCCCCCTCGGCTACCCACAGCAGAGAGCAAGCGGGTGGCCGAGGGGATCGATGACGCGATTCGCACTGAATTGCGTCATTGTAGCTCCGCCCCCACTATAAAGTGCCTAGTTTATCGGCACTGTATAGCGGGGGCGGAGCCACATTGACGCGATTGTGATGTCACACCCCCCAGACTGCCCACTTTCCCGTCGTCACGCCCCTCGGATGGCCCATCATGCCGCCGGCCATGCCTCAATGCGCCTATAACCCTGCCTTCTCCTGGAGGAGGGGGCAGCAAGGTAGGCAAGTATGCTACAGCTGCTGCCACAACATACATAAGTTTGCTGTGTGTGGAGATCTGAGTGCTCAATCATTGCACTGGACCAGAGAGCAGCTGCCAAGAAGAAGTGACAGGAGCCTTACCATGAGGTGGGAGAATGTGTGCTTAGAAAGTGCAGTTCTGTCTCTACTGGTTCTGTTATGTTTACATATCAGGATAAGTCTCCTCACTGGTTTCCTTTCCAGACCAAATTCTTTCCCTGCTTAATGTTCCTCCACAGCCCCAACTCTCTCTGGGGTCCAGTTTCCGATACTGCAGTGAATTATATTGTACGGCGGACTCTTTACTATTATCCATCTAAAACCCAGGAGACACCCAGCCCCACCCATCATTGTTTAACACGCTGGCCGCCACCGCTGCGCAAATTACAGTCTGTCAGACAATAGAGAAATATCCCCAACCTCGCTATTGTATTTTATAACATTCATCTCATTTACTAAGAGAAGTGCAAAAGGTGTAATAACCCCCCCTTGTCGCTCTTTCCTGACCAAGGAGACGGAATCTTGCTGCTGTAATTACCATGATGAGGCTCCGGCCTGGCTTTGATATGGAAATCATCCAGCACACAGGCCGCCATGTTTCCCCGTCCTCCTTCATCCCGCTCTGTGAATGTTAAACAGGCTTGTCAGCAGCTGGCACGGGGCCTGATACTACGGCTCTCTGCGAGGTTGCTGGGGGCTTGGCGTGGGGGGTGAGGACCCTGTAGAGGACGGCGGAGCCTTGTACGCGCAGAAGGGACTGTCACGTACAATCATCCCCCTATTGTCAGCCATTCGCTGCTGCATGACTCCCGGCTTTCCTTTAATTATTAATTGTACTTGTCAAATGTCATTAATTCCTTTTTAACGTCCCCGTCTTGCAGTAATTAGACAGAACGGCCCCAGTACTGCCATTGTGTAAACAGGCTTCTGTGTAACAGGCGTATTATTTTATTACACATATACATCAGAATTATACCGCTATACGGGCAGACGATCGGTATTGTGTTTTTCCTTCTATATTTATATAAGGGATTCCCCACCAACAATGCACCCCCCACCCTGATTAGTCACTTGCCCCATACATGTTTGGAATTGCCCCCATAGGGCAGTTTGGCTAATCTGCCCCTCTACACCATAATGTACTGTACATCAGCCACGAGCAATTCCAGGCGCCACTGGTTTATATATAACAAGACAGTATTACTATAGCAGCAGCTTAATAGGATTTGGGGCTGCTACTGCAGGATACGTTTCCACGCTAGTAATGCTGTCAACATTCAAAATGTCGACAGCGTTATATCGACAGGATAATTTTTAATGCTATTTAATGTTTTGTTTTTTTCTTTAATGTATTAATAAGTCCAATAAAAATCTGAGTTTAAAACAGCGGCACGGTAACACTTCATCATATAAAAATAACCGTTTTACCATGATGTGGATAGAAATGCAGCATTATAATAAGGCCACAGTCTCCGCTGCTGCAGATGAGCAGTACAGCAGCTGCCAGTGATGTGGATAGGAATATGCAGCGTTATAATAAGGCCACAGTCTCCGCTGCTGCAGATGAGCAGTACAGCAGCTGCCAGTGATGTGGATAGGAATATGCAGCACTATAATAAGGCCACAGTCTCCGCTGCTGCAGATGAGCAGTACAGCAGCTGCCAGTGATGTGGATAGGAATATGCAGCGTTATAATAAGGCCACAGTCTCCGCTGCTGCAGATGAGCAGTACAGCAGCTGCCAGTGATGTGGATAGGAATGCAGTGTTATAATAAGGCCACAGTCTCCGCTGCTGCAGATGAGCAGTACAGCAGCTGCCAGTGATGTGGATAGGAATATGCAGCGTTATAATAAGGCCACAGTCTCCGCTGTTGCAGATGAGCAGTACAGCAGCTGCCAGTGATGTGGATATAAAGAAATGCAGCGTTATAATAAGGCCACAGTCTCCGCTGCTGCAGATGAGCAGTACAGCAGCTGCCAGTGATGTGGATAGAAATGCAGCGTTATAATAAGGCCACAGTCTCCGTTGCTGCAGATGAGCAGTACAGCAGCTGCCAGTGATGTGGATAGGAATATGCAGCATTATAATAAGGCCACAGTCTCCGCTGCTGCAGATGAGCAGTACAGCAGCTGCCAGTGATGTGGATAGAAATGCAGCGTTATAAATAATGAGGCCACAGTCTCCGCTGCTGCAGATGAGCAGTACAGCAGCTGCCAGTGATGTGGATAGAAATGCAGCGTTATAAATAATGAGGCCACAGTCTCCGCTGCTGCAGATGAGCAGTACAGCAGCTGCCAGTGATGTGGATAGGAATATGCAGCGTTATAATAAGACATCGGGTGCACAGTCATACGTCTCACTGATCATTTATAAAAGAAATGTAAAATTTGAATCCTTACCTACAAATATATTACGTGCTTCCATGAAACGCCTTCTGCAGTCTGGGGTACCCCTGATAATCAGACATGCAGCCGTCTTCATGCGTCCAGTTTCCAGTTGTAAAGCGCAACGGAACATGGATCCAACGGTTACGTCTCAATTGTAATTACATTTTGATGCATCTATGTATACAATGGTCCTGAGTCGTACATGACGTGGTTGCAATTCTGGCTGCCTCCAGGGTCCTATGCGTCTACCCGTCGTACATCACGCCCCCAGTCTTCTGGTATCACTATGTTTACACCTACCGTTCTTGACGCGCAACCTCTAGATACGGTACTAGCAAATAAATGCACCCAACGTCTGCTGGGTCATCTCAGCCGCGTCACCCCTCCCGTCCTGTTATACTCCCCCATTCCCGGTACTCTCAGGTGTAACGTGCATGTGTCACAGCCGCAATTAGGTCATCACGCAAACCTGAGCGTTAACCTAATTAATACCAGGCTTCAATTTTATAATAATAGACATGCATGACTCAGGACAAGTGCCGGCTCCAGAGGTGGGGTCCAAAATCCAAACAGGGGAGCCGCACCTACAGAAGTTGAGCTCCCCGGCTTCTACCCGAGCCCCATGAGACGGCAGACCGCGCAGGGCCGGGAACAGCACATGTGGAAACCTCTGTCTGTGTCTCCACTTACAACAGACATTTCTGACAAGTAATTGTCTTTGGAGAAAAGGCCTCCGGAGCGTTGTCCACAGCTGTGGAAGTGGAAAGTGTCAGGGAACGGGGTAAATTATGAGTTTGAATTTCCCACTGTCTGCTCCTCAACACATCCCATCTGGCAAACTTTCAAATAAAGTCTCAAAATGAGTTTTTCAGCTTTCACAGAGGTGACTTAGCGAAGAGTAAATCATGTTTAACAGGAAAAAGTAGCAGAAACATTGCTGACCTGCGCTGTGTTCCGCTGCCGTCTAATGTTACACGCTGTCAATCACGGGGAATGGGAGCCAAAACCCGGTAACTCAGCCTGGATTTGTGGGGAGAAGCGTACAGGAAACGCTGGGAGAGGGGCAGTCACGCGGATTATATGTCGCTGAGTATGAAACATACAAATCATAAAGAACCATTGTCACTCAATTCTGAATAACACTAAGTAAAAATTACACACTCCAGGCCTGCAGGGAGCACAGACGAAAAATTAAGTTGCATAAACCTAACTTCATATAAAGGAGAATATGACACCTGTCTCAACAATAATAATATAATCTGTGCTGCAGGAGGACCCTGCTCCTTCCTCCACAACCGGCTACTCATAGCGCAGAACTACTCATCTCCTGATATACTCTGTGCTGCTGGGGACCCTGCTCCTCACACTATATAACTCTCAGTCTGTGGCTTCCTGCTGCTTCCATTCCCCTCCTCACATCATGGCACTGCCCCTGTCACATGCAGCCCTGTCCTCACTGACACATCACTCATCTCCTGATATACTCTGTGCTGCTGGGGACCCCGCTCCTCCCACTATATAACTCTCAGTCTGTGGCTTCCTGCTGCCTCCATTCCCCTCCTCACATCATGTCACTGCCCCTGTCACATGCAGCCCTGTCCTCACACATCACTCATCTCCTGATATACTCTGTGCTGCTGGGGGGGACCCTGCTCCTCCCTCTATATAACTCTCAGTCTGTGGCTTCCTGCTGCCTCCATTCCCCTCCTCACATCATGTCACTGCCCCTGTCACATGCAGCCCTGTCCTCACTGACACATCACTCATCTCCTGATATACTCTGTGCTGCTGGAGGACAATGCTCCTCACACTATATAACTCTCAGCCTGTGGCTTCCTGCTGCCTCCATTCCCCTCCACACATCATGTCACTGCCCCTGTCACATGCAGCCCTGTCCTCACTGACACATCACTCATCTCCTGATATACTATGTGCTGCTGGGGACTCTGCTCCTCCCACTATATAACTCTCAGTCTGTGGCTTCCTGATGCCTCCATTCCCCTCCTCACATCATGTCACTGCCCCTGTCATATGCAGCCCTGTCCTCACTGACACATCACTCATCTCCTGATATACTCTGTGCTGCTGGGAACCTTGCACCTCCCACTATATAACTCTCAGTCTGTGGCTTCCTGCTGCCTCCATTCCCCTCCTCACATCATGTCACTGCCCCTGTCACATGCAGCCCTGTCCTCACTGACACGTCACTCATCTCCTGATATACTCTGTGCTGCTGGGGACCCTGCTCCTCCCACTATATAACTCTCAGTCTGTGGCTTCCTGCTGCCTCCATTCCCCTCCTCACATCATGTCACTGCCCCTGTCACATGCAGCCCTGTCCTCACTGACACATCACTCATCTCCTGATATACTATGTGCTGCTGGGGACTCTGCTCCTCCCACTATATAACTCTCAGTCTGTGGCTTCCTGATGCCTCCATTCCCCTCCTCACATCATGTCACTGCCCCTGTCATATGCAGCCCTGTCCTCACTGACACATCACTCATCTCCTGATATACTCTGTGCTGCTGGGACCCTGCTCCTCCCACTATATAACTCTCAGTCTGTGGCTTCCTGATGCCTCCATTCCCCTCCTCACATCATGTCACTGCCCCTGTCACATGCAGCCCTGTCCTCACTGACACATCACTCATCTCCTGATATACTCTGTGCTGCTGGGGACCCTGCTCCTCCCACTATATAACTCTCAGTCTGTGACTTCCTGCTGCCCCCATTCCCCTCCTCACATCATGCCACTGCCCCTGTCACATGCAGCCCTGTCCTCACTGACACATCACTCATATTCTGTGCTGCTGGGGACCCTGCTCCTCCCACTATATAACTCTCAGTCTGTGGCTTCCTGCTGACTCCATTCCCCTCCTCACATCATGTCACTGCCCCTGTCACATGCAGCCCTGTCCTCACTGACACATCACTCATACTCTGTGCTGCTGGGGACCCTGCTCCTCCCACTATATAACTCTCAGTCTGTGGCTTCCTGCTGCCTCCATTCCCCTCCTCACATCATGTCACTGCCCCTGTCACATGCAGCCCTGTCCTCACTGACACATCACTCATCTCCTGATATACTCTGTGCTGCTGGGGACCCTGCTCCTCCCACTATATAACTCTCAGTCTGTGGCTTCCTGATGCCTCTAAGGTTGCAGTTATGGTCTGGCACTGAGAAGGGCTGAGGGTGCTCTTTAACTACATACACGGGTCTGAATTGGGTGCACCTCTCATGTCTCCTGAGCACAACTCTGGGAGGGAGAATTGCACAAGCCAGTAGTGTGTCTGTCCCTATATATGCAATGGATGTGTTACCGTCCCCCTCACTCTCTTCTTAAGGGTAGAGATGTTCTCCAGAAATCCAAATCCACCCAAATTTTATGGACTCGAACTGAAACAGAACCTTGTCCGGATCCCCCAAAGAGATCTGATCTGAAGAGCGTCCCAGTTTGGATCTTCCCGCAGTCCTGAATTCGGATTTTAAATCCGAATTTCAGTTTTTTTTAATTGCAAAAATTACATGATATCAGCTGTTTTTATGGATTTTTAGCAATGACTGGCGGAAGTGCCTGGCGTTTAGCAATGACTGGCGGAAGTGCCTGGCGTTTAGCAATGACTGGCGGAAGTGCCTGGCGTTTAGCAATGACTGGCGGAAGTGCCTGGCGTTTAGCAATGACTGGCGGAAGTGCCTGGCGTTTAGCAATGACTGGCGGAAGTGCCTGGCGTTTAGCAATGACTGGCGGAAGTGCCTGGCGTTTAGCAATGAGTGGCGGAAGTGCCTGCCATTTAGCAATGACTGGCGGAAGTGCCTGGCGTTTAGCAATGACTGGCGGAAGTGCCTGCCGTTTAGCAATGACTGGCGGAAGTGCCTGGCGTTTAGCAATGACTGGCGGAAGTGCCTGGCGTTTAGCAATGACTGGCGGAAGTGCCTGGCGTTTAGCAATGACTGGCGGAAGTGCCTGCCGTTTAGCAATGACTGGCGGAAGTGCCTGGCGTTTAGCAATGACTGGCGGAAGTGCCTGGCGTTTAGCAATGACTGGCGGAAGTGCCTGGCGTTTAGCAATGACTGGCGGAAGAGCCTGGCGTTTAGCAATGACTGGCGGAAGTGCCTGGCGTTTAGCAATGACTGGCGGAAGTGCCTGCCGTTTAGCAATGACTGGCGGAAGTGCCTGGCGTTTCCCACGTTTACATTTTCCAGTTATGAAGTTATCAATGAGTTAGATGTAACTGTCACCATGTTAGAAATAATTAGGAGTTCAGCAGCTCTTCCAACACACTCTTGAGGCGACTGCCTAGTATGTCTTATGGGATCCAATGTTACCACTCTGTGAAGTTTTCTTTCAAATCCATCTAGAGGAAGGCCCAGAACAGGCTCCTTGGGTCAAAGTTCTGCCTGGCACATTCCACCGTGAGGTCCCTAAACCCCCAAAAACCTATCCAGGGTCCAGCTGGACCACCTCGCATTGGTTTCATCCCAATCTGTGCAGGGGTGTCCAAATGCATAACCGGACAGGCAAACCAACAATTAGACCAATAATTTTATATATAAGATATAAGGCCCTGGCCCCCGAAAGGGGTGGATTTATTTGGTTTAACCCCCACCAGTACTTTAAGTTTGATAAAGAAGGTATGTGTACCAAGCCATGGTGGTGCCCATTAAGAACAAAATCCAAATCAACACTTGAGCCTGGTTTTGTGTAAAACATGATGATGTATTAGAGCCAAAACCAAAACATTGGGGTCCGAGCAAATCTCAACTGAAGGGTGGGCACCTAAAGAGAGAGAATATAATATGGCGGATTCCTAGCGCTGGTAGAAGAAAGGCTCGGAGTCTAGTAGTCACCTCGGGAAAAAGCTGCTATAACTAATCGCCGCTGTTCCCACACATGCTCTCATTCCCAAACAGTGACTAGAAAACTGACAGCTACAACTGGACCCTTCCAGCATCTTTTTGCCTGTGCGCCGGTTCTCTGATAATTCTGGTGTACGCCAGTGGCACGGAACGATTGCTATGAAGCCCGTAAATCTCAGGGTACACCGTACAGCACCCCATTCTGTAATACACAGACACTTTGCACTTGCTAACAGCAGGAAAATAACATGTCTTTATCAGGGTTAATGGAATTCATTGCTGCGTCCGCGGCTCTCCGCGCCGCCGTAATCACATACGCAGGACACCACCAGACATGATGTGTTTAGAGATGGTGCAGCAGGGGCTGTATTCATGCATCTAAATTGACTTTTAGAAATGAGTGGGAGAACTTTTGAGAAGCCATAATTTGGCCTTGGAATTGTGGACATACAACAAGTGGATTAATGTACTGTATAGTCAATTTAGCCGGCTGGAACCATTTGTGTGCTGGGAGAGCTTCACTTACTGCTCCCACTGCGTGCGTGGCTTTATGTACGGGAAGGGCATTGTGAGACACAAAGCAGCCAGCTCGGAAGGAATACTGTTTTCTTCCAAATGGACTTGAGAAAAGAATATATTATTACCCATATGTGCAGCCGCAATATGTAACTGTTCAGTATAATGATGTTTATTACAAAAGCAACGCATAGCTTTACCGTGACTGAAGATACTATATGTGAGTGACACTTTATACCTCCTGCCTCAGTGATGTCACTGGCTCCTAGTGACTGGATAGGCTGCACTCTCAGCGATGTCACTGGCTCCTAGTGACTGGATAGGCTGCACTCTCAGTGATGTCACTGCCTCCTAGTGAATGGATAGGCTGCACTCTCAGCGATGTCACTGGCTCCTAGTGACTGGATAGGCTGCACTCTCAGTGATGTCACTGGTTCCTAGTGACTGGATAGGCTGCACTCTCAGTGATGTCACTGGCTCCTAGTGACAGGATAGGCTGCACTCACAGTTATGTCACTGGCTCCTAGCGACGGGATAGGCTGCTCTCTCAGTTATGTCACTGGCTCCTAGTGATGGGATAGGCAGCACTCTGAGTGATGTCACTGACTCCTAGTGACTGGATAGGCTGCACTCTCAGTGATGTCACTGGTTCCTAGTGACTGGATAGGCTGCGCTCTCAGTGATGTCACTGGCTCCTAGTGACTGGATAGGCTGCACTCTCAGTGATGTCTCCGGCTCCTAGTGACTGGATAGGCTGCACTCTCAGTGATGTCACTGCCTCCTAGTGAATGGATAGGCTGCACTCTCAGTGATGTCACTGGCTCCTAGTGACTGGACAGGCTGCACTCTCAGCGATGTCACTGGCTCCTAGTGACTGGATAGGCTGCACTCTCAGTGATGTCACTGGCTCCTAGTGACTGGATAGGCTGCACTCTCAGTTATGTCACTGGCTCCTAGTGACGGGATAGGCTGCACTCTCAGCGATGTCACTGGCTCCTAGTGACTGGATAGGCTGCACTCTCAGTGATGTCACTGGCTCCTAGTGACTGGATAGGCTGCACTCTCAGTTATGTTACTGGCTCCTAGTGACGGGATAGGCTGCACTCTCAGCGATGTCACTGGCTCCTAGTGACGGGATAGGCTGCACTCTCAGTTATGTCACTGGCTCCTAGCGACGGGATAGGCTGCACTCTCAGCAGGGCCGTTTGTAGCCAATTTGGCTCCCAGTGCGAGATTTAAAAATGCGCCCCCCCCCCATATTCACATAAGAAAAAATGCCCCCCCCCCATAGATATAAAGAGGAAAACCATGCGCGCGCCGAAGGCGCGTGCGCTCCCGGCAAGGGGGCGTGGCCTTGTTAAAATGGGCATGGCTTTAAGATGGGCGTGGCCTCATCTGATCTCATCTTCACGGTCACCACAGGATAAAAAAAAAAAAAAGGCCTCATTTTACACAACACGGCAGGCAAGTGTCCCCATTTTACACAGTACGGCAGGCAAGTGTCCCCATTTTACACAGTACGGCAGGCAAGTGTCCCCATTTTACACAGTATGGCAGGCAAGTGTCCCCATTTTACACAGTACAACAGGCAAGTGTCCCCATTTTACACAGTACGGCAGGCAAGTGTCCCCATTTTACACAGTACGGCAGGCACGTGTCCCCATTTTACACATTCTGGCAGGAAAGTGTCCCCATTTTACACATTGCGGCAGGAAAGTGTCCCCATTTTACACATTGCGGCAGGAAAGTGTCCCCATTTTACACATTGCGGCAGGAAAGTGCCCCCATTTTACACAGTACGACAGGAAAGTGCCCCCATTTTACACAGTACGACAGGAAAGTGCCCCCATTTTACACAGTACGACAGGAAAGTGCCCCCATTTTACACAGTACGACAGGAAAGTGCCCCCATTTTACACATTGCGGCAGGCACGTGCCCCCATTTTACACATTGCGGCAGGAAAGTGCCCCCATTTTACACAGTACGACAGGAAAGTGCCCCCATTTTACACAGTACGACAGGAAAGTGCCCCCATTTTACACATTGCGGCAGGAAAGTGTCCCCATTTTACACAGTACGACAGGAAAGTGCCCCCATTTTACACATTGCGGCAGGAAAGTGCCCCCATTTTACACAGTACGACAGGAAAGTGCCCCCATTTTACACAGTACGACAGGAAAGTGCCCCCATTTTACACATTGCGGCAGGAAAGTGCCCCCATTTTACACAGTACGACAGGAAAGTGCCCCCATTTTACACAGTACGACAGGAAAGTGCCCCCATTTTACACATTGGGGCAGGAAAGTGCCCCCATTTTACACATTGCGGCAGGAAAGTGTCCCCATTTTACACAGTACGACAGGAAAGTGCCCCCATTTTACACAGTACGACAGGAAAGTGCCCCCATTTTACACAGTACGACAGGAAAGTGCCCCCATTTTACACAGTACGACAGGAAAGTGCCCCCATTTTACACAGTACGACAGGAAAGTGCCCCCATTTTACACAGTACGACAGGAAAGTGCCCCCATTTTACACATTGCGGCAGGAAAGTGTCCCCATTTTACACAGTACGACAGGAAAGTGCCCCCATTTTACACATTGCGGCAGGAAAGTGCCCCCATTTTACACAGTACGACAGGAAAGTGCCCCCATTTTACACAGTACGACAGGAAAGTGCCCCCATTTTACACATTGCGGCAGGAAAGTGCCCCCATTTTACACAGTACGACAGGAAAGTGCCCCCATTTTACACAGTACGACAGGAAAGTGCCCCCATTTTACACATTGGGGCAGGAAAGTGCCCCCATTTTACACATTGCGGCAGGAAAGTGTCCCCATTTTACACAGTACGACAGGCAAGTGCCCCCATTTTACACAGTACGACAGGAAAGTGTCCCCATTTTACACAGTACGACAGGAAAGTGCCCCCATTTTACACATTGCGGCAGGAAAGTGCCCCCATTTTACACATTGCGGCAGGAAAGTGCCCCCATTTTACACATTGCGGCAGGCACGTGTCCCCATTTTACACATTGGGGCAGGAAAGTGCCCCCATTTTACACATTGCGGCAGGAAAGTGTCCCCATTTTACACATTGGGGCAGGAAAGTGCCCCCATTTTACACATTGCGGCAGGAAAGTGCCCCCATTTTACACAGTACGACAGGAAAGTGCCCCCATTTTACACATTGCGGCAGGAAAGTGCCCCCATTTTACACATTGCGGCAGGAAAGTGTCCCCATTTTACACATTGCGGCAGGAAAGTGTCCCCATTTTACACATTGGGGCAGGAAAGTGCCCCCATTTTACACATTGCGGCAGGAAAGTGTCCCCATTTTACACATTGCGGCAGGAAAGTGCCCCCATTTTACACATTGCGGCAGGAAAGTGCCCCCATTTTACACATTGGGGCAGGAAAGTGTCCCCATTTTACACATTGCGGCAGGCACGTGTCCCCATTTTACACATCACGGCAAGCAAGAGTCCCCAATTTACACATTCCAGCAGACTGCGTCCCCATTTTACATATTACGGCAGACAAGTGTCCCCATTTTACACATTCCGAAGACAGGTGCCCCCATTTTACACAGTACGGCAGGTAAGTGCCCCCATTTTACACATTGCGGCAGGAAAGTGCCCCCATTTTACACAGTAGGGCAGGAAAGTGCCCCCATTTTACATAGTAGGGCAGGAAAGTGTCCCCATTTTACACAGTATGGCAGGAAAGTGTCCCCATTTTACACATTGCGGCAGGTGGTGGTGGTGAGGGGGGAGGGAGAGAGAGAGAGAGAGGGAGAGGGGCTGACTTACATTTGAAGCGGTTCTTCCCGCTCTTCAGCCGCCTCTCCCTCGTCTGTGCGGCGCCAGCCGGCTTGCCTCCCCCTCTCCCTCCTCCCGAGCGCCCAGCTCGGGGGGCGGGGTTTCGCGGAATGACGCGATTGCGTCATGACGTCACGACACAAACGCGTCATTCCGCGAAACCCCGCCCCCCGAGCTGGGCACTTGGGAGGAGAGGGGAGGGGGGATTTAGTGCTGAAGAAGTGCCGCGGCGGGCGCCCCGTGCGGTTGCACGGCTCGCCCCGCCGCAAGAAACGGCACTGACTCTCAGTTATGTCACTGGCTCCTAGTGACGGGATAGGCAGCACTCTCAGTGATGTCACTGGTTCCTAGTGAATGGATAGGCTGCACTCTCAGTGCTGTCATCGGTACCTAGTGGCTAGATAGACTGCACTCTCAGTGATGTCACTGGCCCCTTATGACTGGATAGGCTGCACTCTCAGTGATATCACTGGCTCCTAGTGACTGGATAGGCTGCACTCTCAGTGATGTCACTGTTCTCTAGTGATGGGATAGGCTGCACTCTCAGTGATGTCACTGGTTCCTAGTGAATGGATAGCCTGCACTCTCAGTGATGTCATCGGTTCCTAGTGACTGGATAGGCTGCACTCTCAGTGATGTCACTGGCCCCTAATGACTGGATAGGCTGCATTCTCAGTGATGTCACTGGCTCGTAGTGACTAGATAGGCTGCACTCTCAGTTATGTCACTGGCTCCTAGTGACTGTATAGGCTGCACTCTCTGTGATGTCACTGGCTCCTAGTGACTGGATAGGCTGCACTCTCAGTGATGTCACTGGTTCCTAGTGATGGGATAGGCTGCACTCTGTGATGTCACTTGTCCCTAGTGACTGTATAGGCTGCACTCTCAGTGATGTCACTGGCTCCTAGTGACTGGATAAGCTGCACTCTGTGATGTCACTGGCTCCTAGTGACTGGATAGGCTGCACTCTCAGTGATATCACCGGCTCCTAGTGACTGGATAGGCTGTGCTCTCAGTGATGTCACTGGCTTCTAGTGACTGGATAGGCTGCACTCTCAGTGATGTCACCAGCTCCTAGTGACTGGATAGGCTGCACTCTCAGTGATGTCACTGGTTCCTAGTGACTGGATAGGCTGCACTCTCAGTGATGTCACTGGCTCCTAGTGACTGGATAGGCTGCACCCTCAGTGATGTCACTGGCTCCTAGTGACTGAATAGGCTGCACTCTCAATGATGTCACTGGCTCCTAGTGACTGGATAGGCTGCACTCGGTGATGTCACTGGTTCCTAGTGACTGGATAGACTGCACTCTCAGTGATGTCACTGGCTCCTAGTGACTGGATAGGCTGCACTCTCAGTGATGTCACTGGCTCCTAGTGACTGGATAAGCTGCACTCTCAGTGATGTCACTGGCTCCTAGTGACTGGATAGGCTGCGCTCTCAGTGATGTCACTGGCTCCTAGTGACTGGATAGGCTGCACACTCAGTGATGTCACTGGCTACTAGTGACTGGATAGGCTGCACTCTCAGTGATGTCACTGGCTCCTAGTGACTGGATAGGCTGCACTCTCTGTTATGTCACTGGCTCCTAGTGACTGGATAGGCTGCACTCTCAGTGATGTCACTGGCTCCTAGTGACTGGATAGGCTGCACTCTCAGTGATGTCACTGGCTCCTAGTGAGTGGATAGGCTGCACTCTCAGTGATGTCACTGGCTGCTAGCAACTGGATAGGCTGCACTCTCAGTGATGTCACTGGCTCCTAGTGACTGGATAGGCTGCACTCTCAGTGATGTTACTGGTTCCTAGTGACTGGATAGGCTGCACTCTCAGTGATGTCACTGGCTCCTAGTGACTGGATAGGCTGCACCCTCAGTGATGTCACTGGCTCCTAGTGACTGAATAGGCTGCACTCTCAATGATGTCACTGGCTGCTAGCAACTGGATAGGCTGCACTCTGTGGAAGGGTAATGGAGGATGCTATATATGGGAGGCACTGCTGGTGTTATATTGCGTGTGTACCAGGCCCATAGTGTATATTGGAGGCACTGCTGCTGTTACAATGCGTGTGTACCAGGCCCTAGTGTATATTGGGGGCACTGCTGCTGTTACAATGCGTGTGTACCAGGTCCTGGTATATACAGTATGGGGGGCACTGCTGCTGTTACAATACTGTTCCCTGGCTGCTGCTGGTGGTATAACAGTGTGTTACCACCAAATTGCTAAGAACATCAGTAAATCTGACAAATTGCAAAACAACAATTTGAGGTTTGAGGTTTCCTCTCCAGGACGCTGAGCTAAACAACCAAACATTGTTTGGATACATTTTTCACGGCATGTATATATAAGACAGCGCAGCGCTGCAAGTGTCCTCTTACACCGTGATCTGGATGGTAATAGGGCCCGGAAGACGTTATAAACACTACACTTTGTAAATAATATTTTTGGCTTCTCTCCTAACGTGTATTTCTCTAACCCAGAAATTGCTACTACAGTAACCAGCAAGGAACCTGCGCAGTACGCTTCTGCTTACGACGCCGAGCGCAATGCTCAAAGTACAGATAAACCTGTTATGCATTGTTGCATGCGGATTACATACATAATGTATTTTACGAGTCGCAAACCGGCACGGCGCGCGGCGCAGAATCACTATTGGTCGATTAGTGAGCGCTACCTGTAATACATGCAGCTCTACAGTCCCCTCCCTGTCACGATCGTGTTATGTTATAAAGGAAAGGAATATGGGGCTGTTTGGACTTTATGTGATGCTTACGCTTTCTCCAATCCATCTTTCACTGTATACAGGCAGCATCCTGGTGTGAAACTGCATATTCTATGATTAGTAATCCTACTGACGCACAGAGCCTGTGGCACCTTAAACCAGGGCAGGATTAAGCCTTGGGGGAGGGGCCTGGGGCACTTAAGACCCAGAGAAAGGGGCGTATATTAGAACTTGCATACCTCTTAACATGGCCCATTCCAGGAGGGACAAAATGCTCTCTACCTGGACTTCCCTCTTAATATACGATTGCAATCACCTGTGTTGAACTATTTCATTAATAAGTTATTTCCACAGAGAAGCGGTGGGGGGGGGGGGGGGGGGGGATTCTGGGGTCCTTGGGTCACTTACAGCCCTCTCCCTCCTCCTATCTCTCCTATGGTCAGGAAGCTCGATTGGCAGGCCATAAAACTTGATACTCCTGTGTCTCTGTCTGATCTGCATACTGTCCTTCTCTCATTGTGGCTGCCTGGTTCTGCTGCTGCACAAGAGGGAGAGCTAGTAAAGTTACTGTGCTCTGGCCAGGGGGGGGGAGGGGCCTGACAGAGGGGGTCCTGGGGTACAGTATCCCCTGCACTACTTCCTTAATCTGGCTATGCCTTAGGCAAGATACTGGATTGGACAGTCTTCCCTCCACTTGTGAAAAAACACGCATATAAATGAGTTAAAGTAATCCGGGGGCCCCTCAGTGCCACTACGCCCTCAGCAAGGGCCCAGGTTGCCGGACAGACGATCTGTCTGTGGTGATAATGAATCAGATGCACCCTACGCTAAAACATGTCATGCACAATGCTCCGCTTTCTCAACCACCAGCAGCATCTGTTATACCGAAGGGTGAAACTCGCTGATAAATGATGGAGTCAGCCTCATCTCGTCCTGCGTTTAACCCTTTCATTCCCGACCTTGCCGCAGCTGATAAGGCGGCCAGCGCTGGCCCTGTGTGCGATGAGCCATATTATTAATACCAGACCCTCGCTGGGAGTCCTGTAACTACATTTCATTATCCTGGGCTGTGTCACGCAAAGTGGGGTAAATGAAGATCTATGTACGGCACGCAGGAGAAGTGACACATTCATTGTGTCTCTTGCATCTCATTAATCGGGCGCCTGTGTTTCGTCCTCCGGAATATTACACCGCAACATGGCAAAGTCACTCTCAGTGAGCGGATCTGATGTGACGTGATCCGCGCTGCGCTCTCTTCGCGGCTTTGTGTTACCCTGACTGACAAGGTGCGTCTGCGTAACACACCACGGGGGACATCGGCAAATGGCTGCAATATGGAAATTGTTCTAAAAATGAGCTCAAAATTCTGTCACCGAGAATATTTCTGTGAATGTTTTTGTTTGTTTGTTTTTTTTAAATTAAAAAAATGATTCTCGTTGCATTTGTCAGGATTACGGGACGGTCGCTCCTGTTTTGGGCGACGGCGAGAAGTGAGGCCCCCGGCCACGCACGTTTTTGTTTTGATGAATCGTTTCCTAAACCGTTCCTGATTGGTTAGAAATCAAGCAAAACAATATTCTTAATGTATTAAATGTATTTTTTACGTCTGATCAATTTTGTTTTACAATCATTTTTATTCTTTCAACATTTTATTGTGAATTGTAACTTAGGGACCGGTGAATATTACGACCGCTACGTCGTTGTCACTTAGGGTTCGTTCCTCATTGTATTGGGGATTCATCTAAAGAAGCGCTGTAATAATTCTCCACCTGTTCTGCTTTAGGGCCGCCGTATGCCGGAGCTCGGAGAATTTCAATTTATTGCAGAGAAACATTTATCTTCCATTAGTGGAAGTGTAATAGACTGGGACGAATGGGTCAGTGGCCTTCCATTTAATGATATATCCAGCGCCAATATACATTTTCTCTGCAATATTCCTTCACACAAAATAAGTGGCTGATCTTTGTACAATAACAGCTGATTTCTATTTATTAAGCTAAAAAGGTCACCATTTCCTATGGCTGCCCACCCTGTACTACTGATAATTTTATGCATAAACAAATGGCAAATTTGTGCTACATAAATATGCATTAGCAATTACTCCGTCCCCAGGCGTCAGTCGCCGCATGCAAATGTTCCTCTCCCAGGATCCGCAGCCTTTTGTTGCAGCCCCTGAAAAGTGCAACATAAACAGGGACAGTGAGGTGTTAACACAAATCATCGTAGGATACAAATGTGACACAAATGGAGAAAAACTTGACTGGCGACTTAAACAACTAAACCTGATTTAGGGCTGACATAAACAATCGCTATATAGAGGCCGCAACATTTATAATAATGCAGACCGACTTTATTGTATTGTATATTCTGTTTATTAATAGTATCACTTCCCTGGGTCATGCACCAGTGGAAAAGCACCCACAAACCAGTAAAACACTACTGGTATTATTATTACAGGACAGATCCATCCAGCCTTCGGCCAAGTGCTTTGCAGAGAGATCATTGGAACAGCGACACCTACAGGCTGGAAGAGGGGATTGCATTCTTATGCAAACAAGATATACTGAGTTGGAACAAAACAGGATAATAATAATTCTTTATATAGCGCTGTTCTCACAGTTGGACTCTAAATCAATACTTTCTACTTAGCTAAATTACTAAATTGCAAAGTTCAGTTGTTTTTTTTTTACTTTATGTCGTGCAGCGGGGGTTCCGAGCCGCGGTCCTCCGTGCACGCTAATAGTCTAGGTTTTGAGGATTGCTAGGCTTGAACACAGGTGATTTAATTAGAAGCTCACTTATTTTGATTTAACCACCTGTGCTGAAGCACGGATATCACTAAAACCTGGACTGCTCGTTGCCTTGGGGACCGAGGTTGGGAATCTCTGCTGTACAGCGTCAATAAAATCACAATAAAAATACGTGTATAACATGTATAACAGAAAGATGAAAACGGCGTTATTACCGACTTACCGTAGCAGCGGAAACCATATTAGTGGGCTTGATACACAAATACAATCGCAGCTGCGAATTTGCACGGAGCGATCGCGCGAAAATATGCAAATGTCGCGGCCGCCTGGATTTGTATTGAGACACCCCCCAGTAACGCAGATCATTCGATTATCTACATTTTTAGTTGCCCTATGGTTGCGCAGCATGGCCTCAGGAAATACTGTAAGAGCCATTGTGACTGCGCACGGGATCGCAGTGGTAAGCGTAACATGGCCCTGAAATGGTCACGACACACCTGCATTTTTGCAGGTTTACGTTTATCTCTGAATCAGGAATATCTGCAGCCCCACCTCTGAGCAATCCCCTTGTGTGAATCGAAAATTATTTATATAATATTTACATCAAATATATTGTGTCATTTCCCCGTGGGGATCAATAAATTCCGCCAGCCAATTGGCTAACGACGGTGTACCCAGAGTGCTCTCGTTGACGCCACAGTCACCGTATTTGCACACGATGCTTTAGACGTGATTAGGTTCAATCTATGGTATCACTTAAGTGCACAAGGAAAGTTTTATTGAGTAAAGGACAAAATAAATAAAAAATCAGTTTGCAAATGTCACGGCCATATACATTACTTGTTACTTCCAGTCCCAGATTACGCAGGTCATAGGGCGAATTGCTGGACGTGGCCGAGGCATGAGAAGTTAAACTCAACAGAGATCAGACAAATGATCTAAATATTACCGAGGAGACATAGCTCACGTCTCCGGGGATTAGGCATAACTTTTATTAACATAGCCAGGAAATTACCGTCCAATTAATTATCTGCGTATGGACGAGTTCACAGCGGAGTCAAATTAACATCGGGTACTTTAACCCCATCCGTTATTGACAATCAGACCGGTAACTACATTGCAGGTCCTACTGGGATGGAAATAGACCGCGAGGTAACGGACAGTAAACCGTTCTTTGTACACCCCCAGCTTGCAGGCTTTGTACGCCGGTGTGTGGTGTCAGATCACATGTGGTGTGTCAGGAGGGTCCTCAGCAGCGTGGTGTGAACCTGTTGTGGTGCACTTACCGTGTGCCGTCTCTCTGTCCTCTTACAAAAAACCCTCAAAAACAGCTTAAATCATAGAATTTGGGGGTCATTTTGATCCCATAGTATTATTAACCTCAATAACCATAATTTACACTCATTTCCAGTCTATTCTGAACACCTCACAATATTATTTTTTGTCCTAAAATTTGCACCGAGGTCGCTGGATGGCTAAGCTAAGCGACACAAGTGGCCGACACAAACACCTGGCCCATCTAGGAGTGGCACTGCAGTTTTCTAGCGAGAGGATGAGTGCTTCCATCCTCATGTGAATCTGAACCACTAGCCATGAACATAGGCCAGGGCCTCAGCCGTTCCTTGCCACTCCGTGTCGTAAATGGCATATTGGCAAGTTTACGCTTCTCATCAGACGCTTTCAGTTTTGATTTTTGGGTCATTTTACTGAACTTTTGTTTTTTTGGATTTTACATGCTCTCTACTATGACATTGGGCATCGGCCTTGGCAGACGACGTTGATGGCATTTCATTGTCTCGGCCATGACTAGTGGCAGCAGCTTCAGCACGAGGTGGAAGTGGATCTTGATCTTTCCCTATTTTAACCTCCACATTTTTGTTCTCCATTTTTTAATGTGTGGAATTATATGCCAGTATCAATGCAATGGCCTACTACTATATATACTGCGCACAACTGAAATGCACCACAGGTATAGAATCTAGATGGATAGTATACTTGACGACACAGAGGTAGGTACAGCAGTGGCCTACCGTACCGTACTGCTATATATACTGGTGGTCACTGTCAGCAAACTGCAAAACTAAAATGCACCACAGGTATAGAATCTAGATGGATAGTATACTTGATGACACAGAGGTAGGTACAGCAGTGGCCTTCCGTACCGTACTGCTATATATACTGGTGGTCACTGTATCAGCGAACTGCACAACTGAAATGCACCACAGGTATAGAATGTAGATGGATAGTATACTTGACGACACAGAGGTAGGTACAGCAGTGGCCTACCGTACCATACTGCTATATATACTGGTGGTCACTGTGTCAGCAAACTGCAAAACTAAAATGCACCACAGGTATAGAATGTAGATGGATAGTATACTTGACGACACAGAGGTAGGTACAGCAGTGGCCTTCCGTACCGTACTGCTATATATACTGGTGGTCACTGTGTCAGCAAACTGCAAAACTAAAATGTACCACAGGTATAGAATCAATGTAGATGGATAGTATACTTGACGACACAGAGGTAGGTACAGCAGTGGCCTACTGTACCGTAATGCTATATATTATATACTGGTGGTCAGCAAACTGTGCAAAACTGAAATGCACCACAGGTATGGATGGATAGTATACTTGACGACACAGAGGTAGGTACAGCAGTGGCCTACTGTACCGTAATGCTATATATTATATACTGGTGGTCAGCAAACTGTGCAAAACTGAAATGCACCACAGGTATGGATGGATAGTATACTTGACGACACAGAGGTAGGTACAGCAGTGGCCTTCTGTACCGTACTCCTATATATTATATACTGGTGGTCAGCAAAATTATGCACTGTACTCCTACTATATACTGTCTACAATGCAGCACAGATATGGAGTGTTTTTCAGGCAGACAACGTATACTGGTGGTCACTGGTCAGCAAAACTCTGCACTGTACTCCTCCTATATAATATTATACTGGTGGTCCCCAGTCTCCACAATAAAGCAGCACATTGAGCACAGATATGAAGTGTTTTTCAGGCAGACAACGTATACTGGTGGTCACTGTCAGCAAAACTCTGCACTGTACTCCTGCTATATAATACAGCTGCTCCCCAGTCCCCACAATTAAGCAGTGTGAGCACAGATATATGCAGCACACTGAGAACAGATATGGAGTGTTTTTCAGGCAGACAACGTATACTGGTGGTCACTGGTCAGCAAAACTCTGCACTGTACTCCTGCTATATAATACTGCTGCTCCCCAGTCCCCACAATTAAGCAGTGTGAGCACAGATATATGCAGCACACTGAGCACAGATAAGGAGCATTTTTTTCAGGCAGACAATGTATACTGGTGGTCACTGATCAGCAAAACTCTGCACTGTACTCCTCCTATATTATACAGCTGCTCCCCAGTCCCCACAATTAAGCAATAAAGCACAATCAAGTTCAACAATAAACGGAGAGGACGCCAGCCACGTCCTCTCCCTAACATTTCCAATGCATGAGTGAAAATGGCGGCGACGCGCGGCTACTTATATAGAATCCGAATCTCGCGAGAATCCGACAGTGGGATGATGACGTTCGGGCGCGCTCGGGTTAACCGAGCCATACGGGAGAATCCGAGTATGCCTCGGACCCGTGTAAAATGGGTGAAGTTCGGGGGGGTTCGGTTTCCGAGAAACCGAACACGCTCATCACTAGTAAAGATGGTCGCTGAGTAGGAGAGAGCTGCGAGTGAAATGTGTAGAGAAGAGGGCTTTGACAACAAGAGGAAAAGAGGGCCCTGCCCTGAAGAGCTAACAATCTAGTGTGAAGCGTCGACAGACAGATGACATGAGGTGCAAGCAAGCGGGAGGAAACCTGATGGCAGGATGTAAGGAAAGCAGAGATGGTCAAGGCATGAGGCAGGGGGATGGAGGAGTGGCCTCAGGACTAGGTTATGCGTCGGGAGGGGTACGCTTTGATGAATAGGTGGGTTTTCAGTGTCCGTTTGAAGCTTTGCAAGATCGGTGAGAGTCTAATGGAGCGGGGGAGTGCGTTCCACTGAAGGGGTGCAGCACGGGCATAGTCTTGAACTCGAGCATGGGAAGCAATGACCAGGGTAGAGGAGAGGCGACGGTAATCGGCCGACCGTAGGGGGCGGGAGGGAGTATGAAGGGAGAGGTGGTTGGAGATGTAGGGAGCAGTGGAATTAGAGATGGCCTTGTATGTGAAGGTGAGGAGTGAGAAGAGGATTCTGTAGGGGAGTGGGAGCCAGTGCAGGTATTGGGGAAGGGGAGCGGAAGATGTGGAGCGGCGGGAGAGGAAGATAAGCCTAGCTGCGGAGTTCAGGACAGATTGGAGGGAGCGAGATGGGAGCAAGTGAGGTCAGTGAGGAGAACATTGCAGTAGTCGAGTCGTAAGATGACCAGTGAGTGGATGATGAGTTTAGTTGCACTCTGGGAGAGAAATGGCCTGATGTGAGCAATGTTGCATAGCTGGAACCGACAGGATTGTGCCAGAGCTTGGAAGTGGGGTGCAAAGGAGAGGGAGGAGTCAAGAGTAACGCCCAAGCAGCGGAGTTGGGGAATGGGGGAGATGATGGTGGTTCCGGATCACTATACAAGGATGGGCCGAGGTACTCTCCGTCATTCCTGTAAGGAGACAAACACGTACACATGCACGATCGGGCAGGAAGGGAAGGTTTCATTGATGGGTCATCATTGGCACTTATGGCCTCAGACTGGGTGCCCATGAGGCGCGAAAGCACCAGGTGCGACCCTGGGCGAAAATGTCCAAACGGGGGGATGGGGAATGGGACAACAAACCTGCGCGGACACACACGAAACACTGAACTGCTCACCAGACACTATCTTGTCAGATTGGATGCTGGGTGGTCTAGATTCCTGCGCCTAGGATAGAATACAGCGGAGAGGCACCGCAGGGCGGAGACGCAGTACCGGGAAGGAGCAAAGTGGGCGCTCCTGACTACTTACCAGACTTCGCTTTACAAACAGCCTACTTTTACCGGGGGCCTGGCTGTGAAGGGCTCTGGTATGAATGGTCGACATGGGCAAATAGTCAACACATAAAAAAGGTCTACACGGGACAGGTCGACACATGAAAACGTCAACATGGATTTTTGGACTGTTTTTGGTGTAATTTTTTCCGTAACATGACCGGGAACCCCAATTAGTGCACCGTGTCCCCTTGCATGGCTCGCGAGCTGCGTGCACGGTGCCTCGCTCTGCTACCGCTGCGCTCAACACAGGTTACTATTCCTAATCGTAACCCACGTGGATGGTAAAACATAAAAAAGTTCAAATCTAATTTTTTTATTAAAAAGCCATGTCAGCCTTTTCATGTGTCGACCGTTTGTCCATGTTGTCCATCTTGACCATGTCAATGTCGACCAATAGTGGTCGACCTAGTGACTGTCGACCAAAGTATGGTCAACCTGCCATACGGATACCGCTGTGAAGCACCGCGCAGGGGCGGCCTATGCTTTGCGTTCCCGCGGCCTAGCGCCTGAACAATGCCTGCGGCCTAGCGCCTGGCATAATGATTGCGTCATCGTGGCTCCGCCCCCGCTATACAGTGCTGATAACCTAGGCACTGTATAGCGGGGGGTAGAGCTACGATGACGCGATTCAGCGTGAATCGCCTCATCGGATCTCCTCGGCCGCCCACTTGTTCTCTGCTGTGGGTGGCCCAGGGGGTGGAGTGGAGGGCCTGACAAGGAAAACGGGAGGCTTGCCCACCCTTCCAGCCAGGGTAGGTAAGTATGAGCAGCAGGGGACTGCTCTCCTCCTGGTCTCCACGTGCAGCAGCCTACCCCCACTCCCGCGCAGCCCCTTAAATACCACGCCGCGGGGGCTTCTGGGCCAGGTGACGTGGCGGTCCCTGATTTGCCACCCGCGTCGTCCAGTGATGTTGTGCCGCAATGCGGGGACCAGGGGTGGCTTCCGGCCTGATGGCCTGGGGGAGTCGCTCGTGGCGTCCCACACATCCACCAGCCTCATTCCCCTGCCCTGCTGGGTGCACTTTACCAGGGGGGATTTATAGCATGCGTTATACTTGCAGAGTGCAGACCAGATCATTTGACTCTTAGGGGGACATTTACTAAGCAGTGATAAGAGCAGAGAAGTGAGCCAGTGGAGAAGTTGCCCGTGGCAACCAATCAGCACTGAAGTAACATCTATAATTTGCATACTATAAAATGATACAGAGCTGCTGATTGGTTGATGGGGCCACTTCTCCACTGGCTCACTTCTCCGCTTTTTATCACTGCTTAGTAAATGTCCCCCTTAGTGCATATCACCCTCTCAGAATGTTCTGCATGCACATACACAAACAGGGCAGCTTGGTATGTACGCCGCGATGTAGGACGCACCCAGCCCCCCATCTGCTGTGCTTTTCCCTGCCCTTACTCTGTAACGCTGCAGAATCGCATCTATACATCCGAGGTGCCAGTAGTTCCAATATAATTACACGAGGGCAGCCAACACTTACCAGACGAGCGGTTTACACATATTCTGATTAAAACCAGCCATCTGTGGCTTCTACGAGGCGGCAACACTTGCGAATGTCACAGATATTTTTACAGAGGTGGTTCTGAAAATGCCTATTGCACAGGAGAGAGTCTGTGCCACGGAGCGCTGCCCATCTGTTCAAACACAATCAGTGATGGTTTACAAATGATCTGTCCTCCACAGGCCAAAAGCCGCGCCTCTTCCTTCCGGGAGGCAATCTGTGGCTTCCTGCGCTGCGAGGGCAGGCCTGTGTGGCCCCCTCTGTCTTCACTTCACCATGCTAATTTTAATTACTTTTCTATTTGACCCTCAGGGCAGCTCAATTAGACGTATGCGCCCAACCTGCTCGCCCGCTTTTCTCTGTCGCTGGAAATTGCAGCTTGAAACAAAACAAAAAAAAGTTCAGTTGTGGATGTTACTCGTTTCAGTTCTCAATGTGTTGCCACTTGGAGGATGCGCCACTTGCACACTGTTACAAATCTGAATTCATAAAAAAAAAAATATGACTTTAAATCTTTTCAGGGTGACGCTGGGTAAAGCGCCTGCGGAGTGTATGCTGTGCTCTTTCGTGCTGGTCCTGCTTCGGAAGTGGGCGCACACACGTTCGGGCAATGCAGACAGAGGCACCGTGGCAGCATACCGCAGCTCATTCACCTCCCCAACCAATAATAATCCTATTGATGGTGATGGGCTTATTATTGAGCGTTGTGTTGTTCTGGGGAACTGTCCAAAATTGCTGCATCTGTTAGACAATGTACAGATGGGTCCATGTTTGTCTTGGCCTTTAATAGGAATAACAGCCAGGGCAGTCAGACTTAATACCCTGCTGTAATGATTTAATCCCCTGATGTATTGTTCTCTGTATTGTATTGCAGCTGAGAACAATAGATGAAGGGCTTATGCTAATAAACCATGGTGTGCCTAGGCGCAGCAAAGAAGTCAAGATAAATGTGGACCCATCTGTAACATGAGTATTTATACCTATGCAATGTACAATACAAATGGAAATACTGTAAATGTCATTATTGCATTTATAGAGATTCCGCTCACTTATTAGTATTTTTGCTGTAGCGTATCAATTGCTTTTTTGGTATGAACAACGGTGGCAGCACTCACGAGAGTTCCAAGTGGTTCCAAGACTAAGATTACCATCCATGCTCAATATATTATTACTATTATACTTTATTTGTATGGCGCCACAAGGGTTCTGCAGCGCCCAATTACAGAGTACATGAAGAAATGAGCACTCAAGATAACAGCGACTTACAAAACAAGAGAAAGCAGGACAAGTACAGGGCGTATAAACATGGCTGCGTCAGTGGTCATAGCGCTCACATAAGCAACGGGGTGGCAGAACCCGGGGATTAGGCAGCACTTAAGGGAGGATGGGGCATACTTACCTACTATGAAGACCTCCTCTCCGGGAGATGGCCAGAGAGGTAGTGACAGGGGCGGGATCATGCTAATCACTTTATTAGGCCCCACCCCTCACGCGTTGGGTATGGAATGCTGCGCTCGCCACAAGTTCTGTTCCCGCTCGTATCCCCGCACAGGTCCTGCAGCCCACGTATCCCTGCACGAGTGGGAATAGACCCTGTGTGCCGGCTGGCGGCAAATTATCGGCATCCCCTCACACATAGTGTCATATAGTTTAGATAGTGATGGATCGGTATGGAAAATGCGTTCACTACTATAAGAAATCTGATTAATAGTAGATTATTGCTCATACATGTTTTCCTGCTTGTGCTACCAGAACCTCTGTATGTTACACTCCACCGGATTCAGATTAGGGGTTATACAGGGGAGGGATCCCGGGGTGCACACCGGTAATGAGAGGTGGTTACGCCAGTGATACACAGCAGCAAGTGTCAGAGCAGGGTGTCCTGCTGGGGGTGAGATGTTTGGAGGATGACAGTGCGCTCGGTGTCCCTCTGTTGTGTCTCCCACGTGCAAGTGATTCCGCCAGGTGCAAAGTGCTGTGATCTTACAGTGCAGCAATCATCTGAGGTCACCCAATGGCCTCACAATATACCCTGTGCTTGACCTTTAGGGTCAAACTATTTATGTCAGTGAACAGGGCCTATTGTCAGGGGAGAATTGCCCTTAACGAGTAATTAGCTTCCAGGACCTGTATTTAGTGCAAATGCTGCAGAGAGTAGACGGTGCAGAGACCACCCACGGTGAGATGATATGTCACAGAGGAAGCAATTTGGAGATGATGGAAATATATATAATCTAAACCGTTACCATTCCTGATGTGGAAATTACACAGAGCTTTCCCTTAACTTCTTCATTTCACTGTATTATAGAGTCATTACTGTAATTCTGAGATTTATTTTAATTTTTTCACAAGTGATATAAGTTGATACAAAGTATAAAAGTTCAATACACAGAACCTGCAGCCCACGTATCCCCGCACAGGACCCGCAGCCCACGTATCCCCGCACAGGACGCGCAGCCCACGTATTCCCGCACAGGACCCTAAGCCCACGTATCCCCGCACAGGACCCGCAGCCCACGTATCCCGACACAGGACCCTAAGCCCACGTATCCCCGCACAGGACCTGCAGCCCACGTATTCCCGCACAGGACCCGCAGCCCACGTATCCCCGCACAGGACCCGCAGCCCACGTATCCCCGCACAGGACCCGCAGCCCACGTATCCCGACACAGGACCCTAAGCCCACGTATTCGCGCACAGGACCTGCAGCCCACGTATCCCCGCACAGGACCTGCAGCCCACGTATCCCCGCACAGAACCTGCAGCCCACGTATTCCCGCACAGGACCCGCAGCCCACGTATCCCCGCAGCCCACGTATCCCCGCAGCCCACGTATCCCCGCAGCCCACGTATCCCCGCACAGGACGCGCAGCCCACGTATTCCCGCACAGGACCCTAAGCCCACGTATCCCCGCACAGGACCCGCAGCCCACGTATCCCGACACAGGACCCTAAGCCCACGTATCCCCGCACAGGACCTGCAGCCCACGTATTCCCGCACAGGACCCGCAGCCCACGTATCCCCGCACAGGACCCGCAGCCCACGTATCCCGACACAGGACCCTAAGCCCACGTATTCGCGCACAGGACCTGCAGCCCACGTATCCCCGCACAGGACCTGCAGCCCACGTATCCCCGCACAGAACCTGCAGCCCACGTATTCCCGCACAGGACCCGCAGCCCACGTATCCCCGCACAGGACCCGCAGCCCACGTATCCCCGCACAGGACCCGCAGCCCACGTATTCCCGCACAGGACCTGCAGCCCACATATCCCCGCACAGGACCTGCAGCCCACATATCCCCGCACAGGACCTGCAGCCCACGTATTCCCGCACAGGACCTGCAGCCCACGTATCCCCGCACAGGACCTGCAGCCCACGTATCCCCGCACAGGACCTGCAGCCCACGTATCCCCGCACAGGACCTGCAGCCCACGTATCCCCGCACAGGACCTGCAGCCCACGTATTCCCGCACAGGACCTGCAGCCCACATATCCCCGCACAGGACCTGCAGCCCACATATCCCCGCACAGGACCTGCAGCCCACGTATTCCCGCACAGGACCTGCAGCCCACGTATCCCCGCACAGGACCTGCAGCCCACGTATTCCCGCACAGGACCTGCAGCCCACATATCCCCGCACAGGACCTGCAGCCCACATATCCCCGCACAGGACCTGCAGCCCACGTATTCCCGCACAGGACCTGCAGCCCACATATCCCTGCATAGGACCTGCAGCCCACGTTTCCTGTGTGTCAGTGCACAGTTGCTGCAGAATCACATATGACTGCACATCTATGAACAACTTCATGATTTCTGCACCAGAATTTGTAACTGACTGACGATCACGAGACAGTAACTACTAAAGGGGGCTCCTCACTGTCACGTGGTGGTGGCCTGAGAGCGCAGCCGCCAGGATGACATCTGACAAAGATGAACATGTTATTGTCTGGTTACAGCTTGAGATCGCCAAACAATAACTACTAAGTAGGCGCCCAGTTTGCAAGATGGCTGCCCTCTTTCAGATGAGGACTTATCCACGTTTCTGCACTTTAAGTGTCTTCCCCAATCCGGTGGCACGCCATTGTTTTCTGTAGCACAGTGGACTAAACCACACCCACTCTATGGGCACGATTCAGAGTTGTACGCTAATGCAATTGCGATTCTCTAGCTGCTATTGTTACCAAGTGACGCTGCCGTCCAGAAATAAAATGAGACGCTCAACTGAGCTATCGCAACTCATTCACAATTGCGTACACATTCACAGCCAAAAATGAGGAACATGGACTGCTCCAGTAGGTCTATGGCTACGCAGACTGGACGCGTCAGTAGTGTCGCAGGCGCCATGATTGCAGCTGACAGAATATACACGCCCCGAAAACGGCCATGACGCGACTGCGTTTTTGCTGCCACTTCCCGTTAACTCCCTAAACAGTCACCACTGGACTTGCAAAGGCGCCTTTAGATATGTGCAATGCCATCGCGGCAGGGCCGTATCTACGCGTGTGCCAATGGTGCCTGGCACACAGCACAGTCGCCCTGAGGGCGCAACTGCCCGCATCCCCGTTCAAGGGGCCCAAAGACTGCAGCATTGTAATGAGTCAGACTGACTCATTACAAGCTGCCTGTACTGTGTGCTGCTGCCAGAGCGAGCGTAGGAGCAGCACCGGAGGCAGGGGAGGAGGAGGGAGGTGGACACTGGAGCCGCAGTAGCGTACTGTAATTGGTGGTAGCACCGCTGCAGCTGTCCCTTTCCTTCCACATTGGCTGGCCGCAGCCGCCACTGTGAATGCTGGGAGGCGGAAGGGACAGACAGGAGCTGACAGCAGCTGCATCGAGAAGCTTGAACCAGCAGAGAGAGATAGCCAGTAAGTAAGTATCTATCTATCTAGTCTATCCTGTCTGTCTATCTATCTACTCTGCCTGCCCTAATGTGTAAAAAGGGGACTCTGCCTGCCCTAATGTGTAAAAAGGGGACTCAGCCTGCCGTAATGTGTAAAAAGGGGGCTCTGCCTGCCGTAATGTGTAAAAGGGGACTCAGCCTGCCGTAATGTGTAAAAGGGGACTCAGCCTGCCGTAATGTGTAAAAGGGGACTCAGCCTAGCGTAATGTGTAAAAAGGGACTCAGCCTGCCATAATGTGTAAAAGGGGACTCAGCCTGCCGTAATGTGTAAAAGGGGACTCAGCCTAGCATAATGTGTAAAAGGGGACTCAGCCTGCCGTAATGTGTAAAAGGGGACTCAGCCTAGCATAATGTGTAAAAGGGGACTCAGCCTGCCATAATGTGTAAAAGGGGGACTCAGCCTGCCGTAATGTGTAAAAGGGGGACTCAGCCTGCCGTAATGTGTGCACTGGCCCTAATTTAAATAAAGGAGGGGGGGGCGCCGATGCTGTTTCTAGCACACAGTGCTAAAATGTCTAGTTATGGCACTGCGTTGCGGTGCATGCGCAGCGCGCAGTCTGGCGATAATCGTTCAATTGTGAATACATTGCCATAGCATCATGTTAATACCTCCTCCCTGCTCCCCACCAGCAAAAAACATTTGATGGAGGACTTACAAGTAACTTATTTATGGTACAGTTCATCTGGTCCTTAGATCTTCCTGTCCGCGGCTGAGGAGTTGCGACGGCCAGTCTGAGTAAGCTGTGGTTTGCGCAGATGGGCGTGGTCTGCGACTTGTCTTTTCCTACAGACGTCTCCAGCAGCACTGGCATGTTAGCTGTACGGTATTGCACAGACGCTTCCCTGCGCTTCCCCGCGGCTGAGCAATACCGCACATACCTGAATCTAGGCACTATAAAGACAGACTCCAACTGTTATAAATGATGAGTTATTGGGACGTTCATGATTTTCAGCCAGTACAGTCGCAGAATCAGACAAAGGGAAGGTAAATCATGGCACCTGTCCTACTGTCACCTCTGGAGACTTCAGGAGAGAAAACTCTGTTTTATTGCAAAGTGTTATATTCCCTAATAAGGTTCCTCTCACCTGCCGTGCCTTAGAGTAGACCCCGGTGGAAGTCACAGTTCATCCTAAGAACAATCAGCCCAAGGAGTTGTATTCAAATATTATTAATGTTTTCAAACTCATTTCCTATTTCCCTGCTAAAAAGCCTGCCAAACGCACTCTTCACAGACAGCGGAATCGTTTGGGTAACTCAGACTCAATCCAAATTCTCCGTGGCTCTCAGCCAAGGGAGACATCTGTGAGAAATGGGTCGTTTTCTCTGCATCTCATGCACAGACTGTGAGCTACATCTAACAGGGCACTACCTCCATACCACCAGGAGATCATTCTCAGCCTTCATAGGGGATCATTAGCGCTGTATCCAGTGCAAGACAGACCGGGAAGCCTGTACTTTGCCGCATATGCCATGAACACCCATGAAGGGGACACCCCCTTTGTAATTATTCTCCAAAATATTTGCATCGCCCCAAATTTGGCTGCAAAATTGTGCACGTTTCGCTCGTGGAATTTAGCCTTAAGCGTTTCCAGTCATTGGTGACCGCCGTTTTCCCAGTTCTATTCATAGACTACAAATTCTGCAAAATGGTCTTTTACAAATACTGTGCAGAATGGCAAAGGCGGACTCTGAGATTGGAATGACGCACACCCGGAAATGGGATGTTGCAAGGCTTGGTTTCTGCAAGACTTAAGCCAAACTTTACACATCTTCTACCAGGACATTACGTTTTTTCCCAAAAGATTAATTATGGAAAGTTCATAAATATTAATCCTATATAATTAAAGGCTAACGATGCTCCTCACCTCAGTGGGGGAAATTCAAGTGTGTTGCGCCCTGACGACAACTAGATGGCACCCTTCGGAGCAATTCAACTGTTCGGGATCGCGCAGCGGCCGACGCTGACATCACTGTTATGTTGTTTTATCATTTTGATGGGCTGGAAACTAGTATAGAAATAATTATTATTAATTATCTTCCCCCTAAGTATTTTCCTCATTGCAGAAATGGATTTCGTGCTCCCGCGGTCGCACGCTGCACATCAAACCAAGCGTCCGTCGCTAGCGTCCAACGTTATGTTAATGAAGGAAGGAACACGGTCTTTCCGTCCTTCATTACAGTCGCCCCAGTGTGTAGGGGTAATTCGGGCTGATGGGGATTCGTTCTTATGTTGCAACGAATCCCCGTCACGCCAATGGCCCTCATTCCAAGTTGTTCGCTCGCTAGCTGCTTTTAGCAGCATTGCACACGCTAAGCCGCCGCCCTCTGGGAGTGTATCTTAGCATAGCAGAATTGCGAATAGAAATTTCTTAGCAGTTTCTGAGTAGCTCGAGACTTACTCCTACACTGCGATCAGTTCAGTCAGTTTCGTTCCTGGTTTGACGTCACAAACACACCCAGCGTTCGCCCAGACACTCCCCCGTTTCTTCAGACACTCCCACGTTTTTCACAGAAACGCCTGCGTTTTTTCACACACACCCATAAAACGGACAGTTTCCGCCCAGAAACACCCACTTCCTGTCAATCACACTCCGATCACCAGAACGATGAAAAATCTTTGTTACGCCGTGAGTAAAATACCAAACTTTTGTGCTAATTTACTTGGCGCAGGCGCACTGCGAACATTGCGCATGCACAGTTTGCGACTAATCGCTCCGTAGCAAAAAAAACTAACGAGCGAACAACTTGGAATCACCCCCAATGTGTGACCAACTTAAGATGCAGGAGGTGAGGAGGGCTGATAACAGAGGACAATAGCTTGAATCAGATATATAAGCCTATATACCATTCCAGAGATCCCCCTTATTTATAATTCCGCACATCCTGCAATAATACATAAAAATCAGGACATAACAGGCCCCTTCCCTGATGTCTATATGGTCTCTGCGTCTTCTCCTACAAATGTTTTATTCTGTAGTTTCATTTCAGAACATCTTTTATGTTGGGTCTGCATAATGGCAATGTTTTGATGTGCATGTAACCAACATGGAGGGCAACCATATGTGCCTCGTGCCTCCCAGGCGAGGCTACACAGAGGCAGTACAGTACTGCTGCATGAGAGTAATAATAGTTCCGTCGCCTCATGAGGCCCGGAGAGGAGATAATCGCAGTTTCCCACAAGTTCAGTACAGACAGAAATACTCTGCAGAAGCCATGAAAGAAGCCTCTAATCTGCGAGGTGGATGGGACTTCAGAGGGCATTGTGTGCCGGAGGAGAAGGAAGCGTCTTCTGCGGAGCTATTGTGCTGCGTTACAGAAAAGAAAGATCATTGTTGCCCGCTGATGCAATCTGAGGAAACGTCAATGATCCCGAAATAGCCCTTTAACTTGTCCCTCCCCCATCGGCCCGTTACATCTATCCCCACTCAGTGACCTTATGTCCATGCCCTGTGTCCGCACATCTCGGGCCCAACCAAACCAATAAACCACTGCGGTCACGCACGAAACTTCAGTCAGTTATCATCCTACTGTATCAAAGGTTCATCCGAAACGCGACTGGGTTTATGCGCACATTCCCCATACGCTCAGATATTGTAATAAAGCTCAAGAACTTACATTGTGTGGAAATACAGTAAATTCGTTACTGCAGTTCATCGTTAATGTCTGCCTTACCGGTGTCAGAGGACCACATCTCTGTCTTGCGGTAACCTGGTGCCTTGCGGTAACTACACGCCTTAAGCGCCCTACACACTCAGCGATCGATCTCGTCCAAATTGACTTGCATTGAAAAATGACGGAGAACCACCGATGATAGACCGCGGGCCGCGCATTGTTTATCATCGGTATGAATGATATATTGTTCATTTCTGAACGTTATCGTTCATTCGCCCTGCAACATAGCTGAGTGTGTAGGGCGCTTTTCAGTAACCACGTGCCTCACGGTAACCTCGTGCCTTGCCTTCCAGCCTGAAACCAGACACTGAATGGCTACCAGCATGCTGATTGGTGGATGTTTGGAGCTATCCACCAATCAAAGTGCTGACATCCATTCACTGTATGGACACATGTGAAAAGATGGTGCGGAACAGCAGGGAGGGTCAGTTATCATTTTTTATTTTATTTACTTCTGTGCAGGGGCGTTACTGCCCCTTATGACACCCCGTGCAGGCGGCCGCGAAGTGGGGGTATCACCTCACGGAAGGGAGCGTGGCTTAGCGGGAGGGAGCAGCATTCCATAGGTTCAGGAGATGCGGACTGCCCCCGGGGATTGCTAAGCCTGCAGTGCCGGCTCCTACAAGTTGACAGGAGCCAGGTGCCGCCCGTAATGTTAAAGTGCAGCACCCGGCTCCTGTCACTGAGCAGGAGCCGGCATTTTGGTGTCACCCCTCGATGGGTGACACCTGGGTGCGGCCAGCCCCCCTGTTGTGACGCCACTGTTCCCAAAAATGGGTCGGTAGGGGCCCCTAGTACACTGCTGGAAGTCTCAGTCGGCATTGGGTCCCAATTCCCAGTTTTCAGTGAGCATGTGCAAGTTATGTTTACGTGCAACTCTAATAATGAGCGTTATAACGCTGGGAGGCCTCTGACTAACGCACTGCAATGGACCGTAGCTGTAAATGCCTATTGCTGGCTATTTGTGCTGTAAATATGACCCTATTCTTGCAGCGTGACACAACCGGGGCTGTCTAGCTTGGCATTACCAGGAATGTTGCGCTGCCTATGTGCGCCCACCCAGCGACGTCACCACAGCCTGTGCTATTAGGCACATGTTTTGTTGCACGATAGTCGGACAGGTCCCCAAACATTTTTTGCCAGTAGCCGATGTGGGGTGGGGGTAAGAAACATCACCAGCTCCATGCTAGGGAGAGAGAGAATCCACTTTCTGCTCCCAGAAGCTGGAGAATTACAGTCATCTGTTTCCCAACACGAAGAATAAGACAACAAACCCGAGTGTTACAGGGTCAGCGCCGAGAACGCTCAGGCTGATAAAAATATTCCAACACGCGGAGCCATCTGCCACCTTGTTTACACGATAGGCTTGGCACAGAAACCCTAGAATATGTTTGGGGTGCTCAGTTTGTGCGAGGTGGTTTAAAGAATAATTGGTAATGAAGGCTCCTGCCAAAATCGCTGCCCTAGATTCTGAAAGCAGAGATCCCTGGAATTGCACATTACTACAAATATGTTCCTTGCAGGATGGAGAGCGGTTATTATTCTCATTACGCATTATGCTTTATTATTATCAGTAACGGAGCTGGAATTAGATCACGAAGACGGAGAGATAAACACTGGAAGATTCAGTCATTCTTCTAAGTGGCATCCACAGATAACCGCTCGCCCCCGGGGTCATGCTGGCCGCTCCTAACCTCTGGAATGCCCTCCCTCGCCAGATTAGGCTCTCATCCAGACTCCAGTTCTTCTTCTTCTTCTTCTTCTTCTTCTTCTTCTTCTTCATTCTGGCTTGCCCACCCCTCCTCCTAACTCTGCCCCCTTCTCCCATTGTGCTCACCCGTATCCCCTATAGAGTGTAAGCTCACATGACTAGGACCCGCTCCCCTTGTCTTCTTGTTATGCTGGCTGTAATTATCTATTGCTGTGATATAATACACTGCCTGTACGTATATATCCTGTTGTCAGTTTCATCCCCATGTTCAGCGCTACTGCTACCAGGGGCGTATTAGAGAGGAGAGGGCCCGGCTACAAGCGTCATGGGGGCCAACTCCGCACTGGCGTTGTGCCAGAGTCTGCAGCGCTTGCGCGGGTCTATCTGGTTGGAAGATATCGGACTTTGCATCAGTAACTAACTGGCCCTAGTGTAGGGATGGCCATCGACCATCAATGATTCCTAATCATCGATGGTTTAAGGCCGATGTCAAATGGTTTTGCCATCAATGGTAGAGAACCAGATTGTTTCGATGGCTTAGCATAAATATTTTTTTTTTTTTTGCAAGGTGCCGGGACGCTTAGCTCCACCCCCAACATCCGCGAAGCCCTGCCCCTGGGCTGTGATTGGCCCGCGGGTCATTCACTGTAATAACAGGGATAACCTTCGATGGGTGACCCAAAGTAAGAGGAAACTAATCACTATTTCCTGATTCCTATACTGTATACGGTCAATTATGCAGAATTTTTTTTTAAATTGCATCATTTACAATCATAATGTATTATGGGTAAATTAGTTTGCATATGACTGTAAGCGATGTAATATTTGCACTATTTCCAGCATAGCTGACATATAAAAATCAATGAATAGGGATTGGAATATACTGAATAATATTAATGAAAAATATGTATAAAAAAAAATAAAAAATAAAAAAAAAATATATATATATATATATATAGTCTCCCTAATCCAAAAACTCTATGATATAGTTGTGACACTCGGGAAAGTATGATAACAAGTGTAAGGTGGGGATGGCCTCAGGCAGAGGCGGTCGGGGGTGGCGATGTGGCATTGTGGGGAGTGGTGTCAGGAATACAGGTGGCTTCGGGCCATTTTCGGATGCAACAGGTAATATGGCTGTGCTGTGCCTGCCTTTGCGCAAGCAGGGGTAGGGGTGGTCGGTGGTGTGGTTGCCATTGACAGCAATATGGCAAATAACCATCGATGGCAGGCAATTATGTAGTGGCTGACCATTGAAGGTTCTCACTATTGATGGTCATCCCTGTTTTTACACTGACTAGCCCATGGGCCAATCAGAATACAGGGGTGGGACTTTGTACGTGTTCGGGGCGGAGCTGTGTCCCGACATCTCAGTAAAAAAATAAAAATATTTGGTTATATTTTTCCATTGATGGAGGGAAACCATCTGGTTCTCCCCCATAGATGGCAAAAGTATTCTACATCAGCCATAAACCATCGATGATTAGGAATCATTGATGGTCGATGGCCATCCCTAGGCAGGGGGACATCACTTATTTTGCAGGGACAGCGATGCAATCGCATTGCTGGCAGCCAAGTATGCCGGTCGGCCTTGCCCTGTGCTGAGCGGCTCCCAGCACGCGATTGCAAGCAGTTGTAGTTTTGCTAATTTAGCAAACTGGAGCTGAATGGGGTCCAGTGTTACAGTCCCAGCAATATTCAATATAAAAACAAGTGACATATATATAATAGTCTGACTTTTCCTGCTGGTCTCAGGGAGTACTCCCTTAGCTGGACTGTAATGACTTTCCAATAACAGCACCAACTGCCCTGGTAAGCAGCAGTTAGGGGGACATTTACTAAGCAGTGATAAGAGCCGAGAAGTGAGCCAGTGGAGAAGTTGCCTCATCAACCAATCAGCACTGAAGTAACATCTATAATTTGCATACTATAAAATGATACAGAGCTGCTGATTGGTTGATGGAGAAATTTCTCCACTGGCTCACTTCTCCGCTCTTATCACTGCTTAATGAATGTCCCCCTACTACTTGGTGCAATTGGAGGCTTGTACTACACTTCCCCTAGTACGCAGGGTGCTGAATGTCCTCCTGTGCACTGCTCAGTCCTGGTTCTGCCTCGGCAATACAGCTGACACTTGTCTGCGGCTCGCAGGCTATCTGTGTCCTAACGTATTACACGCATCTTCAGTCTCTCCTGCCTCCCAGGGATGTCCCCCGACCTATGAATACTGATGGGGTTATTTGCCGAGCAGATGAGAAATTGCAGTTTACTGGTTTCTATCTAGCTACCAAACTGGTGATAAATAGACTAGACTGCCGTTTGCCAATATTAATCAATGTCACTGGTGCATTCCCTCTCTATACGAGCCGGTGCATTCCCTCTCTATACGAGCCTTGTGCGGTGTGTGGGGGCAGCTATGCAGGGTTACAGCGGTAATGATGGGAGTGGGTACATAACGCCCCGCATATGTGATGCAATTTTTGCAGCCAATGAAATATCCCGTATACTGTACGTTGTACGCACCAACATTTTATTGTACAGTATATTTCTGACAATACATCGCTAAAGGCAACGTAATCTCCCCGGCGGTAACAACGCCCTCCCATTGGTTTAGGAAGGGAATATGACTGGGTTGGTTCTATGTATTATCCCATAAAGTCGCCCCCTACTGGTCTCTCAGGGCAATCCCATTCGCCTGTCGGCCTCCACGTGCGTAGCTATTATTCTGCTCATCAGAAAGATGCTTCTCCCCTCGCTGACAGTCTCTTTCTCCTCGCCTGTCTCTCTCGGCGGTTATTAGCCGCACTGACAGGTTGACAAGCTGAAACAAGAAGTAAAACATTTAAACATTGTATGGTGCTGTACGCATTCATCTCTCCTGTCAGACACTGATATACAGGAGATTATTCACTCCACTTGTCAGCATTGTGTCCCAGATCTTCCAGCGACGACGCATTGTACTGAATTAGTAAATGTGACTCATCATTAGCAGCTCACGCGGGTCACTGCGCCGTCTCGTCCTCTCCCCGGAGCCTCATTCACAGAACATCCTACTTACATTTACTTACAGGAAGATTTCTTATTTAAAGCGGTAACGCAGCACTTGTCGTTCTACGAGCATTACCGTGCTCTGGCAGCCACGGGCAAGCTGGCACTTGTAGTGCAACGAGTGTTACCATGCCAAAGCTATTGATAGCTGCCAGGACTTGCTCGACCTTATAGTTCCACACTACCAATATTTATCTATTATAGAGAAGTTATACTGAGCCTCAGACGGGCATTTTCTTCCATGATCCAGAGGAAAGGGTGCATGCGGCTGTAAGTGGTGGTGAGGGAAGGGTGCATGCGGCTATTGGTGGTGGTAAGAAAAGGGTGCATGCGGCTGTAAGTGGGGGTGAGGGAAGGGTGCATGCGGCTATAAGTGGTGGTAAGAAAAGGGTGCATGCGGCTGTAAGTGGTGGTAAGGAAAGGGTGCATGTGGCTGTAAGTGACGGTGAGGAAAAAGTGCATGCGGCTGTAAGTGACGGAAAGGAAAGGGTGCATGCGGCTATAAGTGATGGTGAGGAAAGGGTGCATGCGGCTATAAGTGATGGTGAGGGAAGGGTGCATGCGGCTGTAAGTGACGGTGAGGAAAGGGTGCATGCGGCTGTAAGTGGTGATGAGGAAAGGGTGCATGCGACTATAAGTGATGGTGAGGAAAGGGTGCATGCAGCTATATGTGATGGTAAGGAAAGGGTGCATGCGGCTGTAAGTGATGGAGAGGAAAGGGTGCATGCGGCTGTAAGTGACGGTGAGGAAAGGGTGCAAGCGGCTATAAGTGGTGGTGAGGAAAGGGTGCATGCGGCTGTGACAGTGAGGAAAGGGTGCATGCGGCTATTGGTGGTGGTGAGGAAAGGGTGCATGTGGCTGTAAGTGGTGGTGAGGAAAGGGTGCATGCGGCTACAGGAGGTGGTGACGAAAGGGTGCATGCGGCTATTGGTGGTGGTGAGGAAAGGGTGCATGCAGCTGTAAGTGGTGGTGAGGAAAGGGTGCATGTGGCTACAGGAGGTGGTGAGGAAAGGGTGCATGCGGCTGTAAGTGATGGGAGGAAAGAGTGCATGCGTCTATAAGTGGTGGTGAAGAAAGGGTGCATGCGGCTGTAAGTGACAGTGAAGAAAGGGTGCATGCGGCTGTAAGTGGTGGTAAGGAAAGGGTGCATGCAGCTATTGGTGGTGGTAAGGAAAGGGTGCATGAGGCTGTAAGTGATGGTGAGGAAAGGGTGCATGCGGCTATAAGTGGTGGTAAGGAAAGGGTGCATGCGGCTGTAAGTGATGGTGAGGAAAGGGTGCATGCAGCTGTAAGTGGTGGTGAGGAAAGGGTGCATGCGGCTGTAAGTGGTGGTGAGGAAAGGGTGCATGTGGCTACAGGAGGTGGTGAGGAAAGGGTGCATGCGGCTGTAAGTGATGGTGAGGAAAGGGTGCATGCGGCTATAAGTGGTGGTGAGGAAAGGGTGCATGCGCCTGTAAGTGGTGGTGAGGAAAGGGTGCATGCGCCTGTAAATGGTGGTGAGGGAAGGGTGCATGCAGCTGTAAATGACAGTGAGGAAAGGGTGCATGCGGCTATAAGTGGTGGTAAGGAAAGGGTGCATGCGGCTGTAAGTAATGGTGATGAAAGGGTGCATGCAGCTGTAAGTGGTGGTGAGGAAAGGGTGCATGTGGCTACAGGAGGTGGTGAGGAAAGGGTGCATGTGGCTGTAAGTGGTGGTGAGGAAAGGGTGCATGCAGCTGTAAGTGGTGGTGAGGAAAGGGTGCATGCGGCTGTAAGTGGTGGTGAGGGAAGTGTGCATGCGGCTATAAGTGGTGGTGAAGAAAGGGTGCATGATGCTGTAAGTGGTGGTAAGGAAAGGGTGCATGCGGCTGTAAGTGGTGGTAAGGAAAGGGTGCATGCGGCTGTAAGTGACGGTGAGGAAAGGGTGCATGCGGCTGTAAGTGACGGAGAGGAAAGGGTGCATGCAGCTGTAAGTGGTGGTGAGGGAAGGGTGCATGCGGCTGTAAGTGATGGTGAGGAAAGGGTGCATGCGACTGTAAGTGATGGTGAGGAAAGGGTAAATGCAGCTATATGTGATGGTAAGGAAAGGGTGCATGCGGCTGTAAGTGACAGAGAGGAAAGGGTGCATGCAGCTGTAAGTGGTGGTGAGGAAAGGGTGCATGCGGCTGTAAGTGACGGAGAGGAAAGGGTGCATGCGACCGTAAGTGACAGTGAGGAAAGGGTGCATGCGGCTATAAGTGGTGGTGAGGAAAGGGTGCATGCAGATATATGTGATGGTACGGAAAGGGTGCATGCAGCTGTAAGTGATGTAGAGGAAAGGGTGAATGCGGCTATAAGTGTTGGTGAGGAAAGGGTGCATGCGCCTGTAAGTGGTGGTGAGGAAAGTGTGCATGCAGCTGTAAGTGGAGGTGAGGGAAGGGTGCATGCGGCTGTAAGTGGTGGTGAGGAAAGGGTGCATGCGGCTGTAAGTGACGGAGAGGAAAGGGTGCATGCGGCTGTAAGTGGTGGTGAGGAAAGGGTGCATGCGGCTGTAAGTGACGGAGAGGAAAGGGTGCATGCAGCTGTAAGTGGTGGTGAGGGAAGGGTGCATGCAGCTATTGGTGGTGGTAAGGAAAGGGTGCATGCGGCTATAAGTGATGGTGAGGAAAGGGTGCATGCAGCTATATGTGATGGTAAGGAAAGGGTGCATGCGGCTGTAAGTGATGGAGAGGAAAGGGTGCATGCGGCTGTAAGTGACGGAGAGGAAAGGGTGCATGCGGCTGTAAGTGGTGGTGAGGAAAGGGTGCATGCAGCTATTGGTGGTGGTAAGGAAAGGGTGCATGCGGCTATAAGTGATGGTGAGGAAAGGGTGCATGCAGCTATATGTGATGGTAAGGAAAGGGTGCCTGCGGCTGTAAGTGATGGAGAGGAAAGGGTGCATGCAGCTATATGTGATGGTAAGGAAAGGGTGCATGCGGCTATAAGTGATGGTGAGGAAAGGGTGCATGCGGCTATAAGTGGTGGTGAGGAAAGGGTGCATGCGACTGTAAGTGACGGTGATGAAAGGGTGCAAGCAGCTATAAGTGGTGGTAAGGAAAGGGTGCATGCGGCTATTGGTGGTGGTGGTGGTGGTGGTGGTGAGGAAAGGGTGCATGTGGTTGTAAGTGGTGGTGAGGAAAGGGTGCATGCGGCTGTAAGTGGTGGTGAGGAAAGGGTGCATGTGGCTACAGGAGGTGGTGAGGAAAGGGTGCATGCGGCTGTAAGTGATGGAGAGGAAAGGGTGCATGCGGCTATAAGTGGTGGTGAGGAAAGGGTGCATGCAGCTGTAAGTGACGGTGAGGAAAGGGTGCATGCGGCTATAAGTGGTGGTGAGGAAAGGGTGCATGCGGCTGTAAGTGGTGGTGAGGAAAGGGTGCATGCGGCTGTAAGTGACGGAGAGGAAAGGGTGCATGCGGCTGTAAGTGGGGGTGAGGAAAGGGTGCATGCAGCTGTAAGTGACGGAGAGGAAAGGGTGCATGCAGCTGTAAGTGGTGGTGAGGGAAGGGTGCATGCAGCTATTGGTGGTGGTAAGGAAAGGGTGCATGCGGCTATAAGTGATGGTGAGGAAAGGGTGCATGCAGCTATATGTGATGGTAAGGAAAGGGTGCATGCGGCTGTAAGTGATGGAGAGGAAAGGGTGCATGCAGCTATATGTGATGGTAAGGAAAGGGTGCATGCGGCTGTAAGTGATGGTGAGGAAAGGGTGCATGCGGCTATAAGTGGTGGTGAGGAAAGGGTGCATGCGACTGTAAGTGACGGTGATGAAAGGGTGCAAGCGGCTATAAGTGGTGGTAAGGAAAGGGTGCATGCGGCTATTGGTGGTGGTGGTGGTGAGGAAAGGGTGCATGTGGCTGTAAGTGGTGGTGAGGAAAGGGTGCATGCGGCTGTAAGTGGTGGTGAGGAAAGGGTGCATGTGGCTACAGGAGGTGGTGAGGAAAGGGTGCATGCGGCTGTAAGTGATGGAGAGGAAAGGGTGCATGCGGCTATAAGTGGTGGTGAGGAAAGGGTGCATGCGGCTGTAAGTGACGGTGAGGAAAGGGTGCAAGCGGCTATAAATGGTGGTGAGGAAAGGGTGCATGCAGCTGTAAGTGACAGTGAGGAACTCCCCCCCCAAAAAAAACTCCCCTCCCCTCAAAAAACGCACAAATCTCACCTCAATGCAGCTGCGACACGTGCGTGTTTGACAGAAGCAGCGAGATTTGTGCATGCTTCTGTCTATAAAAGTAAAGATCTTTCTGCCGATCCTGGTTCAATAAATACAGGAGACCTCAGTCATTTCACCCCTGTATTTTTTCAACATGTGTGTGTGTGGGTGGGAAGGGATGGGGGGCGGTGTTGGTGGGGGAGGAGTAGAGGGGGTACCCCACGAAATTGTTTTTAAATTATTTTTTTAACTCTTTCTTTACTTTTACAGACAGAAGCATGCACTGACCTCGCTGCTTCTGACAAACACGCACATGTTGCCGGTGCATTGAGGTGCGGTTTTTGTGCGGCTTTGGTGGTGCTTTGATGGGCTTAGACAACAAATGGTTGTTCCATGTGAACATACTCAAAAAAATCCGTGCATTGAGGTGCGTCTGTCGTGATATTGGTATGAAGTGAAGCGTTTTGACAAAATCGAGTATTAGTTAATTTGCAAATTTTGCAATGATACCGATGTTATTTGTACCGATGGTGAATTGCAGAGATTTGGAGTACAAAGTCGCATTTGACGTGCAACTTTTATGCAAATGAATCCTTAACAAATTAGCAATTTGCAAAATTGCGTCTTTTTTTATTATTACCAGTTATTTATATAGCGCACACATATTCCGCAGCGCTGTACAGAGGGTATTTGGCCATTCACATCAGTCCCTGCCCCAGTGTAGCTTACACTCTATGGCAGGCCTGGCCAACCTGTGGCTCTCCAGCTGTTGTAAAACTACAAGTCACATCATGCTTTGCTACAGTTTTGCTATTAGGGAAGGCTAAAACTGTGACAGGGCATGCTGGGATGTGTAGTTTCACAACATCTGGAGAGCCACAGGTTGGCCAGGCCTGCTCTATGGGGTTCATTCCGAGTTGATCGCTAGCTGCCGTTTTTTGCTGCGTAGCGATCTAGCTAAAAATCGGCTGTTCTGCGCATGCGTATGGGCCGCAGTGCGTACGCGCCAAGTACTTTCACACAAAACTATGCAGTTTTACACAAGGCCGAGCGACGCTTTTCAGTCGCTCTGCTGATCGGTGAGTGATTGACAGGAATGGGGCGTTTCTGGGAGGTAACTGAGCGTTTTCCGGGAGTGTGCTACAAAACGCAGGCGTGTCAGGTAAAAACGCAGGCATGCCTGGGGAAACGGGGGAGTGGCTGGCCGAACGCAGGGCGTGTATGTGACGTCAAATCAGGAACCAAACAGTCTGCAGTGATCGCAATCTAGGAGTAGGTCTGGAGCTACTCAGAAACTGCAGGAAAATATTTTGTAGCAGAACTGCTAACCTTTCGTTCGCTATTCTGCTAAGCTAAGATACACTCCCAGAGGGCGGCGGCCTAGCGTGTGCAATTCTGCTAAAAGCAGCTAGCGAGCGATCAACTCGGAATGAGGGCCTATGTTCTCTATTACATGTACACGCACACACATTCACACTAGGGTTAATTTGTGTCAGAAGCCAATTAACCTACCAGTATATTTTTGGGTTGTGGGAGAAAACCAGAGTACCCCATGCAAGTACGGGGAGAATATACAAACTCCACACAGTTAGGGCCATGGTGGGAATTGAATCCATGACCTCAGTGCTGTGAGGCAGTAATGCTAACCACAACACCATCTGTGCTGCCCAAATTTTTTGCAATTTGTTTTTAAAAATTGTCCCAAAGTCCTTGGACACAATTGTGAAAAGCGTCTGGGGTGCTAAGTGCTTGCAACGGATATCGGATCCTTTATCTTGAAACCCTTTAATCACCAGGACACCTGCTCCCATGTATGGGCAATGCTCTCCACCTAGCCGCAGAAAGTCACATTTGGATATTTTCTCCTCCTTACACTGCCATTAATCTCGGTGTGCGCAGCAGCCTCAGAGCGAGCTGTGTTTTGACGGTTGAGCCTGTTTAATGTAAGAGATTTGTCATTGTTCTCTGTGTATACACAATAGGCCTTTTATAAATTAAAATACTTCTAGGAGAAACACGATACATAAATGTTATTACAATACATTCTGCAGTTGGTTATACTGTATATTTGTGTCAGTAGGAAGAAACACGCGCTATTTGCAGCTGTCAGGGCTCATTTTCCCTGCGTTAATAAATAGATTGATTTATATAAATAAGGTTAGCGCTCAGGAAAAACAAAGAGAGGGCGCGGAGTGTAAAGAATAACCAACCTGGCGCATAAAACGTAGAGCTGGGGAGGGTATTCTCATAAAAGGGGCTTAAAGGGCCTGAATTTGCCTCCGCTGTTGCAGTGGGTGGGTTGGGGATGTCAGTAAGTGCTTCATAACATATCATCCAATCCACGGGCCTAATTCAGAGCTGATAGTAGACGTGCTATCTACGATCACAATCTCTGACATGTGGGGACACACATGCCTAGTCCACCCCCCCCCCCCCCTTCCCGCAGAGGTGCGTAAGATGTGAAGATGCAGGCGGCTACCTGCCATGTTTTGGGTTACAGCGGCTGCGTGTGATGTCATGTAGCCGCGGCGGCTGTGTGTGATGTCCGACCGCTTCCCCCCCAGCGGCGTTGAAACAGCGCCGGCACGCCCCCTCCCGCCTCGCGGCCGCCTCTGCCTGTCAGAGGCGATCGCAGCAGTGAGATGCTTTTCGCATATCACACCCTTCCTAACAATGGGGGCCATTCCGAGTTGATTGTAGCTGCGCTAAATTTAGCATAGCTATGATCATGCTCTCAGACATCCGGGGGGGGGGACACCCAGTACAGGGCTAGTCCGCATGTCAGTGCCGCCCCCCCCCCCCCCCCTGCAGAAGTGCAAAAGCATCGCACAGAAACGATGCTTTTGCATTTGAGGAGTAACTCCCGGCCAGCGCAGCTCCTGCGTCTGGCCGGGAGAACCTCTTGGCTGCCCCGGGTCGCAGCAGCTGCGTGTGATGTCACGCAGCCCCAGTGGTCCGGCCCCCTAAATCGCGTCTTAACGCCGCCATCCAGCCCCCTCCCGCCCAGCGACCGCCTCTGCCTATCAATCAGGCAGAGGCGATCGCTAGGTAACGACGGCCTTCGCACTGCGGCGTCGGCACATGCGCACAACTGACCCGATCGCATTGCTGCGATAAACTGCAGCGTGCGATCGGGTCAGAATGACCCCCAATGTTAGGTTTACACTGACCAGAGATAGGGGGAACAAGCTACATTTTATATATATATATATATATATATATATATACTAGGTGCTTCATCGCACCCTACGGGCGCTCTTCACACCGTCGCAAGGGGCTACGCCCCTTTAACCCTTGCATGCCTATATGGGGTTCAATATTTGTATTATATGGAGTATTACCTGCATTCCTTTGTTAGTGGTTAAATATTGCACAATGAAAGAGCGTGCGATGGTGAAGGAGGCGCAGCCCCTTGCGACGGCGTGAACAGCAACTGCAGGGCACGATGTACAGAATGAGCGGGTGCGGGGGGGGGACTGCGGATAGGGGATGGTGTCTGTAGATGCTGCAGGTGGAGGGGGGGCAGATGCGGGGGGGCCCGGATGGGGAAGGGTTGGGAGGTGCTGCGGGTGGTGGAGAGACAGAAGAGTGGGGGCTGTAGATGGGGGAGGGGTCCGGAGGCACTGCAGGTGGGGGAGGGGCAGGTGCGGAGGTGCCGTGGGTGGGTGAGGGGGGGACCGCAAATGGAGGAGGGTGTCTGCAGATGCTGTGGGTGGAGGGGGGCAGGTGTGGGGGGAGACATATATGGGGGGTGGATGGTGGAGGGGTTCTGGAGGTGCTGTGGGTGGTGGAGGGGTGGGGGAGTGGGAGCCGCTGGTGATGTAGGGGGATGGAGTGTCGCATGTGGGGGAGGGGAAGGTGTAGAGGTGTGGTGCATTGGGGAGGGGTCTGGAGGCGCTTCGGGTACTGTACCTACCAAAAAGGTAGTTGGAGGGTATGCAGTAACAGGGCCAGGACAGGGGTGACAGGGTCAGAACAGGGGTGATGGGGCCAGGACAGAAATGACAGGGACAGGATAGGGGTGACAGGGCCAGGGTAGGGGCGGCAGGACCAGGATAGGGGTGACAGGGCCAGGATAGGGATGACAGGGCCAGGATAAGGGTGACAGGGCCAGGATAGGGGTGACAGGGCCAGGATAAGGGTGAAAGGGCCAGGATAAGGGTGACAGGGCAAGGCCAGGGGTGACAGGGCAAGGCCAGGGGTGACAGGGACATGACAGAACACAGGGCACGGGAGAGATTGGTATTGGGGACAGAACAGTGGTGACAGACAGATGTGTCTTACCGGAGTCACTGCTGCTGGATGCTGCTGTTCCACTCCAACCTGTTGGGATCTGCTGCTGGTGGAGACTTGGCACGGCTGACTCTCTCAGGCTGGAGTCCTGCTTCCTCTGCCCGTCCGCATCCCTCCCCCCTCCTCAGTCACACAGCGCGGACCTCGCGCAGCTGCCGGGCACTGTGGTAAGGGGAGACTGGGAGTGACTGGTTATCCCCCAGGAGACGCTGCGGCTGGAGGGAGGAGGGGGTCGGAGCCTGCAAGCAGCGCGGACTTCTGCAGCGCTGCCCGCCGGCTACAGTGTGTGAAGGAGCTGGGCGCACCTCACTGCGGGTGGCAGCGCTGCAGCTAGCGGTGGGGTTGCCGGGGCTGGAGATAACAGAGGCAGTACGGAACCTGCACAGCGGCAGGTGCCCCACAAAACTGCAGCTAAGAAGCATGGAGTGTGCCAGAAAGTGACGCTCCTCCGTGCCAGAGAGACCCTGCTGAGTATGCTGATGTGGGGGGTCAAGCACACAGTGAGCCGGTGCCCGTCTGTCCGTACGGCATACCCCCTCCCACACCCCCATACCTCCCAACTGTCCCGATTTTCGCGGGACAGTCCCATTTTTTTGGGTTTGTCCCACCCGCGGGCCGCAGTGTCCCGCGGTGGGGGGGGGGGGGGGGGCAGTTGGGAAGCTCCTGTACTCGCTGTTCTGCTTAGCATGCACACAGCGTCTATTTAGTGGAGACAGCGGGAGAGGGGGCATCAGGGGGTACGGATTAAGGGTGGGCCCAGGGGGTACGTACCCCGGGCCTCACAGTTTTAGGAGGGCCGCCAGCTGGAGTAGCTCTGTCCCAGCTTTGAAGCTCCCCCGTCCTGCCAGCGGCAGCATTGTGCTACAGTCATCACACACTGCTGCGTGTTGGCAGGTCTGTGGTGTTGCAGGGAGGCAGCAGCCTCCCTGCTGTCTTCTGCCTGTGCGGGTGTGTAGGGGGGAGCAACCACGCCCTCTGGATTTACCCCTAGCTGAGGGGCCAAAATCCCATTAAAAAAAAACAAAAAAAAACCCTCCGGAATTTGCATAAAGGGCGTGGCCACGAGGGCAATTAGGCCACGCCCCCAAACCCACAGCAGGCTCATCAATGAGATAGGGTTCCTGTCTCAAGTGCCCTGGCCCCCCCGGACTCATAATCTGCCGCTGGGGGCATGCCAGCAGCTCACAGAGGCTGGGCATGCCCCCTCACTGACGAAAACAGGGGCGTGGCTCGCAATCGCGGGTCCACCCGCGAAGCCACGCCCCCTTTCCTGTTGGCCATGCCCCCTTTTTGCTGTGCGTGTGTCATACTTGCCTACCTGACCCTCTCCATGAGGGAGAAAATGCTCTGTTCCTGGACTTTCCTGGTAATGTATGATTGCCATCACCTGTGGTGAAACACCTTTCTTATCAATTAACTAGCTCATCACAGATGATGGCAATCATACATTACCAGGAAAGTCCAGGAACAGAGCATTTTCTCCCTCATGGAGAGGGGCAGGTAGGCAAGTATGGCATGTGTCCCTCCTGCCTGAAGAAAGTTGGGAGGTATGCACCCCTGCTTGTGCCATGCTCATACCATCTGCTCCAAGTCTCCTAAAGATTTGCCCAGATATGTGACTCATTTGACTAACTCCGCCCAGTGTTTTGACTCCGCCCAGCGTTAGCAAATGAAGCACAAAGTCACAGATCTGGGCTATTATATAGGAGATATATATAAAACCTAAGTATTAAAGACGGGGTATAGTCGTATATATAGAAATGAAAGGATCTTCCCAAGGGAGCTAAATACAATTTCTTGGTACGTTACAGACTTAACTTCCCATTAATCAGTCATCATTAAAAAGCAATTTTTATTTTATAAAAATACAGTGAATTCGAACTGTTTGAAGTTGTCTATGACAATGAACGGTACTTTATACATGTAATAGTTAGATTGACATTATTCCCTTCGAGTCAAGAAACTTTTTGACAAATATTCTTCCTTGAAGAAATGACAAGATCGCTGTCTATTAACCCAACGCGTTTCGTCCAACGGACTTCATTAGGGGTTTTACAATCAAAATATTGAAATACAGGTATTCATCATAGCAAGTCTTCAGTAGGTAGATAAAATGTTAAGATGGTGTCAGATAATAATTCACCATATGGGATTTCAATAGAATTTTCATTGGATAGCGCCCATAATATGTTAAGAACAATGTGGATAACTGTAGTAGTGCTTCTCTGTGGTTCAGAACACTTCTAACTGCATTAAATGTTTTCTGCAACCTCTAACACGTACAGGGAACCGACATCATATAGAATATTATATATAAGTGCACTTTGTGGCTGCAGTTCGTTTGCATTTTGGTTATTAACATTTTTTATGTTTATTTCATTGGTAGTGACATGTATTTTATTACAAGAGTTGGTCATTATTTATTAACTGTACTGTTATGGCGCCGGTATATTACGTTGCGCTATACAGTAGGGATCAAAACGGTAGTAAGACGAGACTGGGGAATAGGAGACAGAGAGGTAGGAGGGCCCTGCTCGCACGTTTACACTCTATAGGGAAATAGGGATATGATGCATGAGAATAACATTACATGATTTAAGCCTATAATGTAAGATTCCAGCACTTTAATGTCGTTCAAGGTCTTATTATGCACTGGGGTCAGGGGTTAGGAGGATCTAGGGTTGGAGGGATAGGCAGAGCCACAGAGTATATCACTGGAGTTTCTTTGGCCATGAAATGCACGGGATGTATAAAGACCAGCGTCACAGTTATGTAATGAGGAGCGGAAGGGGTTAAATAAGAGACATGAGCAGAGTATGATGGGTGATACGGCTTGTCTGACGGGGAGAGAGATATCAGCCTAGGGTTAGACTCTGGGAGTTAGAGCTTAAGCTTCAAGAATGAAAATTGAGATTTGGCCCAAAGCAGCCAATCAGATTCTGCCTACTATTTATCCAGGACAGTGTAGACAGTGATAGCTAGAATGTGATTGGCTGCTTTGGGCAATGGCTCCGCATTTTTATAGAAGCTTTAGTAAATCATCTGTTATATATCTCAGGAACATGGGAAAGTCTCTGAGGTCTCATTTTTGACCTCAGATTGGGAAGAAGAATTTACAGAAACGATATGAAATATATTCTCCATTTTATTTTAAGGGTACGCTTGTCACTTGAACGTTGGTTATATATGTGGTATAATATAACTTGGGCTTCAGGGACAATATAAGACATAGCACATCTACTATCAGCTCTGAATCTGCTTCTGTGACTCGTGGACAATGGGGGTCATTCCGAGTTGATCGCTCGTTATTTTTTTCTCGCAACGGAGCGAATAGTTGCTAATGCGCATGCGCAATGTCCGCAGTGCGACTGCGCCAAGTAAATTTGCTATTAAGTTAGGTATTTTACTCACGGCATTACAAGGTTTTTTCTTCGTTCTGGTGATCGTAATGTGATTGACAGGAAGTGGGTGTTTCTGGGCGGAAACTGGCCGTTTTATGGGTGTGTGCGAAAAAACGCTGCCGTTTCTGGGAAAAACGCGGGAGTGGCTGGAGAAACGGAGGAGTGTCTGGGTGAACGCTGGGTGTGTTTGTGACGTCAAACCAGGAACGACAAGCACTGAACTGATAGCAGTGGCAGAGTAAGTCTGAAGCTACTCAGAAACTGCTAAGAAGTGTCTATTCGCAATTCTGCTAATCTTTCGTTCGCAATTTTGATAAGCTAAGATTCACTCCCAGTAGGCGGCGGCTTAGCGTGTGCAAAGCTGCTAAAAGCAGCTAGCGAGCGAACAACTCGGAATGACCCCCAATATTTGCAGACTGAGACGATGACATGAAAGTTGGACGCAGTTCTGACAGCGTTCCCGAATAAACGGATGGGAAGATCCTGTCAGACACAATGTTCCCCTTTCAGAGACCGCTGTGTAGAACTTTGCTCATCTTCCCCATATCTCTCAGAGACACCTTTGCGGTGGTTACAATGTATTCAGCGGAGACTGAGACCTGTTTGTACTTTCAGAAAAGTGGAACACAACGCTGAATATGTTTCACAGGCGGTGATAATTGTATTTATTCATTCTATGTTAATCACATGCACCTATTTTAGTGACAGGTGCAAATGTTACACCTCACTCAGCACAGATACAGAACCTCGTGCCAGAGACTGCGACGATTGTGCGGCCGGACCAGCCGGCAGACACGCGGCTCTATCTGTGGCCTCCACCTGTAGATGCAATAGAAGAGTCTATGGGCCTGATTCAGCATGGATCGCAAAAGCAAAATCTTTAACGGGCAAAACCATGTGCAGTGCAGGTGGGGCAGATGTAACATGTGCAGAGAGAGTTAGATTTGGGTGGGGTGTGTTCAAACTGAAATCTAAATTGCAGTGTAAAAATAAAGCAGCCAGTATTTACCCTGCACAGAAACAATATAACCCACCCAAATCTAACTCTCTCTGCACATGTTACATCTGCCCCCCCTGCAGTGCACATGGTTTTGCCCATTTCAGAAAGATTTTGATTTTGCAATCCATTCTGAATCAGGCCATGACTGGGAATATTAAACTGGCCAAAACATGGCGGCGAGCAAAGTGAGCCCACGAGGGTACGTTTCCACGGATGGTGGTTACATATGATGAACATACAATAGTTCACCCAAAAAACGTAAACATTTTGTGACAACCATTTGTGTGTAACCTATTGTCATGTCGCCGTTACCCACTGTCTACCTCTCACTTGTCGACCTTTTGACCATGTTGATCTTCTTTACCTGTCGATCTAATGCATGTCGGCAATATGGGGTCAACCTGTCTCACTAGACCCTGTAGATCTTCTATATAACACCCCCTGGCAGTGAGTAAGGTTTTATACCTTTTCCAAACATGCTCCCAGCATTCTGGGAGCAGCGAGAGCGGTGGAGGTATTCTGGTGCTGGAGCGGACAGAACGGGCGGTGTCCACCCTCCGATCCCATCCTTCAGTCAGAACTTTTGGAAGTTATTGCAAAACAAATGACCAGAGATGATTATTCTGCCTCAGGCGTCAACATGCTTCACAGCGATGATTAATCTCAGTAGTACACACGCACACGGGCCCCTGGGTCAAAGGGGGCCCATATTGCACACCCTGCACCCATGTCTTCAACACCTACCTATCCACGTTGTCATCGGCAACTCTGCAAAATCACCAGGAACATGGCGCAGCAGTCTATTTTGTGCATGACCCCTCCTCTATTTAATACGCCCCTGAAGCATTACCTAGCCCCACCCCCTACTCCTCCGGCAGTCGTGACAGCTACACATACCAACCTACAGAAGTAAGATATGGCGTTATTATCACAGGAACTGCTGATCAGACACCAATATCTTCCATTCTCCTGCAGTTCCTCTGTACGGCTTTGCAACCATCTCCCATTAACACAACAAGTTGAAGACGACACCGTAGAAAAACACAACAAACATAAATCCCCCTAATCATCCCGCGTTTCCAAGAACGTCTCCACGACACGGACCGCGTGCATGCAGGTAACAGGGCTGAGAGGGAAATTGGGCATAAAAATCTTTACTGCATGTGTAAGGAAAAACAGTGTGTAAACACAAAGCAGGGGAGAAAATTGCATTTCATCGATCATTTCACCTCAGCGATCCTAGGCAAATAGTAATAAGAACAAGGATCAGAATTACATATTTCATGGTAGAATAGGTTAAATAAAGGCGCAGCGCTGTAACCTGGCGCACGGAAGCCGAATGATTTCTGCGGAGGATAAGAGGACATTGCACTGACTGGACAGCTGCTTGCTTTAATAGAGGTGAATAACTGGAGGACTGCAAACAGCTGTAACAAGACGCGGCTGACAGGGACGCACGCCAAGCCAATAATATGAAGAGGATCTGTCACATACTGTACTAGTCCATGGCATGCATTATAAATGGGATAATGTAACCCTTATTATAAACTCAGAGTCACTGCAGAGTTCTGCAACCATATAAACAGGCGGAGTACTTCCCAACACGGACCGGGGATGTTATTCCTTATAATGATATAATGTTCTCATCAATACTGGTGATGTCATTCCTAATCATCAGTTAGGGATGATGACATCACCACTCATCATTTGGATGAAAATCTCCACGCCATCATTGAATTACATACAAATTTATAGTGAGTTTCCTCCTGTACGTCCCAACCGCCCCAATCTGAGGACTCTGTCCCTCCTTCCCCAGTTGGGGTGACCCTGGCCCGATTGGCTGGGAAGTTGGGGGGTAAATCTAGCGTTAGCTGTGTGGGTGTCTGATTATTCTGCCAGCTGCACGATTAGCCAATGAAGGGGAATAATTCTGTGCTGGGGAATGTTCTCCTCTGCTCACATCTGGCTGCAGAATTGGGATATGGGCCCAGAGGTCAGAGGAGCTTGCTGCCCACCCTTGAGGGCCCTCACTTTAGTTTCATCCCTTTTACTGGGGCCTGGGAGGTGAGAATGGCATGGTTAGAGGCAGCACAAATATTTGGGGTTATCAAGCACCCACAGAGCTGGCTCCTATGTCTCCAGGAACCTACCCAAATCTCACTGCTGGTTTCTGCTACCTAATCCGTAAAACCACTACCAGCTAATTAGCGATAATGCATCTGGCGACCTTAAGATTGGGGCAGACAAGCTATAAGCAAAGGTGTAGCTACCATAGGGCCAGGGGGTGCAGCTGCAATGGGGCCCCGGGAGTAAACACCACCGGCCCTCTCTCTCTGCATCGCCGATCTTCAGTGCTGCAGCCTACCTTCCTCCCCCGTCCCTTCCGGCAGCCACTCACAGCCATTATAATATTGACGGTGCCGCAGTGCTGGGCTGTCGGCTGGAGGATACAAAGTGAAAGCCTGTGCTGGCCACTGTGCCAGCCTCAGGGAAGGAGCAGGGGCCCGGGGGAGGAGGCAGGCACTGTGCTGGGAGAGGAGCGTGCCACCAGATGCAACCAGTTAGGATGACCAGATCTCAATACACAGAGAGTAAGAAGTGAGGGATCTATTTACTAAGCCTTGGATGGAGATAAAGTACCAGCCAATCAGTGTCTAACTGCCATGTCACAGGCTGGGTTTGAAAAATGACAGGAGCTGATTGGCTGGTACTTTATCTCCATCCAGGGCTTAGTAAATAGACCCCCAAGACAGTGAAGGAGAACTAGCGTATGGTCAACAGGATCATGGATGACCGAGGCTCATTGGTACAGGATCATGGGTGACCGAGGCTCATTGGAACAGGATCATGGGTGACCGAGGCTCATTGGTACAGGATCATGGGTGACCGAGGCTCATTGGTACAGGATCATAGGTGACCGAGGCTCATTGGTACAGGATCATGGGTGACCGAGGCTCATTGGTACTGGATCATGGGTGACCGAGGCTCATTGGAACAGGATCATGGGTGACCGAGGCTCATTGGTACTGGATCATGGGTGACCGAGGCTCATTGGTACTGGATCATGGGTGACCGAGGCTCATTGGTACTGGATCATGGGTGACTGAGGCTCATTGGTACAGGATCATGGGTGACCGAGGCTCATTGGTACAGGATCATTGGTGACCGAGGCTCATTGGTACAGGATCATGGGTGACCGAGGCTCATTGGTACAGGATCATGGGTGACCGAGGCTCATTGGTACAGGATCATGGGTGACCGAGGCTTATTGGTACTGGATCATGGGTGACCGAGACTCATTGGTACAGGATCATGGGTGACCGAGACTCATTGGTACAGGATCATGGGTGACCGAGGCTCATTGGTACTGGATCATGGGTGACCGAGGCTCATTGGTACTGGATCATGGGTGACCGAGGCTCATTGGTACTGGATCATGGGTGACCGAGGCTCATTGGTACTGGATCATGAGTGACCGAGGCTCATTGGTACTGGATCATGGGTGACCGTGGCTTATTGGTACTGGATCATGGGTGACCGAGGCTCATTGGTACAGGATCATGGGTGACCGAGGCTCATTGGTACAGGATCATGGGTGACCGAGGCTCATTGGTACAGGATCATGGGTGACCGTGGCTTATTGGTACTGGATCATGGGTGACCGAGGCTCATTGGTACTGGATCATGGGTGACCGAGGCTCATTGGTACTGGATCATGGGTGACCGAGGCTCATTGGTACAGGATCATGAGTGACCGAGGCTCATTGGTACTGGATCATGGGTGACCGAGGCTCATTGGTACAGGATCGTGGGTGACCGAGGCTCATTGGTACAGGATCATGGGTGACCGAGGCTTATTGGTACTGGATCATGGGTGACCGAGGCTCATTGGTACAGGATCATGGGTGACCGTGGCTTATTGGTACTGGATCATGGGTGACCGAGGCTCATTGGTACAGGATCATGGGTGACCGAGGCTCATTGGTACAGGATCATGGGTGACCGAGGCTTATTGGTACAGGATCATGGGTGACTGAGGCTTATTGGTACAGGATCATGGGTGACCGAGGCTTATTGGTACAGGATCATGGGTGACCGAGGCTTATTGGTACAGGATCATGGGTGACTGAGGCTCATTGGTACAGGATCATGGGTGACCGAGGCTCATTGGTACTGGATCATGGGTAACTGAGGCTCACCCATATTAGTAGATATTAGTATTGAGAAGGTAAGCTATTAGACCACATAGCGACAACGTGACAAAGCAGTAAAAATTGAAATCATAATTTTTTTGGTGTAAACAATTGTTTGATTGCTGGAAGGAAACCTCGCGACAACACGGCATAACGACAATGCGACAATTGCATTTTTGTGAAAGTCTAACTTTAAAATAAAATCTATAAGTAAGTAATTCAGAAGGATATTTTGTAGAATAAGATGCAAAAATAATATAGATCCTATTTACATTTAATGTCATTTGTGCACACATCCATATAAGTTATAGGGGGGTATGCAATTGGCTCCGTTTTTTTTTTTTTTGTCTGGGCAAGAAAACTGAGCTCTTTGCTATTTTTAGGGCGAATGGGGATTCGCCCTATGCAATAGCAGGGCCGTTTTTTTGCCAGGCGAAAAATTCAGCAAGAGCAAATAACATGTTGATCTGTGAAAACGTGGGCCAAAGAAAAAAAAAGTGGAACGGCATTGGCGAAAATGCCTTAAAACCAGGCACAAACGGGCTGCAATTGAATAGGCAACGGGACCAAACAGCTCAGAGATGACCGGAGCAAATTGCACCCCCCCCCCATAATCTTTTCACAAGAACAAAAAATATAAAGTATGTTCTATAAAATTCTTTCATTTTTAAGATATAGAATTTGGTAGTATATAAATACAGCGCACTTTTCTAGAGTGATCCATTTTCTTCTGCCAAACTCTCTACATTTCGAGAAACTTCTTAAGTCAGAGGTTCTCAAACGCGGTCCTCAAGGCACCCCAACGGTCCAGGTTTCAGGTATATCAATGCTTGGCCACAGGTGACGTAATTAGCACCTCAGTGAATTTGATTTAACCATCTGTGCTGAGACATGGATATACTTAAAACCTGGACTGTTGGGGTGCCTTGAGGACCGCGTTTGAGAACCTCTGTCTTAAGGGGGTCATTCCGTGTTGATCGCTCACTAGCTATTTTTTGCAGCGCTGCGATCAGATAGTCGACGCCCATAGGGGAGTGTATTTTTGCTTTGCAAGTGTGCGAGCGCTTGTGCAGCCGAGCGGTACAAAAAAGTTTCATGCAGTTTCTGAGTAGGTCAGAACTTACTCAGCCGCTGCGATCACTTCAGCCTGTTTTTGCCCGGAATTGACGTCAGACACCCGCCCTGCAAACGCTTGATCCCGTCTGCGTTTTTCCAAACGGGTGTAGTATGGTATGCCGGCGGCCGGGCTCCCAGCAACCAGCATACCGGCGCCGGGAGCCCGACCGCCGGCATACCGACAGTGTGGCGAGCGCAAAGGAGCCCCTTGCGGACTCGCTGCGCTCGCCACGCTGCGGGCACGGTGGCGCGCTACGTGTGCCACGCTATTTATTCTCCCTCCAGGAGGGTCGTGGACCCCCACGAGGGAGAATAGCTGTCGGTATGCCGGGTGTCGGGATCCCGGCGCCGGTATACTGTGCACCGACATCGACACCGACATTCGACATACTGAAGACCACCCTTCCAAACACTCCCTGAAAATGGTCAGGTGCCACCCACAAACGCCTTCTTCCTGTCAATCTCCTTGTGATCGGCTGTGCGATTGGATTCTTCGTTAAATCCATCGCTCAGCAACGATCCGCTTTGTACCCGTACGACGCGCCTGCACATTGCGGTGCATATGCATGTGCAGTAGTGACCTGATCGCAGCGCTATGAAAAATCCTAGCGTACGATCAGGTTGGAATGACCCCCTAAGTCAAGATCAGAACTGTATAAAGCACTCTAATGAAATCAGTATTTCTTAAACCAGATTTGTTAAACAAGGATAAGTGATTGAAAAAGTTTTACTGTATTTTTTACTTTTTTAAAACACTACGGTACTGTGATAAGGGAAATAATATTTAGTTATATAATGGACTGTGCCATTATTGTATATTTTCTAAACAGCATTTTTATTCACCAAATAATTTGCTAATATATAAAAACTGCTACACATTAAGAATGGACCCGCGCAACGATGGGTGATCCTGCTGTAATTACAACTGCACGTCACCGTGGACCTGTAGGTGCCTCCAGGTAGGTTTGCAAGCAAGTTATTGGTTGTTAGTGGGGAAGACTTTAGGGCACCCTTGTCTTAAGTGCCCCAGGCTGCACAGAGCCTTAATTCAGCTCTGCCTAAAGGCCTAATTCAGACCTCATCGCTTGCTAGGGTTTTTTTTTGCAGTTCTGCGTTCGCATAGTCGCCGCCCATAGGGGAGTGTATTTTCACAAGTGTGTGATCGCATGTGTAGCAGAGCGGTACAAACAGATGTTGTGCAGTCTCTGCGCAGCCCAGGACTTACTCAGCCGCTGCGATCACTTCAGCCTGTCCAGGACCGGAATTGACGTCAGACACCCGCCCTGCAAACTCTTGGACACGCCTGCGTTTTTCCAGACACTCCCAGAAAACGGTCAATTGCCACCCACAAACGCCTTCTTCCTGTCAATCTCCTTGCGATCGGCCGCGCGAACGGATCCTTCACACAAACTCATCGCTGAGCGGCGATCCGCTTTATATCCGTGCAACGCGACTGCACATTGCGGTGCATGCGCAGTTTAGACCTGATCGCGCGCTGTATGAAAACGCAGCCTAGTGATCAGGTCTGAATTATGCTCCTGGCTACAAGGATAAAAACTAGAGATGAGCGCCTGAAATTTTTCGGGTTTTGTGTTTTGGTTTTGGGTTCGGTTCCGCGGCCGTGTTTTGGGTTCGAACGCGTTTTGGCAAAACCTCACCGAATTTTTTTTGTCGGATTCGGGTGTGTTTTGGATTCGGGTGTTTTTTTCAAAAAACACTAAAAAACAGCTTAAATCATAGAATTTGGGGGTCATTTTGATCCCAAAGTATTATTAACCTCAAAAACCATAATTTACACTCATTTTCAGTCTATTCTGAATACCTCACACCTCACAATATTATTTTTAGTCCTAAAATTTGCACCGAGGTCGCTGTGTGAGTAAGATAAGCGACCCTAGTGGCCGACACAAACACCGGGCCCATCTAGGAGTGGCACTGCAGTGTCACGCAGGATGTCCCTTCCAAAAAACCCTCCCCAAACAGCACATGACGCAAAGAAAAAAAGAGGCGCAATGAGGTAGCTGTGTGAGTAAGATTAGCGACCCTAGTGGCCGACACAAACACCGGGCCCATCTAGGAGTGGCACTGCAGTGTCACGCAGGATGGCCCTTCCAAAAAACCCTCCCCAAACAGCACATGACGCAAAGAAAAAAAGAGGCGCAATGAGGTAGCTGTGTGAGTAAGATTAGCGACCCTAGTGGCCGACACAAACACCGGGCCCATCTAGGAGTGGCACTGCAGTGTCACGCAGGATGTCCCTTCCAAAAAACCCTCCCCAAACAGCACATGACGCAAAGAAAAAAAGAGGCGCAATGAGGTAGCTGTGTGAGTAAGATTAGCGACCCTAGTGGCCGACACAAACACCGGGCCCATCTAGGAGTGGCACTGCAGTGTCACGCAGGATGTCCCTTCCAAAAAACCCTCCCCAAACAGCACATGACGCAAAGAAAAAAAGAGGCGCAATGAGGTAGCTGTGTGAGTAAGATTAGCGACCCTAGTGGCCGACACAAACACCGGGCCCATCTAGGAGTGGCACTGCAGTGTCACGCAGGATGTCCCTTCCAAAAAACCCTCCCCAAACAGCACATGACGCAAAGAAAAAAAGAGGCGCAATGAGGTAGCTGTGTGAGTAAGATTAGCGACCCTAGTGGCCGACACAAACACCGGGCCCATCTAGGAGTGGCACTGCAGTGTCACGCAGGATGTCCCTTCCAAAAAACCCTCCCCAAACAGCACATGACGCAAAGAAAAAAAGAGGCGCAATGAGGTAGCTGACTGTGTGAGTAAGATTAGCGACCCTAGTGGCCGACACAAACACCGGGCCCATCTAGGAGTGGCACTGCAGTGTCACGCAGGATGTCCCTTCCAAAAAACCCTCCCCAATCAGCACATGATGCAAAGAAAAAGAAAAGAAAAAAGAGGTGCAAGATGGAATTGTCCTTGGGCCCTCCCACCCACCCTTATGTTGTATAAACAAAACAGGACATGCACACTTTAACCAACCCATCATTTCAGTGACAGGGTCTGCCACACGACTGTGACTGATATGACGGGTTGGTTTGGACCCCCCCCAAAAAAGAAGCAATTAATCTCTCCTTGCACAAACTGGCTCTACAGAGGCAAGATGTCCACCTCATCTTCACCCTCCGATATATCACCGTGTACATCCCCCTCCTCACAGATTATCAATTCGTCCCCACTGGAATCCACCATCTCAGCTCCCTGTGTACTTTGTGGAGGCAATTGCTGCTGGTCAATGTCTCCGCGGAGGAATTGATTATAATTCATTTTAATGAACATCATCTTCTCCACATTTTCTGGATGTAACCTCGTACGCCGATTGCTGACAAGGTGAGCGGCGGCACTAAACACTCTTTCGGAGTACACACTTGTGGGAGGGCAACTTAGGTAGAATAAAGCCAGTTTGTGCAAGGGCCTCCAAATTGCCTCTTTTTCCTGCCAGTATAAGTACGGACTGTGTGACGTGCCTACTTGGATGCGGTCACTCATATAATCCTCCACCATTCTATCAATGTTGAGAGAATCATATGCAGTGACAGTAGACGACATGTCCGTAATCGTTGTCAGGTCCTTCAGTCCGGACCAGATGTCAGCATCAGCAGTCGCTCCAGACTGCCCTGCATCACCGCCAGCGGGTGGGCTCGGAATTCTGAGCCTTTTCCTCGCACCCCCAGTTGCGGGAGAATGTGAAGGAGGAGATGTTGACAGGTCGCGTTCCGCTTGACTTGACAATTTTGTCACCAGCAGGTCTTTCAACCCCAGCAGACCTGTGTCTGCCGGAAAGAGAGATCCAAGGTAGGCTTTAAATCTAGGATCGAGCACGGTGGCCAAAATGTAGTGCTCTGATTTCAACAGATTGACCACCCGTGAATCCTTGTTAAGCGAATTAAGGGCTGCATCCACAAGTCCCACATGCCTAGCGGAATCGCTCCCTTTTAGCTCCTTCTTCAATGCCTCCAGCTTCTTCTGCAAAAGCCTGATGAGGGGAATGACCTGACTCAGGCTGGCAGTGTCTGAACTGACTTCACGTGTGGCAAGTTCAAAGGGCATCAGAACCTTGCACAACGTTGAAATCATTCTCCACTGCACTTGAGACAGGTGCATTCCACCTCCTATATCGTGCTCAATTGTATAGGCTTGAATGGCCTTTTGCTGCTCCTCCAACCTCTGAAGCATATAGAGGGTTGAATTCCACCTCGTTACCACTTCTTGCTTCAGATGATGGCAGGGCAGGTTCAGTAGTTTTTGGTGGTGCTCCAGTCTTCTGTACGTGGTGCCTGTACGCCGAAAGTGTCCCGCAATTTTTCTGGCCACCGACAGCATCTCTTGCACGCCCCTGTCGTTTTTTAAAAAATTCTGCACCACCAAATTCAAGGTATGTGCAAAACATGGGACGTGCTGGAATTTGCCCATATTTAATGCACACACAATATTGCTGGCGTTGTCCGATGCCACAAATCCACAGGAGAGTCCAATTGGGGTAAGCCATTCTGCGATGATCTTCCTCAGTTGCCGTAAGAGAACAGCAGCGGCGGGAGTCCATACATCTACCCAGTGGGCTGTCACAGTCATATAGTCCTGACCCTGCCCTGCTCCACTTGTCCACATGTCCGTGGTTAAGTGGACATTGGGTACAACTGCATTTTTTAGGACACTGGTGAGTCTTTTTCTGACGTCCGTGTACATTCTCGGTATCGCCTGCCTAGAGAAGTGGAACCTAGATGGTATTTGGTAACGGGGGCACACTGCCTCAATAAATTGTCTAGTTCCCTGTGAACTAACGGCGGATACCGGACGCACGTCTAACACCAACATAGTTGTCAAGGCCTCAGTTATCCGCTTTGCAGTAGGATGACTGCTGTGATATTTCATCTTCCTCGCAAAGGACTGTTGAACAGTCAATTGCTTACTGGAAGTAGTACAAGTGGGCTTACGACTTCCCCTCTGGGATGACCATCGACTCCCAGCGGCAACAACAGCAGCGCCAGCAGCAGTAGGCGTTACACGCAAGGATGCATCGGAGGAATCCCAGGCAGGAGAGGACTCGTCAGAATTGCCAGTGACATGGCCTGCAGGACTATTGGCATTCCTGGGGAAGGAGGAAATTGACACTGAGGGAGTTGGTGGGGTGGTTTGCGTGAGCTTGGTTACAAGAGGAAGGGATTTACTGGTCAGTGGACTGCTTCCGCTGTCACCCAAAGTTTTTGAACTTGTCACTGACTTATTATGAATGCGCTGCAGGTGACGTATAAGGGAGGATGTTCCGAGGTGGTTAACGTCCTTACCCCTACTTATTACAGCTTGACAAAGGGAACACACGGCTTGACACCTGTTGTCCGCATTTCTGGTGAAATACCTCCACACCGAAGAGCTGATTTTTTTGGTATTTTCACCTGGCATGTCAACGGCCATATTCCTCCCACGGACAACAGGTGTCTCCCCGGGTGCCTGACTTAAACAAACCACCTCACCATCAGAATCCTCCTGGTCAATTTCCTCCCCAGCGCCAGCAACACCCATATCCTCCTCATCCTGGTGTACTTCAACACTGACATCTTCAATCTGACTATCAGGAACTGGACTGCGGGTGCTCCTTCCAGCACTTGCAGGGGGCGTGCAAATGGTGGAAGGCGCATGCTCTTCACGTCCAGTGTTGGGAAGGTCAGGCATCGCAACCGACACAATTGGACTCTCCTTGTGGATTTGGGATTTCGAAGAATGCACAGTTCTTTGCTGTGCTGCTTTTGCCAGCTTGAGTCTTTTCATTTTTCTAGCGAGAGGCTGAGTGCTTCCATCCTCATGTGAAGCTGAACCACTAGCCATGAACATAGGCCAGGGCCTCAGCCGTTCCTTGCCACTCCGTGTGGTAAATGGCATATTGGCAAGTTTACGCTTCTCCTCCGACAATTTTATTTTAGGTTTTGGAGTCCTTTTTTTTCTGATATTTGGTGTTTTGGATTTGACATGCTCTGTACTATGACATTGGGCATCGGCCTTGGCAGACGACGTTGCTGGCATTTCATCGTCTCGGCCATGACTAGTGGCAGCAGCTTCAGCACGAGGTGGAAGTGGATCTTGATCTTTCCCTAATTTTGGAACCTCAACATTTTTGTTCTCCATATTTTAATAGGCACAACTAAAAGGCACCTCAGGTAAACAATGGAGATGGATACTAGTATACAATTATGGACTGCCTGCCGACTGCAGACACAGAGGTAGCCACAGCCGTGAACTACCGTACTGTACTGTGTCTGCAGCTAATATAGACTGGTTGATAAAGAGAAGATGTCTATGTAACTATGTATGTATAAAGAAGACTGAAAAAAATCCACGGTTAGGTGGTATACAATTATGGACGGACTGCCTGCCGAGTGCAGACACAGAGGTAGCCACAGCCGTGAACTACCGTACTGTACTGTGTCTGCAGCTAATATAGACTGGTTGATAAAGAGAAGATGTCTATGTAACTATGTATGTATAAAGAAGAATGAAAAAAATCCACGGTTAGGTGGTATTACAATTATGGACGGACTGCCTGCCGAGTGCAGAGACACAGAGGTAGCCACAGCCGTGAACTACCGTACTGTGTCTGCTGCGACTGGATGATAAATGATATAAAAAATATATATATATCACTACTGCAGCCGGACAGGTATATATTATATATTATATAATGACGGACCTGCTGGACACTGTCTGTCAGCAGAATGAGTTTTATTTTTATAGAATAAAAAAAAAAAAAACACACAAGTGAAGTCACACGACGAGTGTTTAACTTTTTCAGGCAATCACAATATAAGTATACTACTAACTATACTGGTGGTCAGTGTGGTCAGGTCACTGGTCAGTCACACTGGCAGTGGCACTCCTGCAGCAAAAGTGTGCACTGTTTAATTTTAATATAATATTATGTACTCCTGGCTCCTGCTATAACCTATAACTGGCACTGCAGTAGTGCTCCCCAGTCTCCCCCACAATTATAAGCTGTGTGAGCTGAGCAGTCAGACAGATATATAATATATATAGATGATGCAGCACACTGGCCTGAGCCTGAGCAGTGCACACAGATATGGTATGTGACTGACTGAGTCACTGTGTGTATCGCTTTTTTCAGGCAGAGAACGGATATATTAAATAAACTGCACTGTGTGTCTGGTGGTCACTCACTATATAATATATTATGTACTCCTGGCTCCTGCTATAACCTATAACTGGCACTGCAGTAGTGCTCCCCAGTCTCCCCCACAATTATAAGCTGTGTGAGCTGAGCAGTCAGACAGATATATATAATATTATATATAGATAATAGATGATGCAGCACACTGGCCTGAGCCTGAGCAGTGCACACAGATATGGTATGTGACTGAGTCACTGTGTGCTGTGTATCGCTTTTTTCAGGCAGAGAACGGATTATAAAGTAAACTGCACTGTCCTCACTAGTAAACTCTCTCCACTCAGTCTCTACACTTCTACAGTAACAGTACTCCTCCTAGTCAGCTCCAGTAAATCTCTCTCAGTCTCTTATAATCTAAATGGAGAGGACGCCAGCCACGTCCTCTCCCTATCAATCTCAATGCACGTGTGAAAATGGCGGCGACGCGCGGCTCCTTATATAGAATCCGAGTCTCGCGATAGAATCCGAGCCTCGCAAGAATCCGACAGCGTCATGATGACGTTCGGGCGCGCTCGGGTTAACCGAGCAAGGCGGGAAGATCCGAGTCGCTCGGACCCGTGAAAAAAAACATGAAGTTCTGGCGGGTTCGGATTCAGAGAAACCGAACCCGCTCATCTCTAATAAAAACCTGCAGCTTCCAACGCAAGGTGGTAAAACCTGAGCCAGGAACCGCTGCCACATTGTATCCGTCAGAGGATAGCGGTCTTTTCTTAATGCTATGTGTAATACAAATAATGCAGAACTGTGATGCAGTGTCCATAATGTATAGAAGACAGCGCACATGCGATGGACTGCGATCAGGCTGCAGCTTGTTCTGAGTACTTGGAAGGCCCATCGCCGCTGATTCGCAGACACCCGCCCTGGCCTCATTACTGTATTTACGTGTATTTAATAGACCTGTGATGAATCTCCTATTTTGAGCTGTGATATTTTAATCTGTGCTCTCGCTCCAGCAGATGAATGTGCGGCGTGACAGAGCGCCGGAGTAGTCGTGTAAATACAGCAAAGTGGGGATCTGACGTCTCCCATTTTAAAGCTTTTTTTTTTTTGACTGTAGCCTGAGCATAAACAGAGCACAGCTGTGTTATACTAACCACTGAGCGCGCCCCTTCCCATCCGATTCCCCCCCCCCCCCCACTCTTAAATGGCCAGCGCGTCGTAGTGACTGGACGTGATTATATACAGTATAGAAACATTATGGAGGTGTTATATCTGTATAACGTAACAATTACATTCGTTTCTAATGAAGACGAATAGTTAATATTTTTCTGAAACGACTTGGGATATATTTGCGAATAATATTAGTAGCTATTTATAGGAAGAAAAATGTTTTCCAGATTCAGTTCACCAGGAGCAGAAATGAAACCCTTGTGATCTTGTAGACAGGGCCGTTTCTTGGGGCAGGCGAGCAGTGCAACCGCACTGGGCGCCCGCCGTGGCACTAACTGTGGCTCCCTGCTTCCCCCTCCTATTTCTACCCGAGTAACCCGCTTGGGGGGCGGAGTTTCACGGAATGACGCGGTTGCGCCGTTACGTCACGATGCAACCCCGCCACTCCGCGAACCCCCCTCCCCCCCCCCGAGTGGAGTACAGAGGGGGATCCAAGTTAGGAAGAAGGAAAGGCCGGCGCGAGGAGCGACTGGTGAGGCGGGCCGAAGAGCGGTAATCGCCTCTGTAAGTATTCTCTCTCTTTCTCTCAATGTGTAAAATGGGGACACCTGCCGTAATGTGTGAAATGGGGACTCTTGCCTGCCGTAGTGTGGGGATTTAATGTATCAAGGGCATTGCGGTGTGTGGCATAATATGGTGCAGGGGGCATTACTGTGTGGGGCTTAATATGGTAGAATTTTTTCTTCATGTGGTGGTCGTGATCTGTTGGAGCAGGGTCAAAATCTGGATTGTGAGGTAGTCTTTTCAGATGAGGCCATGCCCATTTAGATGAGGCCACGCCCCCTTGCAGAGTGCGCGCGCAAGTTTTTTTTTCTATCTAGGTGTGGGGGGGAAAACGACATTTTTTTATGTCATGGGGGGGCGCATTTTTAAATCTCGCACTGGGAGCCAAATTGGCTAGAAACAGCCCTGCTTGTAGAGAACCTAATAACGATTCACATAACACAGGTGATCGCTGTCCTGTTACTATTTTATTCCTAATATAGCAACTGTGCTGTAGATAATGATGGTTAGTTATCAATATAAACAATTGTACAGATTAAAGCCATGTTATAACAGAGAGAGCAAGACGGCCACAGCGTAACCTGACTCATGAGTCGCTGAGTGTAGTAACCACTGAGATGTTTCCTTGTATTACATTTTGGATGCAGAAATTTGATTGGCTTGGAGTCTCCTTGTGTCAGTGGACAGATTTCTGCAGCACACTCTATGGGGGTCATTCCGACCCGTTCACACGCAGCGGTTTAGCTCTGCGGTGCGAATGGGTACAGAATGCGCATGCGCGGCGGACGCAGTGCGCAACGTTGCCCAGCGTCAGGGGCATACTTGCCTACCTGACCCTCTCCATGAGGGAGAAAATGCTCTGTTCCTGGACTTTCCTGGTTATGTATGAAGGCCATCACCTGTGGTGAGCTAGGTGATTGATAAGAAAGGTGTTTCACCACAGGTGATGGCAATCATACATTGCCTGAAAAGTCCAGGAACAGAGCATTTTCTCCCTCATGGAGAGGGGCAGGTAGGCAAGTATGGCCCAGTGGTCTGGGGGGTCTCCTCTGGCCCGAGGTTGTGCTGGGACTTTCTGTCTTTCTAGCAGTTACTGTCTAGTTTCACTACATCTCCCAGCACTCTCCTATGTGATTTCCTGTTTCTTGAGCAATTACTACCCTGTAGGACTACATCTCCCAGCACTCTCCTATGTGATTTCCTGTTTCTTGAGCAATTACTACCCTGTAGGACTACATCTCCCAGCACTCTCCTATGTGATTTCCTGTTTCTTGAGCAATTACTACCCTGTAGGACTACATCTCCCAGCATGTTCACATTGGATTTCCTGCTTTGCTGGCCCTGTGAAGCGAACACACTCCTAGTCATGTTTCAGTGTGGTTTTAAAAGGGAACAGGTGCTGGGAGAGGATGTGTTAGGATTTTGAAAGCTGTGTTACTGGAAGATGTGTTTGGAAGCTTCGGAGAAAGAAGAGGGAGTAGGTATATTCCTGTAAGCTGCAGTCCGCTGGTGTATTCCTGTAAGCTGCAGGTGACAGGGCACAGTTGCTGGGACCCCACCATGTTGGTGAAGCATAGTGTCCGTACGGTCGGGACCCTGAAGAGTTTCATGGAGCTGTTTACCTGAGATCCTGGTAGAAACAGTATTAAACTGGGGTTACTGACTCTGATGAGTTTTGAGGACTCTACTGGGACTTTTGGGGAGACTGGCGTTCGATCTGATAATTATGAGATGTTGTTAAAAGCCCTTTGGTGATTGTGTGATGTTACCTAGGAGGCTGGTGTTGTTTATACATTACCTTCCAATAAATGTAAGGCACCTTCTGCTTATCTCTGTGAGTGCTGTATTTAAGGGGGTCCGAGAATAAAGGTGGGCTTTATGTCCTAAATCTGGGATCCTCTTTGATATTTATGGTGTGTATTGTGTCTCCAGTTATTGATTCCTAAGTGCCGCACCTCTGCATCTTACATTTCTTACCTGTGGCGTCCTCTCAATTACATCTTCTTTTACTGAGCACTTTGTGTTCTCTTTTCCGATGTCTTCTGGTCTTTTCTGCCATGTTTTTATATCATCAGGCACATACATTTATTTCCTTTGCTCTGTATGGGGAAACCCACAAAAGCGTCTAGTTTTGTAAAGCGGTATAATAACAAGTTTTCACATTTTTGGAATGAAATAATTCAAATAAGATAAAGCATCAGTCGAGCAGACATCGTAAGCAGAGTTCTTTGCGGTACAGAGGGGTGCAAGGTAATGACACGCCCCCAACATGGTGTAGCCACGTCCCCTTCATAGTGGGGCCCAATATTCCTCAGAGATTGGACGTCATGTGACATTTACACTTTTGCACTGCTCCGGCTTTTCCTGCCTCCCCACGTACGTACGGGTTCTGGTTTCCTGTGGCATCCTCCTAACCAAGCGTACCATCGGCAGCGGTCTGGTGCAACCCAACATACTGTGCGTGTAATGCGGAAACAACGGCGGCTGACTTGCGTTCACCTCTGCAGCACTGGCCGCTGTGTATGAGGCAATATACTGTAATGAGCTTGCTCTGCGAGTGACGGCATTGCAGGATGATGGGTATAATAAGGGTTTTAGGTGCGCCTAATGTTTAAAAAACAACTAAACAAACTGTAAAGTAATAAATTCTGGTTGAGTTAAAGCGATTTGCGCAAGGCTTTCGCATTGTGTGTGTGATGTATTATAGTATTTGTATTCTTTCATAATCAGATAATATAACGTCGATACACACTCTATAGTACCAAGCACTGCTAATCAATATAATTAATTACAAAAATGTAGCGCAAAATCAAGGTGCTTGGCATACCTTTTGGCCAAAAAATACGGTTCACCAACCAGCGTCCAGGTGACCTTGTCTCTGGTGGGTCCCTAACACTAAGTTTAAGCCTAAGGCCATCATTTAGCATCAGATGTAACTGATGCGATGTCGCAAACGGGCGCTCAGCGTCCGTCTGCTCATGTGCAGCGTACGCAGTACATGGGCATCCACATAGTGATTGCATCCGGAAGGATGCAATCGCAATGTGACTGACAGGCGGTGGGCGTTCGAGAGCAGGAAATGCAAACGTGTCATGGCCAAATTCCGGAAGGCCCGATGACGTTGCCTGCGTTTCCTGCGAACGGAAACATGGCGGCGGTGTGCCTGCCTTTGCAACCAGGAGTTGCCCTTATCCTCTGCGCTTCCTGCAATGCAATCACAATAAGATTGCGATCGCAGCCCAGAGCAGCCCTTCTCATGCTGGGCGGACCTTAGCATGAGATTTTATCAGTAGCGGATTTTGCTACTTATGCTGAATTTGAAGTTTGGCCAAAATGTATGCCAAGCACCTTCAACCATTTGTTCTACGTTAGATTGCAGAGGTTGTTATTAATATGATTCATTATTTTGAATAGCAGTGCTTGGTACTATAAAGTGTATATCAACATTACATTTTCTTTGTGGAACTACAAGTCTCAGCATGATAACATCTCTCATATTTGGAATTAAGGTCTGCAGTCCAAGACCATCCTCCCCAGTGGTGGATTTCAAATGCCTAAGGGTGACACATGCTGGGGCTCGGCCCTGCTAGGCCGATGACCAGATGAGGCCAGGTGGTCATTACAACCCCTCTTTTTATTTTGTACCTGGCAGGGGGAGGGGACAATGGTCAGTAAATTATGGGGGGGGGGGGAGGGGGAAGGAGGTTCTGTTTGGCAGTCGGGAGGGATTGTTACCGGCCCTGATAATGGGGGGCAGTAATGTGATGGGGGTTAACCAATTATGTTGTGACAAGGGGTGGCCTGACCCCTAACTTTGCCCCTGCCCCTCCCCCATATTGTTTCACAGCTGACACTTGATTGATACACATTGGAGCCTCCCATAGACAGGAGAGGGGTCTGGGGCTTATCTGGTCCTGGTGCCACACGGTATAAATGTTAGGGGTAAGTCTTACACCCATGACTTTCCTGCAGCGTCAGGATACAATGGACTGCGCAGCATAAGGGGGGTGGCAGATAGGACATAGACAGAGAGAGGGGTTGGGCTGCGGTACCTGGCGCTGCATTGCTGTATATGGCAATCTTACACGTGGTGTGGCCGGATGGATATATGTCTCGTCTCCCTGATCTGCTCATGAACATCCCTTTCTGCGGCAAGGTCCCATTTACAGCTGTTTGTAGTTATAATTATCAATATAAGCGACGCTCGGGAAATACAACCTGCTACTTCTGCGGGATGACAGCAGCAGAGCCACAAAGAGGTTTCTAGGTTAATCCAATTTCTGCCTCAATTGTTCCACACGACAGAACTCAGAAATGTCTTTTAGGCTAAACATACTCTTGTGATTTCAGGTATTTTCTCCTGAAGTGACTCCCCCTCTGGGCTCAGTATGTCTGAAGGCAATCTCCTGTAACAAGCATCTCCTCTTATATCCATTATATCTGAGAGGCTTTCCAAGAGCTTTAAACTACGAGGGGATTCAAGAAGATGTGTGCGCAGCCTTTAACTTAACTTGTCCATTAGGGAATCACGCTGCTCCCTTGGAAATCACAGACAATTTCCTTCCCACAAACCATCTGCAGAATTCTCCTGTCCGGCATGGTTCCCTGGTTGATGGGGTTACACACAGACACATACTGTCCTGTATTAGGTCTATGCATTAGCCCAAATGCGCCTATTATAGGAGGAAAGCGCTACAGTATACACATAATACTATTATTATTGTCATTAACATTAAATTGCAATTAGCACGGGCTGATCACTTACATGAACTCAAAGACCAATCAATGCACATAAATCTATGCGCTGCCTTGTGATGTCATGCGCCTTACCGATGCAGCAATGGATAAGCACATGGCTTACTGGGGTTGGCCATCAACCATCGATGGTCTGCTGAGAGATGGCCTGCATATGTCTCATGCTACTTGCCCCTTTGCATCTATCCCCAAAGTCAATTTCAACGTCTCAGAACTATATTTTCATGTTCTTCCACCAGGAATGTATAGAAAATAGAATTCTGAAATGTTGAGATTGACTTTGGGTCCTGATGTTCATCGTCCCCGCTTCTAGAGTGCCGCCTATCTACCGTGCATATGCATGGTCCGACCCGCAGTAGCTGGTAACCCAGGAGGGCACCGGATGCAAATATAACCTTTTGTAGCCATGGAGTGTCAGCTCTTGTTATTTACAAAGTCACGTATGATGAAATGCATTTGGGGCGGGGCCAACAAACACTGACAAAGTGACGTCACGGAGTCCGTGATCGAGACTGGGAACACAGTTTGGACACCAGTGGTACCGATAAGCCTGTGAATGGATTGAATAGTCTGATTTTGGGGGTTATTCAAGTTTGTTAGCAAACCAAAAAAAAGCAAACAATTGAGCAAAACCATGTGCACTGCATGTGGGGCAGATGTAACATGTGCAGAGAGAGTTAGATTTGGGTGGGTTATTTTGTTTCTGTGCAGGGTAAATACTGGCTGCTTTATTTTTACCCTGCAATTTAGTTTTCACCCAAATCTAACACTCTCTGCACATGTTACACCTGCCCCACCTGCAACGCACATGGGAGGTCATTCCAAGTCGTTCGCTCGGAAAATTTCTTCGCATCGCAGCGTTTTTCCGCTTAGTGCGCATGCGCAATGTCCGCACTGCGACTGCGCCAAGTAAATTTGCTATGAAGTTTGGATTTTTACTCACGGCTTTTTCTTCGTTCTGGTGATCGGAGTGTGATTGACAGGAAATGGGTGTTTCTGGGCGGAAACAGGCCGTTTTATGGGCGTGTGGGAAAAAACGCTACCGTTTCCGGAAAAAACGCGGGAGTGGCTGGAGAAACGGGGGAGTGTATGGGCGAACGCTGGGTGTGTTTGTGACGTCAAACCAGGAACGACAAGCACTGAACTGATCGCAGATGCCGAGTAAGTCTGAAGCTACTCTGAAACTGCTACGAGATGTGTAATTGCAATATTGCGAATCTTTCGTTCGCAATTTTAAGAAGCTAAGATTCACTCCCAGTAGGCGGCGGCTTAGCGTGTGCAATACTGCTAAAATCGGCTTGCGAGCGAACAACTCGGAATGAGGGCCATGGTTTTGCCCGTTTCGTGTGCTTTTTTTGGTTTGCTAAACAACCTGAATAAAGCCCAATATGCGCTATTTGTGATATTAGCATTAACATCACATTTTCTTATGTGTGTTATAAATTATTTGAAGTAAAGCGAATTGGTTTTAAGTTTAACAGGGGTGAATCTAGAGAGGATGAAGCCCGTGCGCAGGCTCCGTCTGTGCCCCTCCTCTGTAGCCGGCAGTGATGCAGCTCTGGGCACTAGGGTCACTAGGGGATGCTAGCGCTATATGAGTGTAGTGCACATGCGCAGGTCTCTGGGAAAATGGCGCTGCGGTTTCTGCCGACATGGGACTCCGAAGGGTAAGTATTGAAAAAAATGGGTGCAGGGTTGCGGTGTGGCCCCCCCTGGATCCCAGGGGCCTGTTTGCATCTCACACACTGCTCCCATTAGAAATACGCCAGTGGATTAGTATACGTCACCACTGCGCGCCTTACCGCGTGTTTTACCATTGTGTAGATTTGGCTGCTGGAAGAGCCTTAAAGACGAGGAATCAATGAACATTGTTTAGGACTCTGAATAATTATCTGCGTATACTCTTGTATATGAATATATATACTCCCTGGGGGGGTAGAAGAGGGCGCGACCGGAATTGACGTCAGGAACCCTCCCTGCAAACGCTTGAACACGCCTGTGTTTTTCCAGCCACTCCCTGAAAACGGTCATTTGCCACCCACAAACGCCCTCTTCCTGTCAATCTCTTTGCGATTGCCTGTGAGAATGCATTATTTGCACAAACCCATCGCTTACCGGCGATCCGCTTTGTACCTGTGCGACGCGCCTGCGCGGTGCATATGCATGCGCAGTTCTGACCTGATCGTAGCGCTGCAAAAAACGCTAGCGAGCGATCAGATCTGAATTACCCCCTTGGTTCAGAACCCCTGTGGACAATCCCCTTAATGACTAATTAGGCACTTTGAAGTTTTGAATTAACTTTAAATATCCAATAATAAGATGTCAGTTTCGGGGTGAAAAAGTGCAAAGTGATGGGAATTGGGGTAGAAGGTATGGGACAGGTATAGGAGGGGGCTTTATGTGTGGGACAAGTGTTTTTAAGCTACAGGTGGGAGTAATCGGTCATTTTTGCAAGATTTTTTAAAAGTGCCTTTAAATGACCCAAATATATACAGTACATATACCCATTTTCATGTACCCAAAATTTAATGAGAACATTCATTTTACACAAATAAATTGTTTTTAATAATTTTTAAGAGTTTTGAAAAAAATTAATTTTGCTGCAATTTAACAAAGTCCCCATATTTCTAATATACTTCTGTATTGTTTTCCTGTGTCACTTTGGCATTTTGGGGGTACAGGCTGATTTCCCCATTTTTACCTGACTTTTCGCCGGTTATCACATCACAGGTCACCCGTTTTCACGATTTTCTGATAGGATAAGAAAAATGGGAGCACGCAAAAGCAGTTTTTTCTGGCGATAGGTGCGATAACGCGTTATCACGGCTGATTGGATAGCCCCCTTAGTGTCAACAGTAGAATGTCATCCACAATAAATTGCTAAATATATTGATAACGTTTGAAGGCTGACTGGCTGTGTGTAAAGACTGAGTGGGACAGTCAGAGGGGTAAACTGCTAAAACAAATAATATTACAAATTACTTACAAATCTGCTGAAGTTACCTCGGTAAAATGATATTATATTTTTATATTTATATTATATTTCTAGTTTGGTCTGCCTCATAATTTCAGCAGCAGCCAGAGTAATAATTGCCGGCCAGTTAAAGTTTTTACAGCTTTTTATTCTCTTCCTAATCACTCTCATAAAATGCAGGCAGACCAGCCGGAACAGGATCTCCCTCTCCAGATGACTCCTCGTGGGAGGGCCGTTTGGAGGAGGAGCTCCCGCCCTGGATGATTGACACTACTTCTGAGGAATCTGGGTGGCTGCTCTGGGTCCTAATGCCTGACAGCCAGGAGTCTCCAAATTCCCCAGCATGTCTCCAAACGGCCGGCCCTGACAGGACTTCTGAATGAAATGGAAACCTGGAAATCATGGCATGTACAGATACAATTTATGACAAAATGCAAATGTACAATAGTTAAACTCATATGTAGCTTATCTGGACAGATGTATAGGAGGCTCCACGCGACTCTTAATTCCCATATACTGCATTGGTATATTAAGCCGCCGCGTTTCATCTCCGACAATGAGATGTAGTCAGTAGGACTTTATCACTACTGTAAGCATATATCTGTATCTGTACGCTGTATGTAGAACTGTAATCATCTATGTGGTCGCACCGCTCCTATATATACACGTATGATGATCAGTACACACTGCACAGTACATAGAAGATTAAAATATAACAACTTTACTGAGACCACAAATCCTAGTAACGGACACGGAATCTCTTGTCATCGGCTGATAACAGCGGACAATAGCTTGCAGTAAGATAGATAGCAGAGATGGAAAAGCTGCCAAACCTGTTCCGCTAAATGTTTACTTTCTTCCACATTTGCTGACTTGATTTTAGAATTTGGCCTTAAGTGTTCCTGCTCCAACCCCGACCAAACCACCCAGCGGAAACACAACGTTACCAGTGGGGAAAAGAGTGGAGGCAGACTGAGCAAGCGTTCTAGTAGTGTGAAAAGGATGATGTGCTGAACAACTGGGGAGAGGCCTGAAAAGTGAACACACCCAGGCACCTGTATATACATTATCCACGGTGGCGAGCGGCGCTATTATCGTACTCCGGACAAGCAGGCAACACTCAGCAGCCCTCATATAGCTGTCATTTAAAGTCTCTACTACATAACGTGCATTAAAGCTGGCCTCGCCGGGTCAGGCTCTTCTTCTGAACGTTAAAACCGCCCTGCGTTTTATTCCTGGCGTGTGGCGGCCAGGCCGCGGCACCCCGGCGCTCCATTTGGCCAGACAGTGCATGTAAATGGTGTTTATGCTGAGGAAGTCATGCTCAGTGTGACTGGAACACATAGAAACGGATGTTGTTGTCACTTTGGATTAAGCTTTTCCTTTTAGCAAGTGAGACAACTAGAGCGGGCAGCTGAGTGGCCCATGAAATATTCAGCTGAATTCATTTAAAGCTGTCTTCTCTCTATTGTTCCTGGCGGCGGGGCGGATTAACCCCTGCTGGTGCCGGGAGCCTGGTTCATAGTGCACAGTGCCTCCGCGCACCGGCCTAGTCACTGGAATAGAATCAGACAGCAGATAATTGCATTGTGTGCCACCATGGGTTCCGTATGTGCAGTATTCCTACCCCCCCCCCCAATTCTCAGACAACAAAAATTGCCCCCCACCCTCCGCCCAAGTCAACAGCACTCGATGCTTAGAAAGTGACCCCACTCTACTCTTCACCCAATCACTGACTGCACATCCGGGCGTGAATTATGCAGATCTGTATTTATAATTGCTGCTGCACTCGGCACTTGGTTGGACCTTAAGTGTCTATTACTATCATAAGCGCAAATTCTGCAAGACATAATGCAAGTCCGTGCCACGCCAATGGCTCCAGCCATAACTGGGGATATTCATAAATAGAAATATATATCCGAGAATTACCCCTTTACCCCATCACCTACTCTGATCTAAGGGCCTAAAGGGCACACCGGGGGAATGCAGGGGTAGGGCCTCATGGTTACGGATGTAGCCAGTCTCCAGAGGGGGTGTGGCCTTCCACCATAGATGCTTGGCTAACCACTAGAGAGTGCATGGGCTGGGCCCATTGAAAGAAATATATAGTATACACTACTAGTGCATGCATGATAATGTACCAGATTAATAACAGCAATTCACTGTAGAGAATATACCATAGTCCTGTGCAGTATAGAGTAACATACTGTATGTATAATGTATAATTCTAGTGCACAGTCTCAGATTTTAGGTGTTAGGTTGACCCTATGCACATAGGGGGTCATTCCGAGTTGGTCGTTAGCTACTGTTGTTCGCAGCGCAGCGATCAGGCTAAAAACTGGCATTTCTGCACATGCGTATGGGCCGCAATTCACGCACGACGTACAGGTACAAAGCCATTTGTTGTTTTGCACAGGTTCTAGCGAAGTTTTCAGTCGCACTGACGGCTGCAAGAAGATTGACAGGAAGGGGGCGTTTCTGGGTGTCAACTGACTGTTTTTGGGGAATGTTTGCAAACACGCAGGCATGTCTGAAAAAACGCAGGTGTGGCTGGGCGTTCGCTGGGCGGGTGTATGACGTCAAATTCGGACATGAATAGGCTGAAGTGATCGCAAGCGCTGAGTAGGTTCAGAGCTACTCAGAAGCTGCACAAACTGGTTTTGTAGAGCTCGGCTGCACAGGCATTCGCACTTCTGCTAAGCTAAAGTACACTCCCCAGTGGGGAGCATAATGGTCCCTTTAAAATTCCGCGACCGAAAACCGCTGGCAACAAGACAGCGTTGGAAAGTGCGACATGGGTCGTTTCACCCCTTGTCTCCCTGAGCAATCCAGGTAAATGCAGGAGGGAAGTTGTGCAGGACACACTGCGGCGCATAGAACACGGCGTCTGATGGTGGAATGTTAATGGCGTGCTGTCACTGTATAATGTATGTACTCGCAGGTGACGGAGCTCATGCACCGAGCTTTGCCAGTCTTCACAGTTTGAATTTGTTCTTCGCTCGTTCAGCTGTTCATTTTCTCAAACTGCTCCCTTCCAGCTCCTTGTACACGGTACATGCGTTATATAATGTTGTTGCCGTTTGTTTCTCGCCAGTTTAAGCTCTTTCTAAAAGTTACATTTGTTCTGCTCATTTTATAGAGGTTTCATTCATTCGCCTCAGTCTGTCTCTGTAGGCGTTTATACCCTTTTTCCACCAAAATCCGAGGTTTGGAACACGGTTCCAAGCCGGGTTAGACCCAGGACAGAACCAGTTACTACTGTGGCTCTGACCAGGGTTATTCCTGCGTCGGCGCTGTTCACACTACACACAAGTGCAGTCTCTCTTCTTCCGGCGCTCTCCAAGCGTTGGCAATTCCAGATCTCCCTGTGCTGTAAATAGGACATGGGCTGGATGACCCGGGTTACCCGTTTACACTGAGCCTTACCCAGGTCCTTCCTGGAGGAACCCTGGCAGCTACTCAGGAAGGATTGCCGGGTCACTGGACCTGCTTTCTTTGGGGGGGACCTGGGTTATCACAGTAATAACCTGGGTTTTAGCGGCAGTGGAAAAGGGGTATTTGGTGACACCTGCCTGTCTTATCACTCACTGCGAGGGAGCTATTGGAGGGGCACAATGGTGGTAATTCCGAGTTGTTCGCTAATCGCATTCGTTAGAAGTGCAGCGATGATGCAAAAAAACCAGCACTTCTGCGTATGCGGCACAATGCGCACGCGCATCGTACGAGCACAACGAACAATGTCGTTTTGCACAGGGTCTAGCGATGCATTTCAGTCGCATAGGCAGCCGCAGAGTGATTGACATGAAGTGGGCGTTTCTGGGTGTCAACTGACCGTTTTCAGGGAGTGTTCAGAAACATGCAGGCGTGACAGGAAAAAGGCAGGCGTGGCTGGGCGAACGCAGGGCGTGTTTGTGACGTCAAATCAGGAACTGAACAGTCTGAAGTGATCGCAAGCGCTGAGTAGGTCTGGAGCTACTCTGAAACTACACAAATTTATTTTGTAGCCGCTCTGCGATCCTTTCGTTCGCACTTCTGCTAAGCTAAAATACACTCCCAGTGGGCGGTGGCTTAGCGTTTGCACGGCTGCTAAAAACTGCTAGGGAGCGAACAACTCGGAATTACCACCAATGTTTGTTGGAGACAGGACAGACTTCAGGAGATTATTATATACCATAGATCTGAACACACCGCTGCGTATTCAGACAGAGCACCGGCGACTGATCTCAGACTCTAGAAAGTGTGACTGAGCAGCTGTGTCCCCCATGAATCCATTCAGGTAACGTATGTGCTTCTCCAGGCTCCAATGTCGGAGTTCCACCATCTTCCCCTGAGCAACAAGGAGCACGTCACAATAATCGAGGACCAACAATCAAAATACGGAAATAAGCTTGAGACATAGATGCAAGAATAACAGAACATAAAGCAGCATTGTGTACGTAACGACATAACAGAAATGAATTAAACAAACTAGTGTCATACAGAACCAACTAAAGATACACAATAAAACATGGACACCCAGGACATCAAGGTGGGAGCAGAGAAGACTGGAGGAGGAGGTACCCTGCTCGTGAGAACTTACAATCTGATGGGCAAGTCTGAGATGCGGCGCCTGTAACATGGTAAATCATCACACATACGGTTTATAGATGTACTACATGTATGTGATTGCTGGGTCCATTTATCAAAGAATATTTACTGGGGGGCTGCGGCAGATGTCGGCGATAACTGCGGTGATCCAACGTTTTCTATTGTAAAAGCAGCACCTTTGGGGGCTGCTTCAATGCCAAATTTACCAAGTGCTTTGCCCTGGTCGCTAACACCGGGGGCATAAGGGAGAGGGCCCCACTCGCATGCGGCCATGCGCACTAGCGTGCCGGCCCTACAAGTTACCGGAGCCCCTGTCCCTGCATGTGTATTGTAATACGCGCAGCAATACATCATTTCTTATTGCCGCAATGAGCATCTGAGTCACACAAGACAAATAGAGATGTGCAGAACTACTGCAGAATATCCCATAGCGGAGTTTTGGGTCGGACAGGCCGCTGCGCAGAGATACAGCAAGAGTTCCACGTTCTCTCCGCCATTGGGGGTCATTCTGACCCGATTGCACGCTGCAGTTTTTCACAACGTAGCGATCGGGTCAGAACTGCGCATGCGCCGCAGTGCGCCGGCGCACTGCCGCCCGTCGCTGTGCTATGATCGCCTCTGCCTGATTGACAGGCAGAGGCGGTCGATGGGCGGGAGGGCGCAAAACGGCGGCATTTGGCCGCCGTTTCGAGGGCGCAGTCCGGCCAATGCAGGCGTGGCTGGACCGTGCGGGGAGTGGCCCGCAGCAGCTGCGTGACGTCACACGCAGCCACTGCAGGCCGGGGAGCGATGAGTAGCTCCCAGCCAGCACGCTAAAGCTGCGCTGGTCGGGAGCTACTCTTGAAGTGCAAAGGCATCGCCGCTGGGGGGGCGGCACTGACATGCGGGGCATACTAGCCCTGTGCTGGGCGTCCCCCCGCATGTCTGAGTTCATGATCGTAGCTGTGCTAAATTTAGCACAGCTACGATCAACTCGAAATGACCCCCCATTATCCACTGAATTCCTTCAATCGCAGTTTGTGGAAGTTCCAGTCACTTGTTAGAGCCGATATTCCGGAGATAGAAGGTGACTTTCTCCGGATAACCTGCTTCCTGTTCATGTATGCAGAACGCCGGTGGGATGTATGTTAGGATCTACTATTGTTCCCCGTGGACTTAGCAGCAAAGGTAACAAGTAATTATACTGATTGTTCAGAAATAATTCCCTGGTGACATGATGGATTATTTTAAGAAAATGGGACGAGTCGGGATTAATGATGCATCAGACATCATCTCCGATAGGGAGACAGTGATGCAGGTGTAACTCCGCAATCCTGTCACAACATCACGCTCGGCTGTCACCCGGCGGGGCGTCACACCTGCAGCCAATGAGCGGAAAAGCAGAACTCTCTCCCCGAGTGGCCTGGTACAGCCTGAAGCAGCGATGTCACCATGTAACTATATATTACTGTTCTGTTCAACACAACGGACAGGGGTAACCAGCCAGCATGCCAGAGAATGGTCATTGTCAGTATAAAGGGCCAGAATGTTTTATCCAGGGACCCATTATACAGAGAGTGTCCACCGAAAGGGGAGAGTCCCCATTTACCCTCTAAAAATTTCCCATTCAGACAGTACCCGTGATATTATTATTATTGTCCTTTATTTAAATGGCGCCACAAGGGTTCCGCAGCGCCCCAATTACAGAGTACATAAACAAATAATGAAACAGGAAAACAGCGACTTGCAGTTGACGACAATATAGGACAAGTACAGGGTAAATAAACATAGCTACATCAGCAGATGACACTGGAATAAGTATCAGGTGGCAGAAGACTGCTGGATTTGGTGCAGTTGAAGATTATTAAAGTAAGAAAAAGAATAAGCACACGAGGGAAGAGGGCCCTGCTCGTGAGAGCTTACATTCTAAAGGTGAGGGGTAGACAGATGGGGGGACACAGACGGGGTACGTAGAGAGCGTGGAACAGAGGGTTAGGATGAGATTTGTCTGGGTATGGTGAAGAAGTGGGTCTTGAGAGCCCATTTGAAGTTTTGTAGAGAGGTGGAGAGTCTGAGGGGGAGAGGGAGAGAATTACGGAGAAAGGGAGCAGCACGTGAGAAATCTTGGAGGTAGGAGTGGGAGGAAATAATCAGTAGGCAGGAGAGTCGGCGTGCATTAGCAGAGTGAAGAGGACGGGTGGGAGTGTAAAGGGAGATAAGGTCAGAGATGTAGATGGGAGAGGAGTGGGTGAGGGCTTTGTAAGTGAGTGTGAGAAGCTTGAAATGGATTCTGAAAGGGAAGGGGAGCCAGTGAAGGGCTTGTAGGAGAGGAGAGCTGGACGTAGTGCGTTTGGTGAGGAAAATGAGCCGGGCAGCAGCATTGAGGATAGATTGGAGTGGAGAGAGGTATTTAGGAATGCCAGTTAGGAGGAGATTACAGTAGTCCAGTCTGGAGATGACCAGTGAGTGGATAAGAGTCTTAGTAGCATCCTGGGTGAGAAAGGGTCTGATCCTGGAAATATTTTTTAGATGAAAATGGCAGGTTTGTGAGAGATGCTGAATGTTTGGTTTGAAAGAGAAGGAGGAGTCAAGGATTACTCCAAGACAGCGCACTTGGGGGCTAGAGGAGATAGTAGTGCCATCTATAGATAATGAGATTGTAGGAGGTGAGGTTATGCGGGAGGGAGGGAAGATGATCAGCTCGGTCTTAGACATGTTAAGTTTAAGAAAGCGCTGCGACATCCAGGAAGAGGTAGCAGAGAGACAGTTGGAGAGAAGAGTGAGGAGAGCATGGGAGAGGTCCTGAGGAGAAAGATAGATTTGTGTCATCAGCATAGAGATGATATTGGAAGCCAAAAGAACTAATGAGATTTCCTAGTGAGGACGTATAGAGAGAGAAGAGAAGAGGACCAAGGACAGAACCTCGGGGGACACCTACAGCTAGTGGAAGTGTGTGTGTGTGTGTGTGTGTGGGGGGGGGGGGGGTAGCGTCATGAGAGGAGACAGAGAATGAACGGTCAGAGAGGTAGGAAGACAGTCAAGAGAGGGCAGTATCATGCAGACCAATGGAGTGAAGGATTTGCAGTAGGAGAGGGTGGTCTACAGTGTCAAAAGCAGCAGAGAGATCAAGAAGAATAAGTAGAGAGTAGTGTCTCTTAGATTTAGCAGCATGGAGGTCATTGCAGACTTTTGTGAGGGCAGTTTCAGTGGAGAGGACGGAAGCCAGACTGGAATGGGTCAAGCAGTGAGTGTGAGGAAAGAAAGGAAGTAAGGCGGTTGTAGATAATACGCTCAAGAAGTTTGGAAGCAAAAGGGAGGAGAGAGATGGGTCGGTAGTTGGAGAGAGTGTTTGGATCAAGATATCTGGCTGGGAAGAGCAATAACAGGCTTGGATGACGACCGCTGATTTGAAGTTGTATATCTCCGGTTCCCCAAGGACAATTTTCAAAAACCTGGTACACTTGGAAAGAGGGGACCCTCAGCTATCAGCCTGGGGCCCTTGGGCAACTGACCATTAAACCTAATGGAAAAGAAGGCCCTGGAGCTCCTTCTCCTGCAGTCACGATGAGGAGTTCTGATAAATGTGGTAAAGCAGAGGTGACTGTCATACACACAGATATGACCATGGATCTTGCAAATTAGTCTGACTGCAAATGACCACAGTACTCTGGAGAATTGCAGAAGTGTGACTTTACTCGCTGCAAGTCAACACCTCATGTAAACTAAACACCTCCTGTAAACTAAACACTTCCTGTATAGCAAGGGGATGGCAATGATGCAACTTCCGCCATACACATACAGCATCATACGTCCCAACTTCCCCGCTTCCCCAGGACAGTCCCGTCTCTCTGGCACTTTCCCACCGTTCCACTCGCGGGCAGCAGTGTCCTGCGTGTGGGGAATGTTGGGGGGGGAAGCATGGTCACTGCAATGGGATGTTGATATTATGAATGTCAATATATATATAAAACACAGTATACAGTTCGAATAGCAATGTTTATGGTACACTGCGTATGAACTTTAACTTGAAACACTTTTAAACTATTTAACCGTCCCTAATCTGCATCCCAATCCCTTATAGATTTTTTTAACAACTATAGAGATAAAACTGCGCGACACAAACTGCTGCTGAATACCAACTCACAAGAGTACCAAATCTCAACAAAGCTTATAGAGAAAAAGGGAGAGAGTGGTCCACCAGCGCTGTTTGTATGAAAACTCCGTAAATAATTTCTTTAGATTCTTCTGTCTGAGGTGTCCTCTACACTCAATCAAGGAAAGACAACGGGAGACTTGACATAAAAGAATAGCATTCGTCTCTTCAAGGCTTTGCACTTGGATATATCCAACTTACCTAAACTCAGTGAGATGAGTTCATCAAAAGGTATCTTTCATTTTCACTTTATCCGTACATCAGACAAACACAGGGTCCATATGAAAACACACCAATATCACAGGCCCTACTTTCATCTAAAGGTATCCTTGACTGTACTGCTCATCTGTAGACGTATCACATGGGGTATCAACTCCAAGCAAAGTATCAGGCTAAGTTGTTCTCCGTACATCAATTTATTCAAAAAGCGATAGCACCATAAAGACAAAGTTCACAATTAAAAATAATTCCTAAAAAACAGGGGTTGTATCACTCTGCTCCGTAAGGACCTCAAACACCATCCTCTCACCAATTGATTCCCGGGGAAAAACTGGGAGGTGGAAAAAAGTGTAAGATTAATGGATCTATTACCAAATGGTTTGCAGTAGTGAATATCCCTGTTATTAAAATCACAATCACCAACGCGTTTCGGAAATGTTTCCTTCCTCAGGGTGTCGACATGAGTTTAGGTGAGTTGGATATATCCAAGGGCAAAGCCTTGAAGAGACGAATGCTATTCTTGTATGTCCGATCAAGTCTCCCATTCTCTTTGCTTGATTGAGTGTACAGGCCATGTCAGGCAGAATAATATTTTATAAAAATGTAGATTTTATAATATATCATTTAATCGATATATGTTAGATAATCACAACTCACCGGGGAGCTGAGGATCCGCTATATTTATATGTCCCTGGCGGATGTTCCTGTCTGAAGCTACAGGGTATATACTGGGGGTCTGAGGGCTGCATGATTGACATTTCACAGGTGGCTGCTGCAGTGATTTGCAAGCACTGGGGGGATACAAAGGTGCAGGGGGACTGGGAGGACCCTCTGGGATTGGCTGCTGCTGGAAGATTAACTTCTGGCAGACGCCCGTTGAGCATTTCTGAACACGCCAGGCAAGGGGTTAAGAGGATACTTACTAGTTGCGATGGCGATGTGGTGCAGTGTTCCGACCATTTCTCTGCTACATTATGCACACCAACATCACAGTTTTATCTTCACACTCCAGGAAACTCTGCGATGTTGAGTTACCTAATTAGCAGTTACTGTATACTAGGTGCTTCATCGCGCCCTACGGGCGCTCTTCACACCGTCGCAAGGGGCTACGCCCCCTTAACCCTTGCATGCCTTTCTGGGGTTCAATATTTGTGTTATATGGAGTACCACCTGCATTCCTTTGTTAGTGTTTAAATATTGCACAATGAAAGGGTGTGCGATGGTGAAGGAGGCGCAGCCCCTTGCGACGGCGTGAACAGCACCTGCAGGGCACAATGTACAGAATGTAGCGGGTGCGGGGGGTACTGCGGATGGTGTCTGTAGATGCTGCGGATGGAGGGGGGGCGGAAGTGGGGGTGGGGCCCGGATGGGGAAGTGTTGGGAGGTGCTGCGGGTGGGGGAGGGGCAGAGGAGTGGGGGATGCAGATGGGGGAGGGGTCCGGAGGCACTGCAGGTGGGGGAGGGGCAGGGGTGCCATTGGTGGGGGAGGGGCAGGTGTGGGGATGTTGCAGATGGGTGAAGGGTTCCGGAGGTGCTGTGGGATGGGAAGGGGCGGGAGTGCCACTGGTGGGGTAGGGGTCCGTAGGCGCCATGGGTAGGGGAGGGGCAGGTACGGGTGTTGCGGCAGATGGGGAAGGAGGTCCGGAGGTGCTGCAGGTGGTGGTGGGGCAGGTGCGGGGGTGCCATTGGTGGGGGAGGGGTGGGTGAGGGGGGGACCGCTGATGGAGGAGGGTGTCTGCAGATGCTGCGGGTGGAGGGGGGCAGGTGTGGGGGAGACATATAAGGGGGGTGAATGGTGGAGGGGGCCTGGAGATTGCTGGGGGTGGTGAAGGGGCGGAGGAGTGGGAGCCGCGGGTGGTGTAGGGGGTCTGGAGGCACAGCATGTGGGGGAGGGGTGGAGTGCCGCATGTGATGGAGGGGAAGGTGCGGAGGTGTGGTGCATTGGGGAGAGGTCTGGAGGTGCTGCGGGTACTGTACCTGCCAAAAAGGTAGTTGGAGGGTATGCAGTAACAGGGCCAGGACAGGGGTGACAGGGTCAGAACAGGGTTGACTGGGCCAGGACAGGGGTGACAGGGTCAGAACAGGGGTGACAGGGTCAGAACAGGGGTGACGGGGCCAGGACAGGGGTGACGGCGCCAGGACATGGGCGACGGGGCCAGGACAGAAATGACAGGGACAGGATAGGGGTGACAGGGTCAGTGTAGGGGCGGCAGGACCAGGACAGGGGTGTCAGGGCCAGTATAGGGTTGACAGGGCAAGCACAGGGGTGACAGGGCCAGGATAGGGGTAGCAGGGCCAGCATAAGGGTGACAGGGCCAGGATAAGGGTGAAAGGGCCAGGATAAGGGTGAAAGGGCCAGGATAAGGGTGGCAGGTCAAGGCCAGGGGTTACAGGGACATGACAGAACACAGGGCACGGGAGAGATTGGTATTAGGGACAGAACAGTGGTGACAGACAGATGTGTCTTACCGGAGTCACTGCTGCTGGCTGCTGCTGTTCCACTCCAACCTGTTGGCATCTGCTGCTGGTGGAGACTTGGCATGGCTGACTCTCTTAGGCTGTATTCCTGCTTCCTCTGCCCGTCCGCATCACTCCCCCCCTCCTCAGTCACACACCGCAGACCTCGCGCAGCTGCCGGGCACTGTGGTAAGGTGAGACTGGGAGTGACTGGTTAGCCCCCAGGAGATGCTGCGGCTGGAGGGAGGAGGGGGTCATAGCATGCACGTGGCGCGGACCTCACGGCTGCTGGGCACTATGGTAAGGGGAGACTGGGAGTGACTGGTTAGCTCCCAGGAGACGCTGATGCTGGAGGGAGGAGGGGGTCAGAGCCTGCAAGCAGCGCGGACTTCTGCAGCGCTACCCGCCGGCTAAAGTGTGTGAAGGAGCTGGGCGCAACTCACTGCGGGTGGCAGCGCTGCAGCTAGCGGTGGGGTCGCAGGGGCTGGAGATAACAGAGGCAGTACGGAAAGTGCACAGCGGCTGGTGACCCACCAAACTACAGCTAAGAAGCGTGGAGTGTGCCAGAATGTGACGCTCCTCCCTGCCAGAGAGACCCTGCTGAGTATGCTGATGTGGGGGGTCAAGTATGGCATACCCCCTCACACACCCCCATACCTCCCAAATGTCCCAATTTTCGCGGGACAGTCCCATTTTTGGGGGTCTGTCCCGCTGTCCCACCCGCGGGTCGCAGTGTCCTGCGGTGGGGGGGGGGGGGGGGGGAGCAGTTGGAAAGCTCCTGTACTCGCTGTTCTGCTTAGCAGAGCAGCGGTGAATAGTGGAGACAGAGGGAGAGGGGGCATCAGGGGGTACGGATTAAGGGGGGGTTCCAGCAGCAGAGCCGGATTAAGGGGGGCAGGGGGTACGTACCATGGGCCCCACAGTTTTATGGGGCCCCCTGGCTGGAGTAGCTCTGTCCCAGCTCTGAAGCTCCCCCGTCCTGCCAGTAACAGCGGCAGCATTGTGCTACAGTCAGCACATGCTGCTGCGTGTTGGCAGATCTGTGGTGGTGCAGGGAGGCAGCAGTCTCCCTGCTTTCTTCTGCCTGTGCGGGTGTGTAGGGGGGAGCGACCACCCTCTCTGGATTTACCTCTAGCTGAGGGGCCAAAATACCATTAAAAAAAAATAAAAAATAAAAATATCCCGGAATTTGCATAATGGGGCGTGGCCTCGCGTCCCGCGATTAGGCCACGCCCCCAACCCACAGCAGGCACAGCAATGAGATAGGGCTCCCCTGTCTCAAGTACCCTGTGCCCCCCGGACTCATAATCAGCCCCTGGGGGCATGCCAGCAGCTCACAGAGCGCTGGGCATGCCCCCTCACTGACGAAAACGGGGCCCTCCTGCGAAGCCACGCCCCCTTTTCGCTGTGTGTGTGTGTGTGTGTGTGTGTGTGTGTGTGTGTGTGAAAGCTGGGAGGTATGCACCCTGCCTGTGCCATGTCCATACTATCTGCTTCTGCAGCTGCTCCTAGTGTCCTATAGATTTGGCCAGATCTGTGACTCATTTGACTAACTCCGCCCACTGTTGTGACTCCGCCCAGCGTTAGCAAATAGGGCTATTATATAGGAGATGAGCAGCTTTATAAGGTGACCAATCATTTATCACTTTAGCAAGTAAGGATAGATATATCACACGTGGTGTCTATTCAGGTTTATGGTGACAATTGGATCTCATTGTTCACGCAAAAGTGAAGCCTGTCAATTTCAAAGGTCATCTTACCACGTTCTAAGTAGAGATGAGCGGGTTCGGTTTCTTTGAATCCGAACCCGCACGAACTTCACTTTTTTTTTCACGGGTCCGAGCGACTCGGATCTTCCCGCCTTGCTCGGTTAACCCGAGCGCGCCCGAACGTCATCATGACGCTGTCGGATTCTCGCGAGACTCGGATTCTATATAAGGAGCCGCGCGTCGCCGCCATTTTCACACGTGCATTGAGATTGATAGGGAGAGGACGTGGCTGGCGTCCTCTCCATTAGAATAGATTAGAAGAGAGAGAGAGAGAGAGAGATTGTGCAGACAGAGTTTACCACAGTGACCAGTGCAGTTGTTGTTAAGTTAACTTTTATTTAATATATCCGTTCTCTGCTATATCCGTTCTCTGCCTGAAAAAAACGATACACAGCAGTCACACAGTGTGACTCAGTCTGTGTGCACTCAGCTCAGCCCAGTGTGCTGCACATCAATGTATAAAAGCTTATAATAATTGTGGGGGAGACTGGGGAGCACTGCAGGTTGTTATAGCAGGAGCCAGGAGTACATAATATTATATTAATTTAAAATTAAACAGTGCACACTTTTGCTGCAGGAGTGCCACTGCCAGTGTGACTAGTGGTGACCAGTGCCTGACCACCAGTATAGTAGTATATTGTTGTATACTATCTCTTTATCAACCAGTCTATATTAGCAGCAGACACAGTACAGTGCGGTAGTTCACGGCTGTGGCTACCTCTGTGTCGGCAGTCGGCACTCGGCAGGCAGTCCGTCCATCCATAATTGTATAATTATATACCACCTAACCGTGGTATTTTTTTTTCTTTCTTTATACCGTCGTCATAGTCATACTAGTTGTTACGAGTATACTACTATCTCTTTATCAACCAGTGTACAGTGCGGTAGTTCACGGCTGTGGCTACCTCTGTGTCGGCAGTCGGCAGGCAGTCCGTCCATCCATAATTGTATTATTATAATATATACCACCTAACCGTGGTTTTTTTTTCATTCTTTATACCGTCATAGTGTCATACTAGTTGTTACGAGTATACTACTATCTCTTTATCAACCAGTGTACAGTGCGGTAGTTCACGGCTGTGGCTACCTCTGTGTCGGCAGTCGGCAGGCAGTCCGTCCATCCATAATTGTATTATAATATATACCACCTAACCGTGGTTTTTTTTTCATTCTTTATACCGTCATAGTGTCATACTAGTTGTTACGAGTATACTACTATCTCTTTATCAACCAGTGTACAGTGCGGTAGTTCACGGCTGTGGCTACCTCTGTGTCGGCAGTCGGCAGGCAGTCCGTCCATCCATAATTGTATTATAATATATACCACCTAACCGTGGTTTTTTTTTCATTCTTTATACCGTCATAGTCAGTCATACTAGTTGTTACGAGTATACTACTATCTCTTTATCAACCAGTGTACAGTGCGGTAGTTCACGGCTGTGGCTACCTCTGTGTCGGCACTCGGCAGGCAGTCCGTCCATCCATAATTGTATTATAATATATACCACCTAACCGTGGTTTTTTTTTCATTCTTTATACCGTCATAGTGTCATACTAGTTGTTACGAGTATACTACTATCTCTTTATCAACCAGTGTACAGTGCGGTAGTTCACGGCTGTGGCTACCTCTGTGTCGGCAGTCGGCAGGCAGTCCGTCCATCCATAATTGTATTATAATATATACCACCTAACCGTGGTTTTTTTTTCATTCTTTATACCGTCATAGTGTCATACTAGTTGTTACGAGTATACTACTATCTCTTTATCAACCAGTGTACAGTGCGGTAGTTCACGGCTGTGGCTACCTCTGTGTCGGCAGTCGGCAGGCAGTCCGTCCATCCATAATTGTATTATAATATATACCACCTAACCGTGGTTTTTTTTTCATTCTTTATACCGTCATAGTCAGTCATACTAGTTGTTACGAGTATACTACTATCTCTTTATCAACCAGTGTACAGTGCGGTAGTTCACGGCTGTGGCTACCTCTGTGTCGGAACTCGGCAGGCAGTCCGTCCATCCATAATTGTATTACAATATATACCACCTAACCGTGTTTTTTTTTTCATTCTTTATACCGTCATAGTCAGTCATACTAGTTGTTACGAGTATACTACTATCTCTTTATCAACCAGTGTACAGTGCGGTAGTTCACGGCTGTGGCTACCTCTGTGTCGGAACTCGGCAGGCAGTCCGTCCATCCATAATTGTATTATTATAATATATACCACCTAACCGTGGTTTTTTTTTCATTCTTTATACCGTCATAGTGTCATACTAGTTGTTACGAGTATACTACTATCTCTTTATCAACCAGTGTACAGTGCGGTAGTTCACGGCTGTGGCTACCTCTGTGTCGGCACTCGGCAGGCAGTCCGTCCATCCATAATTGTATTACAATATATACCACCTAACCGTGGTTTTTTTATACCACCTAACCGTGGCAGTCCGTCCATAATTGTATACTAGTATCCAATCCATCCATCTCCATTGTTTACCTGAGGTGCCTTTTAGTTCTGCCTATAAAATATGGAGAACAAAAAAGTTGAGGTTCCAAAATTAGGGAAAGATCAAGATCCACTTCCACCTCGTGCTGAAGCTGCTGCCACTAGTCATGGCCGAGACGATGAAATGCCAGCAACGTCGTCTGCCAAGGCCGATGCCCAATGTCATAGTACAGAGCATGTCAAATCCAAAACACCAAATATCAGAAAAAAAAGGACTCCAAAACCTAAAATAAAATTGTCGGAGGAGAAGCGTAAACTTGCCAATATGCCATTTACCACACGGAGTGGCAAGGAACGGCTGAGGCCCTGGCCTATGTTCATGGCTAGTGGTTCAGCTTCACATGAGGATGGAAGCACTCAGCCTCTCGCTAGAAAACTGAAAAGACTCAAGCTGGCAAAAGCACCGCAAAGAACTGTGCGTTCTTTGAAATCCCAAATCCACAAGGAGAGTCCAATTGTGTCGGTTGCGATGCCTGACCTTCCCAACACTGGACGTGAAGAGCATGCGCCTTCCACTATTTGCATGCCCCCTGCAAGTGCTGGAAGGAGCACCCGCAGTCCAGTTCCTGATAGTCAGATTGAAGATGTCAGTGTTGAAGTACACCAGGATGAGGAGGATATGGGTGTTGCTGGCGCTGGGGAGGAAATTGACCAGAAGGATTCTGATGGTGAGGTGGTTTGTTTAAGTCAGGCACCCGGGGAGACACCTGTTGTCCGTGGGAGGAATATGGCCGTTGACATGCCAGGTGAAAATACCAAAAAAATCAGCTCTTCGGTGTGGAGGTATTTCACCAGAAATGCGGACAACAGGTGTCAAGCCGTGTGTTCCCTTTGTCAAGCTGTAATAAGTAGGGGTAAGGACGTTAACCACCTCGGAACATCCTCCCTTATACGTCACCTGCAGCGCATTCATAATAAGTCAGTGACAAGTTCAAAAACTTTGGGTGACAGCGGAAGCAGTCCACTGACCAGTAAATCCCTTCCTCTTGTAACCAAGCTCACGCAAACCACCCCACCAACTCCCTCAGTGTCAATTTCCTCCTTCCCCAGGAATGCCAATAGTCCTGCAGGCTATGTCACTGGCAAGTCTGACGAGTCCTCTCCTGCCTGGGATTCCTCCGATGCATCCTTGCGTGTAACGCCTACTGCTGCTGGCGCTGCTGTTGTTGCCGCTGGGAGTCGATGGTCATCCCAGAGGGGAAGTCGTAAGCCCACTTGTACTACTTCCAGTAAGCAATTGACTGTTCAACAGTCCTTTGCGAGGAAGATGAAATATCACAGCAGTCATCCTACTGCAAAGCGGATAACTGAGTCCTTGACAACTATGTTGGTGTTAGACGTGCGTCCGGTATCCGCCGTTAGTTCACAGGGAACTAGACAATTTATTGAGGCAGTGTGCCTCCGTTACCAAATACCATCTAGGTTCCACTTCTCTAGGCAGGCGATACCGAGAATGTACACGGACGTCAGAAAAAGACTCACCAGTGTCCTAAAAAATGCAGTTGTACCCAATGTCCACTTAACCACGGACATGTGGACAAGTGGAGCAGGGCAGGGTCAGGACTATATGACTGTGACAGCCCACTGGGTAGATGTATGGACTCCCGCCGCAAGAACAGCAGCGGCGGCACCAGTAGCAGCATCTCGCAAACGCCAACTCTTTCCTAGGCAGGCTACGCTTTGTATCACCGCTTTCCAGAATACGCACACAGCTGAAAACCTCTTACGGCAACTGAGGAAGATCATCGCGGAATGGCTTACCCCAATTGGACTCTCCTGTGGATTTGTGGCATCGGACAACGCCAGCAATATTGTGTGTGCATTAAATATGGGCAAATTCCAGCACGTCCCATGTTTTGCACATACCTTGAATTTGGTGGTGCAGAATTTTTTAAAAAACGACAGGGGCGTGCAAGAGATGCTGTCGGTGGCCAGAAAAATTGCGGGACACTTTCGGCGTACAGGCACCACGTACAGAAGACTGGAGCACCACCAAAAACTACTGAACCTGCCCTGCCATCATCTGAAGCAAGAAGTGGTAACGAGGTGGAATTCAACCCTCTATATGCTTCAGAGGTTGGAGGAGCAGCAAAAGGCCATTCAAGCCTATACAATTGAGCACGATATAGGAGATGGAATGCACCTGTCTCAAGTGCAGTGGAGAATGATTTCAACGTTGTGCAAGGTTCTGATGCCCTTTGAACTTGCCACACGTGAAGTCAGTTCAGACACTGCCAGCCTGAGTCAGGTCATTCCCCTCATCAGGCTTTTGCAGAAGAAGCTGGAGGCATTGAAGAAGGAGCTAACACTGAGCGATTCCGCTAGGCATGTGGGACTTGTGGATGCAGCCCTTAATTCGCTTAACAAGGATTCACGGGTGGTCAATCTGTTGAAATCAGAGCACTACATTTTGGCCACCGTGCTCGATCCTAGATTTAAAGCCTACCTTGGATCTCTCTTTCCGGCAGACACAGGTCTGCTGGGGTTGAAAGACCTGCTGGTGACAAAATTGTCAAGTCAAGCGGAACGCGACCTGTCAACATCTCCTCCTTCACATTCTCCCGCAACTGGGGGTGCGAGGAAAAGGCTCAGAATTCCGAGCCCACCCGCTGGCGGTGATGCAGGGCAGTCTGGAGCGACTGCTGATGCTGACATCTGGTCCGGACTGAAGGACCTGACAACGATTACGGACATGTCGTCTACTGTCACTGCATATGATTCTCTCAACATTGATAGAATGGTGGAGGATTATATGAGTGACCGCATCCAAGTAGGCACGTCACACAGTCCGTACTTATACTGGCAGGAAAAAGAGGCAATTTGGAGGCCCTTGCACAAACTGGCTTTATTCTACCTAAGTTGCCCTCCCACAAGTGTGTACTCCGAAAGAGTGTTTAGTGCCGCCGCTCACCTTGTCAGCAATCGGCGTACGAGGTTACATCCAGAAAATGTGGAGAAGATGATGTTCATTAAAATGAATTATAATCAATTCCTCCGCGGAGACATTGACCAGCAGCAATTGCCTCCACAAAGTACACAGGGAGCTGAGATGGTGGATTCCAGTGGGGACGAATTGATAATCTGTGAGGAGGGGGATGTACACGGTGATATATCGGAGGGTGAAGATGAGGTGGACATCTTGCCTCTGTAGAGCCAGTTTGTGCAAGGAGAGATTAATTGCTTCTTTTTTGGGGGGGGTCCAAACCAACCCGTCATATCAGTCACAGTCGTGTGGCAGACCCTGTCACTGAAATGATGGGTTGGTTAAAGTGTGCATGTCCTGTTTTGTTTATACAACATAAGGGTGAGTGGGAGGGCGCAAGGATAATTCCATCTTGCACCTCTTTTTTCTTTTCTTTTTCTTTGCATCATGTGCTGATTGGGGAGGGTTTTTTGGAAGGGACATCCTGCGTGACACTGCAGTGCCACTCCTAGATGGGCCCGGTGTTTGTGTCGGCCACTAGGGTCGCTAATCTTACTCACACAGCTACCTCATTGCGCCTCTTTTTTTCTTTGCGTCATGTGCTGTTTGGGGAGGGTTTTTTGGAAGGGACATCCTGCGTGACACTGCAGTGCCACTCCTAGATGTGCCCGGTGTTTGTGTCGGCCACTAGGGTCGCTAATCTTACTCACACAGTCAGCTACCTCATTGCGCCTCTTTTTTTCTTTGCGTCATGTGCTGTTTGGGGAGGGTTTTTTGGAAGGGCCATCCTGCGTGACACTGCAGTGCCACTCCTAGATGGGCCCGGTGTTTGTGTCGGCCACTAGGGTCGCTAATCTTACTCACACAGCTACCTCATTGCGCCTCTTTTTTTCTTTGCGTCATGTGCTGTTTGGGGAGGGTTTTTTGGAAGGGACATCCTGCGTGACACTGCAGTGCCACTCCTAGATGGGCCCGGTGTTTGTGTCGGCCACTAGGGTCGCTTATCTTACTCACACAGCGACCTCGGTGCAAATTTTAGGACTAAAAATAATATTGTGAGGTGTGAGGTATTCAGAATAGACTGAAAATGAGTGTAAATTATGGTTTTTGAGGTTAATAATACTTTGGGATCAAAATGACCCCCAAATTCTATGATTTAAGCTGTTTTTTAGTGTTTTTGGAAAAAAACACCCGAATCCAAAACACACCCGAATCCGACAAAAAAAATTCGGTGAGGTTTTGCCAAAACGCGTTCGAACCCAAAACACGGCCGCGGAACCGAACCCAAAACCAAAACACAAAACCCGAAAAATTTCAGGCGCTCATCTCTAGTTCTAAGTATCTCCTTAATCACTCGAAGAACCACTAATATCTTAGGGTTTGACAGCCAAGACAATAGGAGGTGAAATTAAAAGTTTTGAGATTTATTTTGAACCAAAATAGACTTGGAAGCTAATAGCTCAGCCAATCAGAAATGTTTCCATGCACCAGCTTATCGCAGCTAGTGTGTAACAAAATGGAGAATGTAATAAGCCCCATTGACTTTTACAATAAGTTCTATATTTTATTTATTTACTTCCACATAACATAACCTCTGCAAATATTTCTTTATCTCCGTTCTTCCATTTCCTCACCCCAGGCCTGATTCACAGGGGTACATTTACTAAGATTCGTATTTTCCAAATTCATGTCCAAGTTCAATCACGAATGACATCGACAGTGTAAAACTGCAACTTTTTGAATTGATTACGACTAATTTACTAAGCTGTCGTATTCGGGTTTTTCTTTTGTTCCGATGTCGATGTCATTCGTGGTTTTTTTTCTATTTTTACGGCAGTGATTAGCAAAACACTGCCAACTTTTTTTACAATCAATCTCGGCCGGATCTGTGTGATCCGTGCTGGGGTTTATTTTTATTTTTTTTTTTAAATTAAACACTGTAAAATAATTAAAAAAAATGCGTGGGGTCCCCCCTCCTAAGCATAACCAGCCTCGGGCTCTTTGAGCCGATCCTGGTTGCAAAAATATGTGGAAAAAAATGACAGGGGTTCCCCCATATTTAAGCAACCAGCATCGGGCTCTGCGCCTGGTCCTGGTCCCAAAAATACGGGGGACAAAAAGAGTAGGGGTCCCCCGTATTTTTAAAACCAGCACCGGGCTCCACTAGCTGGACAGATAATGCCACAGCCGGGGGTCACTTTTATATAGTGCCGTGGCATCAAAAATCCAACTAGTCACCCCTGGCCGGGGTACCCTGGGGGAGTGGGGACCCCTTCAATCAAGGGGTCCCCCCCCCCAGCCACCCAAGGGCCAGGGGTGAAGCCCGAGGCTGTCCCCCCCCATCCAATGGGCTGCGGATGGGGAGGCTGATAGCCTTTGTTGTAAAAGAAAAGATATTGTTTTTAGTAGCAGTACTACAAGGCCCAGCAAGCTGGGAACTTTCTGCTCAGCGATGACGTCACTTTAGGTCAACCGCAGGGCAGAAAGTTCCCATCATTGGTTACAATGTAGCGCATAGGCGCTACATTGTAACACTGCCGTGTGCTGCCTGTCACTCAGTACAGGAGCACACAGCCGATCAGGAGAGTGCTACAACGTGGCACTCCCTGATTGGCTGAAGAAACCCACTTAGACATCAGTCAGAGTGGGTTTCTGGCATTCGTGGAAAGGAGTCCCATGTGAAAACATGGGGCCCCTTTCAGTTCGTGGCTCGGCTTTCCGTTTTCTTATTTTATGCAAGTACGTGGATTACCCCTGGATTTCCCGAGGAGCCTGGACCCCTGGATCTCGTGAGTATAATTTCTTCAACAGGTACCCCTTGGATTCTACTGGAGAAGAGGACCGACCTGCGTGGGAACTTAAGGTAAGTATGTATGTATGTGTGTATGTATGTAATAAAATTATACTTTCACGGTGTGTGTGTCTTGTCTTTTTTTGGGTATTTTTTTAGTAGTAGTACTACAGGTACCAGCGGGCCCGTTTTTCCGTCGCATGCTGGTACTTGTGGTTCTCCAAGTACCAGCATGCGGGGGAGGCTTGCTGGGCCTTGTAGTACTGCTACTAAAAACAATATCTTTTCTTTTACAACAAAGGCTATCAGCCTCCCCATCCGCAGCCCATTGGATGGGGGGGGGGACAGCCTCGGGCTTCACCCCTGGCCCTTGGGTGGCTGGGGGGGGACACCCCTTGATTGAAGGGGTCCCCACTCCCCCAGGGTACCCCGGCCAGGGGTGACTAGTTGGATTTTTGATGCCACGGCCGCAGGGCACTATATAAAAGTGACCCCCGGCTGTGGCATTATCTGTCCAGCTAGTGGAGCCCGGTGCTGGTTTTAAAAATACGGGGGACCCCTACTCTTTTTGTCCCCCGTATTTTTGGGACCAGGACCAGGCGCAGAGCCCGATGCTGGTTGCTTAAATATGGGGGAACCCCTGTCATTTTTCTCCCCATATTTCTGCAACCAGGATCGGCTCAAAGAGCCCGAGGCTGGTTATGCTTAGGAGGGGGGACCCCACGCAATTTTTTTTGAAAAAATAAGCACTTTCCCACCCCTTCCCACTGATATACATGCACGGATCTCATGGATCCGTGCATGCCTATCCAATCACGAATAAAAAAAAGAGGTCTGGTTTTTTTTAGCACTTTTTTACGAGTTGTAATTTTTCACGGCAGTGTTTGTTTGTTTTTTGCTTTGCACTTCTTAGTAAATGACCGAGATTCATACTTAAACAGCCGCGTTTTGACCGATGGTGTATTCATTCGTAATTTTTTACTTGGACTTGCAAAAAATTACGAATGCCCTCATCTCTGCCGTGATTAGTGTTTAGTAAATTACCGAGATGACACTTTGATGAAAAAACGGCATCTCGGTCAAAATCGGGAGCTTAGTAAATTTCCCCCACAGATGGGTATCTTGTGGGGAGGGTTTGTGCAAGGTTTAAGGATAGAACAAGGGGTAGAGATGTTAGACAAGAGATAGGTCTGTAATATATTCTGAGAAAATACTTTGGGTGAGATGTACTAGCCTTGGAGAGTGATAAAGTGGAGCGAGATTAATAAATTCCTTCTCATAACCCCACGTGGTCTGGCCAAATGCCCCTTTCTTATTTGGAACTCGGACCAGGAATAATCGTAAACTGGGTTTGTTTTGTGCCTTAACTTTCTGATGCTGTGTTCCCGACAATAATTTAAGTTTGGAACTGAATTCCGTCCCCTCACTTGTACCACACACAGGGACAGTTATTATACAACCAGGAATGCTTATCACTGTCAGGACATAAAAAACTTGCTGTATTCTGGATATTTTGGGGAATCATCCGGATTTATGAAATAACTTTTGGATTTCTCGTGTGGAGTTTTTTCCCTCCTTAATTAAAGCAATTTGGATTTTACGGCATGCCTTAATGACAGCCATTAGACTGGCAGAGATACGGCTGCAGCTCACATCAGCATTTAGTCCATGACCTTGTGGACCGTTGAGTTGTGTCCCGGAATCCGCTCCGGAGACTAGGAACAGACGTTAACGTGGGCTCCTTGCTCCCTGGGCCAGCGTGTTAATGTCTTACGGGCTGTGAGAGTTCAGCTGCCCTTCTGTTCCCATTTTCCTTAATAGCCAAGTGATAAAGCAGAATCAGCAATCTGAGGCTGGGCTGCCCATCTGCCCAGCTCGTCCCAGCAGGAGAACCTGTTCTCTGCCAGTGGCCGAATACTGGAGGCAAAGTCACGGAAGTGAGGACTGACTGAAACATACAGGAATCAGGGACGTGCCGGCAGCCTTCTCTAAATCCTTATACAAAAGTGACCGGAATATATAGAAATAGATTGTCAAATATATCCTTACATTCAGAGAGAGGTGATGTCATTGCCTGATTCACAGATATACGCAAACCCAATTTTTTGCAGCCGTGCGATTACAGTCAGTCTGGGCCTTGGTGGGCCTGCGACGCAGTTAGGGTTTTGGTCGCAGGGAGGAGTTATTCACAGAGTAAGTGACAGGCAGGGATTAGTTGGGGGAGATAAGGGGGGACTGGCGACAAAAATGCAGGTGTGTCGCAACCATTTTGCGGGGTGTGTTTTTTAGGCTGCAACTGCATTCCCGTACGCAGCTGCAATGTCTCCGGCATCCTGCAGCCATGCGGCGCAGTCCTACGGCTACCCAGAACATTAATAATCCTCTTACCTGTGAGTGACGGATGCTGCGGTAAGAGCTGCTCTTTGCGATGATAAGACTTCCGGGTTTAGGACCTACAGTCCTATTTACTCATGAGCCGAGTTTCACAGTAATTAAAACATTACTTTTGCTAGAAATATGGCTAGAATAGCCTAGTGGTTTGAATATTAATTAATTTCAGCGCATAGGGTGTGGCCCAGTAGGCTGTGTGAATATTATATCTAAGTGTGTATATTTATCAAAGTGTGATACATTTAAAGCATAGCTTCAGCGTTATATCGGAGTTATTAGACATATCTTCGAGTGAACCCTTCTCTCTCCTTGTCTTCAGCAGGTAAATCAGGATTTTATATCTGAACTGTACTGCAGAGCATTCCACCTCAGGTGCTGGTTGGATTTAATTAAATGCACAGGTAATTGCACAATCTGCACAATGCTTTATATATATCTGAAATCTGCTATTGACAAAATTTACTTTCCGAGGTAACTGGCAGATTTGTTCTTGTATATGGGGGTCATTCCAAGTTGATCGCTCGCTAGCAGTTTTTAGCAGCCGTGCACACGCTATGCCGCCGCCCACTGGGAGTGTATTTTAGCTTAGCAGAAATGCGAATGAAAGAATCGCAGAGCGGCTACAATGTTTTTTTGTGCAGTTTCAGAGTAGCTCAATACCTACTCAGCGCTTGCAATCACTTCAGTCTGTTCAGTTCCTGTTTTGACGTCACAAACACGCCCTGCGTTCAGCCAGCCACGCCTGCGTTTTTCGTGGCACGCCTGCGTTTTTTCGAACACTCCCTGAAAACAGTCAGTTGACACCCAGAAATGTCCACTTCATGTCAATCACTCTGCGGCCACCAGTGCGACTGAAAAGCTTCGCTAGACCCTGTGTGAAACTACATCGTTCGTTGCAATAGTACGACGCGCGCGGGCATTGCGCCGCATACGCATGCGCAGAAATTCAATTTTTTTGCCTCATCGCTGCACAGCGAACGAATGCAGCTAGCGATCAACTCGGAATGACCCCCTATGTGTAGGGAGGAACTTATTTTAATTCTTAATGATGCACGATATTCCGGAGTGCCCTGGTTGCTTATGTAATCCATTCTTATCGCTATCCATTGTAGGTGGGGCGGGACTGGGTGAGCTGATTACGATTATTGGGAACATATTCATTGTATCTGTAATGAAGTCTCATTGTATAGGCTGTGTGCAAAGTGCAGCGGTGTGCATATGGGTGGTCATTCCGAGTTGTTCGCTCGCTGCCGATTTTCGCAGTGCAGCGATCATGTGAAAAAACGGCAAAAATGCGCATGCGCTAAGTACTTTCACACAAAACTTTGTAGATTTACATAAGCTCGAGCTACGTTTTTTCATCGCTCGAGTGATCGTAGTGTGATTGACAGGAAGTGGGTGTTTCTGGGCGGCAACATGGAGTTTTCTGGGAGTGTGCTAAAAAACGCAGGTGTGCCAGGTAAAAACGCAGGAGTGTCTGGAGAAACGGGGGAGTGGCTGGCCGAACGCAGGGCGCGTTTGTGACGTCAAACCAGGAACTAAACGGGCTGAACTAATCGCAATCTAGGAGTAGGTCTGGAGCTACTCAGAAACTGCAAGGAAATATTTAGTAGCAATTCTGCTAATCTTTCGTTCGCTATTCTGCTAAGCTAAGATACACTCCCAGAGGGCGGCGGCCTAGCGTGTGCAATGCTGTTAAAAGCAGCTAGCGAGCGAACAACTCGGAATGAGGGCCATTATATCTAAAATGTGTATATATATCAAAGTGTGATAAATTTGAAGCGTGACATCAGCGTTATACCGGAGATAAAATGAAGTGAAACAGAAGGAGACCACTTTATCAAACATTCTGAAAACTGAAGGACCACTTTTCAAAAAACAAATGTGAGTTCACGTACTCTGCACATCATTCACCTCCTGGGTGTATAACCTGGATACTTAGAGCCTAATTCAAGTTTGATCGCAAAATAAAATTTTCCACTAACGGGCAAAACCATGGGGCTAATTCAGACCTGATCGTAGATGTGCTAAATTTAGCTCATCTATGATCAGTCACACAGACATGCGGGGAGACGCCCAGCACAGGGCTAGTCCGCCCCGCATGTCAGTCCCTGCCCACCTGGGGCGTGCTTCTGCCCTCACTCGCACACACAATTATTAATATGTAAAAAAATTAGGTAACTTGAGCCTTTCGGGGTCTGGGTGTGAAAATACAGAATCCAGAACTAAAATCAAGATTTTTAATTCAAGTAAAAAGTTCAAAGCTTATAGTTACAGAAAAAGAACGGTTACAAGAATATAATAGTATACAGTAATCACAATTTCCAGAAATAAAATAAGGGGGAAAAAGACAACATTCTGATCACCTGTAGAGTCGAGCGCTAGTTGAGTCAGGTCTCTATTCATATCCTGGACATTATAGGACTCAGTCTCTCCCTGGATGCTACCTCAATGATAATGACAACTTTTGGTTGGTGCTTCTTATATTTAAACCTCCATGCTGCAGCTTTCCCCCCAGCCCCCACCTTTTTGGGATTCCTTTAACCCTCCCAAAACAAGAGTGGATTGAGTCTCAGCTTACACTTTGGGGTTTCTCAGCCAGTCAAGCAGACTGTTACTTTCATCTTGCTTTAAAGCCCTGGACCTGGTTCCTGGGCAAACAAACTGTTGTTCTGCTACACCAGACCAGGAAGTCCATTTCACACCTGGGTAGACAGTGATGGCAGGGGGCATAGTGGTTACACGTGTAAACACAGTGATGCAGGGGGTATAGCGGCTATATGTGTGGGCACAGTGATAGCAGGGGGCATATCGGTTACATGTGGGGGCACAGTGATGGCAGGGGCACAGCGGTTACATGTGGGTGGACAGTGATGGCAGGGGCACAGCGATTACATGTGGGGGCACAGTGACAGCAGTGGGTATAGCAGTTACATGTGGGAGCACAGTGATAGCAGGGGGGTATAGCAAGTACGTGTGGGGGCACAGTGACGGCAGGTGTATAGCGGTTACATGTGGGGGCACAGTGACGGCAGGGGTATAGCGGTTACATGTAGGGGAACAGTGATGGCAGGGGGTATAGCGGTTACATGTGGGGGCACAGTGACGGCAGGGGTATAGCGGTTACATGTGGGGGAACAGTGATGGCAGGGGGTATAGCGGTTACATGTGGGGGCACAGTGATGGCAGGGGGTATAGCGGTTACATGTGGGGGCACAGTGATGGCAGGGGTATAGCGGTTACATGTGGGGGAACAGTGATGGCAGGGGGTATAGCGGTTACATGTGGGGGAACAGTGATGGCAGGGGTATAGCGGTTACATGTGGGGGAACAGTGATGGCAGGGGGTATAGCGGTTACATGTGGGGGAACAGTGATGGCAGGGGTATAGCGGTTACATGTGGGGGCACAGTGACGGCGGGGGTATAGCGGTTACATGTGGGAGAACAGTGATGGCAGGGGGTATAGCGGTTACATGTGGGGGAACAGTGACGGCAGGGGTATAGCGGTTACATGTAGGGGAACAGTGATGGCAGGGGGTACAGCGGTTACATGTGGGGGCACAGTGACGGCAGGGGTATAGCGGTTACATGTGGGGGAACAGTGATGGCAGGGGGTATAGCGATTACATGTGGGGGAACAGTGATGGCAGGGGGTATAGCGGCTACATGTGGGAGCACAGTGACGGCAGGGGGTATAGCGGTTACATGTGGGGGAACAGTGATGGCAGGGGGGTATAGTGGTTACATGTGGGAGCACAGTTATGGCAGGGGGTATAGCGGTTACATGTGGGAGCACAGTTACGGCGGGGGGGTATAGCAAGTACGTGTGGGGGCACAGTGATGGCTGGGGGGTATAATGGTTACATGTGGGGGCACAGTGACGGCGGGGGGGAATAGCAAGTACGTGTGGGGGCACAGTGATGGCAGGGGTATAGCGGTTACATGTGGGGGAACAGTGACGGCAGGGGTATAGCGGTTACATGTGGGGGAACAGTGATGGCAGGGGGTATAGCGGTTACATGTGTGGGCACAGTGACAGCAGGGGTATAGCGGTTACATGTGTGGGCACAGTGACGGCAGGGGGTATAGCGGTTACATGTGGGGGAACAGTGATGGCAGGGGGGTATAGTGGTTACATGTAGGAGCACAGTGATGGCAGGGGGTATAGCGGTTACATGTGGGAGAACAGTTACGGCGGGGGTATAGGAAGTACGTGTGGGGGCACAGTGATGGCGGGGGGGTGTAGCGGTTACATGTGGGGGCACAGTGATGGCAGGGGGTATAATGGTTACATGTGGGGCACAGTG